>NW_023494804.1:35152704-35843935 GCF_904425465.1 Colossoma macropomum
AAGTGTCCAAATACTTGTTGCAGTGGCTGTAACTTGGCAAGTACAACTTTACAATACTATACCTTCACTATGCAATTACTATACCACTTTACTACTGTATCATTACTATAAATAAACACTTACAGTACATTAATTATCATTTAATTACTTTTTGTTGTTTCATGAAACATTAAACATCTAAAAAACACACACTTAATCCATAATATTTATAATATAAGTGTGTGTAAGCTTTTACTAAAGAAATAAATAAATGATAAATATGACAGGTGGTTCTAAACTTTTGAACATTAGTGTATCCTGGATACAGTTATAACTAGAGCTGGGTAATAAGACAATAATTATCATAATTGTGATAAATTATGTCACAGTATGCTTCTCTAAGCATAAAAACACTCCCCGACTATATGTTTGCTTACAACGACAGGATATTTAGTCCTGCTTAATTGGCTTTTGTGCAGCACAGTAAATTCAAATCATTGTGTGCATCATTTTATAGTGTTTTTTTTTAAATGTGACACTATTTTGTCAGCTCAACTTCATTGCTTATCAGAAAAAAATATTGTGTCATATCATGCATCATGAAGAGTTCTTGACGTATTGTGATATTGTATTTTTGCCATATTGCCCAGCAATAATCATAACAAAAAGTTATAAATAACCACAGCTAAAAGCCTTGATGTTCCCCAGAAACAAAACATCTGTAATCTACAAATAACTCCCTGTGTGTCATCGAATTGCAGCTTGTTATATGCGCTCTGCCTTCAGAAGCTGCGGCTAGTCTTACAGTCAGCCACTGATGTGTGACTGTGTGTCTCTGCCAGCTGATGTGTCTGTCAAGCAACACGAGAATGCTCTCAGTCCATGGCTTCACTGTGCGTGTGTGTGTGTGTGTGTGTGTGTGGACTTTGGCCCTGAATTATTTAGCATATTTTTATACGCCTCAGAGCTTTTGTTTGTACGAGACTCTCTCTGTCGGCTGGTTGTCACTGCGCTGCTTTCCAGATGGGAGAGTTTGGAATATAAAAATCCTCCGTCTAAATATAGCACAGTGGTGCAGAGGTGCTTTCGGGTATTCTTATTGATCCAGCCTCACAGAGGGCACACTATGCATCAATGAACTGTACCGATAACTACGTCAGTGAGAACGGACACCGTGGCCTATTTCTGAATTACGCTTTGTCAGCGAGAAAAGAAAAGCAAATCAATTAAATGATAGATTACCTCTTCATCTCTTCACGTTACAGCATGCGTCCAAACCTGTTCATCATCAAACGCTGAAAAAAAATGCATTGAATTTACTTGATTTGAATGTGTCTGTATTTTTCCACTTGAGTAAAAAATATTACATCAACACTATTATTAACAAAAGTAAATAAACTGGAAGATAAAATCATTACATAATTACATTTACATTTAAATCAAGTAAATTTGAAGCATATTAGCTACTTGACTTGACTCGCTGCTGAGACACAATAGGTACAGTCATATACAAAAGTTTGGGTGCGCCTGGTCCTGTTTTGTTGACTTTCTACGGGAAATAGGTTAACACATCCTCTATATCTCATGTCAAACACGAGGCCCACAGGCTAAATCAGGCCCATGACCCACTCCTATCCACAAAAAGTATTTACATTTTCTATTAATATTAGCTTGTTTCACAATGCGCTGTACTACAGTCCCCAGCATGCACTGCAACATAATGTGCGCTCTGACCCTCCTACTCCAACAACAGTCTATGGGACAGCAGTTACACCTCAATTCTACACCAGTCATATCACCAAACACACTAGCTGCATTCCACCTGCAGGTCAGCCAGTATAAACACCCAATGTCAGCCAGGCATTTAGCTCAGGCAAATAGGTAGGTTTAAAAGACGGAGCTCCTGGGCACATTTAAATTTTGAATATTTCAAGTATTCATGTAATATTTCAAGGCCAGTTCAGATTATAACACAACATTGATTAAAAATGAAATAAAAACAGGTGTTCGCTGGCCCACGGATATGTTGATATTTTTTAATACACACTTCTGCTCAAATTAATGCACAATTACTGTTTAATTGCTAGATTTAACATGCTGAGGGAAAAAGAAAAACATAAAAAAGTGGCCTCTGCAAAAGGTATGGCATATTTTAAATGCTAAACACAGCAAATGAATAGAAATTGTGCACTAAAATGAGCAGAAAACACACATACCATATTTTTCCCCAGTGAAGGATGGGTACTTATTTTCACTTCATTCAACAAAATTCAGATTTCTGCACTCCCCCAGTCAAATTCCATGTTTTGTTATGACTGTATCTAGGAACCATTACTAGTTCCACGGACTCTTGGCTCTGACCGTATGTTCATGTCTAAGGGAATTTGCAGTTGTTGAGCACAGAAGGCTCGTTTGAAGGCTTGTTTTGCTGTGAGTCAGTTTGTGGGCCAGCGTGATAAGGTTTTACACAGACGCTCCTGCTGTGATGTGTTCTTCTTCCCCACAGCGACTGTTCTTGGCCCAAATTCATTCTGTCCTTTTTCCGGAGTTCAGCAAAAAAATCTGTGCCTCAATTCCACGATCACCTCTAATATGAGTCTAGAAATTGCAGCATGTTTTACATGGTTGGTTGATGATGGATCTATTCATGGTCTGCTCACAAATACATTTGTTCTTTGCAAACGTTGGGAAAGCCTCATGAAACACCAATTTTTATCAAAACAGAGTTTAGAGTGAATAAATAGCTTTGACTTTCCAGTTTAAAATGCTACACTAACAAACTGTATGGCATTGTTGTAGTAAATTCATTTTCACAATAGTTCTAAAATTCTATGTCCTCCTCTTCTGGGACTCCCTCAGTTAATCTTAGCAATATTTTTTTTTTCTTCAATAATGTTGATAGAATATATTTTAATGGAAATCTGTATGTTTTAGGAAGAGAAAAAGGGTTTTTGTCTTTGTAGGTAAGCAAGCATGTCAACGTTTATGCTGTTTTTATTGTGGCAGTTGTACACAATTTTTTGATATGGAGAAAGCCACAATGTGATCTCTGTTTTATCTTGGCGCGGCTGTCTTTGTGGAGAGGTGTGAATTGTTTTCAGAGCAGGGGCTCTCACTCCTACCATTTCACCCCTCATTGCTCTCTAGCAGCTCAACACAGAGTCACAACATGTCATACAGAGAGCCAACAGAGTCCAAGCTAATCTGATAACAGAGTTATGGGGAACTTAATTAATTTGATTATATCAATTGAATAGATCATCGTTGATTCCACCATCAGAATGGCCACTTTGTGGCAGAAAGTTCTCAAAACTAGGCAGTTGTTGGGAGCAACAATATCAGAATTTGAAGAATGTACCACTATGCTAATGTTAGCCAAAGATAAAAAACACATATTGAATACAATATTCTAACACTGTGACCTGCCACATGCATACAAAACAAATAGGATCTGAAATTAATAACATATTTTGACAAAGCTTGTTTACAGTGTGCTGCTGTTTCTCATTAGGTTGAGTTTTTCACAATATTCTGTCCAGCCTGGCATCTGGCAGCCTGGCAGTTGCTAGAAAATAACACATTTGTGGGCGGAGCATGAGCAGGTCAGTTATATAACCAGGATGACCTAAGATTTGTTTGGTCCGGCTGTGAGGCAGTCTGATGGTTCCAGACACTGGGCTGTGGACAGACAATGGGTCGGTACCAGCGTGTTCCTGTTGCAGTGCAGTGCTGGAGGCATTTTTTTGGTTGTGTTTGTGGTCAGAGCACTTGTGAATGAGTGCTTGTTCTCTGACTGGCTGGCTAGTGACATGAAGTTATGGAAAGACCCACATCAATGCGCATACAGACAGAAAACAAAAAAATAAATCTGTTATTCAATCTGTTATGCAAACATGGAAAGCTGCTAATAGCTAAAGCAGTTAATTTGACAGAACTGTTAATTTTGTAAACATTTTGAGCTCAAAATATCTCAAAGGCTTTTGTGCAAAAGCTTTTGTTTATGGCTGTTTTGATCATTTAGGGTCCAAATTATAACAATTTCTACATTTTCTAAAATGTTGACAGTTTAATTAAACCATTATCTCTTTAAATCTGAAATGGATTCTCAGTTGTTAAGTTGAGTGCTGATTGTAGCTGTATCTGTGTTGATGTATCTGTGTTGGCTGTTTGTGATTTGTAGGCCACATTTCTCTAGTACTTATAGAATATAATGTAGGGCTCTGGATGTTGTGTGTTTTAGTGTGCAGCTGTTTGTGTACATAAATGTGTGTGCTTGGGTTTGTGTTTGTAGTGTGTGGGACGCTCTGACTGATAACTACATGCCGTCTTCTGTGTCCAGCTGGGATGGCCCCAACTCAGAGACGCTGAATGGCAACATCTCAGATGACGAGGTAAGTGGCTAATGCCCGATACGTCATCTCTTCAAACAAAGCTTTTATGGGGTAACTATACTATATTAAATATTAATATAAATGTATTAGGAGCAATACTTAATATACTATATTAAACATGAAATGTGCCCTGTGCAAAGGTTATAGCACACTTTATAAGCCATATTTAAATGTGTTCTCTGTGTTCATTTATTTTCACCTAAAAAATCAAGTCATTTGACCATGCCCACAAAAACCTTTGCATATGACTGCAGGTAAATGTGTCAATTTTTGTGACATCACAAGAACAGTTAATTAAAAAAATCCGTTGTTGCAGCTCAGATTCCCTATATCTACATTCACATTACCAGGTTGAAGTGGTACAAATTTGATTTTTTACCCTAATGTGACTCAGATCTGATGTTTTCAGGGCTGTGTGGACACACAAATCTGATCTTTTCAAATCCGACCCGAGCCACTTTCATATGTGGTCCTAGATTGGATACGTATCTGATTTGTGGCCATGCGACCTTAATGTGAAGCTCAGATCGGAATTCATGTGCTTTTTTTCCACTGTGCTGCGCCATCATTCAGCGTTACCATGGCAGCAGCGCCACTTTAACAGAAGTTAAAGCCTGTAAACGGTGGAAAAGCAACACCTCACTGTTTTCACCTTCGTCTCGCTCTAATAACGAAGCTGAGAGCTGATCAGAGTTAATTATCTTATCTTGCTCGTTAGTTTGTTTGCTGATGATACAGGTGATTCATTCACGTGACGTTACTGAGTAGGATGTGCGCCTGAGGGTCATTTCAGGACGCCGGTTTGTTCACATTAATGACAGATTTCAGTCACTTACCTAAACGAGTGTGAACCATCGAGAGATCGGATTTGAGCAAAAAATCTGATTTGAGCAATGAGGCTTGTAATGTGAACGTAGCCTACGTAGACTTTTTGAATTAGGGAGTAAATGATACATTTCAAAGTTTTAATAATGTTTACATACCACATTATTCTTATTTCAAAAGGCAAGAAAGATTCTACATGGACGTTTTCATGATATGGGCCCTTTAATGTAAACAGTTAATGTAAACATATGAAGCGTCTTGTAATAGCAGTTTGTATTAATGTCAATTTTATTTGCAATGCTTGTAAATAATACAGACATATGCAAATGTTTGCACGCTTCTTCACCTTTTAATACACATTTATTGTTTATTTGCTGAATTTAACCTAGAAGTGTTCATAAAAATAAAATTTGGCCTGTGCAAAAGTTATGGCACATTTTATATTTTATGTTGTATTTTTTCCAATATGTAAACACAGCAAATAAAATAGAAATTGTGCACTACAATTTCCAGAAAAATGCCACGTTAAAGTGTATTCTCTGTAGAGGATGTGTTAACTTATTTTCAAGTAGAAAATCAACAAAACTTTTGCTCTTCAGAATACAGTATTATTGGCACTTATTATTGGCAGTAGGATGTGGGCAACAAAACATGTCTGCCCTACCAGTTCTCTCTGTCTCTCTGTCTCTCTCTGTCTCTTTCTATCTCTTTCTAGCCAGAGCCAGGCCCAACCTTAGACGTGCTCTGTTCAGACAGATAATAATAAGCAGCAAAATCCCCCTAAAGTGCTCTGAATCTTCCATCAGCCACGTCTGGGACGATTTCCAGCTGATAGCCTGACATAGCAGTGTTCTCTGCACTTTCTGGATTTGGAATACAGCTTTATAGTTCAGCCTGTTCTGGAACATACAGCCCCCTTAAATGTAGATAAATTACCAGGTTTATTGTAATAATCAGATGAACTCAAAACATTAAAGGAATGTTCCTGTCTTTTTCAGCTAAACCTCTGTCTCTTAACAGAAGCCAACTGCTGAAGCTGCCCATTGGCTTCTATTATAAGTGTGTGTTTTTTGTAATCAGTCATACAATACAGATGCAGTAGGTGAAGGTCAGAGTGAACTCGTTTGAATAGGCAACCTGCTCTGAAAACATAGCAGAAGAAGCTGTTCATCGTACTTACACCAGGAAGCAGCAAATAGCTTCAAGGACTGAGTCCAGCAGCTCTTCACACATTAGCTGTAGACACTAAAGTATAATGGAGTAATGTACAGTCATTTGCTGCTCCACTCTGACATCTACCACGCGTTAGCATGATGCTAATACTATCAGACACCCAGTGAAGGTTGCCTTAATGACCCTGTTACTCATTTACTTTGTACAGATTCATGAAAAAGAGGAGGAGGAGATGAATGAAAAGAATGAAAATGGCAACTGTCTGAGTGAGGAACCTCTTATCACTGCTGACCAGGTGAGCAGGCCTAACATCCTCAGTCTCTGCTAGGGGTGTGAAAAAAAATTCAGCTGAAGGTGTCAATTCAGTTACATGATTTTTGAAGAATTTTCTCATATTTTGGCCAAAATAAAATCCTCAGGACATTTTCAAATTCAATTTCAATCAATTCAAATTCAATTTCAATCAATTCACATTCAGTTTCAATCAAATCGATTCCAAAAAAGCTTCTATTTTGTTTTAAAGGGGACTTTAACAGATTTTTCCAAATGTATGCATAATTGAGTTCTTGAGTTTGGTTTGATGTGAAATGATTACTTGTATTAAAACGTACAGACTCTTATTTCTTTGCAGTGGTGGTGATAGGAACCAGGGGTCACAGCACAAAACTTGATTTACTATCTGAAACAACCTGTGAACTTACAACTGCCTTCTGCATTTTTATATTAAAATTTGATATTGGTAAAATAGTGGGAAATCCAAAAAAAGTTTTCTTTCAGGATAGTTATACCTTACAGTGCCGTGCATGTACCTCTAATGTGTTTTGGGCTCAGCGTGTATCAAAAGGTCATATCATACAATTAAAAAATTCAGAGGTGGCTTTTATAGCATTAAACTCTTCAGATGTCTGGTTCCTATCATCACCATTGTGAACAATTTTGACTCTAGAACAGACAAAACTGTGTCTAGTATAGAGCATTTCACATCAAACTACTCTGAATGTCTTTGTTTACATCTCAGTGGCTGAATTATGCAGAAATGTAGAAAAATTGTTGGAATTCTCCTTTAATATTTCACTTTAATATTTCTGTGTATTTAGTTCTGCTAGTCACATTTGTGTATTCAGTGTATTTGTAAAATAATCTGAATTGTACCAAAATAATCAAATCAAATCATGGTGAAATTTGAATTTTCATTGTACATGAAATAATTTCCTGAAGTAACATAACTAAATTGAATAGTTATAAGGACTTTTTACACACCTTGTTTGTGGTAATAACTGTTATTATTTTCAGCTATTTCTAACTGTCTGATTGAATTTTATTAATGATTTTGTGAATACCTTTCGGCGGCTTTACAAGCGTTTAGCCAGGAGCTTGAAAGACAATTTTAGGACAGAATTGTATCAGTAGGCAGGCAGGTAAGGTTTGATAACAGCATTTGAACCTGAATTGTCCGCTCAGTACACATTATGAGTGAGTTAACCTAATTCAGTGAGTCTAATCATACGAGTCTTTGTGGAATAGTGCTTTGTGCTGTAGATGTGGAGGAGATGAATTAAACCTGCTTCAAGTTTAGCCAGGAAACAAATCTTAAATTAGGGTGTGTAGTGTTTAACACACGCCATGCTATGGCTAAGTACCCATGTTTTAGTAACAGCCTCATCTTCACACCCTAAATGTTTAACTTAGGCTATTTGCATTATAATGATCTTTATATATTACTCAGTGTGCATCTGTTAAAATTATTGTTGAGTGCATTAAGCACTTGTATGTGTTGTTTTTAAGCAGAGGTTTACCCATTAAAATCTCAGACTAATTACATAGTAAGGCTTATGATTCAGTAACTACAGGAACTTCAGTGCAAACTGGTTGAGCTATTCTTAGGTTGTAGAAGTGTGTAATAAACCTTTGGCCCTGGCCATGAAATTAGGATCCATCTTCTTCTTCTATGAGTGTCAGCAATGTGGAATCAGTGTTGTTCAGTGTAGCCAATGAGTTGTGGATGAGTTATGGTGATATATGAGAAAGATTCTGTCATAACTGTCAAATTTATGATTTTGTTAACATTGTTAAAGAAGAAGCATTACTGAATTGGGAGAAAAACATGGTAAAATATGATGTGCATGCGCTGCTGCGAGTCACCATGTAACACCTGATATTATAGTTAAAAGTCAGACGTGTTGAGTCAGATTTGGGAGGAGTTTTTCTTTTTGGACACGTTATACATCTTTACGTCACACACAGGCTGAAAAAGAAGGTCTAGCTTGATGTTTAGGTCTCAAATGCAAAATCAGTGAAGGTATCTGATGAAAATATGATGACAGTAGTAGAATACACATTACCAACATAGAGGTCTCCAGATGCCCAAAAATTACAGTGTACTTTAAATGCACTTGGTGGCAGATCTTAAGTTGTTAATACTCCTTGTTTGGTAAAACAGTAAAGATTATAACAAAAGTTGGCCGTCAACTTTATTAAACATAAGTTCATATAAAGTAGGCCTGTGGTATAAAGACCTAGCTATGGCTGATTGTATACTGTACCTGTATTGATAGAAAGCATCGGAATGGATTCAGATGTAACAGGTTACAGCTGCCAAGTAATATAGGCTAATGTGGAGTGGTGCAATAATTCCCATATTTTCAAATTTGATACGATTTTCAAATCTGAGGACAAGATTCGATTTGACTTTCCATGTTCAAGAAGTCTTGATCCTACAAAGTGCCAATTATTCAGATCCCAAGCTTACCTATTTTAATGCTTCTAATAAAAACACAAGCCCCAGAAATCACAGTGCCTTGAAATCATAAGTGATATAAATAAAGCACAGTAATTTGAGCTCATCTGAATTCATAGCATAAACCCCTCCCTCTTTACTCTGTTAGGATGCACAAAGGACAGCAAATGAGAAACCCTCTGAAGAGGTCGAGGGGTGTATGAATTAGTTTTTAATTCATGTTAAAATTTTATTTGCTGTTTTGAACACTGCTTTTTTTCTGATTTTCAGTACTGTATTAGAATTCTTACATCCTTACTGCTAGGCTACCCAGCTAAAACACCATTAAACAGCATGAAGAATTAAAATCATCCGTGCATTATGGTGGAAATCGGCAGAATGACAGTAGGAGTTTGTGGGAGTGTAGCCGTCTAGGTGTTATCAGTGCAGTTTGTCAAATTAATAGCTCATTAGAGCTGCGCGCTTTTGTCCTGGTTTTAAGTCAATGTATTGATTTCAGTGCATCGCTATCGCGTGTTGTAAATCTCTTTTACACCTTCATCTTGGCACTTCATCATCAGGTAATCGAGGAGATCGTGGAGATGATGGAGAATTCTCCAGACCCAGGCGAGACTGAGGAAGAGGAAGAGGAAGAAAGCGGAGTTGCCTCCCCTAAAACCAACCCCTCTCTCCTGGAGGAGATCCGCATGCTTTCTCAGGCCTCCAACAACAACTGCTCTTACGAAGGTCAGTCACTCTCTGTCCGATCTGATCCACAGTCACACCCACATGCTAGAACTTTAAACTCAGCTGGAGTTCAAGAGTTCTTATTATAGCATGACTGCTGAATTAGCACAGTCTGATTCAGTTCAGACAAATGAGTGATGAGAATTCTGATTAATGAAATGAGATTAAACTTTAAACAGGGATGTTCTATTAGAGGATTAGATCAATTAGATGTGCAATTTGAGGAGAGACTGTGAGATAAGACAGTCACTAAGCATATATCAAAGATTATCAGAGAGATAAAAAGAAAAATAAGCCCTCCCAAAAGAAACTTGAGTCATTTCATTCCTAACACTTGGTAAATCCTCCCCTCACTCTTAAAAACAGCACCAGTCCTGTCAGGTCAGGAGTATGCCTGTGTCTTGAGATGAGTTCCTGCCAGTTTAAGCCTGTGCTTCTACTGGATGTGCACTTCAGCTAGGCTGCTAGAGTTTGTAGGTGCCTGTTTCTGTGGGGCTGATATCCAGTGATTTTGGCTAATCAAAGAATTAAAGCCCAGTAATTTGAGTGCAAGTGTGTGCAAAGCATAAGCTTTACCCACTGTACTCTGATTGGATGCATGAAGGACCTTGCGTTAACATGTGCTTAATGTCTGGATTATATCTGAATATACTTTGGCTGGATTCCATTTACACTTTCAACACTTTCCCATGTAAAAAGTACATCAGCTCATACATTGTGTCTGTTTATCTTCTGTTTTCTTTTTCTTGTTACGATACGAGTCGTATGGTAATGGTATATGATTAATGAAAACACTTTCCATTTTTACTTGTGTTAAATGTGGTCCCGATCCATGTGTGACCACCTCGGATTGTGGTTTGAGTGATCCAATCATAATCCGATCACAACACGTCCTGAGGGTGTTTACACCTGGCTTTTTTATGAGGTCAAGTGAAATTAGAACTTGATTCGATCACCAATAATGCATGTTGATGAAAGGCGTAAACAGGCCTTAAGTATCACAGTGTTGCAGTTAAAAGCTCGTCAAACCACTCACACACAGATTTGGCCCTACACACCCTACAGTGGTCATCCTGGAGAATGGAAGTATCAGTGTTGCATTCTGGTAGGACCTGAAGCACCTCTTCACTCACCTTGAAGGCAACATGTTGTCGTTTGGAATTGTCCTATACTCATGTAGATGACACTTAATTATAGTTGAAAGAAATCCAGAACATGAGTGGACTGCACTTACATCTTTTAGAGTAAGGGCAAAACCATGACTAAGCATGTCACGATTTTCAAGTCACCCATAGTCCAGTGAGGGAAGCGCACGCCACTGTAGCTGAATTGTTTGGTGTGTAGTTATTAACAAAGGTCTCCCCTCGGCCACTCTGCTCCAAAAGATTAGAGCAGGCAATTCCCTTTGCTGAGTTTGTTCCTTGCTTGCAGTGATTCCCCTTGGACTGTCCATTGCAACACGAAACTCTGCAACCATATCAACCCTTGCCATAATAAATGCGACAACACTGTTTTGCCACTATGTGACGTCCTTCTACAGACCCACCTTACAAAACAACAACTAACAATTTGATTTTGTGCTGCATATGTCCAGGTGTGCAACCTACTTGTACATTAAGGCACGCTATTGGTATACACCCATGTCCGCAGGCCAAGTCAGGCCCATGGCACATTCCTATCAGGCCTGTGAAATTTATTACTATTACTCCACTTCACCATGAGCTGCACTACAGTCCCCAGCATGCATTTCAACGTAATGTCCCGGACGGCTAGTTACAGCAAATAGACAGGTTTAAAAGACATTTAAAGAGGTTTAATGTTATCTGTAGCTAATGTAGTCTTTTGTTTTATATAAAACAATTTCTTTTTATTTGAAGTTCATTTTGAATGTTGCCGTTTTGGTGTATTTTGAATAAACGACAGTTTGGGTCATTGCAAAATGTTCATTAAAAATGAAGCTTATATCTGACGGGCTAGCAAAGACCCTGTTGAAACAAAACCTTGTAGCTCCACAGTGGTCCGGTCATAGTGAAATTTCAGCACTCCTTAAAAGGAAAGTTGGTGTTTTCAAATTATGATAAAAAATATCTAAATAAATAAAAAATAATGGAGAGGTTTTGTTCCGACAGTGATGATATGCTCTTTTAGTAGTACAGAAAATATTTCCCTTCATCAGAAACATCTATTGTTCAGGACTTTTTAGAAATCTAATTTAATCACACTGGCTGTTAAAAAAAATTGTTGGTGGCATCACCTCAGTGGCATAAGCAATGATGCCCTCTTGTGGTGAAGTTGAGCACAACAAATTCTTGACCAGTTCATCACTATTTGCATCAGTGCCAAGCATTGTTACCGAGACACAAATCAAGTCTTGTTCTGAAACAAAAAGGGAATTCAGCTAAGAGTCACAGACATAAACCAGCATTAGTGGTGTTCACGGACAGTTTTAAAGGAATACTACAGTGTAGCATATCGCTGCTGTTAGAACAAAACCTCGTCCATTTTTGTACATTTTTCAGTTTTTGACATAATTTGAAAACGCCTGTTGTCCTTTACATTGTGTGTAAATTTCATGATGAATGGACCAAAGGAAATGGCCCAAAATGAAGTGGAAAAAATGTCTGGTTCCATTGACTTACATTAAAAGTAAAGTATGTTTTTTCCTTCTCCTGTAAAGTTATTATTTTGGAGATGTGAGGTTTTGATCCGATAGCAGCGAAATGATTTGTTACCGTAGACAGTAACTACATTTTCCTGCACTTGGTGAAAGATTAGAGAACTTTTTGACTTAAAATGCGCTTGTTATAGATGGGTATTTTGTGACTTTTGTGATTTTCTGTTTTTTCAAGTACAGGAAAATTATGGTTATTGGTAATAGATCTCATGCTATAAATGCAGCAGATGGCTTAGAAGTGTAACTGAATATGTTGTAATTGATTTCCTTGCTTATGAGGGAGTGTTTTCTTTCTTAACTAATTCAGCTGTACTAACTCTCTGGCAGGTCTGAGTCTGATGCCGAGTTCGGCTCTGATGGAGCTGCTGTGTCGTGTGGAGGCAGCTATCCGGGAATACTCGGAGGAGCTGGTGGCTCAGCTAGCCCGGCGGGATGAGCTGGAGTTCGAGAAGGAGGTGAAGAACACGTTCATTACGGCCCTGATGGAGGTGCAGAACCGACAGAAAGAGCAGCGCGAGCTCAGCAAGCGCCGCCGCAAAGACAAGGCCCTGAGCCTGCAGGGGTCAACCCGCCCCGACAAGCCCAGCAGCATGCCGGTCAAGGTGAGAGTGAGAAAAAGAGTGTGCCTGATTAGCAGGAGAAAGGGGGAAGGAGAGAAAAAGAGAGAGAGAGTGAAAGTTAGTTGGGTGGTGTGTTTGTGTGTGGGAGTGACTGAGAGATGAAGAGAAGAGAATGAGAGGCAGAAAGAGAATGAGAGAAAGAATGAGAGACAGAAAGAGAAAATGACATAGAAAAGGGAAAGAGATAAAGAGAGAGAAAGAGAAAGAATGAGTGGGAGAGAGAATGAGAGTGGAAATGAGAAATAGAGAGAGAAAAAGCAAAAGAGAGAATGAGAGAGAAAGAATGAGTGAGGGAATGAGAGCGAGAATAAGAAAGAATGAGAGAAAAAGTAAGAATAAGAATGAGAGAAACTAGAGAAAAAAGAGAGAATGAGATGAAGAATGACAGAGAGAAAGAGAGAGAGAGAGAAAAAAGAGTAAATGAGAGAAAGAGTAAAATAAATAGAAAATGAGAGGAGGAGGCTGAATTAGAGAAAGTGGAAGAGAAAGAGATGAGGAGAGAGTAAAAGGAGAGCGAGAAGGAGAAAAAGAGATGGAGAAGAGAGAGCAAGACAGATGGAGAATGGGAGGGAGAGCGAGAGAGAAGAGAGAGAATGAGTGAGAGAGAAAGGGAAGAAGGGGGAGAAAGAAAAAAGAATAAATGAGAGAGAAAGAGTAAAATTAATAGAGAGAAAATGAGAGGGGGAGACTGTGAATGAGAGAAAGTGAGATGAAGAAGAGAGAGCAAGACAGATGGAGAGTGGGAGGGAGAGAGACAGAGAGAAGAGAGGGAGTGAGTGAGAGAGAAAGGGAAGAAGGGGGAGAAAGAGAGAGAAACATTGAGTCTAATCAATATTATTTGAATGGTACTTATATGGTACTTTTTAATGAAGGGTGTTGTCACAAAGCAGCTTTAGAGAAAAGCCGGGTCTAAGACCCAAAGCCGAGGGTGACGGGTAAGAAAGAATCCCTCAGAGGAAGAAAAAGAAACCTTGAGAGGAACTAAGACTCAAAAGAAGAGCCCATCTTCCTCTGGTCGACACCAGATACAAAACAAAAACACACAAGAGCAGAATGAGTGAGTGAAAGTGAGTGAGTAGAAGTGTGTGAGATGCTTTCAGTAGTGAGAGGTTATTCTCTCTGTCTCTCTCTCTCTCTCTCTCTCTCTCTCTCTCTCTATTGGGTTAATGGACCTCCTCCATTAGCTTAAACTGCACTTAGCACTTTACTGGAAGAGCAGAGGAAGCATTCCCAGACACTCAGCCTCATCAGGTGGAAATCCCGCTGATTCTGTCTGCAAACTTACTGTAATGAAATCACTTCCATGTTCCAACTGTGGTCACGTCACATTGGCTTTGTTTACACATTTTCTCATGCTGTTTGTGTTGTTGCTATTTGAAACAAGGAATGTAACTCAAGAAAACAAGGAAGGAACTCATTTGTCACCTGAAAATTGCAGATATTAAAGGAGAAGTCCACCAACTGTGCAGAATGTCTGTGTAACAGACTCACGGATATGCCAGCAGTCATTCAGAGTGGACTGATGTGAAATGCTCCACTCCAGAGAAACTAATATATGTACAGTGGTGGTGATAGGAACCGGAAGTCACAATGTCTACAACACAAATACAGCAATTTTATTTACTATCCAAAATAGCAAAGAACCATCACAAGTTTTTATATGTAATGTTGATAATGGTTTAACTGTAGTACAGTGTACTTATCTGACCATAGTGTATTTTAAAAAATACATTTTAGGCCAAAATTTATCTCAAAATGATTGTAACACAATGTTTCAGGCATCAGGCAAAGTATTCATAACAATTTTGTGTAACAGCTTTCTGTAAGGAAGCTTTTAGAGGCATTTAACACTTCAGGCTGGTTCCTACTGCAACCACTGTAAGAAATTCCACTTTAAGGTTCCATGGAGTTATCTGGATTGGCTGACAGTTGTCAAGTGTGAACTGGCATAATATTATTTAACCATTGTCAATTAATGTACATCAGTCAGTAATGAACTGTTTGACTAAAACTACTAAAGTGTATTTCATTTGTGACCATGTAAAACTATATCAACCGATACTATCTGAAATTTTCAAATCGGTATCGGTATCAATGAGGAAATTTCATATCGGCCGGTCCCTAGCTCACAGTATAAGGGCAGGGTCCTTAAAATCCATTTAGATCTGGAATAAAGTCACTTTCCCATAGAGCACAAATGGGAACTGAACTTTCAACCCCTCAATAGAAATAGCCATTCAAATTCTGTAATATTTCTAGAATGCTCAGTCTGTTGTCGAATGCTTATCCAGTTGTAGAGCCCTAGATGAGAGAAGATTTTTCGAGTGTGGTTTTAGAGCTTCTGGCAGTGTTACCTAAGAGGTATTTAATATTTCATGTCTCTGATGTCTCCATGCAGCGCTTCAGTATGGAGGGGCTGTCTAACATCCTGCAGACGGGCATTAGACAGACGTTCGGCAACTCAGGGACAGACAGACAGGTGAGGAAGCATTACACAGCAAAATATGGCCATTACTGCATTGCGACCATGACCGAATTAGCCTCATTGTGTGGATGAATGACTGCAGCATTGTCTGCCTTTCTCTGAATGTGGCCTTTGTTTTCTCTTGTATTGTGCAGTACCTAAACACAGTTATCCCCTATGAGAAGAAGGCATCTGCTCCAACTGTGGATGAACTTCAAATGCTCACAAAAAGTAAGTGGGCCTTCATGTAGAAACACCAGTACATGACATGACATTAACAGTGGGGGTCTACATATTCAAAATGTTCGTTACAAATTTTATAATTGCATTTACACTTATGGCCACTTTATCAGGAACACCTTGTAGGTCCACATTGCTGTTGACTGTAGCCCATTTAAATTTGACTGTTTTTATTAGCTTGTTGTATACTTTATATTAGTCTCTCTCTAGACCTTCATCAGTGGTCAGTTTCTGAGTCATTCTCAGCCCAGCAGTGACACCTAGCTAACTAAAATTGTTGTTTTTGATACACTCATGCCAGCTCCACACACGCTTCCATACTACAATTTTCAGTGACACTTTATTTGGATAGTCCACTTTAAATGCTTTGTAGATACCTAATTTATTTTTAAGTTACAGTTAATTTAATATCTACTAAACTGACCATAATTTTCTTTCCTAACCCTAACCTTAACCTCAACTCAGAACCTGAACCCAACCTTAACCCTGGTCCAAATCCTAACCCCAAGCCAAGCGCTACAGTGATAAGGAAAATCTCCCTAAGAGCAAAACAACAAATCCTTGCTTTGGTTTGGAAAAAAGGTCCTCCACTGGTCAACGCCATATAGCAAAACAGTAACACAACAAGAGCAATAAGACTTGTGAACAGTAGAAAGGAGATGATTGTGGCCCAAACAGTACATAGAAGGGGAAGTGCTGATGGACCAATAATGGACTCCAGCCAGGGCTTATCAGGAGGGTGAAAGGTGCATGCAGGTAAGGCCATTGAAAGTACCATGTCAGAGTCAGTCTGCCACCCAAATTATTGGTCAGTAGCAGACCCTGGTCAGAAAATGACCAATGATGAATGGGGTATAAGGCGAATAACAAACTGTACATGACCCGCAAGGAAGGTGGGCCTTATAAAGTGGAAGTACAAGGTGGGTGTTTCTGATAAAGTGGCTGGTGAGTGTAGACTACAATAAATAAAGTGTGATTTGTCAAGTAAACTTTTTATGAACATAGACATGTTGTCATACTTTTCTTTCTCTTCTCTCTCAGTCCTGTACGCCATGAAGGAGGACAGTGAAAAAGTCCCAACACTGCTAACTGACTATATACTAAAAGGTAAAGAGTCATTCAGCTGTTTATTTCCTCTACATTTCACAGGTTTAGTAACAATCACACACAATTTTTAACCAACTGTGAGTAATTTGTACACTCTTCTTTGGACATAGAGTTCTAGAAAAAAAAAACTAGAACATAAATCAATCCGTCATTGGATTTGCAATGTTATGAAAACCGCTGTATAAACATGTATCCACCTAATCTGCTACAGCAGTTTAGCCCCACCCATTAAAGTTGAAGTTATAAGGAGTGTTCTGTTTAAATGAGCCCCAATACAGGGTAGCCAATCAGAACAGAGTTTTGCACTGACAGTGTGTAATGTGTGTGTTTTTCAGTTCTGTGTCCTACGTAAACTGCTGTGTGCTCTCCTGTCTTTGGGACTGTGAGGAAGGCTGGTGGTCTTCATCCCTCGCTCCGTGCTCCAGTCCCAACTGCATGAGCTCCCCGACCCATTTATCAACGAGGGACCCTTAACATCTAACCATCCCCCCTTCGCTTAGCTAATCCAGCTCATCTCACTGTCCTTCCTGCGCTTGCACATATCCACAAGGCCAGTACAGCGGCGCCCGGTGCTTTCCACCTTTTTTTACCGTATACTTTACAATGGGCCAAAAGCCATACGGAGCATGTTAGGGGGAAAACAGGTAAATACCAATCCGTCTCAGTCTCTGATCAGGTATTCTCTTTTATTTTCCTTTTTTAAGCAGAGCCCACACGAGGACATTCCCTTCATTCTCATCCGTTCAGATTGCAGGTATATTGAGGGACAATATTTAGAGACATGGTCAAGCCTAGATGCATTGTTTGTGCACATTATTGAATAGTCTATCCATCTATCGCCTTCTGCTTTTTGCTGTTTCAGTATTGTGGCTTCATTTCAGCTGCTAGCATGTTGTAATGTTCACCATTTAATGCCAATTTATGGGGAAGTCCATGACGACAACCAGAGGCGACTTTTTTTAATTTTGTTTATTATGTATTATTTTTTTGACCTTTAATCTTTTGTTTGATGATATCATCGATATTTTTTTAAAACCATTTCTTACCAGAGTGTGCAGTTTCTGCACTGAGTTAGTGTAACTCTCATTTATTATGCCATAATGCACTCATATCTTTAATGTATATATTTCTTGTTTACTAAGGGGCATGGAGGAAGGCAAAGTATGGCTGAGTCAAAGTTCAAATAAATGTCGAACCCTGTGAAGAAAACACTGGCTCTCTGTTTCTTGTTTCTTTAAAGTTTTTTTTTTTGGTTTTTGTATTTTTTTTATTTATTTTTTTTTGATGGATTTAGATGGATTAACATCATCAAGCTGCACCGCACCAATCCTGTAGATGGCAGCAATCCTGTAGATGGCAGCAATCCTGTAGATGGCAGCACCACAAAACCTAAAAACCACAAGTAACCCATAAACACTGGCAGTAGTTTTACATTTAAGGGCCAATTAAAAATGTGACCATCGCTACACCTGTTTAAAAACTAGGAAAACTCCCTTTGACAATGTTTCTTGAAGGTGGGAGGAACCATTGGTTCACCATTTTCACTGTTTTCTTTATGATTTAGTTTGATAACCAAGGTAAGTTATACTAGTGATGGGTTGTTTGTATTTCTTAGCCTATCAGATCAGATTTATAGCCTGTTAGATCAGTGCCTAGGCAAACAGTCACACCACAGGGTTTCCCAATGGCTGCTGCATGATGTTATTTACATAATGCATGCTGGGGATTATAGTGAGAGAACATCACTGAATAAACAACATGAAAACAAAATTAAATCATAAATTCTATCAAAACCGATGAGATCTGTCATTAGATCTGTCATTAGATTAGAACAAAAATGTACCAATATATTTCTCACCAGTTCTCATTTAATTAAAAATATCAATACAAAGTTTTTTCCTGTTTCCATATACAGAGAATGTCCCATATACATAATAGTCTGAGATCCTCCAGAACACAATGAACCTTAATAAAAGCTAATACACTCTGTTTGGGTTATGTACATGAAACACAGTATGGTTGGCCATATACAGTAAATGAATGTGCTCATACAAGTGCCTGTCCAACATTCACTCACAAAACACGCAGTTCAGCACTTCAGCTCACAAGCTGACAAAAATATAGCAACATTCAGTGTAATAATTGAATCTTGCAATGAACAACAGTATATGTGACATTTTTGGTAATAATCATGTAAGCATGGCAAGACATTGTTTGATGCCCTGTATTTAAAATAAAGGGGTTATTAAAATGTAAATAAGCCGTAGTTTGGCTTTTTAATTTGAAAAAGCTGTACAAAATAAAATAGAAAACAAAATAAATGATAATCCAAAAAGGATGGATTGATTATAGTTTTTCGTTGAAGGGGCTCGGTTGGTGTTACCATTAATGCAATTAAATATTCTGCAGTTCAAAAACAGTTCAATGCATTAAAAAGCAAAAGACATAACCACTAATACAGCATTTGGTGAAGAGGGTTTGTGAAGAAACGGTTAATAGAATCAATGTATCCTGACACAAATGCCTGACTATCCAGCCAAATTCCAGTGAGGACAGATTGTATGGGTTGCTGAATCACTAACAGAACTGTTGAGGGTAACAAAGGACTTCTATTGTAGTTCTCCCGAAATATTAGTTACATTGAAAAATGAAAAAGGACATACTTCGCCCCTTGCGGGCAAGCATATTTACTGATCTTACTTTGCTGTTACTTAAGAACACACTATTCCACATTCATTTCTATCTTTTAGGAAATCCTGTAGGTCCAAACATAATAATGACAAACGGCCACAAGTTATAGTATACCATTCCTGCTTGTCAAACCTGGATCATTAAGAGCTATTCATACACCAGTGACTAACACAGCATATCTTTGGTTTGATATCCAGTTCACTACTCCGAAAGTAACATTAAGTTAAATCATAAAAACAGTATATGTGTGTGTGTGTGTGTGTGTGTAGGGAACCATTGAGATGAAATAAGAATAGATATCTTATTTACAGGTTCAGGTAGATATCTATTTAGTTTACATCATTACTGCTATCTTTTTTGTTTAGAAACAAGAAAATAAGGACCAAAATATCTACTTTACTACTCGTATATGCCAATTTCTACATTCTGTGTTGAAAAAGAGCTACAACAGCTACATTTCTAAAAGCTACTATGTATTTATTTCCTATATATTTTTGGCCAAAGAACATTTAAAGGCAAATATATGTCGAGGGTGTGAAAAAAAGACAAACAATTCTCCTGTTTTGCTGCTGCTTATATACAAATGACAGGTGAACTTAATATAAAACATACAATGAAAAATTAAATAATGTGCACTAGGCCTTGAGTTCCGTTTTAACAATGTGTTTTAACATCTTTAAAAGAACAAATCAATAAAGCACAGTGTTTGCAATAACAACAACAAAGTCATTCTAACTAACTAAAGCTGAACAGTTGCTTGTCCATTATAACATGTGCTTCAGTAACTGTACAGGTCAGACTTCTCTGCAACACTTTTTTTGGAATACTCTGTTAAAGTATTTAAAAAAAAAAAAGATAATATATTAAATAACAGAAATAGGGGTACTGAACCAATGTTTTTGTGTTTTTTTATTACATAAACTCTTAATATTTAGTATATAAAAAACATAAAAAAAACATCACTGCAGTAAAGAGAGTTACATCATACTGCACATTCTTTGACTGGGCACCTGTCGGGTCAAACTGAACTGGGTCAGTGTAATCTTTCCACTGTGAGGTCCAGCAGGGGGCGCTGTAATATCTCTAAGCTGTTAAAACAGACTGGCTTCACACCAGAGAGCCAGCTTGGTTCTGTGCTGGCACCATGATGGGCACACCCCCCATCCGGGAGATGTTGGCGATGCTGACTCCAGTGGGGAGGGCTTGTGGGTGTGGCATCTGTGGCTGGGTCGCTTCAGTCCGGGGCAGGGAGCCTCCGTTGGAGCTAGGGGGAGCAGGGGGCTGCCGGGGCAGGGTGGGATCAGTGTTGTAGCCAGGCAGAGTGTGCTCTGGGGTGGCCAAGTTGGCGACGGGACGGGGACGGTAACCCGCTGTGCTGCTGGTGATGATGGATGCCGTGTCGGAGGTGGGGTGGGGGTGGGGATAGTTGTGCTGGTAGTGGTTGTGGGTGTCTCGGGGGTGAGGGCTGGAATGGACGGACGACAGAGTGCCATTCTTGGAGATGATGTCTGATCCTGTGCCGCTCTTCGCCCACGAGACGCGCTTGGGAGCCTGAGCGTCCTCCCTGTTACACACAGAAGGGTCAGACAATTCAGTATGGCATTCACCGTCCCTACAACACCTCACCCACACAGAGGATCTATGAGACAAAAAGCTATTGCAGTAGTAGAGATGAATTTTCTAATGTCCCAGAATTGGAACAAGACCTCATATGTCCAAAAAGGTAACAGGAGAAGGTGAAGGGATATAGATTACCTTGCATCATCAAATCTCAAGAATATATTTCTAACACTGTGCCTTTGTGTCAGCTTTCACCCAGTCATACGATCAAAGAAATGCCCAGGTTCTAAGGCTGAACGATTTGGGGAAAATATTTAATTGCTATTTTTCCGACTAGTATTGCGGCTGCAATTTAAATTGCGATTATGTTTTACAAATTGAGGTTCAGGCCTGATTTTTTTTTGGCCAGTTAAACGATAATGTCCAGTAATCATGGTTGTGATGCCACAGCACATGGAGGTTTGGTTGCCTCTGACTGGTCACAGGCAGTTCACAAGCTCTGTGTCCCCTCTTAAAACTCAAGATAACATTTTTGATAAGGCGCACACTTAAAAAAGATGGTTCTTCAAGGGTTCTTTAGTAAAGACAATGGTTCTATATAGAACCATGAACACTCAAACACCCATTTGCATGCTTAAAGTGTTCTTTGCGTGGAGAAATCGTTGTATATGGTTCTATATAGCACCAGAAAGATTCTTCTATTGTAACAAGCTTGACATCGTAACAATGGCAGAGCCCTTTTTGGTTCTATATAGAACCATATACAACACATTCTCCATTAATCTGGAGACCCATTTCACCATGCAGAGAACCATTTAATAATGCAATGGTTCTTGGAGTGTTCATGGTCCTATAAAGAACCATTCTCTTAAGAAGCTTCAAGGTTTAAGAACCTTGAAGAACCATCTTTTTTTAAAAAGTGTAGGCTATTATTTGAAAAGAAAAACTGCAGCTCTTGCGATCTTAAATTGCTATTTCGATATAAAAACGATTAATCTTTCAGCTCTACCTGTACCATCGGCCGCACCATATCTGGTAATAGACTGGATGTGGGCATTAACAAGTCCTTATTTCTTGTAACAGCATCTTTCTCAAGGAACATGAACCTCACAGAGAAACAAAAGGTTTTAAGAAAATGATTCCATATTAAAAATACAAATTTGATTATGGGAGACAATCTATATCTGTTCAAAGGAAAAAACATTCTTAACACTGAATGGAGGTTAAGGAAACAATATCTTGTTCTAAGTTATTTTGGACTATTTTAAGTTTTCTGTGAGATTTTTTTAACTTATTTCATTGCTCATGAACATTTGACGCAATGTAAAGGGCAACTGATCATGTAAAAAAGATACAAGGTTTTGTTCTGACAGCGATGATATATAAAATGTTTTGGAAATGATGACAGCACTGTACTCATGGAGAATGAAGTTGACATATACATTTATATGATAAATAATAAAATTTCAGTCTAAAATGTTTTGTATTTCAAAAATGGTGATCGAGTCTCAGGCAGAAATCCTTAAAAAGTTTATAGCATTTCACTCTCCACTGCATAAGTTACTACTGAAGAAAATAACAACTAATATGACAAGTGAGCCTAAACGTCTGAACGGTGCGTACCCTTCCAATGTTTAATTGAAGTAAATTTATTCTGGGATAAAAAATCCCTCGTCAACAAAACTCTGTGTGCCACAGTTATGGGCACATTTTGGTATTTCATGGAGTTCATGATGCCATGTTCCCTAATGAGGTTGGCAGGGCCTCTGGAGGAAAAACAGCCCCACAACATCACAGACCCTCCACTATACTTAACAACAGGTTACCAACAGGGCAACAGGTACTTTACAGCGTTTAATTATCATTTCATCTGACCATAGAGCACAGTTCTAGACCAAAGTCCCAATAAACTCCAGACGTGCCAATGATTGTGGAGGGAACTTTAAATACATGGATGCCACATTGCCTGTTGTTCTCAGTCTGAGGCTATACGTCAGCAGGTCCACCGTATTGGAATGGTCAAGATCCATTTGTGAACAAATTGAGATATGATGAGTTTTCAGTATTAAATCGGCTGTAACTTCCTTATTACTCGACCGGTTTTCACCATTTTATTTTGTTATAAGAATCAGAATTTCTGTGTGTAGCTATTCAAACGTCCAATATACATGGTGATATATTTGTAAATGTGTCATTTGTAAAAAATATGACAGCCATAAAAAGTGACCACAGGAAGTAATATAAGGATTATATAATACAAGGCAACGATGAGCAAAGACAATACAGCAAATCAGATACATGACATGATCTAGATTTTAAAAATCTTAACATGTTCAGAACTAGCTGTCATACAAACACATACCAGATGTAAATACAAGTATAAGGACTAAGCTCAGTGGTAGATTTCAGTCTGAGAGTGAATCAAAAAGTGCCAAAGAGATTTCTTAATTTTGAGAACACAGGTTAAAGTGAATAATAATAATAATAATAATAATAATATAAGCGTCTTAGCTGCACAAACTGTTGGATTTTAACCCAATTATCTCCCCGATTTAGTCGTTGCCAATTCCACCCGCTAGTTAGGACTCCCCCAGCACACAATACTATCAACGCTAGGAGGGTGAAGGCTGGCACAGGCTTCCTCCGAGACCTGTGAAACCAGCTACCGCTTCTTTTCGAACTGCCGCTCACACAACGTCATTGGACAGCTGAATGTGCTCGGAGGAAAGCACCAACCGCCAGATCTGTTCTGTTACTCAGGAGCCTTCTGCACATTTATTTCTATTTAATAAATAAGTGAGTATCCTCACGACCCAGAAGGATAAGCGGCTTAGAAGATGTGTGTGTAAGTGAGCATGCTAGTCAGCTAGCAAGCTCTGGTTAATCTCACACAATCACCAATATCACCTAACCC
Organism: Colossoma macropomum; assembly: GCF_904425465.1. Classification (NCBI taxonomy): domain Eukaryota; kingdom Metazoa; phylum Chordata; class Actinopteri; order Characiformes; family Serrasalmidae; genus Colossoma; species Colossoma macropomum. Next base: position 35,176,806 of record NW_023494804.1, read on the forward strand.
ATCAATGTGTAAATCACTTACCAGCCTCATGCACATAAAAATGCAATAAAACCCCCAGGTCAGAAGGTGGTAATAAAATGTGAATATTTCACATGGATTAAGGTATGGCTGGACTTAGAATGCACATTTACCCAAAACTAATTGTCAGTGTAAATAAAATATTTTAACTATCGTTCTCATGTAGTAAAGATACTCTGTATAGACTATAAAATGAAAGAAACCACATAATAATTTTGGATGGTACTTAATTCACATAAAGTATCCATATATTATACACATATCCCCACATAACATAGCAGTTAAAGTCTTACTTGATGTCATTGGCCAGATCTTCCTCTGTGTCCCTCTTTCTTGTCCATAAGAAAATGATGAAGAGGACGATCAGGACAAAGCCCACCACTGCACCCACTGTGGCACCAGCTATCACCCCGGCATCCGTTGCTAGGCAAGAAGAGTAGGACAGTTATAATTCAAGCAAATTACAACAGTTACTCCTGAAAGCTCTCTAGTAGTACAACACGATTATGCATTTAGCTTCATCAACGATTATCAAGTGATTACTGCAATCTGTCACTGAGGAAAGGCTTAAAGACGGAGTAAAACATACAGGTGATGACCTCCAGGTTGATGTAGCACTTTTCCTCTCCTGCGGAGTTGGAGGATGTGCATTCGTACTTCCCTGACATGTTGCTGCTGAGGTTATTGAGCTTCAGAGTGCCAGCAGTCTCGTCTGAAAGAAAACACAGAGACACACGGCATGCATCAGCAAGTATACATTACAGAAGTAACAATTAAGCACACATTACAGAAGACAGTCTAGTCTACTGTCATTGATCATTATAAACAGGGCTGATGTGTATGAATGACATACTGAGCATTGGGGAGAAGAAGACCTCTGAGGACGGGCTGGTTTTGGACCACTTGTATTTGGGTGTAGGTTTTCCAGTGCTGGAGTGGCAGGAGAGTGTGACATTGGCTTTGAGTACTGGCTTCCCCTGCAGTGCACACACAGGCAGGGCAGGAGGGACTGCAAGAGAGAAAGACAAAGGATGAGTGCCAACTCTAAACCAAAAAATATAGGGTTCTTTACATGACATAAGCATAGTATCACTCTCAAATCCACCTTTAGAATTCTTTTATTCTTGCCCTGCTTTGGCATTCCAGCTTTGCTCAAATCGCAGTTTGTAGACAGTTTACGAATAACTGCTTTCTTTGAAAACATGGCCTGCCCTATAGTCAGTTTACAAGACTCTTATATGTGCTCGGATACAGCTGATTTTGAGGCCCAGACTTTACATAAGGACTTTGGTGGTCGTGGCTATCCACAGTTTCGGCTTGATTCTGCTTTAAATAAGGAACATGGTTTATACCATTTAGGTCTCCAAAAAGTGGTTCTGAAAAACAAAAAGAAATTTTCTTGTATTTTTAAATCTGTGTTTAGTGTTTCTAGTCAGGATTATATTAACAATCCTTTGCACATTTTACAAAGTGATGATCTATCAGATTTCTTTTTATAAATCCTCCACTCTGTGTCTTTTCTGGAGGAAAAAATGCAAGAGTTAAATTGAGATAAAATGCAGATACATATGTTCCCACTGCCTCTGCCTCTCTCTCCAATGTTCAAGGCAATTTCCCTTGTCATAACTGTAACTTTTGTTCCCAGTTTGTAAAATATAAATCTTTTACACACCCTCAGACTTTGAAAACATAAATTAGACAATTCATAACTTGTAGATCCACACATTGCCTATGTCTTCATGTGTCCTTGTCCTCTATTATATGTTGGTAAAATTAGACGAGCTCTGTAGACCAGAATAATTGAACAAATGAGTGTGATTCACAGACAGGATGACACGTCTAGTTTTCTGTCATTTTGAATTGGCTAAACATTCTCTTGCAGATTTATGTTTCCTGGTTATCAAAGGGTTTTGATGCAAAGATGAGGGACAAAGCACATGTCTTTGTTATCTAAAGGTATGAATGAGGATCGTAATCTCAATTGTTTTCTATAATGAAGACTGTCCTTGATTAATGTATTATTTTGAAATAGTTTCTGATGTTTTTGATGTACTTGATTTTTGTTTATGCATCTAAGCGTACCCTCTTGCTGGTGTACGGTTATTTTAAGAAGGGCTTAGCAGAACCTACACAGGTGAAGGCAAGTTGTTAAAGTGGTCAAAAAGAAGGAGGTTGAGAGAGTTGCTTCATGAGCACTGATGATAGCAAGAAGCTGAAACGTTTGCTCGGTTTGTGTCTGTTTATTTGGAATAAAAATTTTAAGAATACTATATGATTATTCAACTTATTTTTAGATGTTTGTTACTCGTTTTAAACATTTTATGCCTTAATTTTCTGGCAAGCATTCTATTTGCTTTTTTAAGCAGACATAATACTCGAAATAAGCAAAATTATCAAAGCAATATCACTAATAAAATGACTTTAACAAGTCCACATAACCTGATCATTTTTTATGTCAATCTAAAAATCAGAAATATTAGATATATTAACAAGATTTAAGATAACTTCACTTGCCAAGATATAATTTCTTGCAGTGTTCAGAGACATTAGTGCACTCACTAACTGCCTATACTGTACAGTCCGAGAGCTCTACATGAATTCAGGATCAGCTCTCCTCTCATCCTCTAACAGTAAAATCAATGTTAGGTGGTTAGAAGGTGTTAATGTGTGTGTGTGTGTGTGTGTGTGTGTATGGTGGGTCTTTTTCTTTTCCCATTGTGTACTTACTCTTCACATTAAGTGTCAGCTCCATGGGAGATCCAGAGGCACCTGGCAAGACAACCTGGCACGTATATTTACCCGAATCTGACTCCACAGTGTTATTCATGTAGATCGACAGGTTGTTGCTGGGCATTGAATTGACAAAACCCACTCTGTCTTTAAACTGAGCATTTTGATCTACAACACCACTTACAAAGGAAATCACCTATAGAGAGAGAGAGAGAGAGAGAGAGAGAGAGAGAGAGAGAGACCAAGAGGAGCAATGAATGACCTGGGAAAAATCTATACAGTACAGGCAATGATATTTGTCATAATCCATTAAAGACTTATAGTAACAAATAACAAGGCAATGCAATTTTTTCTATCAGTTGACCATAAACTACTGCCAAACGTCATGTGTGGAAAATAATTACAGTGTCAAAGAACTTGTAAAGTGCACTTATAAAAGTACAGCGCACAGTTTTTTGTAAATACACTGACATAAGTGGACTCTGTTTCCATCTATCTATGAATTCTGGAACATAACAGGTGATGATAGATATTAGACGAATTGGATCAGGGATGAAAATGTACAGAAAATATCTAAGCAGTGCTAATGAAGGGTGTAGTGATTTCATAATGGTATCAAAAAATTTTTCTGTTTGAAATTTTTTATTTAATTGGATAACCAAAAAGCGGCTGGGTTTGGCTAGTGTCTGATGAACATGCCAGAGCACTGAATTCTGGAGGTTCTCCTTTTGGCCGCCAACTTCATTGCAAAGGACTCGTCAATTGACATATATAACAGTCATAAAGCACTCAGAAACAAGCCATAAAGCACCCACCATAATGGACTTGTCTAACATGTTCCAGATAACAGTGGCACGGGTGATGTCACCCCCTGTGTAGTAGGCTTGGAGGACCGCCACCTGCCCCTGAATCACCTCCACATTTGACTGGGGCAGCTGTAGCTGGGCCAGTACACCTACAGAAAGAGAGAGAGACGATGGCAGAGAGTTTAGTATAAGCTGTCAGCATTCCCTAACAAAATACTGGGCCGCAGAGACAAACAGATGAAATAACAGTAGGAAAAAAAAGGTTTATGTAACAGCTGTGGTGGAGAGAGGCAGTTCCAGAGTCAAAGCAGAAATGACCAAGAACAAACATACGCAAAAGAGATTTTGAGCTTTATCATCCAATACAGGAGAATTCAGATCCGTTTGTAGTAGTAAATATCAGTAATGACTCTCACAAAACACAGCCTTAAAGAGAACCTGAGAAACAATGGGAAGAATTAATCACAATAAAAGGACACTAATGGGATACACTGGTATCAATAAAACTCCAAAACTTACTGACTATACATATAAAACATTTGTCTTCTACTAAACAGGGCTGTTCAGACTTATCCTACCTCATAACACACACCTCATTCGAACCCATTAATTAGGACAGATATTCCACAAATTAAGTATTGCCAACTCACTAAACTTCAAAATAAAAGCTACCTGCTGAGAGGCATTTCAAAAAATATATTGTCGCTGTTCAAAGAAACCCCATGTATCTCCATTTTTGTCGATTTTTATTTTTGTACATCATTTCAACACACCAGCGGTCTGTGAAAATTTCATGATGAATGAACCAATAGAAATGCTATGAAATCACTTGGAATAAAATCTTTTTACATTAACTTACATTGAAAGATAAGAGTTTTTTTTGTCTTCTACTGTAAAGTTACTATTTTGGAGATAATTTGTTTTCTTTGGACAGCGTGAATATTTAACACTTAAAATTTGAGCTTTGGAAATAAAGTAATACACAGATACATACTTTGCTATTTGTATTTGTTTGATAAACAAATTTCAAGCATGTATGCAAAAACATTTACACCAAAACTCAAAGTCTGAAGTACATAAAGCAGATCAGGATACTGAAAGACATTTTGTGAAATATGATACATATCACAATATTCTGACACACAGACTCTAGCAGGCACTAGCAGGACCACATTTAAAAACTGTCATCACAAACGATTTTTATTCAGCTTCATTCTGTCCTGCAATAAAATCAATTAAACAGGACTAATTTTGCTCTTTTTAATCAACATGCTATTCAGTGTTCTTTGAGCACTGATAATATTCACAATATGTCATCACAAAGCATATCATCTATCATGATAACAAAATCTATCATTAATATGCTAAAATACTGTCATATTGCCTACTCCTATGCAAAACAACAGCTAGCTAAGCCAGAGGCATTTGGAGTGCTGTGAACTAATGAACTGCAACTCTTCGGCCACAACCACAAAAAGTGTGGTTGGAGACAAAAAAAATCAGCATTTGATGAAAAGAACACCGTGCCAACGGTTAAGCATGGGGTGGGTCTAGTGTGGGGTAGTGTGACAGCTAGTGGCACAGGAAACAATGCGTGGGTTTTCATTAAATATCAGCAAATATATATATATATATATATATATATATATATATATATATATATATATATATAATCTCTATGAACAACTACGTGAAACACAAGCATTTGAAATGGCCCTTACAGTCCCCTGATTAAACATCTTTGAAAATCTCTAGATAGGTCTTAAATATAATATTTATCTGGCATACATACAGCTGTATATTAAATCAAGTTCTGTAAATGTGCACATTTTTACATGTTTAACATCACAGATTTCTTAGTTGGCCTCAAAGTGCAATTATGTGTTGCGAAAAGTTGCAAAATAAATATTTGTGCCAATCAACTGAAAAAAAGATCAAGAGCCTACTCAGATGATTTTGGAAACAGCCCAAATCCTGGTATGGGTTTATAGATGGACCTTATAAAATATAAATCTATGATGAGTTGCCTGCCATAGTCTATAATTGATGATTCTATGCCGTAGTCTACAAAACTGATGATTCTATGGATAGTAAAGACTAGCATCCTTCCTCTAAAACTCCTGAAGAACTCACATTCTCCCAGGTGGAGATAGACAAGCTGTATCCAGCCCTCCTCTTTCTCATCCATAGCCTCCAGCTTGTCTCCCAGTCCTCAGCAAGACCTTGCAGAAAAACACTCGCTCCCAGCAAACGGACACTGACAGACTGCGAGATAGAATCCCACTACAAATCCTCTATTCTTTCAAAAGCTTTAAGCGCATTCAGCTGGAGAAAATTAAAAGAAACCTGGTGACGTAAACTACAGGCATCTTTCAGGCTTAGTGAACAGCATGGTGGGGGGAATAAAGAATTTTTCTTCAACTCAAGCAGACATCACAGTAGTGACAATTCTTAAGCTTACACCCAGATTTTCAGATTTTGGGACACCCTTTACTTCAAAACAATGGGATCTAACCGCTCACCATGTGGCCACGAGGGACAGGGATGCAGTCTCACTTCCTGCTCTAAAATGCAGGGGTGTGGCTAAAACAAGGCTCTGCCTATGGAATGAAACTCTTTGTGTTTCGGTAGAGACATCAAAGTATTGGACAGCATTCTTTAAATATATATATATATATATTTAATATATATATATATATATATATATATATATATATATATATATATATATATATATATTAAACTTTAACGCTATGATAATTCTAAATCTTTCAACTTCAAATTTTATGTGTGTACAACTGTTCAAAGCTGTGTTAGCTAGTCATGCACTTATGTTTTTGTTTCAAAATTAGATAAAATTGTCACTACCGAAACGGTCACTACTGACACATTTGGTAAAGTTTCAGAGATTTTATTTAAATTGTTTTAATAAAATAAAACATAATTAAGGTCAATCAAATTAAAATGATTAATCTAATGTCTGAAGTCCTATGCAGATGGGCTTAGTTTAGCATGAGAAGGCAGGGTAATGCAAATGTTACCAGCATTTCTCAGTGTCGTAGTGCTGTCTGAATGCGCCGCATCAGTCATTTTTACAGATTGTGAGCTCCTGCTTCAGTAAAAATTATGGTGCCTTTTACTTTCTATAGAACGAGCAGTAGGAATAACCTTAGGCTATACTGATCCTGTGCAAACTGACCAGTTTTTCCTCACTATGGAGTCACTTAAAGAAGCGCTTACTTTGTTTTCTGTGGCTCAAATCTAGAAAATATATAATGTTACAGTCCTTTTTTCATGTGCACAACTCAGAACATGTAAGAATTACACAAAAAAAGTCTGATTTTATGCAGTGAAGCTGACTGTTTGTTGTGAATTCCCAAGCTAATAGCAGTGCCAATAACACGGCATTCACTTAACACAGCAAGAATAATGGCTAAATTAAATGTTTTGATGATTTCTACTCTTTTCTGAAGTAAAGGTGGTGCAAAAGCAAGTAACCACTCCCATCTCTGTCATTTACCCTGAGATTTATTATCCCGTTCAAAACGGTCATAAACATTACAGACGTCCTGGGGTAAACAGGCATAATCTCCCCATGGAAAACTAATCCAATCTGAATAGTGCTTGAGTTAGTTAAAGGTCTAAAATTAAGTCTAAAAAATTCATATATGTTCTTTTTTTATGATTTTATGATTATTACTCAATTAACTGTCAACATTTTCAGTAGATTATTTGACTATTAATATATATGTTTTTAACAGTGGTGGTTCTAAAAACACTAATTGTAAGAAAGGCAAAAAAACAGATAAATAGATAGAGAGAGGGAGAGACCGACAGACAGACAGACAGACATACAGAGAGAGAGAGAGAGAGAGAGAGAGAGAGAGAGAAAGAGAAAGAGAGAGAGAGAGAGAGAAAGAAAGAGAAAGAGAGAGAGAGAGAGAGAGAGAGAGAGAGAGAGAGAGAGAGAGAGTGCATCCCTAAAATATGACCATAGGGCCCTCTCTGCCATCTTTACCCAGAATCCTCATCACTAAGTCTAAGCGCTCTAATCCTTAAACAAGATGTGGCCTGCACTCTCTCCACCATTTCTCCCCACTATGGACGGCTTATAGCCACATGTTTGCCTCCCAGCAGCCTTCTCTTTCTCCCTCAGCACTTCTATAATCAGTGTAGGTTACAACAGTTGCTTCAAACTCCTCTTTTCCCAGCAATCCTTAATCTAGGATTTACAATAATACAAGCAAATCCATGATCACATAATTTTTAAAGGGCCCACACACTCTCAGAAATAAAGGTAGTAAACTGTCACTGAGGCAGTGCTCCTCTTGTCACTGGGGTGGGACCCTCAAGGGTACATCTCAGTACCTTTAGTCAGGGAACATAACTGTACCATAATCCATTGAAATTATATGTTCTAAGATGTGTTGACTCCACACACCCCGTCTCGTCTCCAGGCTTTTATTTTATTGTTCTGTTTTAAAACATTAGGTTATGAAAAGGTACAAATACAGACTTTTCACTTGAGAAAACTTAATTAAGGTGCACTACTGGACCCTAAAACCACTGTTGTACCTTTGAGGGAACATTTACATTGTTTGTACCATAACAAACGACAAATGCAGCTGAACAGCACCTTTATTTCTAACAGTGCATTATATAAAAAAGTCAAATAAAAGAGTTTGATGTATGTACAGTATGTAAGTACTGTGAAAGTGCTCATATCTTAAAATTTTATTTTTTATACAACAAAAATGGTCATAATTCGTTTTTACATTTGACCTTTCATCCCTTAGATTTTAATAGGCTAGTTTTGTTACTGTGCCTGATATGAGATAAATGAGTTCTATTCTGATTGGCTGCTCTGTATCATGCCTCATTTAAAAAGCACTCAGAGCTGAAACACTCCTTACAATTCAATATGAAAGGACAGGCTGAACTGCTGTAAGGTGAACAGGTGAATATATGTAAACAGGCTGTTTTTGCAGCATAGTTTTCACATATGGACTAGAGGGTAAATGGTACGTTTTGAAACCTTAGCAATGTTAACATATCACATCACATATAATCTTTCTGTGCTGTTTGTCTGCTACCCTTTCTATCACTGTTTAAAATCTACACAAGGCTTCTTTTTCAGAGTGTGTACATTCATTTTTTGCTTTGGTAGAGCATGTTCTTTGCATAACAAAGAAACGCAACAACAATATTTAGAACTCGTCTTAACAGAAAAGAGTAAGAACAGCCGCCTTTTTGTATCAGCCTTAAAGGGTTAAAGCTTTGAAAGGTACCATTTATTCACCAGTCTGTACAGTATAAGGAATTAAAACAGCCTGTTTGTCATGAAAACCAGCACATTCGTATATATCTGCCTATTCAGGCTACAGCGATTCAGCCCTGCTCATTTGCACTGATGTTATAAGGAATGTTTCGATCCAGTTTTGAATGAGGCACAATAGAGGGCACTCAATCGAAACAGAGACCCTTTACATACACTGTTTATGGTGCAGAACCACAACTGTCGTAAGTGGACATGAGGGAAAAAATAAAATGTTAGAAAAATGAAAGAAATGGTCGCTTTAAAACAGATCAAGCCAAACAGCTTCTGGAAGAATGGGTGGATCACAGCATGGACAGAATCCTGTGTCCACCTGAAGAGGGCTTTCACAGGTGTGCTCTCAAATGCACATCCTTTCTAATAAACACAGAATCCCTCTGAAGGTACAATAACATGGTTTGTACCTTGGTGAACAAACTGTCTTTTTTCAGACAGTGTAGATCTCCAACATTAGGGATGTTGACCACTGGCCCACCACTGGAAAAAGGAGCAGCATTACCCATCCATCACCAAATGGGGGCAGCAAATATTCAACAATGACTTTTACTTGCTTGTGTGGCATAATGATGTACTGAGGTGTCTTGTTCATTTTTTTTGCTGTTAAATTACACATCACTGGTTCACTCTAGAAAAAGGTTCAGTTTTAAATTTTACACATTTTGAGTAGGTATGCATATGTTTTTGTGTTGAGTATGTGTCTGTGTTTGTGAGTGTTCTGAATTATTCATGCTCTCTCTCTCTCTCTCTCTCTTTCTCTTTCTCTCTGTGTCAGAGGAAAACCTCATATCTCCAGAATGATAACTTTACAGGAGAAGGAAAAAACCCACTTTACTTTTAAAGTAAGTCAATGGAACCAGATTTTCCAAGTCATTTTGTCCTGTTTCTTTTGGTCCATTCATCATGTAATTTACATACAATGTAAAAGGTATCACGTATTTTCAAATAATGTCAAAAACTGAAAAACAACAAAAATGTATGTATGCACTTTGATTTCTTCATGTGCCATTGTGTCAACATCAAAAATCATGTTTTGTGGATCATCACTTCAACAAAACACTTTATGCAAATACACACTTTTCAAGCTTCTTCAATCAGACCCTGTGTTCAAATAAATGTATTTATTCTTATACAGTAAAACCAATCATAGATAAGCACTCGGAGAAGTTGCAAACAGCTCTGACTCTGGTGCGTTCTGGTCATTTGGTAAAAGTAGCTCTATTCCAGTGAAGGTGACTCACATGGCTCAGATACAGATGTCTCACCTGCCATGAAAGACACTTGAGTCATAATCCAGCTAATGCAGAAAACAGCAAAACAGGAAAGTGTAAATGCATCTAACTATAGTGTTAACTGGAAATTTATAATGGAGAACTGTTCAGAAATCAAGGGCAAGACAGCCATCCCTAAAGCTGATAATCATCAGCCATTATCACAGCTCTCTAATGACAGTCCCCATCAGCCTAAGTACCAATCTCATTTACTCTATTTCTTCACATTAGCTCATCTAATGACCCACAAAATGACGTTTGGCATTCCAGCTTCTTATCAATAACACCCCTCCTGGAAATAACTGTTTTGCGAGTTTTCGTTTGTTTTGCTGTATCGCATCAAAGTCATATCTCATTTGTTTACATGAAGTTCACAAAATGTTAATTTATCATAACACTTGCATCCTTTCTAACCTACATTCTTGTAGCTTGTAGAAAATTAATGCTGAAATGGGCTCAAATCACCCTCATGAACAACATGATGAAGCAGGCAACAAAATGATGACAGAAGGCTTGTTGTGATCAAAATGACTGAGGGACATTCTAAACCTCTGAAACCGTGGGCAAAGAAAATGTCCAATTCTGCTTAAACAACAGAACAACAGAGAAAAACTGCAATTGATTATAAGATATGAGAAACAGATGGATGCAGAAAAAGAGAATAAAAGACAGAATGGAAAGAGAGGGCCCATAAGAAGCTCCAGAGGCTCCCGGAGACAGCAGAGGGGATTTAAAGATGAAGATGGAGATGAATGAGGAAGGCCAGAGCTGAGGGTGAGAGCGCGTCTGACGCAGAGGGAGATATGGAGCCTGGTAATTAATGTGGAATGAAGAACTTTTCACACTAAAGTAATCTCCTGCATAATGGAGGGCCTGCCCTTAGCTACACTAGACAGAGGGAGACAGAGAGAGAGAGAGAGAAAGAGAAAGAGAGAGAGAGAGAGAGACAGACAGGGAGAGAAGAAACGTTACTATCTGTCCTTCCTCTTTCTGATCTATAGTTATAAATCCACTCACAGCAGCAGCTGGGTCAGATCTGAATTATATATACCAGAGAGTGGCATGAAGGAAGGACTGCCGGGGTGGAATCTAAAACATGTGATCTGTTAATCTCACTTCAGTAGCTCTACTCTCAAGGAAATGATGCATTACTACTGACTGCTAATTTTCTAAAACTTTACTTAAAGGAACACTATGTTTTTCAACTGCCCATTGGCTTCCATTAAGTGGATGTACAGTTCTTCTACTAAATACATGGAAATGTGTCTAAGTTATTGTTCACAGTAGTCAACCATACAGCCGTCTGCAAGAGTTTTGGCGCTCTTAGTCAAATGACATGACTTGTTGATTTTCTAAGTGAAAATAAGCATATATTGTCTTTAGACTGCATACTTCCACACATTTTAATGCACAAATTACTGTTTATTTAGCTTAATAATAAACAGTAAAGTTATAATAAATAATAAAGTTTCAGATATTAAAAATAAGCATAAAATGCAGCCGGTGCAAAAGTTAAGGCACATTTAAATCATATCATATTTTTTTCAATATGTTAAGCTCAGCAAAGAAATAGAAATGGTGAACTAACATGTGCATATGTTTAAGTTCCTATAGTGTTAACTGGAAATTCATAATGGAGAACTGTTCAGAAATCAAGCGCAAGACAAGCCTCTGTGTCAAACACAAGGCCCGTGGGCCAGATGAGTACTGCCACACAATCCTGTCCAGTCCCCAAAAGTATTTTAACGTTCTATTAATATTAGCCGGTTTCACAATGCGCTGCACTACAGTCCCCAGTATGCACTGCAACATTGTGTGCGCTCTGACTACCCCAACAACAGTCTATGGAACAGTGGTTACACCACAATTCTACACAATTCTACCAATTCCACACCAGTCATTTCACCAAAATGCATTTCAGCTGCAGTTTAACCAACAAAAACACTTAATCTTAGCTCAGCAGCTCAGAAACTGAGCCCAAGTCATAATGAACTCGCAGCAAAGAAAATATGCCAGGTGTCTAGTTTAAATGAATAGGTAGGTTTGAAAGACTGAGATCCTGGGGACATTTAAATTTTGAATATTTCAAGTATTCATGTAATATTTTGAGGTCTGCTACAAGTATTTTGTATTTTACTGATGAAGTTTTTGCATATTTTGAATAAACAATGACCAGTTCGGGTTACAGCACAATATTAATTAAAAAAGAAATAAAACATTTTTTTTCTCTGGCCCCCAGATTTGATGAGATTTTTTAATATGGCTTTTACTGGTTGAGTTTGACACCCCTGCTGCAGAGGATGTGTTTGCTTATTTTTACAAAACATGTCAACCGACCAGGGGTATCCAAGATTTGTTAAATAGTGACTGTGCTGACATGCAGAATATTCCTTTAACATTGAAAGGTCAACGTCTAAACACAAATTTATTCAACTGTGCTTAATGCACGCAGAATACAAAGGGGTGAGTATATGTGAGGTGAATTTCATACTCTCTGAGCTGTTCTTTTACTACACAGGGAGTAAGAAAATGCAAATGAGATCAGGCTGTGCTATTCTGATAGCCCTGTGGCTAACATTTATCAAACCCTTTAGGAGGCATCATAAGCACTACTGCAAGTCCACCTCACATTTGCACAGCTGATAAGGTCGGTTAAAGGAATGGGTGTCAACCTTACAACAAACAGTGCTTTTTATATCACTTATCTCTCAAAGTTCCCAGAATACGAAATGGCGTTCCCTAATATTGGCTCTCTCTCAAGGTTTCCATTACATGCAGTGGTACTCTTTAAAATGCACGGCACAACATTTGTCTACTGCAAAATGATGTTTCTGAACCAGCACACAAGGAGTTCACAGAATCAGGTGTACTAGACGAGGGAAAGCACAGAAATGGTACATATTGTGTATGTTCACAAATATTTACATTTGGCCAAAATGTTAAACCGATATTTCATGATATACTTATTGTGCTCCAGAAGAGCAGAAACTTTAGGTCAGGGGTGTCCAAAGAGGGCCAGATCATACTATGTCAAAGTACCTGAGGGCCGAACTATTATTCACAAATTATTCAAAATATTAAGTTTGCAAAATATCAGCGCATAGAAACTGAGCTTTTTGTGAGCTACTGTGTTTCCTATCACTGCATGAAAGATGCAAGAGGCTTCTATTATTGTTGGTTTGTTCATTCAGAACAGTTTGGATCGATAGGCGCTTATAATAAATATTTAAATTGCTTAAGAGTAACAATACAACATGTCTGATGTATTATTCATATTCCTATTCATGTGTTTACTTGTTGAAAAATGTACTTTGTGATACAAACTAAACAAAAATCTATACATTTTTTGTTTTCTTAGATGATGTTCTTTACATATTAAATCAACACAGCACAGCCACGTTGTTGTACGACCTTAAAAGATTAATATTTACTGAACTACTGATTTTGCTCAGATAAGAAGTTCTCTATCTCGCCAAAATCGCCAGTTCTCAGTGTTTAGTTTGAGCTTTATGTCTGTAGTCTTGACTAAATATAGTTCAGTAAATGAAGCTGCAGGTCTCGTCAGCTGCCACCATCAGGTGAAAGAAAGAACTGCAACGTACTGGCTGGCGGGCCGCTTAAAATACACTGTAAAACCAAAGCCAGAGGCCAATTAAAATCTGTCTGTGGGCCGCATTTGGCCGGACTTTGGACACCCCCCCTTTAGGTGATGTTGGACTGATGTGCTAAAATATTTGCATTTTATTTATTTTACTGCAAATGAATGTGACATTTCTCTGTAATGCTAGTCCGTGTGGATTTAGTCTCAATTTTATAAATGTTTATGTATTTGAATTAGCACTCGTAGTTATCTACAAGAATAATAACGTATATCACCATAGGTCCACAACTTTCATATCGGTGCATCCCTGCTCATCAACACTTATGTAAGCATCGATTCTCAAAAGGAAACATCTGGATTGGAAGCATCAATACCTTCCTCTACCATTCCTCTATATTATTTCACCCACAGTAAGTACAGCATGTGTGTTTACAGCAGACAATACTCTTACATCCTTAGAGAATGTGTGTGAGAGGTGAACAGAGCTGTAAACAGCTGTAATTGCAGGAAGGTTCCAGATTAGTGTGTTTATTCCCCAGTTGTGACAGAGTGGCCAGAGGAGCTCTTTGATGGCTGTACCGCTTTACGTCCACACCGAGTGTTGGGTGGAGGGCAGCACTTCCTCCCTGACCTCTATCAAAACCACAGTTACCTCAAAACACCATGCTCTTCTCCAGGCCTTTGACTTCCAAGAGTTTGAAACACAGTCATTGCTTTGAAATCTGGTTCACACCCAACTTGATAACTGATGCAAGAGAGTGATTGGCAAACTCAAAGCTAGGTTTCTAATCTAGACAATCAAGTCTTCAGCACGTTCCCTTGGGCAGGAGATAAATGTGTACTGCGCTGAATGTCTCTGAAGCAGTGACACAGTGAGTGATAGCTAACTGGATGCTGATGAAGATCAGTTGTCAGTAAAGAGTGACTGGATGTGGTTAAAAGGCTCCATCCATCAGCTCCAGGCTTATTTCTAGCGGAGACAGAAAGGCTGGAGAGTGACGACACTATGGGTGGAAATTACCAGTGGGCCCTATGATACAACCTCACAGTGATGTGATTCTATTAGGTTTGTTAAAGTTTGTGATGTGCTAAATGCTATTAGTTTTATTTTTGACAATAAATTCTACCTCCAAAAGGAAACAAAAGAAAAGTTTACACTTTGCTCATCTTACTTTGGTATTTTTTACTGAAGCAAAACAAAATTCAGAAGCAGAAGAAGCTAGATTCACTCATTGTTCTAAAAAACATTAATACATGGGCTATCTTGTACTGATATAAGTTTTTCCCACCACTACACTCTTATTTTAGATGTTTAGAAATGTGTGTACAAAGAACTTTTTTAAAGTTTGAAGAACCTCCACATCATATAAAATTCAGGGCCATCAGAACCAGCACAACCAGACATGCTTACAGCTTCTACCCCAGAGCTGTGGCACTCATTAACCACAGTGGACACCCCACGTTTTAAACTTTAACAAAACCAAACAAACCTCCCTTTCTCTGATACCATTACTCCTCTGTAACACAATACTTATTTGCACAGCTACAGTACAGAAGTTATTTTTTTCTCCAGTGTTCACATCATTCTGCTACATGCTGTATAGAATAGTTTTTTTTAGTATATTTTATTGTATATTTCTACTCAAAGCTGCATATGTACACACATTCATATCTGCCCATGTACAGATATTAACACATCTCTTTAGCTCCTTTCTCATGGATCTTCTTTATTCATTATTCTATTTATTGTATTTTATTTTAATTTCCCCAAATTTAATACTTGTTAGAAGTCTGTGTGCTTGTCTGGTCTGTTTAGTATGTTATATGCCATACCCGTGTGCACTCACCAAGACAAATTCCTGGTGAAATAAAGTGATTCTGATTATGAGTCTAATACAGTTATAGGTCCTACAACTGTATGTCTAGGAACCCATTTAGGAACCTTTATTTGTGTATAAAAGTGAAGAGGAGACAAGTCAGGGGTGCTACAGGAGTGCTGAAACGTCTGACAGGATGGGATACTTATGGCTATTGCAGTGACAGTTTCTGAACCTGTGGGCGAAAGGGGAGTAAACTGAAGTTTCAATATTCAAACACTTAGCGTGGGTGAAACCAAACAATATTCAAAAAGCATACATAATTACGTGGGAATTAACACGTCTTAACGTCTTTCAAACGTCTTTCTTTTTCCATTCAAACACGTTTTGAATGGAAAAAAATAAAAAACTAATAACACAGAGCTTGTGCGATGAGTTAGACCAATCAGAGGCAACAAAACAACCATGACATCACAACCATTACAACTAACTGGTAGTCTGACACACTCAGTGTTCAAGATTCATACTAGAAAAAGTGGATATTCTGCTCTTCTTGGCCAAAAAAAAAACAGGCCTGGAAATTAATTTATAGAAAATTACTGCATTTAAACTGTAATCGCAATATTAGTCAGAAAAATCGTTCAGTTCCACACTTTTAAGAGGGAAGATTTACATCACAGTACTGAAAATGAAGCCTTAATCACTTTACACAGCGGGTGCTTTGACTTTGTCAGGCTGGAATGATTTTCACATAATGATATATTTAGACTTTCAGCCTGTAAACTACAAGCCAAGTGCTATAGACTTTTCCAAACAAAAAAAATGTGGCTATGGCAGAGACATGCTCAACAGTGTGGTCATCATGCTGCCCTCATGATGTCACCCCTGCGGCCCTAAAAGTCTGAGACAAGTTCACTAACTGCTGCACTGGTGACAGCCAAATCCATTGAAAGAAGCAAAGAGCAAAGATGCTAATTAGGAGATAAACAGAAGAGACTCACTGCCACCACACACACACATACACACACACACACACACACATTCAGAGATACATAAAAAGATGGTAATCACAGACAACAGAGGAGAGAATATAACTGTACTATCATGCTGAGACAGTTCAGTCGAGATGCATTTATACAGCATTAGTTTAATTACTGGTGGAGGATGAGCCTTCAAGAGGATCACTGTATGTGTGTGGTGTGACATATGAGTGTATGTAGACGTGTGTGTGTGTGTGTGTGTGTGTGCATGGCAGCAAAGGATGGATTTGACGTTACAGAGAGCTGATAACCGTCTCCCACTGCTCAGCTTTAGAGGAATTGAGAAGCTGGAGGTTAATTGAAGCAGTAATGAGTGTGCACCAAGATCAGATTAAGCACTGTACCAGTCCTGCAGACCACACTAATATGAAGCCAAATTTGGAGCAAGTTTAAAGTCAACCTGGAACCAGATTCAACCTTTTTTTTACCTTGATAATTCATGCCATTGGTCATATTAAACCCGATTCATTATGCCTTACCATTTAAAAGACAAATTCTTGTTTATCTTCTCTAAAATGTATGATTTTTGATTATGTCGCCAAGCACCTGTGGGCAGGGAAAACTAAAATGAACTGATAATATCCCCCTCCCATCACCCACATGCATTGTTGAGCAAAAATACTGAGCTAGCTCAGAGGCCCTACCTGATACAGCTTTTCACATCATAGTACGGAATGAGAATACATTATGACTTCCGATTCACGCTGACTTTAATACTGATCAACTATGAAACAGGTCTTACCATCAACACAGAGCTGGACAATATGGCTATATGTGATCATTATCATGATAAAATATGTCACAATACACTTTCTGAGAATATGGGTACAGTCAGTACTTCTACAACACTACACAAATGCAAATATCATAGAAAGAACATATTTAGACCAAATATAGAGAGTCTGTACACAGCAGCACCCAGTATAGTACCTGCAAAAACTGTATAATGACTAGTACCTGACTGGATGTCAGTCCATTATGTTACTATTTAACTTATCACTGCTGTCAGAACAAAACCTTGCATCTCCAAAATGATAACTTTACAGGAGAAAGAAAAATCTACTTTACTTTTAATGTAAGTCAATGGAACCAGACGTTTTTCCAAGTAATTTTGGGCCGTTTCTTTTGGTCCCTTCACCATGAAATTTACACAGAGGGTAAAGGACAACAGGCATTTTCATGTTATGTCAGAAACTGAAAAACTGAAAAAACAGCGTTATATAATGGAAAATGGAATTTTCTCACTTGTTTGAAATAAAACAATTTGACAACATATGCAAATACGCTGTTCACTTACAAGTTCATACAGTCCATATAAGGAAACTAAGCTGCAAAAACAGATTGTTTTAAATTCACTGTTTCTATGATGTCACAAGATCCAACTCCTTTAAATATATCTAACTATTCGGCCTGCAGTAGGTTAGCCCCGACCATTCACTTAAAAGAAGTTATCAGGAGTGTTTCAGTCTGGACTGCTTTTTGAACCAGGCACAACAGAGGGCAGCCAATCAGATGATTAACATATATTATTTCCAAAGGTACAGTAGCAAAAAGTCAGGCAAATATGACTTACAGTACATAAAACACAAAACATTTTTGGTATATAAATTGTGAAATAAAAAAGAAAACAGGGAAAAAAAATTGTGGGTTTTATTAAATCACCAAGAATTTGGAACGCTAAAGAGAAGAACACTAAAGAACATGGTAGATTAACGTAACTTCACATAAATTAACTATGTAAACAAATATAAATAATTAAACAGAACAATAATTTCTTAATTTACATGTGTTATAGTTAGTAGTGGGCAGTATGGGGAAAATGTAGCATTTTTATAATTCTAAAAAAATTATATAAACTACATATGATTAATTATATGTAGTTTCATAAATTATATATAAAACGTATCGGCGATTTCTTTACAGTGGTGGTGGTAAGAACTGGGGTCTCAATATCTAATAAATGTCTAACAAAAATATAGCCATTTTATTTACTATCCAAAATGACTAGCGAACCTACATGTGTGCCTATCAGCATGTACTGGCCACCAGTAATACATTTAAAAAATGTTTTAGGTGAAAACATTCTTAAAACAATCATAAAACAATATCTCAGACATCAGGCAATGCATTGATAACCATTTCATGTAATAACTTTTTGTAAGGTTGGGTTGTCAGATGGCTCCTATCACCACCTCTGCGAACAATTCTGACTCGGTAAGATTCTGCAGAACAGACCATTTCATATCAAACCACTCTGAATGACTTTGTATATATCCCAACCATTTAACCATGCACACCAAATTAGAAAAACTGGTGGAATTCCCCTTTAATAACCTAAAGCCATCCAATACAGGTCCAGCTTCCTTAAACCTGTCAACACTACAGCGGATGGTCATTCTGTGTTAACGTAATAGTTTGACGCAACACTTTTGGTAACAGAGAATTCTACATACAGCTAGAAGTGAAGACCAACAGTGAGAGAACTTTAAGCCTCTCTTTATGTGTTCCTACCCCTCCTTCATGCTTCCTTTGCTTTATCCACACAGAAGAGACAGGAAAGACCTGTGCTTAGAGATAAAAACAAAGACTGGGGCACATTCCAACATCAGCAAACAGCACACAAACATTCATACATGGACACGTACACACAGACAGAGCTTACTACTGTAGTAGCATTCTAGAATAACTAACACGCTGAAATATTTCAGCATGACTGTGCTGTAAATCATCTGAAAGACCCACATGCGACCACTGGCATTCTCTGTTTTTCCCCCCTTCACAATCAACATCAAAGCTAGAAATTGTGGGGGGAAATTGATAAATACGGAAACCACATCTTTCAATAAAGACACATTTCAGGTTTACTATTGCTGCCCAGGTTATAAAGCAGGGGAAGAAAGGTTGGACTGTTATATGCATCAGTGGCTACATCCATTTCCATGGTTACGCTAAGAGTAGTGAGTTCTGAGAAGACCCGCCCCATTACTGGCTGAACACTACTACAGTTAAGATGAAAAGCAAAAAAAAAAAAATTGTTTGAAATATTCAAAGCCATCAGGCTGAAGAAGGAGAAAGGATTTGATCAGAGAATAATCCATTCTGTCAGCACTAACCTCAATGAAACTACATTTTACTAGTTATGTATTACCTGATGCATAGAGAAATGGGTTAGTTACTTAAAATTAGCTGGTGTTAACATTGATATTAGATGGTATGAGCCGGTAAGCTAGCTTCTATAGCTGAAGTTACCTACCTAGGAGCCATGGTAAGACTTACAGTGTTGTAGAAAATTCAGAGCACACCCTTAATTTATTGAATTTTTAATCGAAACAGCCAATAAGTACAGGTTTTTAATCTTTCAGGAGATATTTCTGAGCAGATTAGATACAAAATAAACGTTTGTAAGGCAGGGGATAGTGAAACAAAAAAAATGTAGAGTTTCCAAAACTTAAGTCTAAAAATGAATCAAAAGATACAAAGAAAAAATGGGACTACCAACAACTGAGCAAGACCTGGTAGACCACGAAAGCTGTCACCATCAGACAAGAGGTACTTAAAGCTTTCATATTTGAGAGAAAATCAAGCTCTACTCTTGCTTCAGATCTGAAAAATTCACAAGTGTTTCTGTCCATCCTTCAACCGTGAGAAGACAACTGAATGCTATGAGTCTGAAAGGATGTGAGCTGTCAAGAAACCAATATTGAGAAGAGAAAAGACCAAAAAAGGAAAAAAGTGCAAATCAAACAAAGACACTGACGGGTTCCCAGAATAATGGACTGATCACCGTAGAATCTAGAACCTCAACATTAGTGAATGTGTTTGGGATCACTTGGTTTGTGAGAAGCAGAACATGCAACCAACTCCTAAGACAGAACTTTGGAGGTGCGGTGAAATAGATTTCTTAGAAAAACTGAAACCAAGTCTTCTAAAAAAAATGTAATAAAAGCAAAGAATGGACACACTGAATACTAAAAAAATTCTATTATATTTAGTTGTTGATGCTTCTGTGTAATTTTCTGTTAAGTGCATGTTTTCTGCCTTTTTCCTGGTGCTGCAAAATGAATAACCTGTACTAAATGGCCATTTTTACTGGAAATCAAATAAATAAAATGTGCCTAAAAATAGCTCTAAAATAGCAGCCAAGTCTCCTTCTGAATCCAAAACACTTTTGCATACAGACGGTATATAAAATGATTTGCAGTATACTCGGCCATGTTTCAATTTTATGCATTTATCATGTGATCTTTCTTGTAAACATACTTCCAAATATTACATACACATCTCTTCCCCCTACAGGCTTAAATACTTAACATTAGACAGGTATTAATCTCAAAAGCAGTCAGAGTTTGGCGCTGAACTAAGATCAAGGTTTTTCTTTCACATCCTCATATATATACATCCATCTGCACGGTAAGTAGCTGATCTTAGGTCAGTAGATACTTGACACATATGTGTCCACTTCTGCCTGACAGCTGTGAGCTCAGTCTGTGGACCCCTGGAGAGCGGCAGGTGACGCATTCTGCTCAGGACGCCCTGGATTAACATGATGAGTTCTGCCTGGATTATGCCATATATTACATGACCTGCAAAATGTGATCATCTCAGACACACAAACCTCATGCCTCACATTTATCTGATCCACCAGAGGAGGCATTGTTTATCGCTTACATCGGCCTAGCTGTGCTTAAGGGCATGTTAATCATCGTCCTCACATTCGCCAGATGTCAGGTTTATGCCAGGGATAACCGTGAGGCAGCAGCAGGGGCAAAGGAGGTAACCAAGTAATACGAAAGGCAGAAAGATCTCATGAGACAGTGTGACAGAATCATCATGACAGGGTTGGTCCAGACCGGTGTTGTGCAAGATGATGGAAAGCTAGTATTATATGCTCAAAGTATCACATTCTGTAAGGTTGCACTATATATTGCTTGTTCAGGGATGGACAGATGGATGGAGGGAAGGATGGAGAGATGGAAGGATATCAAACATTTTTAGACCAGTTACAATTTTCTAGAATACCTTCAGATTACAAAGAAGGTACATACTTGAGAGGTTTAAGCAAGACTTGTTCAAATTAGCATATAAATTAGATTTAAAATCAGTTACTCAGCCAATGTACAAGATAAGAACAGAGGAACTGAACACCTTTGACATGGTGAATTAAGCATTAATCTTATTCATCATCATTAGAACTAATACATGTTCTCTAATGCAGGACCTAATCTGTGTCAGAACAAGTCAAATCCAAGTCTGGCACCTCCTAGATTGGATCCAGTGTGGAGTCTAATCATACTTCCCCATCCTGAACATGGATTCCGGTCACTATTTTTGCAGTGTTATTGGATGAATCACACATATCACAGCACAACAACTCTGGGAGGAACCTCAAAAGGCATACGTGGACATGTGTGTGTATATGATTTCTGGTGAACTTAAACATATTATATTTGAAATCAAATGCAACAAAGCTAGCACACAGCTGGAAATATATATATATATATATATATATATATATATATATATATATATATATATATAGGTTTATATAAATATGTATATATTGTTGGTCCATTCATCATGAAATTTACAAACAATGTATAGGACCACGGGTATTTTCAAATGATGTCAAAAACTGAAAAACGACAAAAATGGAGATAGGAGGTTTTGACATATATATATATATATTATACACACACACACATATATATATATATATATGTGTATGTATATGTTCTGTTTGAGAATGACAGGGATGGTAAGAAAAACAACACTGACACTGTTTATCACTCGCAAATGCACCACTATTGCTGTAATTGTGGTGCATTCATTGAAACTGTTTAGGTTTGAGAAACCCATGTATGAGGGAATATTTGTTGCCTAAGCAATGTTTCAACACAGTTGTTAGTTCTAAGATTCAAAGTTAATTCAAAGTTATAGAAAAACCTCACACCAAGATACATTTTTGATTCACCCTTATAACATTACCCTTTGTCTGGGATCCTACCTTACCTCATCAACCTATGTCCACCACAACAAACAGTCTTTTGGGACCTCATGCTTTACAAATGAACCCCTTAAATGGACAGTGTCTGCCAGTTGACCCAAGGTTTATAAGACAACTCTATAACCTAAGAATAGCTCACTGTAGGTACTGAATAATATTTAGTATGTAACAAGCCTGGGATTTCAAGGGGTTAAACCCTGCTTTTATGTAGACAAAAAAGTCACTTCAGGCCAAAAATAAAACAACATAGTTTAACGTGTGACAAAATTAGCAATGCCTAAACACAGGCCTGGCATTATGGAGATGGATTACATTTATTCTTAATCTCAGAGGGTTACTGTTTCCCACACACTGTCAAATCAATTCAGAGACGCTCTTGCTAAAACATCCAGCCTGGATTGAGCAGTGTAAATCCATTGTTAAGCCAGTCCCTCACCAGCAAATGACCAAAAAGGTGATGAAAGAGTCCAAAAACAGACCTCAGTAGACAGTGAGGAGGGGTCAAAGGTGACAGGATGGAAAGAGGACGTTGTATTTCAGCAGTGAGGTGAACAGTGGAATTAGGATATTGTGTTTGGGTTTAAATAATCATAAGTGGCTGCCTTTGAAGCTGCTGAGCGTGCGAGTTGTGATTAGCTCAAAGGTCATCAGAGGCAAACAGAAGCTGAGAGGATGTGAGTCCTGCAGCACGTCCTCCTACACAGACACACGTACTGTTCTGCTCTCATACGTCTGTGATTTTCAAACTCCCCAGCTATTTTAATGCCTTTTCCCAGAATGAATCTGTCAATTTACCATATAGTTTCACTTCAGTGGAAAAAAAAAATCCATTCAATGACTAAGTATTTGAACTTTAAAGGAAAACTATTTGTTCTGGAAAAAAGAGAGGCTATGACAACATAGCTCCTCGGCACAATGAAGAACTGTTTATGGAAAAATACCAATATGTTAAGTGTCACCATTCTTGGCTGATTTCCTAAAGGGACAACTTCAGCCAGAAAGAACTCCATGTAGCCCAAGCAATGAAATAAAGCAATAACAAAAACAGTTTAAGCCTGACATAATAATGCAATTTAAACTTGGATACATTAGAACAGGGACAAATACGCAGAGGTACCGCTGTATAAAAGGAGTATGCCACTCTAGTTAGTCCACACTCTATTTTCAATCCTGAGCTTAAGATGTGATTCAATTGTCAACATTGTGTACATTAAAAATGTCTTGATTCTACAGAGCCTCAATCATAAAATACACAGATTATTTTGGCTCAGAAAAACACATTTTATTTCAAAACATGATTACAAAGAAGCGTGTTCTTGTGCAAATTAGTGATATTATAAAACACTGCAAGTAAGTTATAGATGATACAAAAAACAGAAGTACATACAAAATGTAGTTATGAATATCTAAATTTTGAGAAGAGGGCCACGCTTCTAACTTTCTAAGTTTCCATCTACCTTCCATTTCTAGTGACTAGGTTTTCACACCTTCCATTTCCTCCCTGTTCCTCAGTCCTAGGAACCGCCCATAAGTGCAACCCAAGTTCTTTTCACTCCTACACTCACAATCTCTTCTCATGCTGCAACTTTATGTTGAAAGCATGGTCAAAACCATATATACATACATACATACATACATCATCTAAACCGCTTATCCTTCTGGGTCGCGGTGGGGTGCTGGAGCCTATCCCAGCTGTCATTGGGCGGAAGGCAGGATACACCCTGGACAGGTCGCCAGTCCATCGCAGGGCAGACAGACAGACATATACAATCACACACACATTCACACCTAGGGGCAATTCAGCATTTCCAATTGGCCTGACTGCATGTCTTTGGACTGTGGGAGGAAACCGGAGTACCCGGAGGAAACCCACGCAGACACGGGGAGAACATGCAAACTCCACACAGAAATGACCCTGGTCGACCGGCTGGGAATCGAACCCAGGCCCTTCTTGCTGTGAGGCGACAGCGCTACCCACTGCGCCACCGTGCCGCCCCAAACCATATATAGCATGTCTCAATTTACAACAATCCAGAATTCAAACATCAGCATCAACGTGTTTAAATATGCAACAATTTAAACATGCACTTACAGGCTACAATTTAATTCTATACTTACATTAAGCATCAACGATGACCAAGTTAATGTTTTGATTTTTTTATATTGTGTGGTATTCACAAAAGGAATCAAATGAGAAACTACCAGAAAAGACAGAAAGAACATTTCAAATTTTAACATTTTGATTGTTCATTTTTTACTGTGTTGAACTTGTCACATCCTTACAGTTCATGCAGTCATTCAGAGTGTATTGATAAAAATGCTCTGATCTAAAGAAACATATTTGCTTAGAATTGTTTACAGAAGTGTTGATGGGAACCAGACGTCTGCAGCATTTATCTCTTGAAATGCTATATCAGAGAAATGGTTAAAATGGTTACAAATATGCTGTCTGATGTCTAAGTCAGTGCTTTATGATAGTTCAGAGATAACTTTTAGGAATTAAACATGATTTTAAAATGCATTTCTTGTTGGCAGATAATGCAGGATATTAGAAAGCAAAGTAGTATCCAAAGAAAACCTTTTTTTATTACTGCTATTTTATTATTATCAATGTTACATATAAAAACTCAGACGACATGTAGGTTTACTGGTCGCACTGAACAGCAAATAAAATAGCTATATGTGCATTATAGACATTATGACCCCTGGTTCCTATCACCACCACTGTAAAGAAATCAGAGTGGTTTAGTTTCTCTATAATTAACCATTTCACACCAAACATCTCATTCATTTAATTATATAAAAATTGTAAAATTCCCTTTTAATTTTGCTTTAATCTTAACCATTGCTTACTATCCGTATTGTGTTTTTCACAAAAGCATCTGAGCAAAAATTTGATTCTTAAATGCTAGATTAAGCATCACACTGGACACTCTCTCCACCAGAAAAGATGACATACTACTGGTTTTGGAAAACTAGGCCCTGATTGTAAGTGACGGTTAACAACTGCTGGCAACTTCATCTTGGCAGAAGAACTTCAGGACATGCTAATCCACTCTGCAACATCAGAAATGTCACGCTCATGACATCATCAGGCGCCAATCAGTGCCAGGTGGTCTGAATGACAACTGCTTTCCGCTTTATAACATACCAAGCTGCTGTATTCAACACCTTTCAAAGACGCTTCGGGCTTTTCATCACAACTTAATCACTTCTCAGGCACTCTACACATACAGATCAGGAAAATAAATACACCAGGGCCTGCATTCATAAAACATAAAGCAGCTCAGGATGGCAGCACTGATCAGACACTGCTGATCTTAGTGTCTGCTATTCTTTTTATTATTACTTTGGCTGCTACTCTATGAATAGAGAGTAGAGTCATAGTGCTATTAGCTAATAGTAAAAAATCTGCTCATCTGAGCTTGAATTGCACAGAATCAGACAATTTTTATTCAAACACAGACAAAAAATGATAGCAGTCCTTGAAAATGATACTCTTCCACTTTTGATCTCATACAAACGCATTAAAATGGGAAATAAATGCAAATTCAAATTAAATCCTAGAAAGACATTTTTACAGTAGGCCCTCACAAAAAACACAAAATTGTTGGTGCAAAATGGTGTTATCTGAATTGATGCTCCAGAAGGAGCACTTATGGACCACAATGAACAGTCCTTTATGCACAAGTGTAAAGAACCCTTTTAACCCCATCAAACTGTCTGTCTGGCCTTCGATTCATTATGATGGTCCATTTAACTTGTTTAAATCCACTATTAGAGGAGTTACGGCGTATGCATGTTCACTTTGGACGAAGCAAAAAGTATCAGCATATAGAATCGTAAGTTTCTGTGTTACCATGTTTGCTACTGTATAAAAGGTTTACTTTATCTACTGTAAAGTACTGTGATCATTGCAATTTGGATCGGGAAGGGATGATCACTTACTCAGTTTGTCAGAGTGACAATAAAATGTTGCTGATTGCTTGTTTTAAAACGTAGTTTGTGAGAAAAACTAAACATATATCAAACAAAATTTCAGCCTCGTTTGCTCCTGTTATTTGCATATCAAATAAATGCAACACCAGCATTGAGAAATCATGTTATTAACAGAGAAGAGCAGATTCAGTGGAAGAAACAGACACGTTTTTGGGTCTGCTTTAAAGGGTTGAAATGTAAGTAATGTACATATAATGTTCAGATTCAGGACCAATGAATGCTTTTTCCTGCAGCCATACATCCTTTACAAGAACCATTTAGGAAACCTGTGCTTTAAAGAGTGTAGCTTTAATCCAACGTGTCTTATTGTGATGGTAGAGTGCACAGTAATAATCAAACATTTCTGTCTCCTGCTGCTTCAGTGGAACTCAAATGTTCTTAAACTGCCCATGTCTTTTACTAAGGTGAGATTGCTAGCAAGTAAACAGCAAAGAGTTTCCGAGGGTGAGGACTGCCCAAAATCTAAAGTCAGACAAATCACTCTGTTAAACTCATGTCACAAATAATCCACTAACATTTGCTACTTAATGTGAGATTCCTCATAAATCTTAAAGCGAACTGGCTTCTGTTTTCAGGCTGCTTTCATCTTCACACATTTCAAAAGAGGGTCTTCTAGGGTGAATATTCCCCCCCAAAAAGTGAATTTGCACAACTTTGTCCTTGAAGGGCAGTGCATGTGCACAGAGGAGATGCTTCACACAAACAGAAATCTGGCACAGCTTTCTCAGCCAGCACTAAGAAGGGTTGGATTTCTATTAAACCCTTCTAAACACGCTGTGAGACGCATGTATGTCTGTGGGTGTGTGAGTGGGTGTGTTAGTGGGGGATACACAGCTGTCAGTAGGGCTATTTTCAATCTACCTTCTTATGGTGGTCAGCTATGTAGGACACCAGCCTTATTTCCAGATAATAACCCAAGATTGTGATTTTTATGCTCTATTATGTATCATTTCAGGTTATTTTATTCTGGCTATCTGAACCATTTCACTCTCACAAATGGGGCCACTGCTGGATGCTACCTCTTCCTGAGAAGAATATGATTGAACACGAGGAAAAAAAGACATGTCTGAAACATCTACACCCTGATGTTATCTGCCTGCTCTGTGGTCAACCGTGTGCATCCATGAGAAAACAAGGAGAGATTACCAGCAGCATACGTAGAGTTTCACTTCTCAAAGAAAGCATGAATATAACACAAGAGAAGAAAAAACACTTTGCAAAACATGTATATCTTTGCTGAAATATAGGTAATAAGAAGAAAAGATTACAAGGTAGTTCACTAATATCATAGTTTAACCCTTTTACACAGAGGCTAAAAAGCACCAACACTACTGGGCAAAAGTCAGATACTATCCTTGCATTTATTAATTTTTAATATAAAATAAAATAAATAAAATTAAATGGTTATTAACCCTTTAAATGGCCAGGACCTGCTGGCCTTATTAAGTATTAAATTGGGAAAAATCATAATATAGGAATCATATCTCTATTGGTCAATATTTGCTTTTTTTAAAAATCACTGTCAGCGGGCTGATGGTTAGAGTAGCAATGGCAAGATGCTGAGTGGCGTGCTGTGACATGATGAGGAACTGAACAGTGCTCATAGTCATGGAGCACTGGCGCAGGTGTGCAGACCTCCATTATAAACAATGATTTCGAAATCTTTTGGACGCTGCACAATGCGGCTCGTCCAGTGTGCGGTGGCCTTCACAGCAGTTTTGCATGCCCAAGATATAAAGATATGTACATGTAAAATATCAGATATCAGCATTGACCAATATGTACATGTAAATTATTGGATCTCAGGATCGGCCTAGAATTCCCATATCATTTGTGATAATCCTGGAAATTTAATGGGTTAAGTAAAATATATTCAGGAAAAAAGCTGTAAACCTATATTTAACAGAAAATTACACAGAAGCCTCAACAACTAAATATTACCTTTTTTAGTATATAGTGTCTCCACACTGCCTGTCTTACAGCTACCTTGCTTTTCAGGAGACTTTCTTTCAGTTTTTCAAAGAAATCCGCATTAATATTTTTCCACACCTCCGAAGTTCAGTCTTAAGTTTATGAGCAATTTGCACGGGATAAGAAGTCTCAGTCTAAATTACAGAGATGGGAGTGGCTACTCTAGAAAAGATGTTCAAACATTTAATTTAGCCGTTATTTTGTTTATCCTAACATTTTACCTGTTTTAAATGAATGCAGTGGGTCATTAGCATCGCCATCAGCTTGGGAATTCGGACAAACAGTCAACTTTACCGCATAGAATCCAACTTTTTTCTGTATTTTTTACATCTGAGTTGTACAGGTGAGACAGGACAGTAATGTTACATATTGACTTGATTTTAGCCACAGAGAACAATGAGACTGAAGTTGGCATGCTATTTGTCAGCCTCTTGTTAGAATTTTCTCGTTCCACCTTAAATGGTGAAGCAGTTACATTCTGGTACCCCAGGCATAATAATAATAACTGCGACACCACTTAAGGTGTAACAGGAAAATACGAACAAGAAGCTTGAGTCAGAGAACAGAAGTAAAGCTTCTTCCAGTGTCTCCATACTTAAGAAAACTCACTTTCCACAGGATATTACTGACATGTTGATTCACATGAGATTAATATAACCTGAGGGTATTTGTACAGTTTGTTTTAATAAAGGTAAAAGGTGTCAGAATCTTTACTGACGCAGGAGTGCACAATTGGTAAAAATGGTTGACATGGCGCATTCGGATGGGACTAAAAATCACTGAGAAATGGCAGCAAAAATTACATTACTCCACTTGTCCATGTAAAACTGATCCCGTCTTAAGTTTTAGAAGTTGGCTGGTTAAAGGTTTTCTGCTTCTCACAATTCAAGTAATCCTAATTACACATGTAGACTCATCAGTCCGTAAAACCTTACTCCACATCTCAGATGTCCAGTTTCAGTATTTTATTGCAAATTTTCTCCTCTTTTGTCTATTTCCTTTTCTCAAATTTTCACATTTATAGTGCTTTTACATTAGACAAAGCTGCAGTTTAACACTGTTTCATATTTAATGGGCATTTTAAACCCTTTAACATCAAAAGTAAGGGGTGACTGGCTATTTAGCACAATCACTCATGCACAATTATGCTATGACATTTGCATAATATACTTTATGGTACAGGTGTGATAGAGATATAGGTGTAATAACTTCATTAAAATGATCTGAACAAGCTCATGTCCGCTCAGAAACACTTGCAGTACATTCAACAATAAAAAACAGCATCACATGTCTCTTATATAGTGAATACAGAAAGCTCCAATTCAACATAACGAGCCATACCAAACTTTTTACTATGCCATATGTGGATGAATATGGCCCAACTACTCTGCTGACAGATTTTATTAAGTTAAAGGGGACACAACAAAAGTCTCTGAATGTATTGTACCTTAAATAGAATTAAATCAATAAAATTACAGTTTATCTTCCACTGAAATATAAATATAAAGTGCAATGGTGTGCTACATTACTTATGCTCTAAGGGAAACAGACTGAAACGAAGATTCTCACTCTGCTGTCATATGCTACATAAGCTATTTTTATCAAAATATTCTAGTTTATTTTCCAGATTGCCGAGCATGCCAAAGCATGTTCCACGCTAATGTCATAGAGATTAAAGTGTTGTGTGGCACCTTACTGTACCGCGTGACTTAGCAAATCATTTACATGAAGTCTCATTCCAACCCACCCTGACAGCCCCCCCCCGATACACAATGCATGCAAAGACGTGACACATAACATCTGCTGGCACTGCAGGGGGTGTTTAAGGCTTACTTAACACATTCTCACAGATACTTACTTTGCATGAATGCAAACTAAGGCTGCACAACACATTGTTTGCTAATTGTTATTGTGACACTGGCCTTTGGAATACTGATATTGCAGAAAGCTCAAATATCAATCAGTCACAATGATTTCTCTTTTACTGTTTTCTATTTACAATCATAGTTAAACATGAGTATCTGTAGGAGTTTTAATGAAGCAAGGAAATTTTTCAAAAATTATTTAGATTAAAACAATGCAGGCCAATCTTTAATTGAATCATATTATTGCTTTGCCAGTTTGTTTTAAAATACCGAAAGGCACAGTTAGGTACTGTACAGTACTGCGCAAAAGTCAGAGATCACCCTTTCTTCATATAATATCAAAATTGCCCAGTACAAGTTAATAATTTGTCAACAGATTAGGACATTAGATATAAGATAACTCACTTGCATCAGAAGAAAAACAGGTGAAAACAAAACTGGAGTTTGGAAAATAATTAAAAGTGCATTAAAATAATTTAAAATAACAGCTGTGCAAGACCTGGTAGAACACTGAAACTGTCACCATCAGATAAACAGCATTTAAAGCTTTCATCTTTGAGAGAGAGGAGAAAATCAACCTCCACTCTTGCTTTAGATCTGAAACAATCCACAGGTGTTTCTGTTAATGCTTCCATTGTGAGAAGACAACTCAACACTATGCGTCTGAAAGGATGTGTAGCTGTCAAGATGCAGTTACAGAGAAAAGGAAATAGATAATAAAGAAGGAAACATGTAACTCAAACAAGGAAGCTGCTGGAGATCTTAGAACAATGCCCCCCCCCCCATACGTCAACATCACTGAATGTATTTGGGATTACTTGAATTATGGGAAGCAAAATAAGACTGAACTTTGCAGGTGTGGAAAAATATCCAAGCAGATTTCTTTGAAAAACTGAAAGCAGGTCTCCTGAAAAGATGGAGATGGAGGCTGTGAAAACATTAATAATATATAATTCACACATTAATACACATTAAAATAATTTAAGTATCTGACTACTTCCATTTTTGAACATTTTATTACCTAAGAATATTGGCTGCTAGAATTACTGTATCAACCAAATATCGTATTCTGTTGCTGGTTGCTACCTCAGTGACTGCTATGATCATATATACTAGGCTATGTGCTAATCAGCTAATATGTCACAGTATGTTACATCCTCCTTTACACAACTCTACATACTCTCAGTACTGTGTACTGCCTGTGTTCTGTTTTTGTAAGTCTTTTGTATTTATTGTACTGTATTGTCTGCACTGTGTATATTGTATTGTTTTGCACTTGTGTTTCTGTGCTGCATCATGGTCCTGGAGGAATGTTGTTTCCTTTCACTGTGTACTTGTACATAGCTGAAACGACAATACATCCTCTTGATCTGTAACATTACATATTAATAATACTGAAAATTGTGATATGATATTTAGTTATTTATGTTAAGGGTTCTTGGCAATTTTTTAAATAGGCTTTCTGCTTTCTCCAAAAAAAAAGAATAAATTATACTTTGAAGGGAAAAAATACCTGCAAATGAAATACAAGAAGCTGGTCACTGGCTATTGCACAGTACTGAAATTGCAGTACTAATAATGTGTCCATATTGCAGAATCCTAGTATGTGTGTGTGTGTGTTTCAGACTGTGCCCTCTGAAGGGTCAGTCCACCAGTCACTGACGTCAGACTTAACCATCACCATCATTCTGTCATAACAGGCCAGCGGAAACATAAACACTCAAATCCCACTCTAGACTTCAACTCATAAGTCAGTCCTCTCTATAACCCCAGCCTCTCAGTCTCCATTTCATAACCTCCTGATTAGACTAACATTGCACTTCAACTACCCCCAATTTCAGCCAGGTTCCACACTGTAACCCCAACTACCTTACAAGACTTAACACCTGCTTTCACCATAACCACTCTATAAAAAACTAATCCAATCTACAAGCACCTCAGCCAATCCATAACCCCTCCAATGCTATGTAGTGTATAACACCCCAATCCAATCTGTAATGCTCCCCATGGCCCCTCTATAACCCCTAACCAGCCTAGCAAGACACCCTATTACTCCTACTGAAAACTCTATCAGTCACTGCCAACAGCACCATTCAGGCTGGTCATACAATATTAATATGCACACATACCTGTTCGTGTGTGCACACCACGTCATTATAGCATTTCTTTTGAAAGAGGACACCTCCATACACCACCTACTTCCTATAACCTGCTCTAAAGCCACTCAAATATTGCATTTTGTGACTTGCTGTTTTTAAAGATTTTTTCTCTTTAATTTAATTTGTAGTGCAGTAATTTCTCCACTAATATCCTGTTCAAGCTATTCCTTAATAAAAAACTCAACAAGTGTACATACTAGTTGATTAAAATTGTAACTAACCCTTCATTTAATATGAAGAAAGTGCACAATCTGATACTTAGACATTCAGCGCAATTTCATTTTTAGTACTTTGGAACCACTTGCTATTTAAAGGGCATGCACTAGAGGATGAAATGTAGTGCTGGCTGATGAAATCTTTAGTACCAGTCACGCATCACGTTTTCAGGATTTTCTTTCATTTGATTCACATAGCCATACGCAAAAGAGTAAGCACCCTATTTTTTGCTTACTTTAATATCTTTTAAAGAAAATAAATCATTTAATGTGACATACACAAAGGCTAGGGCACATTCTATACGTCATGTTTTTATTTTTGTCCAATATGTTAAAGTCAGTAAAATAAGTAGAGACTGTGCATTCAAATGAGCAGAAAAGAGACACATTTTATTGTATATACAATTATTGTACTTACAATTTATAACAAGAAATTCTAACAAAATCTTGTATATCTGATAACTTTCTATTGGCCCATTTACCGTGAAACATTCATACAATGTAAAAGGGCAGTCAGTGTTTTCAAATGGTGTAAAAAAAAAAAAAAGTAATCAATTCTGATAGTGATAATATTCTCATGCATGAACGTTCACTCTATCTAGTGTTTTTATTTTTCCTGAAAAGCTTTAAAAAATTTAAGCCTGCTATATATATTCCGTTCCTCTCTTACCCATCCATGGCTTTAAAATCCCCCTGCTCATGGTCATGGAGAAGCTTAAGAGTGTTCGGACTGACAGGATGTGTGGTCATGGAGATGCAAGTCACTGACCCTGGTTTCCGTGAAGCAGTCTTATCTGCTGACCGCAAACCTCGCAAACCTCAGTCTGCGACAGGATCCACATCCTTCTCCCACAAAAAAGCCAGAACCCAAAGAGGTGACGGAGAGATGATGATGCAGGTGTGTGAGTATGAGTATGTGTAGAGATGTTTTGGTAACTGTTGTGTAAGATGATTAGCAGGAAGTGAGATAAGACTCGGGCTCCCGCCTCCTGCCATGCTGAGACTGTTCTACACAACGCTGCGATTGGGCTTGCTCTCCTTTAGCAGGTGCTAAGCCGGATCGCCTCTTTCTGATCCTCCTCCAGCCTCAAAGCTGCCTTCAGACGCAACGAGCTAAACACAATATACCTCCTGACCATTTTCATTAAGGCTGAGACCTACAGTGGACTGGTCACTTCCAGAGAAACATGTGAAAGGTCTATGCACACTACTGACTGAAACACTGAGACCAAGCTAAGATTGCAGAGTAACTGCAAGATTTGAATAGATACAGATAGCTAGTTTTCAGAGATGCAACGATTCACAAGATTCATAGTTCAGATAGATAGAAGATAGATAGATACTTTATTGATCCTGAAGTAAATTTAGCAGCCAGTAGCAGTCACACAACACCGGACA
Organism: Colossoma macropomum; assembly: GCF_904425465.1. Classification (NCBI taxonomy): domain Eukaryota; kingdom Metazoa; phylum Chordata; class Actinopteri; order Characiformes; family Serrasalmidae; genus Colossoma; species Colossoma macropomum. Next base: position 35,211,032 of record NW_023494804.1, read on the forward strand.
GTTATAATAATAAGGGTGATACAATATAAAAAGAAGAATATATACAAAAAACCTATATACAGGCATATATACAACTAGAAATATGCAATAAGATCTATCACGAGATAAAAAAGGCAGTACTGAATAAATATGTGCATATACTGGTACTGAAATAAAGTGTCCAGGTGTGGAGTGTCCAGATGTGTAAGATGTGCGATAAGGTGTGCAGAAGTGCAATATGTACAGTAAGGTGTCCATATGTGCAGATAGATAAAATAAATCTATGAGATAGCATACAAGATTCAGACCTAATCGATCCTCTAATCTATCCTAATCCATCCTCTTCCCATTGTATCAATCAATTTGATAGTACAAAAGCTGTGCTTCATAGCCACACACTATAACTAGCCTACATATAACTAGTTATACTAGTTATATTATCAAAAAACAGTTATCAAAAAACAGTTTGTGTTTAAAGGGAAATTCCACAGTTTTTTTCAAAATTATTGCATACTTCAACTGCTGTTGAACTACTGTAAAAATTTAACTACATAAAATGTATTTTATATAATAATGACTAGTGTACCTACATGTGTCTTCTGAGTTTTTAAATGCAACGTTGACAATGGTGAAATCGTGGTAAATCCATTTTGCCTTATGGCCCTCTTCATGAGTTTAAAAATACATTGTTTGCCAAAACATTACCACAGAACTAGCACAAAACAACATCTCAGGTATCAGACAATGTATTAGTAACCATTTAGTGCCTTTAGAGCTTTTGGTCACTCCAGATATCTGATTCTCATCACCACTGTTGTGAACAAATCTCATTCAGTAAATTTCTCTAGACTAGAACATTTCACATCAAACCACTCAGTGATTTTTGTTTATTGAATAATAGAGAAATGTAGATCTGTGAAATTTCTCTTTATGGACAAGAAGAAAAAATATCTACAAATGTTCCTGAACAAAACAGTGAGAATAATCTAGGGTTGCAGAGTAACTACAGGATTTAACTAGACAAAATTAGCATCAAGTAGCTATGCTCGTTAATTTAAAAGGATCAAGTTGTTAAGACATTAAGGCATTGTTTAAAAAGGGAGGCTAGGCTATTTTATCTATGGAGTGATTCTGTACCACAAACAGGATATAGCAGCTTCAACCGAAGTAACTCAGTCATGAATATACATTCCAACTGCCAAGAGAAACATCCTGACCTGTGGCTCTGTTTAACTCATTGTCGTTGTTCTGTTCACTCTTCTACATTATTTAACATATGTAGCCATTGCATTGCTAGCAGGAGTGCATTAACCAGTAGCAGGAGCACTAGCATAGCTTTCCTCTGTAGCTCTGTAACACTGGGTCCCATGAGACAGTAGACAATAGTAGCGGCCTCCCGGACCTTACAAAGTGCCTCTTTACTGCTCTGCCTAACAGGGATCCAGTAACAGGAAGGATGGGTGGAGGCCTGGCCAACAGAGTCACATTTCCCCTCCATATTGTGGAGAGCAGACCATAAACCAAACTACAATAATCTGAGAAAGACATTTTCCTGGGATATCTCACAAGCAGTGATTCTGTGTAAATGACATAACTGCATAATAAACTTCTCATAAAATGAAATAAGAAAGAGCAGCTTTGAGGAACCAGTGTCCTGGAGGATCTATGTCCAGTTCGGCAGCTCAATCTCACCTGATTTAAAGGGGAATTCTACAGATTCAGATTTCTCCATAACTAAAATATTGAGATGGACAATGTCATTCAGGGTGGTTTGATGTGAAAATGAAACTGTAGAGAAACTTATAGACTTATATTTCTTTACAATAGTGGTGACAGGAACCGGGGTCATGATATCTACAATGCAAATATAGTATTATATTTTCCATCTATCTGTCTTCTGAGTTTTTATATGCAATGTTAGTAACAGTAAAATTAAACTTACAACTTTCATAAAACAAAGCCTCAGACATCAGGCAATGCATGCATAATTCACACAGTTTTCTGTGACGTAGCTTTCAGAGGCATTAAACACCCCAGATGCCCAGTTCCTATACCCACTGGTGCCAAAAATTCCAACTTGGTAAGCTTCTCCAGATTGGCATATTCATTCAAACCTCTCTGAACGACTCTGTTGACTTTGTTTAATGATTTTCCACATTATTTAAAACAAAGGGAAATTCCTCTTTAACCGAACTGACTTGAGGCAGATTCTTGGGGCTGATTCATGATTTTTTTTACGGAACAGAATTTTAGAAGCTTTTTTAGACTGGGTTTGAACTGGGTTTGTAAAATGTTCCATAGGCATTTGGATTCTGCAGGCAGTCATTCAACGTACCTTGGTGCACTGAATCACCGCCTACAGAATTACTCAAACTAGTAAAAGAGACACAAAGGTAAGCTGAATACATAGCATACAGATACAAACACATTCTGCAACAGTCAACTTCTAAGCATTAATCCATCAGTGTGGACACTTCCTTTATCTCAGTTCTTGGCCTATGTGAGTCCTCCTTCTAAATGAATTACTAGGCCTCCGGCTGAAAGAGAAACAGCGCGACACAGGGTTTGAGAAATGTATTTATTTATTTTGTGGCATTATCAAGGTGATCTGGGCGCAGTGGAATTGCTGGGCGCAAGAATGCCAGAGCTTATCAGGGAGTGGCAGGCAGCTGGGAGGGGAAGTGGAGAAGAGAGGAGAGGAAAAGCCCAAACGGACACGCTTCCTGCAGATCTGCTGCAGTCTGTAATCATCCAATTTCTCTCTCTCTCTCTCTCTCTCTCTCTCTCTCTCTCTCTCTCTCTCTCTCTCTCTCTTTGAAATTCAAAAGAAAACAAGTTTCAAAAAATGCTGCTGAAATGGTGCGATTTAGAAACGTTCTGCACATTAGGGAGAAAAATGCAGTGGGTTTGCTCACATGGTGTCCTACTATCCCTCCCAGACAGTGTCAGCAGGTATAAATACATAAATACACCTTTTCCTCTTTCATTTACGTGTTATAACTCTTTTCTAGCATATGATCATAACAAAAGGACAGGATGTCTGTATACCCTCCATTCACTTTCCTACCACTCTGTCTCTCTCTTTATATTTTCCTGTCTCTTTTTCGCTCTTTGAACACTCTTTTTTAGTACTTAAGATGGTGTTAATACTGTGGCACTTTTCAGGGTTTGGTTCCGTAAAAAACTTCTGGCAGAACAATCAAAAGCACAATACTGACAAAAGTGAGTTGCAGTAGCAGAGATAAAGTGAACAGTCACTGGTAAAGTCATGGTTTATAATCCTGCTTTGACTTTCCCTCCATTATCCGGTGTTGCTTCTTTTTTGAAATTTTGCGCTTCTCAAGCTTTCTGCCTCGGGCAGTCTGGCAGCTTAGCCCTTGCCAATACCACCCTCTGTTTTAAAATTAGCCATCTATACCCTGATTTCTGTAATGACGGTCTTAGTTGTTAGAGCTTCTGTATACAACAGACAAACTGAACTGAAATAAAACTGAAATCGCTACAGAACAAACACCCAAAAGGGACATTAGATTAGCCAAAAGCTTAGCTCACTCACCTCTCTCTCTCTGTAACTCATTGTGAGCCAGTTCTTTCACCTTTGGCATTTGCTTCCTGCAATTGGTGTCTAAATTAAGCCAACGTATTTATACACGACATAGAGCCTCACCATTATTTATAAATGTCATTTTCAACCTGTCCTGCATTTGGTATCAAACGAATTTAGAATTTAGTGTTTACTAAACACCATCAGTCAGTTTCCTAGTCTTGGCCTAAATTGCTATACCAGTAAAGATTAATACATGAAAATCCTCTGTAGTTGAGGTTTACTTGGTAGCCTATTTCTGCAGGCCGCCTAATGGCTTTTCCACTAGTGGAGTGGAAATTTACTTGGATATTTTTAATTAATATAATCAAATTAAATATTTCTTCTGTAACTCTGTTATCAGATTAACTAGGATAATGTTGGCTCTCTGGGCTTGAAATGTTGTGGCTCTATTTTGAGCTGCTAGCTAGCCACGAAGTGAGAGAACTCCTTGCTGTAAAAACGATCACACCTCTGCACAAAGACAGCTGTGCCAAGATAAAATGGATAGCAAATGTGGCTTTCTTGATATCAAAAATCATGTATAACTTACAAAATAATAAAATAAAATACACAATTTTTAAATGTTGACTTGCTTGCTGACCTACGAAAATGAAAATGTAGTTCACTTCCAGTTTTGTACATCATACACATTTCCTTCAACAAACATTATCAAAGTTATTGAAAAAAAGTGCACAGTTTATTGGCAGGATCTTCGAAATGTGTAGCAATGGCAATTTGTGGCTACTGTGAAAAAGGCTAAAAAAAACAGCCCCATAAGGCTTAATTTAACCCCAGTAATTTCAATCTGCATTGTTTGAGTGCAGAGTAGATGGTGATGTACACTAAATGCATTTTTGTAATGTTTTTTGCTCCTCTGTGAAGTGGACCTATGATAATCCATTACAAGTAATAATGTATGCTTGTTCTGGCTCAAAGTTTGAAACAACTCAAAAAGTTCTTCAAACACACCATGAGTTGTCTGTAATCTATACAACTTTAGTATAATTCTGAATTAAAAATGTAGGCCCTAAGTTATGTGTGAAAACAGTCCCCCTATGTCATACTCATACAAGGTTATGACAACACCCAACACAAAACACTAGCTGCAGTGGAGATTCTAATAATGAGGTCAGAAATATCAGGTAGCATAATATCAGGTTACAGTGCTGTCACCTTATCTAAAGCACGGAAAATGAGCAACAGACTGTGGAGTCAAAGAAATAAGTGAGACTGAATAGATACAGGCCTTCATAACACTCAGTGATGGTGGCATTTAAGGTACATCCACATTACTCCTAAGTTCTGAGGTTTAAGATCTTTACATAATGGAAATGTACTCTACTTCAACAAATGTCCTGTATACCACTGCAGGCTATTAAATTACTATTATAAGGTTTACACTACTACTTAGACTACAAACGCTACTGGTGCCTAGCTCCTTTAATGTTAAGGGACAATTTGCAGTGGTACTAAGTAAAAAGAAATCACAAAGCAGGCATGTGTAAGGACTGACAAATGACAAATTTCTCTGACTGACTAAAACTTTCAGCACTGTTCAAATAAACATATTCATAAACAGCATCAGTGCATGTTTTGCACATGCAAGATCACCGGACTCCACCGAAGTCCTTACATTATAAAGGAGGAAAAGACGGTTCACTGGTGGATCAAAGAGATGGCTGGTAACACTCAACGTGGGATCTGAAAGACTCGGCCCTTTAATAAAAAGAACTATCTGGCTTGCTGGTAAGGCTGCAAGCAGGGGAAAAGCCTTTCTTCATTGTGGGGACATGCACATGCACAGTAGCCAGATCAAGCTGAAAAAACATGTTTTTCAAGCGGTAAAAAAATGAAAACTGACATTTACTAAATTTCACATAAGGGTTTAACACAAGCTGTGACCAAGTGCATTATCTCATGTATTGCAGTAAAGTATTTTTGCCAGATTAGGGATCTGGAGCTCCTTTCACTAAATTCAAACTCAAAAAAGGCTGTGTTGTTTGGGAAACATCCCTAAATTATTTGGGACATTTTTATTTTTGATGTGTGCTGAACTCAGTTAAAAAAGTTATAGTTCATTGCCCCAGTACTTTGAAAAGTAGGGGGTCAAATGCCCACCCACCACTGTAGTTCCATGGTCATGGTATGTACATGGTATGTATTATTTAGGTTTACTAACCAATTTTTTAAATAATCTAGACTCTTTAACTGTTAACTACATCTAATATTATGATCACAGACTCCTGTTCTCTCTCTCTCTCTGCACTTTGTCACTCTGCTTGTAAATAATGCATGCTGCACCTACCTACAATTTTGACTGCACAAGCTTTATTTATGCTGCTAAGTGGTCTTACAACTCCAAGGCTGATAGAATGAACCGTTAGAAAAGCTGAACCGTATGCTCTCATCAATATATAACAAAACCATTACCGCTGTGTCCGTTCCCACGAGGAATTATGAAGCCATTACTGCTTAGATGACCAGAGGATCACCTCTTGCTGACAACATGGTCATGCCAGATGGATGTCTAAAGCAGGACATCTTGAAGGCCCTGGTCCTGTTTGCCTTGCATGCAATCTACATAATAAACAATGACTGATCACAGAGATCAAGCCTTTGATCAACAACAGCAATTATGAAAGAGATATGATAGGGTGTGTTTGTGTGTCTGTGTGTGTGTGTGTGTGTGTGTGTGTGTGTGTGTGTGTGTGTGTGTGAGAAGATGAGAGGAGACCCTCAGAGGTTTGCACTCCGTCCCTAAGGGACTGCAGATCTACGCTTCATCTCAGTCTCTCACATGCATACAGGAGCACTCCACTGAAAGAACCCTCGAACTGAATACATACATTTATCTGGCTCGCTATGGGCATGTTAAGAATGTGATGGTAACTGGTTTTAATGATATATCACATTTCATAAGTTTTAAAGTTTCAAATTTGAATAATTCTGATAGCTGTGTGATTACTGTAAAAAAAGTTAAGGTGGAAGTAAATAGCCTTAAACCACAGTCTGTCTAGGACAATTTATATTTACATAGTTATAGCAGTAAACATAGTATTGGTGTAAACTGTAGCTTAATTTTTGGGGCCAAGGAACAGTTCAAATCCTAGCATTAGCTGTGCTGAAATGATTTCAATGTTTTTGTGCTTGTATATTTTAACAACACCACAACAACAATGAAAACTATAATCATATATATATATCGCTGCTGTTGGAAGAAAACTTCGTATCTCTGTTTTTGTCATTTTTCACAGAATTTGAAAATGCCAGCTGACCCTTACAATGTGCCAAAATTTCATGATGAACAGAAATGCTCCAAAAGTACTTGGGAAACAATCTTGTTACATTATCTTCCATTCAAAACTAAGAATGTTTTTTTCTTGTCCTGTAAAGTTGACATTTTGGAGATATGAGGTTTTATGCACAATTTAAGATGCACTTAGTAATCATATTTGTCTAGTAATCTTTAATTACTCTTAATGTTTCTTTTTTTCTGTATTTACGCCCACGTAATGTTTGTTAGTCTATTATGTTTTCTGTTAAACTTGTTGAACAGAAAAAGTGCTGCACACTAAAAGCCTTTTCTCTCACTAAACACAAATGAGAGTTTAAATAATGTTGTGGCTACACTGAAGTTAATAAAAACAAAAAAGATAAAGTCTATTATTGTTATTAATAGCCTAATAATCATAATAATGGGCTACAGTAACAGTAAAGGAAAGCTACAGTAGGATAACTTTACATGGTAATTTTATTATTTTAAAAATAAGCAATTTATAAGATAAATCTACAACAGAAACTACCAAACCATTTCAAGAACCAACTCAGCAAACGAAGAGAAACTCTGGCATGTGTATTTTCTTTGGTTTCAGCAGGCTTCTCTGTGTTTACCACCTTACCTGCCACACTGAAACAGGTTTCTTGAGAAAGGAGCCATAGCAAATGGCCACAGAAAATGTGGGGAGGCCTGTTTCTATTATTATGCTTCTAAACAGTGGAACTTAATTCCACCTTTTATTAGACAATCAAACTCAGTGCACACATTTAAGACACTTGAAAATGTATCTCTTTAACTTTAACTTAACATTTAATTAAAATTCTACATCTCGTTGGTATTTATCTTTTTAATTTGATCTGTCATTGCCCTATATGATTTAAATGAATACTTATAGTTTCCTCTACTACTGTTGAGCTTTATCTCAGTCTGTAAAGCACTCTGAGGTGCCCTCGGTATGAAAAGGGCACTATAAAGATATTATTATTAATTCTTTATTATTATTATTATTATTATTATTATTATTATTATTATTGGTTACCACGCACAATAATTTTAACCTGCTTCACTGAAAACGTGTTTGGTGCAGACCATCGTAAAATGTGTTCCTATCAGCAGCAAACGGAACCAGAGTTCACCTGGAAGACCCATGATTTTTGGCAGACCATGAGTCATTTTTTTAGTTCACACCCAAGTATGGGTGGAGTGTTCTGTCAAAATAGACCAAACTAATTAAAGAGTTTGATAGGTCCCCACCAAACAATGTACTTGTAAACGTGACCTCACAATAGAAGCCAATGGGCAGTTGCAGGGTTTCTGTTCTTTTACTACGTACACAGGAATGTGTTGAAATTACCGCCTGTGGTAACTGACTAAACAATACAGATGCGGTACACAGACATTAGTTAAAAAAATGATGAGATATTCTATTAAACAACTGTGAGCTGCAGAAAAGAGCAGTGTATTGATGGAACTGAAGTGAACTGTGTGAAGATGGCTCTACGCCTATTGTAGAGAGTGCCATATTAGAACACACACACATACGTGCACAGCCCTGCGGTCCAGGGCTGAACTGCGCAGTGCGTAAATGTGAAGTGATCACTACAGTCTGTTTACCTCCTTCTCCTGCGGAACAGTCTCCAAATTCGCCGCCTTATTTCGATTCGAACAGACAGCTGAGGACAAATTCGTGAACCCGGGTGCCATGTCGAAAGAACTTGGGCAAGCAAGTTCCTCGCACCGCTTTACAACATCAATAAATAATATTTCAGATGTTCCACTTTAAGGTGTTTAATTTATTTATTTATCATTTTTTATTTTTTTACAGAAGGGTTAGGCTAAGCTCAGTCGGTGCGTGCGGATCGAGCGGCATGAGCTTTGCTTTAATTCTGCCCCCCAGAAATAGAAAGCTCACTCGGGGAACGGTGCTGGCCGTTCGCAGCCACATGACTTTATCACCTTCCAGCAGGTTTTTCAGAGCCTGCGCCGCAGCTGAAGCCGGAACTATCATACGCGGCCCAAACCTCAGGACTTCAAACAGAGACGCAACATGAAAATAGATATCATAGCTAATTTATTCAGGCTGAATAATGGAATTCTACAGCCATGGTTTCACGTGGCAAAAAATTCTTTGCATGCTGCTTTATCAAATCTCAGCTACCTTGGTGACATATTAGGTAATACAATGTGCGCTGGTAAGATGTCCTCGAGCTTTAGCGTAATCCATGTATTTCAGCCCTGAAAGGTCTTTATAATAAAGATTGATTGCAATGTCACCTCTGTCTTGTCATCATATAAGGACGAGTGAGATTACACTGGTGGAACGTGGAAACGCAGCAATAATAAGTAGTATTTAAAGGGCACAATCACTGAAAAGATTTTTTCCTTGCCTTAAAAAAAGACGCAGCAGGTAAACACTGTATAGCTGGTGAACACTGTTCAAACTTCCAAACGTACTGTTCACTCCGCAGTCTAATGATTCATATATGGAAATTAAGCTAAAAAACCTATTCTGAAATCAGTTTTCACAAAAAACAACAAATTTACATATATCTACCCAATCAAACAACAGCAGTTTACGCCAATTTATGATGAAGTTATAAGAAGTATTTCAGTACTCTTTGATCAAGACAACCAATCACAGTCATTATGCAAAGTTATTGTTTATTACAGTTGTGCAAAGTCTGGGTCAAGTATGAACACATTTCTGCACATTTTAATGCATAATTACTGTTTATTTTCTGAATTTAAGATATTGGGGCAAAAATAAAACATAAAAATGGCCTGTGCAAAAGCTATGGAACATTTCATATTTTATTCTTTCCAATATGTTACACTCAGCAAATAAATAGAGATTGCACACCATCATTTGCAGATGATGTTGAGGTATGTTAACTTCCTTTCACAACATAATTTGACCAGAGGCACCCAAACTTTTGCATTTGATTGTACATTTCAGGTTAAGAAGTGGTTGGAATTTGGTACTTGTTCTTAGATTTCTGGCTATTCATAACTTATAGGAATCAGCCAGCTAACTCTGTTTGTCGACGAGAGAGGACATGCATGGCCTTTTCACCTAAATGTTGTTAAACAGCCAAAACTATAGCCAAAGTGATGTGCATTTGGCTACATTGTTTGTCTTTTAAGTACCTTTCGCTGATTATCTTGCTTCAGTCATTCAAAAAAGGGGTGATTTATGAAATCATAGGGCAAGTGTAGCTATGCTCAGCGTTTAGCTAAGAATAGCTAAGTACGATTTTTTTATAGCCTAATATAACGTTGATGGTTATATAAGTGCTGCTTTTCTACTGGTTTTATGATACAATGATTTATTTTTAAACAGTGATAAATAAGTCTCCAGCTCTAAAAACTGTCCAGTATCTAGAAGGTATTCTAGAATTCAAGTGGGGTCTACAGGGTTAATAAAAGTGCATATTATTTCTGTTAGTCTGAATACTTAATGTGAACACTAAATAAGGAAATTAATACCAACATAACAAACAGATACTCAAGTATTTTTCCCAGTCTTAGAAAGCGGTTTTGAAAAAATGAACAATGACTGTTTTTAGTACATAAACCCACAAAAAGATAACAAGTGGACCTTAAACAAAAAAATATAATCCAAGAAAAATGTAGCATCTGCTGCCTTTAAAAGCAGACTGGATAACTTTTCTTATTACACATTCATCCTTTAGATGCTATTTGCAGTGCATTAGAGAGGACAAAAGAAAGAGACTTCTACGCTCCGAGCATCTGAGGCGCACTCCACTCAGATACATGTGTCAACAGAGCAGACACAAATGAGAAGATCTGAGATTAAACTCCCCGTCCCCCAAAATGCTCCAGTGACTAAAAGATTGGGCAGGAGGGGGGAAGGGAGGAGGACGAGTCTATAAAGCCCTCATATTACAACATTTCAGACAGCCCCCTACTCAGGCACAAACACACATACGCACACACCCACAATGAACTCCCCCTCAAGACAGGCTGCTTTGTCCTATTCTCAGATTAAAGCCACAGGCTAATTTGCTGATACTTCGCCTTGCCTTAATAATCCCTGCAGTAATCCTTGCAGGCTCGATTAAACAGACAAATCTGGAGCTCAGCAGCACTCCGGGTCTTAAACAGACACCTCTCTCCTCAGCACGTCCACATGCTATGACTGACTTTCTAGGAGCTACTGGTGGCTGTAGAAAAAAATTCACATGTACTGCATAAAGACAACTAAGAAATGTCAAATGCAAAGACCTCTTTAGACCCTTCTTTTCTCTCCACAGATCCCTCTATAGACAAAATAAGCCTGGACGTTAGAGAGTAGTAACATTACTACATGTCATTTATGGAAATATCTGTAATAATGTATAAATTTCAAACGGTCACTGTCATAAAACCTTGTATCCCCAAAACAGAAGAACAGTTTTAACATTAATATACATAGAAATAGATTTTATTCTATGTCATTGTAGACCATTTCTGTTGGTCTCTTGTCATAACGTGTTCCCACAATGCAAAGGGCAGTTGGCCTTTTCACATGATGTAAACACATATTTTTAAAAATTAATATAACTTTGATGTGACAGTGATAATTCACATCTAATGTATTTCATTTAAAATCTGGAAATACATTAAACCCAATACATGATTAAAAAATACAGATATTCACATGAGAACCATTTCAGCTGAAAAAAGACAGAAAAATCTTTGGAGACTCTGGGACTCATTAACAAGACTGGCCTCCACTCTGCTGCCCGTTTTCTGAGACAGAGCAGGTCAAGGGTGACACTGTTCAAACGAACATTTCGCAGATTTTCATCAAGTGCTCAATTATGTATAACACAGTAATTACAGCCTGAATTATCGATAGTGTCAGGGGAGAGAGCTGCCCGATCCTGACAGCTGTGGCTATTTTTAAACGGATGAGGAGTAGATGAGCTCCCTGGCGCTGCTTCCTGCAGATTATTTCAGATCAGAGCGTGGAAACGAACAGTCAGTGACAGGTAGTGGAGCAGTGAGGGAATACTAGTGGATCTTTTCGAAGAGGTATTTCTCCAGTTTGCTCTAATGTAGGTTTATATGAAGTGCTACACTGGGGACTCGAGGGCTATTGTTTTCAAAGATGTCCAGGCAAGTGTCAAGAGAAATGGATAGAGAGGGGAAAACACTGAAGGACATTCCCTTAGTAGTGAGAAAATGATGGACAAGATGACTAATGTGTATGAGAAACATACACAGGAGCGTGAGAGAGAAAGAGACAGAGAAAGAGAAAAAGAGAGAGAGAGAGTGAGATAGGGAAAGCAAAAAGAGCAAAAATTTGAGAATTAATCTAATTCTACACATTTTACACATTGAAATGTATATGCTACTTCAGTTGTTTAAAACCTACATGAAACTCAATATCAGCTGCATAAAGTGTCTTGCAACTCACATAAAACTCATCCACAACAGCTGCAAGCATCCCAACTTAAGTTTCAAGAAATGCTAATCACGTCACGTGATCATGTCGAACGATCCTGACAACTTTATGCATAAGAATGACGTCATTTCAACATGATTTCACGAGATTACTAGAAAATAAAACTGAACATAGTGTATTGAATGGCTGAAAACAGAAACTTCACTCTGGTTCACTCTTTAGCTGGTTCACTCTCAGAGCTAATGTGGCTGTAAACAGCTGGCTTAACTAGCCAGCTAACAGTGATACGTTTTTAAAAGGCTGCTTGTGCCAGCGTGTGCCAGCGTGTGCCAGCATTCTTCTCTGTTTGGCTGCAGTTATCATTATCTACTTAGCTAGATTAGTCTTTTTTCCCCCTAATTTTACAAAGAAAATCTGCAGTGCTTCTGGGACAGACTGAGTGAGGCCTCAAGGCATTAAGGCATCAAGTACAACTGTAATGGCTACTTAAACATTACTTTTCAACTGCTTAACATACAGAGAACAAATTAAAATCTCAAATATTTTGTAAAGAACCATAAATAGATGTAGCTTATATAGATATAGAAAAAAGAATAGCAATGACAGCTGGAACAATGATACAAAGATGATAAAATGCTGCACACATGCAAATGTAAATACCATTTTAAGGATTTAGATTGAGATTTTAGATAGGGAGAATGATTCTATGTATTTAAAAATGAGCTGCTAATTTGACTGCTTTTTGATTGTGTCGTGTAACTGTTAAACTGCATGGAGATTACGTTGCATGCAACTCAGAATATAAACTTCACCATGTAAAGCCAGTCTAAGACTCACAGAACTTCAACTCAGCAGCGTAAAGTAGCTATTTGGCAAAAAAAAGGCAAATTCATCAATTTTTCCCCTACTCTCAAGGTAGTCAATCAGCAAACATGTCTGGTGAGCGAGGTCTGCTTCAAGTCTTGCACTGGAGCGCTTGAAGCTAATGTAGCTCACAAGTGACTGAAGCTTTTAAACACCTAGCATCATACAAACTACAAAGCTAAATCATCACATACCTCAAATCATGTTAAATAGTTGTTAAGTCATCTCAAACAGACTTCATTCTGTAGTTTCTGACACTGTATAGTTAGTTATATGCTTCCATTACATGTTAACTATGAAGAAGCAAAGTTCAGTAAACAGCTCACTGAATAAAATTTGTGTAAATTTTATTTCTATAAATTAAAACTATAAAGGGCATATTCTATATGAGCAACATGCTGTCATGTGGAGCATGTGCTGCTGTAGTACTGCTGGGACTATACGGCGAGTCAGGAGCCCAAGCAGCTGCTTTAGGCACAAGCCTAGATTCAGGTGTCACACAAGATCAACTCAGACACACTCGCTCGCACTGCAGCCGACTCGCCCAGCGCTGCGTGCTGAAAGACTCTCCGCACTGTCACCTTCCCTCACCTTCACTGCATATTAGCAGTCTGCATGACAGGTTCAACACAGTGTGACATGTCAAGCGTCCTCGACCTCATAAGATACAGATACGGTAGTACACTATAGTAACATCCAGCAGTATAAGAGAGAACATTCACTAATCCCGGGTCATGAATGTCAAACTGACAGGAAAAGCCAACAATTTTTGAATTAAAGTGCCCATCCTGCATTTTTCCTGTATTTAATATTTTTCCTTGAAGTCCACTTAAGGTGTTTGTATGGGTTTAGCAAAAAACAAGTCATTTTTACGACCATTTTCCTTCCAACCCTTCTGTTCTGACTGACTTTATTGTACAGTCATATGGAAAAGTTCAAATGACATGTTTTATTGTTTTTTAGGTAAAAACCAGGGAGTACAAAATGACACTGCTGCATTTTAGTTCTGGTTTGATTAACGTTCACACTGTTATTTTACATCAAACCAAAAGATGTAAACAAAAGTCATACAAATAAAATGCCAGGACCGTTTGGGCCGATTTTATGATGTACAATTACTGTGATAGTGTTCTTTTTGAAACATGCTGTTCCCTGTTCTGTCTGAGCTTGTTGGTTTTATTTATGTTTTGTTTTTTCTGTCTTGTGGTACTGAAGCAGTGGTCACCAACCCGGCTCCTAGACATCGACCCTTCTGCAGACTTTAGCTCCAATCCTAATCGACCCCAACTGATCCTTGATTAGCTGAATAAGGTGTGGTAGAATTGGGCTGGAGGTGAAACCTGCGGGAAGGAGGTTTGGTGACCACTGTATTCGAGCAATAAGCCATGAGATTACCTGCATTACTGTGGGTTTGTACTTTGCAAAGCAGGTTGAAATCCCTCAAATAGCCCCAAGTGAATAACTGTATTTGCAAAATGGAGGAACCATGGCACCTTAATACATGCTACAATTTATGTGTGCAGTCAAATGTGTATCAGGTATTTTCTGCCTTGATTTAAAACCGAAACTATCTGTTCAATAATTGCCAATTCAGAGCTTATGATGAGATGATAAAACACATCATATGACATAAAAAACCTTTTTTTTCCTCCAGTTTTGCAGAGAGGAGATGAAGGTTTGTTCTGTCTTTGGTCTATTTAGACATCTTTGGTTTGTATTGCATTTATACTACAAACAAACTGCACCAGAGATTGTTTTGAAGTGAACCAGGACTGACCTTCTCAGGCACTTTCTGTCCAATTATCTAGTGCATACCAGAGTTCGGATGGCAATGATTTCACTTGCTCTCATGAACCGCCCTAAGAAAGCAATCGCACCAGGTTTCATTTTTAATCAAACCAAACCAGCCAGGTCTGAATGCAGAGCTAACACAGCCTCCACAGAGAACAAACTCAAATATGCCATTTTATTTTACAATTTGCTGGGTTTAACACATTAGTTCATGCAGAAAATGTGCAAAGTGTAGAGAATGTGTTAACTTATTTTCACTTAAAAATTAACCAAACTTGTACTGTGACCAGGGGAGGTGGAAACCTTTGTATACAACTGTACCTCTTTCAAAAATCAACCTGATTTGAAATACTCCTCATAACTTTCATGTAAATGGGTGGAGAACCAATGTATGCTGAATAGGCAAATACGTGTGAATACATAGACTTTCATGACATTAAATAATACAATTTCAATTTCCATCTATAGACTATAGACTACCTATTTGGATTGCTATATATTACTTATAACTGAAGTGTTTACATACAACATCATGCATACTACATCTTCATTTTTTCTTTCAAAAAAGTACAGACACGTTTTCCATAATAGGGTTTTTTTCAAAATATGACAAAATGCTAATGATTACTGAACTATCTTCAGATCTAAAGATCGGACTAGAATCTTTGTGGTAAAAGCCCAATGTACTGAAATGACCAAAAATAGACACTATCTATAATTAAAATGGCCAGAAATAATGAATCCATTTTAAATGAGGCACAGAGGCTTTGCCTAAATGGTTGGATGGCAAAAGTGAGAAAGTCAATGGCAGTAATGATCGGTCACTAATGAAGAAAGCTCTACACTTTCAAAATGTCAATGAGGGTTAAAGGACGGGGACCAATAAGTCATCTAATGTCAGTTAATGGGCAGAAACAACATTGTCCTGTGACAGTCCACACTGCAGTATACAAGCAACTTTATACACACCACTCTAGTGCCTAATCTCTCCCATGCTGATCAAGGGAACCCGCGGTAAGACCAAAGAAATGCTGACGTTTTCGAGGAGGACAATTTTACACAGCAATGTGCAAAACACAAGATGCTATTTGAAGTTGGCTGACGTGGTGAGAGGTATTTTACATTTTTTCCTCCACCAAAAATATTAGTCTTGCTAAGCTAGACTGCGTCAAATCCAGATATAATCCGCATAGATCCTGCTTTGAATTCACTCTTTCCCCATGAAGACATGGTGTGGAGAGTAATACTCTTACAAGCACAGATCTATACATGACACTGGAACACATCTCAGCAGCGGGACAGCCACAATGACCTATATTAGCCTACACGCACGTTACTGTACACAATATGTGCAGGAAATAAACAATAAACTTGTTTTTCAGTGCAGTCAGGACCATTTCCTTACATTGAAGTCTGACTTCCTCTTTGTATTTGAGTGGATCTGCCCCAAGAGCCAGTGGCCTTGGACAATAGAGTTTAAATCTAAACATGGTAATCTCACTTTGGAGCATTTAATCCCTACCAATGCTATCAAAAAGGACTCAGCTCAGTGCTAATGGCACATTCTCGAAATCTTTGAGCTTAAAGGCATTTAGGTCATTGTCCACAAAGTTTTGGCAGCATTCATGGAAATCACATTTGCACATTATTGGATAAACTAAACTGCTGATTTTAGAGAACGCCTTGCCTCTCAAGGCTCATGATTTAAACTGGCTTGGGATCTAGAAAATATAACAACATGTAAATAAAAGTGCTTTTCAATGTCATATGTTTCAGCTGGGACTGTGAATCAGCCCAGTGTGAGCATGACATCATCTTTTGTGTGATTACAGGAGAAATAACTCCTTATTGTGAGGGTCTGGGGCTGCGCCAGTGAACTTTAATCGACATAACTGAGTCATACGTCTCAAAAACACTAGGGTGTAACAGTGGCGTCGTGGTTGAGGTATTATAATGACAATGTACAATGAAAAATGGGGCTAAAATTACAGTTTTAGAGACCAGAGCAAAGACGCAGGCTCAGGAACCTCCAGTCAATACTTAAGTTTGTGTGTGTAATTATGTGTAAAGAACATAATTGTGTGTGTGGCTGTGAAGACTGTAGCCAGCACTATGACCTGGCAAGTGCTAAAGAGCTACAAACCATGAGGTGTCTCGGTTCCACATTACCTGACAGGTGAGCTACATCTCTCTCTCTCTCTCTCTCTCTTTCTACTAAGCTCCTGTGTTTTAGGTTTACCTCAGACTAGTACACAGTGACCCTGAGGGCCGCCCACTTTACCCCAAATGCCTCATGATTAGTGAAATAGTGGAATGCCAACATCAACGGCATGAGGAGCACACTGCTGCGAGCGGCCCTGCAGGGTTCCATCTAACTGAGTGAACACAATCACTTTTTCCACCAGAGTGACTCCCATATCCCTCCGTGTACAACTTCAATGTGCTAAGCGTACGATTGATGACCTTAAAAGGGTTAGTTTTCAGGATTTCGATAATTTTGCAAGTGACTGTGAATTTTACATGTAACATGCAATAGAGTCACCACTGTTAAACATTGCTTCTGGTTGTAATTTACATCAAAGGCAAAGTGTTGAATATAACATAGTCTGGATGTGAATTTATTGAATATGCCAACTATCTGCATATCATCACAGACAAAAAACTACATTAACTTACATTAAAACCTACCACTTTGAAGATACCTGTTTTAGGACAGCTTTGTTGCGGACAGCAACAATACACAATAGGGTTGTACAAAGTATCATATGTTAATTATGACAATACAATATGCTACAATATGCAAATATATCTTGTAAAAAAATTTTTACTGACTGATATAAGCATACTGGATAAATCAAGGCATTAATGTGATCCAACTAATGTAAATACATCTTCTCAAAACAATCCAGGCCAATCTTTTTATCCATGTCACATTAAAGGTTTATCAGTATGTTTTAATATAAATTGCAAGACATATCATAATACACAATATGTAGCAATATAATTGCAATATAGAATTTTGTTAATATAATACAGACTTAATAAGCACTGGTAAAGGTGCTGGATGAGTCTTAGTGACTCTCTCACCGGCTCTAAGAGATTACCCAGGATTTCAGCTGTGGTCAGTCTAGCATCACATATTCCTCACAAGCTCAGGCAGCATGCCCAGATTACTGCTGACCCAAGACACACCAGCATTCCAGGGTTCATAGGATCATAGGCTTGAATTTCTGAATAAGCCTGAATTACGCCCAGAACTCTAATACACATCTGGAGATTTCTACACTGCATATATCAAAATGTCTTTCTGCCAGTGTTTTAATAGTCCTCAGATCTACACATACTGCGACTTCAAGAGACAAATCTACGTTGTTCACACATGTACTTTTACAGTAAGGCTCTTTTCTATGCACAACTTGTGTTAATCAACTTCTAGCCCTTCATCAGGACCAAAGCTTGCTGGAAATTTTGATGATTCTCAACTAGGCCTGTCACAATCACAAAATTTTAGCTGATGATAAACTGCCATGTTAATAATTTAGATTAACAATTTTATTGTCTTTTTTGTTCTTGTATGCTATTAAAGTAGGCATGAAGCAGAGAAACTGTTTGATGAGCCTTCTTACCTCCTACCTGTTGATATTTTTAGCTCCCCACCTAAAACAGACACAGTTTCAGCTCAAATAAACAAACATTACTCACTGCTGTCCTCTAGAGGTGTTCTAGCACCTGCTAGAGGTTAACATTTTTGTTGGTTTCTTCACATTAATGACTTAACAAATGTGCTTTCTTTTGTCTTTTTTGTTAACATGCAATTGCATCCCCCCAGTGAATGAAAATGCACGCACTTCACATTCTGCTTGGTGCAATGTAAATACAGTTATACACAAATGTTTGGAAACCCCTGGTCAGTGGAGTAACTAGGATCTGATGGGCCCCAGTGCAAAAAATTAATGGGCCCCCTATATAAAAATTACTTTGAATTAATAAAAAAATGACTATACTTAGCATGCTTTTTCTTTTATTATGTCTCAAATGCTCTCAAGGCATGCCACTCTAACCACTAGCATCTAATGTTACATGTTTGTTAGACTACCTATTTGGATTGCTATATAGTATTTGTAAGTGAAGTTATTTATTATGTAAGTTAGATGAATACAGTTTGTAGAACACAGGTTTGTTTCATGACTTATTGCAGCACTCCAGCCATCGCATGGATTTGTTCAATTCCATCAGCATCACATCTGTATTGATTTATTAAAGGATTGAATATATGCAGTATATTTTAAATACACATAAAATTAATATTACCTTTAATTACCCTTAGCCGAAACTGCAAATGTAAGTTTGAATGCACAAAAGGGTTCCACATCTTTAAAGACGGTTCTGTTGGGTTCTGTTTGTAGTCACTTGTAAGGTGGCTAACTGGTTAGATTGAGTCTGAAAATCAATAAGGGATATGATTTCAGTCAGTGGTGGATTTATTTGATATTTCCTAATGGAGGGAAAAAGCATACACCGGTAACCAGTTAGCTAACTGGAGTGGTCAGGTGAGAGGAGGCTAAAGACTGACTTGTTGTATCGTTGCTGAATTGGTTATTCTGAGCACACTCTCCCTTCCCCTTAGCAGCTCCTCCCTTCTATCAATATTTTTTAGCCGTTTTGCAAAGTTGTGAACACAAATTGTGATGCTGTAGGCTAGCAGACTAACTAAGCTAGCTCGCCACCTAGTTCTACTGCACATCTTGGATCTAGCATTGTTTATTCTGCGTATACCGTGTCTGTAGGAAGACCAATCACAGGAGAGATTAGGTGGCAGAGGGGAGGGGGAGGGTATTAATGGATGTAACTGCGCTGTGCTCTAGTTTAGTTCATCTTTAGTGCAACTGGCCTTGATGGTCCCACTGACAGGTCAGACTAACGGCTGGAAAATCTCCTGGTACTCTTGATGGAAAGTCTGAGGCTGGAGGGGCCCAATTAAAAACTGGAGGCCTGTTGCTGTGGGCCCCCCTCCACTAAGGGCCCCAGTGCGCCCACTCTAGTTACGCCACTGATCCTGGCCAAATGATGTTCTGTTGATTTTCTAAGTGAAAGTAAGTTAAGACAGCCTCTTCATTAAACAAATTTAAATATGACTTTTTTATGTGACAATATGACAATTTTTATCTACATGCTGAAATTAACATGTCAACTTTCTGCCTGCCAAATATTTTACCTGATATACTGACGATTTATCTTTTTTTGAGAAACATACAGGGTGCAGATATTTCCTGTATAGGCGAGAAGGGAAATTAGACAGGGTCTGTCTCTGCGGTTGATGCTTGTTCATTAAAATAAAGGCATCAACTTTTTAAAGAAATGTTAAAAAAATTATACTTGATAAGGCTTTACTGTCTGTTCTGAAGTGCCTATATTATCTATTGTCAGATGATGAACGTTCGAAACTTCTTGTTGCAAGATAGAACTTAAAAGAAAATAAAAGATTTTCATTAACTTAACTCATGACTTCATCTTTTATTTGATTTAATATTTTTTCCCTAGCAACTTTTTAAAAGCAACACTTTTTATGTTTTTTGCCCTGATATGTGAAAATCAACAAAAACAAATAATTTGACTAAGACTTTTGCATATGACTGTGATTGTGAAAGTGAACAACTGTGCAAAGTAATTGCCCTTAGCTTAAATAATTGCAGTTACCTCGAATAATTGTGATCGGACAATTATGCAATAACTGTAACAGGTCTATGCTCAACCCAGAAGTGACAATGAGGTGTTTAAAAACTCCAGCGACAGTTTGATGCACCTGTACCAGCACAAAATACACTACCTTGCAACTAACATGTCAGTGTCACCGCTGTGCTGAGAATAGCCCACCACCTAAATAATATCTGGTCCTATGGTGGTCCCTTTCCATTGACAGCAGCAGATATTCTGTGATTGTAAACCGACAAAGTGCACCAAAAGCATTTCTGATAAAATGGACAATTAATGTAGCTGCAACGTAGGTGTAATAATAAACTGAAAATTCAGTGTATATCGTGTCAGTATCCGCCTTTAAGGGTCGACTGTGATGCTGCTGCAGCATCTGTCAGCCGTGTGTTGGCTGATGACCTGCGGGTTGCTTCAGCTCACAGATTGCAGACACCAGTTAGCAAGAACCTCTCTCTCCCCCTTTCTGCCCCTTTCTTTCCTTATCTGTCTCTCATTTTCTCATTCTCGCTCCCTGTTTCTCTCTCAGAGCTGGCTCCAGTACAGAAGAGTGGAGGCATCAGCAGACTGTCATAAAAAACTACAAGACAGCACAGCGTGTCACCACATATACAGACACCAATTAATAATCAGCTGACGTAAAGTCCTCTAAGGCAAAGGATGATTCAGATGGGACATGCTTGACCATGCACTATGGAGAAAGTGCACAGTTAGCTTAAAACACATAGAGTAGTAGTTCTGCTGCACTGTGACTGTGTGTAATTGGCATCTCATCTCTGACAGATATAGAAACTCTCAGGAACTCTAATTACTTTATGGAATTTGTTTTGCCAACAAGAAGGCACAATGCCAATGTCAAGGGATTGTCTTTGGGAAACAAGTGGAGAAGAAAAACATTTGCTATAAATGTTCTCTCTACTTGGTCAGTAGTACAAAGTTTTATTTCAGCATACCACTGTTGTCAGAAGACAACCTCGTATCTCCAAAATGACAACTTCACAGGAGAAGGAAAAAACCTACTTTACTTTTAATGTAAGTCAATGGAACCAGACGTTTTTCCAAGTCATTCTGGGCCGTTTCTTTTGGTCCATTCTTCATGAAATTTATAAACAATGTAAAGGACAAATGGCATTTTTAAATTATGCCAGAAACTGGAGATACAAGGTTTTCTTCCGACAGCAGCAATATGTACTGTAACACACAGTAATAGGCAAGATGTCAGAGATTACTTTTTATTTTTTAATTTCCTCTCAAAGTGGTTATTAAGCACTATTAATTCATTTTACAGCATCAGAAAAAAAAAAGCAGAAAACATATAATTAACAGAAAATTACACAGAAGCCACAATAACAAAATATATTGGCTTTTTTAGTATTTAATGTGTCTACTCTTTGCCTTTGTTACAGCATCAGTTTTCTTATGGAGACTTGCTTTCAGTTCTTCAAAGAAATCGGATATCGAGATATTTGTTATATATTTTTACTTTTATAGTTAAGTCTTAAAAGTTGGTTGCATTTTCTGCTTCTCATGATTCAAGCAATCCTAAAACACACACAATCACACAACAGAGTTTGTAGACTGAGCACAGATCGGTTTTCGTCCTAAATAATGCAAGCCAGTCTTCAACCATGCCATAAGGGTTTACCAGGAGAGGTGAAAATCTTTAGGCACCTCATAATTCAACTCAATATTAATTCAGGGTGTCAAGATGCGATTACAAAACAATTCTCAGTGCATCTCGATTTTAGCCTAAGTCGGCCGTGTCCAATCTTATCCTTTAAGTGCCAGTGTGGCTGTAGGTTTTCATTCCAAAGAAGCAGGAGCATACGTAATTCCACTTGTTTAATCAACTGGTCAGTCTTCAAACAACTGATCCTGTGAACTCCTGCTTTGTTGAGATGAAAACCTGCAGCCACACCTCCTTGTTGCAGATAAGACTGGACGCTTCCGGCCTAAGTTATTTTTATCTATCTACCATTAACAAATAGTGTTAGCTTAGCTGAATTTTAATGTTGCCTACATTCTGCACATCTATAGGCCTGTTTCATCTAATAGGTTTAAACTAAAATGTGGAAAATGAGGTCAGGTAAAAGTTTTCACTTTGTATGCTACTGTTTTACTGTTAATCCAGTGTAATCTAGTTCTAACTCTGAATATTACTGGATTAGCCTGTTAGTAACTTGCTGAAGAGTTTGTTAAATAATACCATGTATTTATGTGTGGCCATGTTTACTATTGTTCTGGGCCTTTTATTTCCTTATTTGTACTTTCTGACTACAAACATGCATGCATTAGTGAGATTTTGCATTTTCTTTCCTTTTCCAAACGGAACTATGCCAAAGTGTCATATTTTATGAAGTCTGGCTGTAAGTGAGACTATTTTACAGTAGAGAAACGCAGTGGCAGTATAAAAATCGAATTATGATGTTTTGTGAATCGATTCTAAGTCTTTTAAGCAAGAACTGCGATGAATTCAAGAAACAATTATTTTACCCACACCTATTTAATAGGGTGTTTTTAATATATTGCAAGCTATACCATAATATGTAGCAATATAATCACAATATGATATTCTGTCCATATCTTGCAGTCACTACTTTATGATTTTATTGTTTAGTTCGCTGTTTAAAAATGGAAGAAGAAAACTATATGAGACGTGTGTGTATGTGTGTTCACAGGCCAGGAAGAGTGTTGGGAAAGTAGCCCACTAGTTTTCTCATGACCCCTGTCCCATACTGAGCATGTTCCTCTAGGGACAGAAAGCAGCAGCGAAAGAGAGAGAGAGAGACTTCTCACACATCCGTACACGAAACATCCTGTCATTGGACTTAGACACTCCTTCTCCCTCAACATGACACAGGGAACGCTCTAGGCCCCCGAAACGACATCGACATTACACACACCATCAGCGTCATCAAGCCTGTGCCGCACAGTCAGACAGAACTAACTCATCTGGCCTGAAGTCAAACAGTATCACAGATCAGTAATGCTCGAGGTCTATATATGAGCTCTAAAAAGAAAGGATGCTGATCTAGGACCAGTCTTCACCCTTCAGAAAATGACTACAGTTATACACTCACTCAGTGTGATACATATGAACCCCAAGGTCAATTTATCTTTGACCTCAGATCCTCGATCAAGCCTTTGACTCTGAGACAGCAAATTAATTTTCAGCTTAATTTTAGAACTCCAATTACACCGGCAGTCAAAAGTTTGGAAACAGTAACCTACAGTAGAATAGTTATTATTAATAGTTTATGTTTTAGAATAACAGTGAAGACACGCTTTTTTGACCACTTTAGAAATTAGTCCCCCTTTCCCTTGAAATGGCATTTTCTAAAGCAACTTCTTCCAAAAGGATTGAAAAGGATACACATATACTTAGACCTTGTTTTATATATACATATATACATATATGCTGATGCTTTAGGAACAAAATCTCCATCCAAAAAAAAGTCCAAAACAACTTACTCTTTTTTTTTACATTTTTTTGTGTTAGAAATAGTCCACAACATCATTATTTATAGTTGTGTTACAAACAAATTTGCCTTTAAACATTAATCTTTAGATCAAATTAATTTTAAGATTGTGAAAAATGCATATTCAGTTAGTTGTGTCCAAACTTTTGACTGGTAGGCTACACTGGGTTCAAGTGTTCAAGAAACTCTTTCTAAACATAAATGAAAATATAAAAGGTCCAACAAAACGTTCTGATGCCATTTTGTTCATTTGATGTTCCCAGGCAGCCAATGAAGGCTTTGGCTCAAAACCATGTCATATCATAAATACTGACAGAGCAACATGAAGGATTACAACAACCAGTGATGTTCTTTTCGATAGAGGTTTAAAAATACCCAAGCCACCTGGCTCCAACAAAACAACCAGAGTGTTTCTGCTTTTCTATATTCCAACAGGCTCAGCAGTTGCACTGTCGGAACTGTAAAAGTCCCAAAACGAAACCAACAGCCACCAACTGCAGTCATGGCCTGGATTCCTGGTATAGGGTCTGGCCTTGGGCAAGCATCCAGTTAATATTATCTTAAGAAATGAGTAATTATAGATAAGGAGAGGCTGGTACGGGTCTGAGGGAGCGCATTCCAGGCCCTCCCTCAGCAGACGTTTTGGTATTTTTGGACACATGTCTGACAAAGTCACAATATATTGAGACAAACTGCAAAATGAAGATGGTCTGACACGAACATGGCAGTTATCCTGATAAAGAAGCAGTGAAGAAACTGACCACTTAGAAACAACAACAGAACATGGAAATATTAAAATCTGGAAAAATCAATCTGTGAACAGTCATAAGACTAAGCAGGGATGGGACAGTTATAGAGATTTTTATACCTTGGTAATTCATGTCCTTCATGGTATAAAGGATGATTGATTATTTACTATCACGTTACAGCCAACATTCCCACAGACAACACATATTATGATGAAACACCAGAGATTCCATAGAAGTTCATCAATGATAGCTGTGGTGAAATAATGTCATTTGTGATTTTTAAACATTTTTTTTTTAATAATGGATAAATATTTTAATGATATTATCGAAAACCGCAATATCATGATGGGAAAGTTTCATATCGTCCCATCCCTAAGACCAAGTAATGGTTTGAATGTTATAGATAACTGTAGGACAGTGGTACTGTGGCTTCTAAAAAGCCTTAACGTATGAAGCAGACTTGACAGCTCAAGTTAAGAACAGGAGCTTGCACTCAGAAAGCAGCAGCACTGTCTTCCAGGACCAGCTTGGCTGTAAGCTCATGCTGACTGTAACCAGAACAAACAAATTCTGAACCTCAGTCAGCATTCTTGTCCTCAACCACTCTACTTTATATATGGGGATTATAAAACTGGCACTGACCTTCACCAGTGGTTCTGATCTTGACCACCTGTGGAAAAGTTCAGTGTCCGTAGCAAGAGACTAATCGTGAGTCCACTGCTAGATAAGGTTTGTTTAGCACCATGGATGCAAACAGCACATGAGATAACACACAGCATGTTACTTTTCCTTATCAGGTGTATACACACTACAGACACACATCTCTATTCAGTGAGCTACCTTGAGAATGGCCTCACCTTGAATTTATCATCCATCTGTCTACATATCATTTCCAAAACAATTTCATATTCATCGTACACAGCGTGAGATCATTTACAGGCCCTTTAAATCTTGTTAAAGGAATATTCCAGCATTTGTAATCTAACTTCTAACTGTTGTGACTGTACTAAGTAAAAGGAAAGGTAAAAGGGTTAAAACTATTGTCAATGGTAAAGCACCATAAAGACTGTAATGTAACAGAATACAAGTATTGGGAACACATAATCAAAACACAGAAATGAGGTATCTGTTTTTAGTCCAAGTTATGTTCTGTTAAGGCAGTATTCAGAATACAGTTATTAATAGTAATTTTTTATAATTTTTAAAGCTTTAAGAGAATATTTTGAGAATACTTACCCACTACACGTTAAAAATATACACCATCTTTAAAAGACAGACACTCAATGATTGTTTACTAAAAAGGAACTCCGTCGATTTTTCAAAATGTCTATATAATTGAAAGGTTAAGATGCAAACAAATACATTTAGAGTGGTTTACTATGAAATGCTCCATTCCAGGGAAACTCATCATGGCAGAATTGCTTAAAATTGTCATGACAGGAACCAGATGTCTGAAGAGTTTAATTGCCTCTAAAAGCTACATCACACACACACAAAAAATATATGCTATATATATATATATATACACGTCCATTGCTGTAGGAACAAAATCTTCATCCAAAAAAAGCGTGATGTGTTTTCCATTTTGAACTTGCATCAACGTCATTATTTATGGTTGTCTTACAATTGAATTTGCATTTAAACATTAGTCTTTAGATCAAAATTTCTTTAAGAAAGAAAAATGCATATTCAGTTATGTGTGTCCAAACTTTTGAATGGTAGGGTAGTTTTAAGACACAGTTTTGGTCTTAACTGCTTTTTAAAAATAAATTTCATTGTGGGCAGGTATGTGGAGGGTCTTGTAGGGCAAAATAGTTCTCGAAGAAATTGTTTTCTTTTGAAATTTTTACCATCATCAACTTTAAATGTAAAAAACTCAAAAAGTCAAGTGCAGGTTCACTGGTTATGTTGGATACTAAATAAAACGTTTGCATCGTGGACGTTGTGACCCCAGGTTCCTATCACCACCACTGCAAAAACATTTACCTAGGTAAGTTTCTCTAAAACGGAACATTTAACATCAAACCACTCTGAATGACTCTGTTCACATCTCAATAACAGAGTCACGCAAACAGTTTGAAAAAGTTGGTGGAAATCTCCTTTAACTATTTTTAAATCAGTGTCCGGCATATATAGACGTTCTCTAAAGAAGAACTCAAACAACTGCGTCTTTATAAACACACTGAAGTTCCTGCTAAAGCCTGAGTAGACTGATAAATCAATGTGATGAACCAGTTATTAATCTCAACTTTACTAAACTCCTTTGAGAGATGATGGAACTGAAGAGTCTGCTCAGTAGTAAACATGAGTGACAGCTTAGCATCCATGTTGTACTGAACTCCTCCATGCATACAGCAAGTTACAAACACATCATTAACCCTTGTGTGGTGTTGCTGTGTTTGTTACTCAGTGGTCTGGTAGACCCACCGCATTATTGGTTTTTGTTTTTAATCAATACAGCCATAACAATTTATGTAAAAAGACCAGATGTTTAAAATATCACAAGTGTCCAGCGTAGAGTTCTCCTTTAGCAGCTGTAGCCAGTCAGCAGCCTGTCCATGCTGTCCACCCTCACACACACATATACAAACACATACACACACACACTAACAGCAGGTCATGTAGGAGGAGAACAGAGTGAAGGACACAGCACCTCCACACTTTTATTCCCCGCATTTCACCCCAACACCACATGTGTATTCTAAATGTTTAGGGGGCTGAACAGTGTGAAGGCACTGAAAATGTGTTATTTTATATGTTCTTCACAGAAAATGAGCAAAGGCCAAGGAGCCTGGGATTGAAATTATAATAAATCACACGTTTTTCTTTTGGTAAACACTGAAAATGGGTCCCACAGGCCCCAACACCACACAAAGGTTAAGTGAAAATCAAATAGCTACTCACTTTATAGTCCAATTTGTTATTGTCAGATCCTGTTATTGGGATATGGTGAATTGTTTGCTTAGTTCATGAGACCGCAGTGAGATTACGGGAGCAGCAGTGGACAGAAACAGGTGATGAGAGCCAAAATAATGGTAAGAACTTTGTAACTTTATTTTAAATAAGTGATCTTTTAAATAAAAAATTTAACAGAAGAATTACGTCAAGAAAACTGCCAACCAGTAACAGCAACGAGCAGTGTGAATGAAATGAAAATCACAAAAGCATCGTTTTCTCATGTGCAGATAGCAGAGATTAAACTGAAAAAAATAATTTCAAAGCAACTTCTTACTATATGTGTAATACATAAGGCATCAGCTGCCTTATTGAAACTGTTCTGATGAAAAAACTGAAATGATGCTCTAAAAGAAACATGAAAAGAGGTGAGCTTTCCCCACCTCTCCGTGTTACTGAAAAGCCATTACTTCATCTTGTAATCAAAAATAGCCAACCATTTTCCCCCCAATTTCCTTCACCACAGCATTCATCACGGCAAGGCTGTGCTGCCTTCCCCCTGCTTCACAAAACGCTATTCTCTCGTGTTTCCTCCACAATAACAGCAGAGTACACTGGAGGACACACCTGCAGGTTTCAGTGTGCGTCAGTGCACAACTGCAGCCAAAGTCAGACCTTTAGATACAACTTATCACCTACTAAACAGTCAACATTCAATGTGTTTGAGCCCAGAAGAATGAACAATAGCCATTCAGTAGCACTGTAATGACTCAGTAGCTTTAGATGGTAGTACACTGTGTTATGTCCTTCAGACAGGCTTTGTATATGACTTCTTAAGCAGTTCGTTCCCACACCGTCATGAAACCAAGTATGATATAGTGCTGTGGTCATTTGTACATTGGCATATTTTGGAAACAGGTTTCCCCATGAGGGCGCCTACAGCTCAGGTGGCCATACACTGTCAGACAAGTGAGTTCAGAGAGTGACACAGTTCTCTCATGCATAGGAAAACACACACATTGGTGATACTTCTGTGTATGTGTGAAAAAGCACAGCTTGGAAAGACCCCATTTACGTTGTCATCTCAAGTCATACTTCAATACACCCTTTTAAAAAGTGGTTCTTCAAGGGTTCTTTAGTAAATGGCAAAGTAATGGCAATATATACAGAACCGTGAACACAAAGTACCATTTGTATGCGTAAATGGTTCTTCGTATGGTTTTTCTCTATGATGGAAAACCTGATGTACATGTAAACATGATGAAAAAGGTTCTACGCAGCACTTAAACCGTGTTTCATCGTTGTTAAGTCATAGAACCTTTTTGATATCTCAAAATGTTACTCAAAAAAGGGATGTTTTCAAGTTACTGAAAGATCCACTGCACACTTAAAAAGGGTTCTTCAAGGGTTCTTTAGCAAAGGAAATGACGACGTAATGGCAATATGTATAGAGCCGTGGACACAAAGTACCTTTTTAATGCGTAAATGGTTCTTTGTATGGTTTTTCTCTATGATGGAAAATCTGATGTACATGTAAACATGGTGAAAAAAGGTTCTATGCAACACTAGTACCAGGTTTCGTTGTTGTTACAAGTCCTAGAACCTTTTCTGGTACAATACAAGATCCACCACACACTTAAAAAGAAGGTTCTTCAAGGGTTCTGTAGTAAAGGCAATGGTTCTATTCAGAACTATGAGTTCGATATAGAACCACTTCATTCTTAAATGGTTCTTCTTTGCATGGTGAAATGGCTCTTCAGGTGTGTTGTATGTGGTTCTGTACAGAACCCTCTTGAAAATGGTTCTATGTTGCACCAAAAAGGGTTCTTCTCACCTATTCAAAACATTACTAAACAAAAGCCTACCTGGTTAAAGAATAAAAAAGCGAAAGAGCAGGTGTTCTAAAGAAATTATCTCCTAAAAACACCGTCTTGTACTTCATAACTTCATCGATTTTAAATCACTGTAAATGGTTATTCGCCATTCTGAAACTTACTAATATGCTAATATGCTACTCCACTAAAAAATAACCTACTTAATTACTAAAAAAGCAGCAGCCTACTAAAGATACTCGTTGAAAATTCAGGCTCAAAAAGTAGTAAACAGTATTCTCTGCTAACCTACCTGAGAAAAGCCACAGAAATGTGAAAGCTGACAGCAAGGTGCCAAGTTTCTCTCCGACTCGGGGCTCCATTCCTCAGCATATGAAGTCTGTCCGCTCTTCTCTCTCCTCTCGCTTCTCACTCCTCACGTTTCCTCTTAGTCCTCTGAAAGACTCCCGTTATCTACACACGCACCGCCTGTGGCGAAGGCAGAGCCGGTTAGCAGCGTCTTTCAAGTGCTCTTCCTAAAAAACACGACCCTCTTCAAAAAGCTCACAGACCCTCAGAGCTGGAAACGGCTCAGGTCTCACGTTCGACTCCTCGGTCCACACAGCGAGACGGAAACTTCTCGAAGTGCCATGGACTTCAACAAAGTAAGCGACAACAGTGACGAATGTGACGTGCGAGTGAGTTTTTTCAGGTTGCACTTCGACCTCGAGCCCTCGTGCTCAGCTCAGTGTGAGGTGAGCGGAGCGGTCACAGCGACTCGCTCTGCTCGGTACAGCGAGACTAAGCTGGCTGTTGCACCTGCAGTAGAAACGCCCCCCTCCCCTCTACAGTAGGTGACACGTCACCGCCTCTTCTACAGGTGAATATGGCCTGCCTGCGCGCTCACACGGTGCGCTCCCCGCCACCACCTGTATTCACACAGGCCCCGCCCCTCTGCGCTAGGATTGGCGGGCTGCTTGTGAGTTTGAACTACTAATACCAGAATACGGGTGGGGAAAAAATCACACATACAAGGTGCATTTCAATCAAATAACTGAACCTTATAGCTCTACAATTAAAGCCTCTAGTCCACTGTTTCTACGCTTAGTTAGTCCCCTCTTACCCCGTACTTCAATGGTCAGGACCCCCACAGGACCACCACAGAGCAGGTATTATTTGAGTGGTGGATCATTCTCAGCACTGCAATGATACTGACGTGGTGGTGGTGTGTTAGTGTGTGTTGCGCTTGTGTGAGTGGATCAGACACAGCAGTGCTGCCGGAGTTTTTAAACATCATGTCCACTCGCTGTCCACTCCACCACTGTCCACAGTGTTCACAGGACGCTGCCTACAGGACGCTGTTGGCTGGATATTTTTGGTTGGTCTTATTCTATCTTATTCACTTGTTCACGGATTACAGACATATTATTACAAATTTTCTAGTTCTATACCAGAAAACGTTTTGACCAAAATAAAATGTTTTTTGTGAGATGTACACCAAAAAGCAAAACCTTTAGCCCTACATGTTATAAATAATAATGTATTATGAAGGAAAAAGTAGTAGTTATAATAATAATAATAATAATAATAATAATAATAATAATAATAATAAAGTAATGAGACTTTTGCATGCAAACTCTAGGTCCATTTCTGAGCCTGTTATGTAGACAACTTCTGCTCTGCTGTCAGCAATCCTGACAGTGAGGATCAACACTTTCATGCTCTGTCCCTGCGCTCGTGTTACCGACTACACAAGCTCCAGAATGGAAAACCTGGACCTGCACACTTTAGTGTTTTCTCCTCTTCTATCACACCTGACTGAATCCATCAGCTCGTCACAGAGCCCTTCCCCGAGTTTGAAGTGAGGGTTAGAGCGGGGAGAGTAGTGAAATATGCATTGCAGGGTCGCTCCAGCAGCGAGACTGGAAAATACTGAGCTAATGAAGCAGACGAGGGGGGCGGGGCTTATGGCTGCGAACCTCTTCATTGGCTGCGGAGCCGTACATAGGGCTGAAGCCCCTCCCCTCCGCCGGCTGTGTTTTCTTTCTCCGCCCCCAGGCCGGTTAGTTTCCATGGAAACAGCGCTGAGGCTGATGCGGTGTGATTCGGCCGGTTATTAGCGGCGGATGAGCTCCGTCTTGCGATTAATACCTCGAGCTTTTCAGCTCGTGTCTGAAATGTAGGCTACTCACTTCCTCAGGAGCAGCTCACGAAAACACGA
The DNA here is from genome assembly GCF_904425465.1 of Colossoma macropomum. Taxonomy (NCBI): domain Eukaryota; kingdom Metazoa; phylum Chordata; class Actinopteri; order Characiformes; family Serrasalmidae; genus Colossoma; species Colossoma macropomum. Next base: position 35,242,803 of record NW_023494804.1, read on the forward strand.
AGAGCGAGCCGAGAGTGACAGGAAAGCAATATGTGGGTGAAAATTTGCCTCCGGGACTGGCTTATGTTCACCAGAAAATAGTGTGAGGCTTCATATAGCTTCCACACAGCAGGAGACTCGCACTGACTGGAAGTGTGCCTAGTAACAACTTCATAACGGATAAGTGCGGCGGTGGGTAGAGTATCCTAAAACATAACCGATTCTCTCTGAATTTCCTCAGGGAGAAGTATTATCACTTCAGTAAATAAGGACTCAACAAGAAGTAAAGGCAACCAGCAAAAACGAGGCGCCGAACCAACAGAATTAAACACTAAACAAAAACTAAAGGTGAACTGAGTAAAAAGTAAATACCTTTCCTTACAAAAAATAGTCCATTTGTGAACATATAATCATTTGACAATACACAGAAGCGTCAGTTCACTATGTGCTTTACACAGGATTATACCAGAGCCGCGGCTCTGGATTATACAACGGTTAGTTCTATGGTTGAGAGGCGTTCTAACTGTGCTGTTATTTCGCCATAACATCACGGGTTTTTCACAAACACTGTATCACTCCGCTGAGACGCCGTTGCCAAGCAACGACTTTGACAGCTGTAGGAGACGCTCAAGCCATTTGAACGTTTTTACTTCTAACTTTGCCACAAACAGAAAATGGACACTTTTAAGATCAAATTTGACCGACAGCCGATTTGGTCAGACTCTGAAGACGAGACTACACTAAATTCCCAAACTGTCAGTCGGTCTGTGTGGAGCTGGAGAACGAACTGCCGGCTGTGCAGCGAATGAGCGGAGCTCGTTACTCTGACGTAGCAACAAACTGCACTATAGGAACTATAATTTGGCCGAAGGAACTGCGAACATTAAAACATATTTAATGCCGCGTTCACGGCCCAATTTATTAATTTATTACTTTATTTATTTAACTGTTGTATAAAAGCAACAGAACACTTGAGGTTGAGGAGTGTGTTATCGCGAATAATATCACGGCTGTTATGATCTACGGCGACCGAATCACAGCCGTGATGTTATTTCGCGATAACACGCTCCCTCTCGCGTTCTATCACTTAAATAGCAGCTACTAGTAAAGGTCACTAATGGAAGAGGTTATGCAGTTACATGTATAGTTCTACTGAATTACATGCTGATGGATCTGTATTTACCCAAATATTTTCAAATGATAATACTTTTATTAATACTCCAGCACATTTGTGATGAAAGTAATACACTTTTTACTTTGTTACTTTTTTTCATTAACATTTAGTTATTAATTCCTTTTTTGTGTTTGTCATGAAGCTACATTGGCAAAAGCTTCTGTACTGTTTTGTGTTTGGTCACACCTCTGACTGTTGAGCTTACCATTTTATTTTAGACCAAAAGAATCACAAAAAGAGAAGAACAGAACTTAAAAACTTCAGTTTCTATGCTGGCAGATGCTGGATTTACTAAAAAGCTCACTAAAAACTTACTAAAGTTACGCAGCACATAAATAGTTTGTTGAGCTCGTACTTTTGTACTTCTGCTCTATTAAGTTGTTCTGGAAAGGTACTTTCACTGAAGTAACAATACGTTTAATTACTCGGTTTAGGATACGCTCTTAGAAAAGGTGGTTCTCAAGGGTTCTTTGCATCATTAAAGATTAATGGAGAACTGACGGAGAATGTGTTGTAGATGTTTCTTTATAGAACCTTTTTGCTCAGTTCTATATAGCACCCAAACAGGTTCTTTGATTGTTACAATGTCAAGCTTGTAACAACAGAAGAACCCTTTTGGCTGCTCTATATGTGCTATATAGAACCTTTTTCAAAAAGGTTGTATATAGAACCATCTACAGCACATTCTCCATCAATCCGAGGAACCCTTCCATGATGCAAAGAACCCTTTAATCATGTAAAGTGTTCTTTGAGTGTTCAAAATTCTTTACAGAACCATTTTCTTTACTAAAGAACCCTTGAAGAACCACCTTTTCCAACTAGTTACTACAGACCTCTGCATGTGTGAATTTGCAAGCTATGTTTAATGTGAATTTTCACATTGAATGTTCACCTGTTACAATACAGAGTGTGTTGATAGAACATGCATGTCTGTCTATTTTATTACTCCAGAGACAGACAGTTAGGTGTTTGTACTCCCAGTGCTTCCCAGTCATAAACATTCATAACATAATGTAGGAGCAGAGTCCAGGGCAGCAGCACCAATCACCTGCCTCTGTGCGTGTGTGTGTTTGAGCAAAGGAAAACACTGAAACGGTTTACAGTGCAAGTACAGATGAACCATCAATACAAAGGATGCCAGGTCATATCACAGCACCATATCATTTGAACATATACATCTGTGGGAATTACACAGCCAAAGCTAAGGTATATTTATTTTCGTAAAACGAGGCCTGATAAACGTCAAAACTTTCACTTGATCTAAATTTTAGCATTAAAAGTCTTATTAACCTGTCACTCAATACAGGATGGACTCAATACAGGACGCAATACAATGTAATACAATCATATTTTTCACTTTCTGGCAGAGCTGTGAACTTTTTCTTGGGCAGTACAGTTACCTCACGCCTCATGTGCTACACTTAATAGGGAAAGTAGACTCTTAGTTTTAATAATTCATTCTCTTAGCACGTGTTCGAAGCAAGATCAGCGCTGCCTCCATTTCCTGTCTGCAAGGCTTTCGGTCACTTTTACATCAGGGCTGTGCAGAACAGACATGTATTACATCACACTGACCAGAGTCATACATGTAAGTACACAGGCTCTACAGGCCTTTTGGGTTCAATTAAACTAATACACTTCTGTGATCCACGAAGCTGCACTCTGACAGGTTGACAGGCACGTTTAACACACTACACCGATCCATAGGCAGCCATACGTACAGTTACTTAATTATTCACTACTGTACTATGTAACATTACACACAATTTGTTCACAGGGACTGGAGCAACACATCTGGCTTTCTGGGTTCCTACTGCCATCTCTTGGTAGCATGGTGAAGAAAACAATGAGAATTGCAAAGTGAGCAGTTTTCCCCCCAACAATCTATAAAAAGTACCTTCTGTAACTCTTAAATAGCAATGAAGATGATCAGGTTTAAAAAGTGTTAAGATAAAGAAAATAGTAACATTAAAAATAAAGAGAATAAAATACAGACATCACATAAAAGGCTTGTTGCCTAGCCTAAGGAGCAGGGCGTAATGATTTATGTTGTAGATTTTGTGATGCGCTAAAATGCTAATTCTTGGCCAAATCTAAAATTCAGGAAATCTGAAGCCTGGAACAAAACCTGAAACCAAAAACCATTTAGATTATACACAGCATAAATTACACTGATTTATTTTTTTTCTTTGAACATGCTGTTTGAACTCATCAGCAATGACTGGTGCAGGAAAACAAACGAAACAGCATCTTTTTTAACCACTATTTCCAATCATCATTACCACTGAAATGACTGAAATGATCAATGTGCTATATTTTGCCATTATGTTTAATTAAATTTAACCTTATTTCATCTTTAACAAAAAAAAAAAACCAAAGGCATTTTTACTATTTTTGGCATTTCCAATGGTTGAAATTGTGGTGCATCTCTAACAATTTTTGTTTTAATGCTAAAAAAAAAAATAAAGAATAAAAAATATCTGTGAAACACTTTTTCTGTTAACATCATTATTAAATGGCAGATGAGTGAATAGTGCCCCATTTATTTTTTTTTCTCCCAAACATGTAAACAATACTGTGATCTGGAAACAATTATACATAAAGACACTGTGTGAGTCCACAAATAAAAACAAATATAAACAAATAGTTCAGATACTCTGAAAACATCTCTTCAATGCTGGAATGCTTGACAACATCAATATTCTTAAATATATATATAGACTTCTGTAGCGATAAACTTTATATTCAGTTCATTTCTTCCCAGTTTTTGATGGGAAATTAAAAGTGCCCTTGTCCCAACATACACTTGTATCATTTGACTTCTGATGCATCGGTAGATAAAAATAAAGGCAGTTTTAAAATGGAAAGGGCATCCCCGAGATGCCACTCTCTCCCTTATTTCAACCTGAAAAGGCCCAAGGCTCCCTGATAAAGCGATACTGCAAGGGAGAAAAATCCGCCTTCCTGAACATTTTCAACCCGGGCAACCAGACTGAAAACACAACTGGACTGACCAGACTGAAACAAGCTAGATTTTCCTCAGTCAGAGTTCTACAATTTCTTAACCAGTTCTTTCTTCTGACTGAAAAGTCTAGATTACGAGGTGACTGGTGCCTAGATTTCTTTAACATGGTTGTGCAACACAGACTTTAGTCAAGTACATCTTTTAGGCTAAGTCAATAGACATTATGCAGTTACAAGCTGTCCTTCTTATTGAACTTTAAGGGATACCCGACTGCGATTTCTAAACATTCCACCAGGGATCCAGCAGAGAGAAAGTCCAGCTCCACCTCAATGAATTTAATGTAAATGGGCAAACCAGAAGAGGAGCCCTCATCCTTGGGCCGGCCAGAGCAGTTCTCCTGTAGAAACTTGGTAACAGTGGATGGCTCACCGCGACCACAGTACTTGCCTGAACTTTGAAAGTGTTGGACCAGACTTTGCTGCAGTGTGCGGTCCTCCGCTATGCCGAGGTAGCAATAAGTCACTTTGGCTGACGTACTATTTCGCCTTTTCTCACCCGTCTCTGGTTCTCCAGAGGAGGAACCATTATCCTCTGCACCGGAGATACCAGTCCCTGTCCTCTCCTCATACCCAATAGCATAGAGGCCGTATGTTTTCGGTATGCCGCCTGGCAAAAGGTACTGTGAGCCATTGATGCAGCCTGAACTGCTGGTTTGTGCAATACGAATCCAGTCCACCTCCATGTGGAGCTCCAGGCAGCGTGCTTCGCTGATCGTGATGTCCAGAAACTTATAATACACATTCTTCCAGTTCATCTTCTGCACCTTGGTCATGATGACCCTGCCTTCTGTCTTTTCGGGGTTAAAGTATTCCCGCAGGCGCTTCCCCAGAGGCACCTGAGAGCTGATCTCTGCGTAGTGGTAGCGAATCTCCTCGCGCCAGCGAGTGTTGTAGCCCACGCCAAAGATGGCCAGCTTGTTGGAGAGGTGAAGCCGCGAGAAATCCGTCCAGGTCTGGAAGTGCTCCCATTTGACTTCTACAGACTCTAGAATGCGCATCACGTTCTGCATCACTTCTTGACGCCTGCAGGAAATCACACAATAGTATATGCTTTGAGAAAGTACAAGCCAAAACATCCATCATAACACTGTCAAAGTAGGACTAATAAATTAATAAACAAAATGTAAATAAATATAGAATGCAATGATATGCAAATTAGATGAACCCTGTTTTTAATTAAAATAGTACAAAGACAACATATTAAACACCAAAAATGAGAAATTTTACTGTTTTTTTAAATATATGCCCATTTTAAATTTAATGCCAGCAACATGTTCCAAAAAAGCTGGGACAGGGACATCAACTCTGTAAGTGTTTGGGAACTGAGGAGACCAACTGCTGTAATTTTGTAATGTTTTCCTATTCTTACATGAAATAGGATTTCAGCTGCTTAACATTTCATGATCTCCTTTACTGTATTTTTCATTTTCTAATGCACCAAATGTTGTCAATGATGGCAGGTCTGGACTGCAGACAGGCCAGTTTAGCACCTGGACTCTTGTACTATGGACCCATATTATTATGTGTAGAATGTGGTTTGACATTGACTTCCCTGAAAAAAACATCATCTGGATGGCAGCATATGTTGCCAAAACCTGTATATATCGTTCAGCATTAATGGTGCCTTCACAGATGTGCATGTCACCCATGCCATGTGCACTAATGTACTCCCATACCCTCAAGTTTGCTGACTTTTAAACTGTGCTCTGATAACAAGCTGGGTGGTCTTTAGCCTGGAGGACATGGCGTCCATGATGTCCAAAAATAATTTTAAATTTTAACTTATCGGACCACAGGGCACTTTTCTGCTTTGCCTCAGTGCATCCTAAATGAGCTTGGGCCCAGAGAAGGTGGCAGCGTTTCTGGATCCTATTTATATATGGTTTCCTCTTTGCATGGTAAACTTTAACTTCCATTTGTGGATGCAGCGACCAACTGTGTTTACAGACATTGTTTTCAGAAACGTTCCTGAGCCCCTGCAGTGATTTCCACTACAGAATCGTATCTGTTTTTAATGCAATACCGCCTGACTAGCCAGTATTAGTTTTCAGCCTTGTCCCTTGCATATAGGGATTTCTCCAGATTCTATGAATCTTTTAATGATATTATGTACCGTAGATGATGAACTCCCTAAATTTTATGTTGAGAAACGTTATTCTTGAATTGTTGCCCTATTTACTTCACAGTCTTTCACAGAGTGGTGAACCCCTCCTCATCTTTATCTCTAAAAGACTCAGTCTCTCTGAGATGCTCTTTTGACACCCAATCATGTTACTGACCTGTTGCCAATTAACCACCAGGTGTTTTTTTTGGCATTACACAATTTTACCAATCGTTTTTACCAAACTTTTTTTTAAACGTGTTGCTGCCATTAAATTCAAAACCAATATATTTCTCAGTTTCAACATTTGATATGTTGTCTTTGTACTATTTTGAATAAAATATAGAGTTTAAATTATTTGCACTGTTTTTCTGTTGTCTTTTTATTTACATTTTGCACAGCTGCTTGACTTTCTAGGAAACGGGATTATATACAAGAAAAGTATTCTACATGGTGCAAATACAATGTGCCAAAACAATAGTACAAATAAATTTGAATAAAACATTGATTAAGTCTCCCAAAGATATTCCTTTTTTAAAATTCTTCATTACTGAGACTAATGAGAAAGAGTTCAAATGACATCACGATGTAGTGCATATCGGAACTTACTGGGCATGCTCAGAAGCCTCTGGTCTTAACTGTAGAACTCTGTTCTTTGGAAGTTGAATCTCCTCTGTGAAGAATAAAAAAGGTGAATGATAAATCAACACCAAAATTATACATCTGTAGTTAAAAAAAATACTTTAAAATGTTGACTGGCTGGTGTAATACAATTAAAAGGCATATAGATTATTTATTAGTACCTTAAATACAACCGTGATGTAAAAAAGGATTAGAAGTTTACACATATCAGTGCCTTGTCTAATTGGAAATCATGCATTCTATTAAAGATTCCAATCTCTTGTTGCAATATAGCGTCAGCCACCCACAGAACTAGGCGTAGTGTAATATGTGGAGCAGGCATGTATTATTTTGTGCGCCCACTGATGCGCCAATTGTGTTATGTGCATCTTCACAGGCACTCCTGCCCTCTAGAGGCAAAGCTCATTTTTAGCTGATTTGGTAAACTCCAGTTTCAACAATAGGGACAGCAGTGTTTCTTTTCAAGCACTACCACAGCTGTGCTTGCTCACCAGCCTCTATTTCTCCCTCCTGGAAAACAGCAGACAGGTCCTGGTTGCACCAGTCCTCCTGAGGGTAGTCCTCCATCGTGCTGCCATCTGACTCCATCTCCTGATACAGACCGCTGCTGTTAATCAGGACCGGCTGGCAGCTCTGGGAGTCCCAGCCTCCCTGCCCAAACACCTTCTCCAGCTGCTCAATGGAGTAGCTGCTCTTTCGCTTCCCAATGCCATGCTCCTTCACACGGCTGTAGCACCGCCGCAGGGTCTGCAGACAACAATGACAACTGTCAGATTTGGGTGCACCAAGGCACTGTATTAACATGCCATGAAGTAGTATGTTAATATAAAGTGCCACACAACCACACATGCACACATATATCACTGTATTATGTCAGCTGTGGCAAGGATGAAATGATCAGCACACCGAGAGGCACTGACTTATGTTATTGACGGAGGCAAGTCTTTACTTTAAACACATACAGTGTTACAACTAGCTGCTTGAGACAGTTAGGCCCTGTTCACACCTGGCATTAACATCCAATTCAATTGATCGGATTGCAAGTGGACAGCAAGATGCATAACCGTCTACATTTGGCATTTCCATGGGTCTCGAACACGTCTCCAGTGACCACTTACAATCGAATTGTGTGACTGAAGGAAGGACCCCACACACATTTATAACATCAGTCTCTCATGCATTTGTTGTCCTAGTTCATATGTAAGGGCTGTTACAAACATTTAGACCACATGAATGGCACAACAGGGGAGGAGACAAAGAAAGAAGCTACAGCTTTTATCTCTGCAGTGATAATGCAGCTGATTAAGACAGTTCCTTGTTGTTGCTGGGGACACATCAAAATGCTTTAGCATTCACACAACCAATGTCACATGGTGATATGCTTTTCTGACAGCCTTCAAAGGTGGTTTGAATGACTGGTTTACAATGCATCTCCAAGATGTACTGGACTATGTTCACACTCGTACTTAGTGCTGTCCACTTATGACTGCATATATCAGGACGCATGTTAATACTACATGTGAACGGGGCCTAAAGTATCTAAAACCAGATGCAGGTAGTGTAGCCTAATCCTATCCTCGAGTAAAAGTATTACCACTTCAGTTAAATAATGTGAAGTAAATGTATCTACCATGAAAACAATATAAGCAAGTATGTGTTCAAAAAAAATGTAAGTACAGAGTCGCCTATAGAATTTCAGTGTACAATGTAATGTTATTTACATTAGTCACATTGTAATTACACAGAAGATCGTTTTCCGGGCATAGTCTTGTAAGCTCGAAAGCAAAAGCAAAGCTGACATGCTGTGACCAAATAAAGAGAATGGAATTAAACCTAGAAAAGGAATTAGGAACTAAAACTGAATGACTGAAATAGAGTTGAGTTAGGAGTCTCTCCGCACAAGTACATTTGTATTTATAGAGGTATTATTATTATTTGAGAATGCCTGGAAAAGTATAAAACCTTCAACTCAGCCTAAGTACATGGAACTGAATAAACAGACATAGTTACAACCCACCTCTGTTTAAAAAAAAAAACAAAACTGCAGGCAGGTAATTTAAGGTAACAGCACAGTGGAGGGTATAATTGCATGCTAGTACGCCACACCGCTCACTGCCACTGTGTTTTGATCCTGACAGCTTAATCAAAGGCGAAAGGCAATGCTGACTAACGCTCAGCCAGCAGCAAAATACAAGGCAAAGCTGGGTAAGATGATGACTGGACTCCAGTGTCTCGGTGATCCAGCTTCATAACTGAGCCGAGCACCAGAATGAACACATCGGTCCTTCTCTGCAGAGAGGAAGATGCTTCACTGCTTTACCTTCATCCTCTCCCGGCACTGAGACGGGGTCCTCTCGTAGCCCAGCTCCGCCAGAGCTCTCGACACCCGCTCGTACATGGCCGGTCCAGGCGCCTTCCCGGAGAACACGGTGCCCGCCACCTCCAGCTGCTGCATCCTCGCTTCGGCCAGCCTCTCGTTGCCCCACACAGCGATGAGCGCGTTGGTCTCGGACGGCGTCCACGACATGCCGCGGCATACGGTGAAGCTATTGCTGTTAGAGGCGGCCGAGGCCGCGCCGCTCCGGCCCGACGCCCCCGGGGCCGACACGCCCACGTTCAGAGGGGAGAAGCGGCTGGGCGTGGAGGAGTTCGAGTGGTACGGGTTACCGTCACTCAGGTCCTCCGAATCCGGCGACGGAGCCTCCGTTTTGGGGGCCTTCAGCGGCGCCGAGGGCTCAGGAGAGCGCTCCGCGTTACTGGGGGCCGCCATCTTGCTGTCGCTCTGTTGCTAAGGGGAGGGAGGGGGAGGGGGAAAGTGTGACGTAGGCGCTCCCGAGCGCTCTAGCGATAGGTTAGTCCGATTCAATTCACCGAATCGATTCGTTCAAACAAAAAACTTTCAGTGATTTAAACGGCCGATTCAGAGGGCCACTGACTCACAACTCAGCTCGATTCTCATTTACTCGTTTATTACGGATCTAGACTCGTAGGAGACATGTCTCTAAGCACATTGTAACTGACATAAGCACAGTTCAAACACATAACAAAAAGGGAAAAGCTACCCTCTACAGACTGAAAGGGTAAGCCGTTTTAAAAGGTTGCTTTTAAAATGTTATATTGAATTACTTTATGATTTTATGAAATGGAAATGCAAAAAAATATATCTATATTTGGATTTTGTTACCATCCTCCAGCCTGTAACATATGCGTAAACTTTGTGTAGATGGTCACAATCGTATGGGTTTTGTATGGGTTCGAACAGTCGAAAAGAACCGGTTCAGACGAACGATTCTTTCGCGAGTCAAACATCGCTAACGCGCGAAGAGGTGTCAACAGCGCACGGCGGCTTTGGAAAGCTGAAAAAGCTAAACAGTAAAGCTATGTCTGGCATTTAAACGTTGTTCCTAAAATATTCCAATATTAAAACGAAACCGCTGTAAGACGACTGACTAGATTTGGTGCCGGCTGTACAGCCACGCTTAGCCTAATCCTCTTCATTTTCGTTGCTTGATATTAACCATGTGAAGATTATAACTTCATTTCGCCTTTTGTCCGCTAGGCGGAGCTGCTAATCTTTTTTGCAAGCAGCAGGTGAGGTGGGCTTCATCAGCATTAAACTGGCCCGATCAGAACATCCTACAACTAGCAGTAAATGTTATTTACAAATATGTACAGATGTTTCATTTACGGTTTATGAAAGAGCAGTTTTGCGTTAACAGATTTATATTTTAACATCCTTCCATAAATTGCTTTCATACAAATAAAATACCCGATAATGTTACAACTTTAAACTTTTACAACTTAAAGGGGAATTCCACCGATTTTTCAAAAAATTCTGCATAATTTAGTCGTTAAGATCTAAACAAAATCATTCACAGTGTTTTGATATGAAATTGTTCCTTTTTTATATCGCTGTTGTTGGAAGAAAACCTTGTATAGCCAAAATGGCAACTTTACAGGAGAAGGAAAAACCTACTTTACTTTTAATGTAAGTCAGTGGAACCAGACTTTTCCAAGCCATTTTGAGCCATTTCATTTGGTCCATTCATCATGAAATTTACACACAATGTAAAGAAGTATTTTCAAATTATGTCAAAAACTGAAAAACGACAAAAAATGGAGATACAATTTTTTCTTCCGACAACAGCAATATATAATGTAGATAATGGTGAAACACTGGTAAAATGGGAATAATACATTTTCTTTGGGGAATATTTTGCCTGCATGGACCACTACACCATGAATAAATGAAAAAATAAGCTTACGGATCTAGCTATAAGTTTATAAGCTTATTCTAAAACAATGTCTTAGGCCTCAGGCAGCATATTCATAACCGTTTCATGTAATAACTTTCTATAATGAGGTATCAAATACTTCAGACGTCTGGTTCCTATCACTACCACTATGAACAATTCTGACTCAGTATGATTCTCTAGGAGTGATCATTTCACATCTAACCAACCTGTATTACTTTGTTTACATCTTAAACATTTAACTCTAAAAAATGTTAATGTTATATGGTTTTCTGAAGAATCACTATATTATCACTTTTTACTTCAAGACTTGTCAGACCCTTTGTGACTGAATATTTTATTAATGTGCTTTAATGTGTTTGTATAAATGTGCTTCTATGTCGCTAATTAGTATTTCAGTTGGATAAGAGCTGGCCACATCTGAGCTGCTCTCTTAGTAGAGTGATGGGTAACAGATCTGTCCCTGCATGCACTTCCCTTATGTGGCAATTAAGGAGTGTAATACTGCTTTTGAGTTCATTTTTTGTGGTGAAGGGCTGTCATTTGTCATCCTAGAGGGAGTACAGCTTAATTCAGCAGCGGCTTCACCAGCTGTCCACCAGTTAACTCTTATAAGGCCAGAGGTCACGACCTGGCCGAATATATCCATGTGTGTGCATGTGTGTAGTGTGCACTGACAACTTCCATATGTTTTGTGTCTGCTAAAGGTTAGATATGAGGAATCAAGAGACAACGTAACCTTTAAGCACTGAAGATCTTTCCTTGGCAGGCAGCTGTGACAAGAAGAGCTGGTCTTGAGGGCCTCACAGATACTGCAACATATCAGTGTCTATAAAAAGACCAAAATAAAGTGAATCTACTAGGTTATAAAAGAGAATGAAACTGTACTTGGTGTTGCTTAAGTACTGAAAAGTACAGTTGTAAAGCCCAGTGGAATAACTAGTAGTGGTAGGAAACCCCAGGCAGTTCACAGATCAATTTAATTTTAATTCAGTGTGCCAAGATTTGGTTATAAATTTATTCTTGATGCATCTCGATTCTTGATGTCTATGGCCTACGTTACTTTTCCACCTGTATTTGTCATTATAGTATATGTAGCAGGGTTTAGTGTAGAAACTTCTACTTTATAACAAGCCTATAACACCACTCTGCTATTGCTAATTTTTATGTGAGCAACTAACCTTTTTATTTAAGTTTTTTGGTAGCTTTGCCAACTTGCTAAGTTTTCACTAATGAGTTTTCACTTTATTGGGGTTTCCAATGTTATGCTAGCACCAAGCTTACATTGCTGTACCTTGACTTACCCAGACATTTGGACATTTGAAGCTTGTAAGAGACATTCAGGTATCATATTTTTCATGTTTATGTGCAGGTTTAGAGTTAGTCCTTCAGTATATGCTTAAACTTAAAGCCTAACCCTGAATATCTGAAGTTGCTGCCATTGGGCAGGCGATTAAAGGTCCCACTAGCAAGAAAGAATGGATACAAAAAACCATTTGTGCCCTCTGTAAGTGTTTTAAGTGTTTTATGTATGTGTATATGTATTTATGTGCCAGATTGCCAAAGACAAATTTCCAGTTCATGCAAATTTAATGGACAATAAAGTTTTCATATTATATCTTATCTTATATTACTGGACCAGCTTGTTAGCCTGTTAGAAATTTGCCGAAGTGGTTCTTAAACAATGCTGCATTCTTACGTAAAGTACGTTTACTATGGTTTTGGGCCTTTTATGTCATATGCATGAAGTTCGTGACCAATTTGTTACTGCAAACATGAGTGCATTAGTAAGATCCTGCATTTTTGTTCCCAAGATAGGCTGTGCTAAAGTATGAAATTTGATAATTTCTCTGGCTATGTGTGATAAAGTGCGTCCCTCGGCCCGGCAGTACGCTGTGGCAGGGGACACACCTTATGGGTAGCGTCGGGCAAGTGGTCCAAGTCACTGGAATAAATACAGCTAATCCAAGAGTTCTTCTCCCTTCTTTCATTAAAAATTGACAATGTAATTTCCTCATTTACTCTCTATTATAAGTTGGAACTGTAATGTATACTAATGGTTTAAGTATATTATTATGTTATTGTAGCTACCCACACGTTACAATTATGTAAAATTGTTTAAATAGCGATACAAGGGGCCCAATGAAGACTTTAGGTGGACTGGTGACCACAGCGCCCCATGCAAGTCCCCAACACTGCCAGTGGTTACACCACTGGTACAGCTAGTGGAAATTCACAGAAACTAAACCAGCTGTAAAAGACCAACAATTTTAGGTGACGCTTTATTTTGAGTGATCCTTTTTAGATGAAACAAGCACTTAACAGACTCTCAATAACATGTCAAAAACATATGAGGGTTAGGGTTAGGCGCAGGGTTAGTGTTAGGTAAGATTGGGTGTTGGGTGTTTGGTAAGGTTGGGTTAGGTTAGGTTTAGGGTAATGAAAGTGAGACATACATCATCAATACATCTGCTTAATGAACAGAACATCTACAAGATATTTACTTCAGTGTATCCAGATGCTTCACTACTGCTACTTCACTGATATGTTGTTGATGTGTTACTGATAATCTGTTAAGAGTTTATTAATCATCTTCAAAGGAACACTCCAAATAAAGTGTTACCCAAGTGTATTTCATTGGCTTGTGCATTATATTATAATGACAGTATTGGAATACACTATTTGAGAATAAATATCAATAATATAAATCTTAGCGACAAACGTTGTGCTATATCACTAGATGTAATGTTTGCAAATGCAAATCTCGAAAGGAAATCTCATGTCATGTGTATATTATACCTATCAGATATGCACTACCACACCTACAGATTAATGAGGCGAGGCTGATGCTCGTTCATGCTCGAGACCGAGGCAGCATGATCCGGCTCGTTCCTGAAGTGTTTCTCATCTCCCGGCTTTAACTGCTGCTATTCTCAGTCAGATCACATAAATTGCCTAGATCACACAATTTTCCTCATAGCAAAATCAAGTCATTGCCCTATTATGCTTATGTGGGGCTTTTTAATGACACAGTGTGAGGAGAAATTATAATGAACTTTTGAAACATTAAGGGGACGCCTGGACATGTAAGATGATTAGCTTATCACTTCCAGTTTGTTATTTTGGGTCTTGCGAGCCGTTTAAGCTAATTAGTGTCTGAAAGAGTCTAAATTCCTTTGCATTTCAGTGATGTTTCACTTTTGCATAATGTTTAATATACACCATTATATCAGTTTATTCTAAACAAAAATGCAGACGTACCTCAACAGTCACTGTAGTTTATGTGTTTAAAGGAGAAACATTTCAAAAGGAAGAGAAGATTAACTCTGCATGTGCTCTCAGCTGCCAGGAGGCAATTTTCCCCCAGTTTGGGTGATGGGTGTTTGGAGTGTCCAGACTGACTGACCTCATATCAGTTTACAGATGTGCTGCCTCTCGCAGTGCTGGCACCTCTGCCACAACACTTAATGCTGGAAGTCTCAGCCAGTTACTGAATAATATGGATGAGTGTTTCCATAGCTTAAAATGAAGCCATTAAAGCTGCACTATATAAGATTTGTTTGTTAAAATAGAAAAAATTGGCATTACTGTGTGAAGAGGAAAAAATATGCTAAAATACGGAGTTCTTGCACTGCTTGTGAGACTCCCAGGAAAGCCTGAAGGATTCCTTCAAAAGTCAGAGCTGTTGGATCAGATTCGGCGGGAGTTTCTATGTCAGATGTCTTTTGATGTCACATGCACAGACTCAAAAAGAAGGTCCAGCTCTTCATGAGCTGGTTACCTGAGCAGCGTCGGTGGGGGTGTTGCTCACAGTGCTGAAGGTTAGTGAAAGGAAGGAGAGAGATAATGCTAAATACGGAGACATCAGAATGACAAACCCAGTCGTCCTCAGCAGCGTCACCTGTGGTCAAAGCAAAGAAACATAGAACTGAAAAGAGCCGGTGTTCTAACATTTTATGGTCCTACCAAGCATGTACAGCATGTCATCAGTGTCATCATCTAAATCATTAGTACAGCATAGTAAAACACTGTTTTAAATGTTTTCTTGTGTTTTAAATGTGAATTCAGTACAGACTCAGTTTAATATTACTACTTACACCCTGATAAGGCTGTCAGTATGTCTTAATTATTCTTTTGATGCTGGTAACATTTTCTGATAAGGATATTTACCAACTTCTTGTCCAAATTTTCCTGTTCCACCTTAAATGGTGCAGCTGTTAGACTCTGGAGCCTGAGGCATGATAGTAGCGGCTGCCCCATTTGGGCCTAAGCTCATTTAAGATGCACTGAGGTGAAGTGGAAAAGTGTCCTGTGGTCTGACTAATTTAATTTTTGGAAATCATGGACATCGCAGCCTCTGGGCTAAAGAGGAGAGGGACCTTTTTGCCTGTTATCAGTCCACAGTTCAAAAGCCAGCGTCTGTGATGGTATGGGGGTGCATTGGTGCAAATGGCATGGGTGACTTGCATATCTGTGAAGGCACCATTAACAAATGCTGCCATCCAGATGACGTCTTTTTCAGAGAAGGCTTTGCACATTTCAGCAAGACAGTGTCAAACCACATTCTGCATGTATTACAACAGCTTTGCTCCATAGTAAAAGAGTCCGGGCGCTAAACTGGCCTGCCTGCCGCCCAGACCTGTCACCACAGACAACATTTGGTGCATTATAAAATGAAAAATACAACAAAGGAGACCCCCCAACTGTAGAGCAGCTGAAATGCTGAACAGGAAGTATCAAGCAAGAACAGGAAAACATTTCTCTTTTGAAACAACAGCAATTGGTCTCCTCAGTTCCCAAACTCTTACAGAGTGTTGTTAAAAGAAGAGGTGATGAAACACAGTGGTAAACATGCCCCCGTCCCAACTTTTTTGAAATGTGCTGCTGGCATCAATTTCACAATGAACAAAAAAAAATTCTCAGTTTCAATATTTGATAATTTGTTTTCATTCTATTTTCATATAAATATTGGGTTTAAATGATTTGCACATCACTGCATTCTGTTCTCTCTTTACATTTGCACAGCACTCACCATATCATCATTCTTATCCTTTTTTTGGCTGGAAAGTCTTCAGTAATGTCCCATTTCATAAATTTTACTCTCAGTGCTTATCAGTTGCAGAGGAAGACAGCAGTCAGTCGAAGGCCATCACTGCTTCTTGGCTATAGAAGTAAACTAATGGATTAGCTGATGTAGGTAGCGAACTAAAAAAATATTTCTTCATCAAAATCTGCTCTCATACTCTCATAGTTTTTTTTTTGTTTGTAGGTGTAGGTGTCCAGGCTTTTGCATTTCGTTACATACCTGGTTTTAATGCATCCAATACAGCCACCAATTGACCAGAACTGATATTTTGAATAAATCCAGCCTATCAGCAGTCACAGATATGAATGATAAATGCTGAAGGATAATCGCTGGTGTATGTGTGTGGTTGTGTGACGGGGTTAAAAAGGGCCAATCAGAGAGCCTGAATTACTAGAGGCTCTTGGGCTTAAGACCAGACAAGCCTGTGCACTATATCAGCCATGGTTGTCTTGTGTGTGAGGTTCTATAGCAAATCTCAGTGAATGTAAAGCGTGTACGTTAATATTTTACAGTGAATGTATGTAATTTAATAAATGTACTGTTTAGTTTTGTTTTATCTGAACATTTTCTCTTGCTAACAATCAGCAGCAAAGTTTAGAAATGTTAACATAGACAGTTAACAGATTTAACACTGTTCTGTTTTGTTATTTATTGTTAGACATCATATTATAAAGAATGTTAGAAAATACAGTAGAAGTTCAACTTACTTTAGAGTGAGCACAAATATTCCTGCTAATTTGAGCTGTTAATATGAGATGTTATTTTGCTTTTCCACATCTAAAAATTCTTTCAGCTTTAGAAATAAAATAAAAATAACACCACTCTTCAGATAATCAGGATAGCATGTGTCTAAAATTTGCCCAATTATGCTGAACTGAACTATTTACTGCCACCACATTCTCACTACAGGTTTGTTCTGATCAATTTTGAGTTTTTCCTTCACTTGACAGAGGAAGTAGGGCTTAGAGATGGTTGCTAAGCAGCAAAAAGCTGAATCATGTCAATCATGATTTTGCAAACAGTTGATTATGAATTTTTATCATTAGATGTTAAGTCTGAGGTTTGAGATATAGACAATATGTACAATTATAAGCTTGTATCTCAAAATTATGATATGCTTTCTTTTTTTCATTTAGTAAATGTTTTATGAGACACTGTCTCACAAGTCTATCATATTATCTTACAATAATGAGAACATTTCTCATAATTACAGTTGTATGCAAAAGTTTTGGCACCCCTGATCAAATGACGTTTTGCTGATTTTCACATTCTTAACGGAAAAACACACTTATGCACATTTAAATGCACAATTACTGATTATTTGTTGAATTTGATCATATCAGGGAAAACAAAAAAGTTATGGCACATTTAATATTTTGTGCTTTTTTTCCAATAATGTTAAACAAATAAATAAAATTGTGCATTTAAATTAGCAGAAAATGCCATTTTTTTTAAGTGTGTTCTCTGTTGAGGATATTCCAACATATTTTTGCTTAGAAATCAACAAAACATGTAATTTGACTGGGGTGTTCAAACTTTTCAACTGTAAATCCTTACATCTCATAATAATCTCATGCTATCTCATTATTATGACTCATACTTCATATAGATGATTTAATATCTCATAATGATAAGAACATTTCTATAATCAAGAGATCTCATAATTCTGACTTACTCTCTTAAAATATCTCACAATTATTGCCTTATATCTAAAAATGACAAGCTACCACCTTAAAATTGACTTATTATTTGAGGATTATGAAATAGTATCTTAATTATGCAATAGTATCTCATTATTCTGAATAAAATAATTGTAGTATTTAGGAATATTAAGATACCAGGTAGTGGAAACAGGCTTCAAGAGAGCACAAATTCTAGATTTATTGAAAGTGGTGCTTCCCAATCATGGATCTTGGACTACTCCTATCCCACACATTTTAGCATTCCCTCTGTTCCAACACACACACTTCAACTCAGAATAGCCTTGTTGATCAGTTAGACATGTTACAGCTGGGCAGGGGAATGCTCTCAAATCAGGATGTGGAACTACTAAAGCAAAAATAAATAAATAAATAAAATCAGAACCTGAGTTGAAACAATATGCAGTGAATTGAGGCCTCAGAAAGGAGTGCTATGTGTGAGAAGTTCACAAAAATCTCTCTGTGTGAAAAAGTGCATTGCTATGCTGTCTCTCAGTGTTGCAGAGCCTTCACGGTTTTGAGTGAGTCATCATTGTTGCATGTTTTTTTTTTCACACCCGCCTTCAAATTCTGTTTCATCTCATCGCCCTCGACTGGCTCCAGATCAGATCATTATCACGGCGGTGTGAATCATCATTAGGCTCACTCAGCAGCGCGGCTGATTGCAGATCAGATCATAATTACAGCAGTGTGATTCATCATTAGACTCACTCAGCGGCGTAGCTGATTGCAGCACCTGCAGTCTCACATTCGCCGCTGAAGCACTTTAGCAATTTGGCGACTTAAGTGATGGAGCTGCTTTCACGTTTTGCAGCATTTATCAAAAGCAGCTAGATATGACATCAAAACCTTAAAGGAAATATTGGATATGGACTGATCTTTTTTTCATATATATACGTTTTAATATCTAAAACATAAATGGTGAATATATAAATTATACACTAGAATGTTTAAATTATGTACTAGCATTTTATTCTATGATGTGAACTGATGTATTTTGCATCTGGTACTACTACTATTACTATTTTTTTTACTATATGGTCTATTCTACCAAATTAGTTCAAATTGCAGCCTCACTGGAAAAAAAACTATTAAAAAATATAGAAATTGTAATAAGCTTAATACATACAAAATCATCATTTACTGAGTATTTTCTACTGGGAGGTGGCTCTCCCAAACCCTAACTCCTAAATTTCAACTTGTGAAAACAATACTTACATTTTTTCAATGTTTTTTTTTTCCAAAGATCTTTTTGTCTTTCAAAGTGAAGTCAAAAGAGTTACTGTCATTTAGTTTATTTTTAAATAATGATATATATACATATTATCATACATCATATAGATAAAAAATAAATAAATAAAATATATATATATATATATATATATATATATATATATATATTCAACGAATGCTGTGGCACATTTTCATGTCACTCCTGAAACATATTTTAGTTTTAGTCTGCGGGTGGAACCTAATTTTTGACCACACCCCTGCATTTAGAGCAGAAATTGAGGCTGCATCCCTGTCCCCCATGGCCACATGGTGAGCAGTTAGATCCTATTGTTTTGAAGTAAATGTGTCCCAAATGTGCCCCTGATTCTGAAAATCACTGTAACATTAACACACAGATTTTCTGCAATCAAGTAAACCTTTTTATGTTTCAATGAAAAATATTGTTATTTTATTATTTCAGGATTATGAAGTAGTATCTAGTGTTTCATAGTTGTTATGTGTTTATTCAAATCTGACTGGCGACCTGTCCAGGGTGTTTCCTGCCTTCCGCCCAGTGACCACTGAGATAAGCTCCAGCAACTCCCATGACCCAGAAGGATAAGCAGCTTGGATAATGTGTATGTGTGTAAAGCTGTGTTTGCTAATCATGTACTGGCTAGTGTTTTTTAGTTATGCTCAAAATTTGCTAAAATTGTGACTACAGAAATATTTAAATAACATTTTAGATGTATTATTATTGTTTTGGTAGTGAAAAATTGAATGTTCAGTCCTTTATCTAAATAAAATAAACATAAATAAGACACAGTGTCACTCATAGCAAAAGGTTTTAGTCTAAAGTCCAAGTCAGTTAAAAACCCCAAATGTGTTTTCATCTCTGGCTTTGAACCAATTTGATAGAAAGATCAATATATCTGTGAGTTGTGCCTTACATAACTGTGAAAATGAAAACCGTGCTATAGACTTTTGCTTAAAGCAGCAATTTAAAAGAAATGCTTACTTATTATTCATCCTATTATGTGATAAAGCATTTCCAGCATGCGCCAAATGAATATCACAGCAGACAAATTAAAATGACGCTGCACGCCAGACAGATTCATATGGGCCGCATCCTTTATCTCATTAAGTGCTGTCCTGTCCTCCTGAATTCTCCCGCATGTCTTCAAACAATAGCCACTCTTCCTCATCAGAGAGCCAGAGGAAAGGCCCCTCATAGACATCCAGCGTCCCAGTGTGGATTTACCTTAGCGCCTTTCACAGCTGAGACCTGGTCTTCTGGGACCACCATGCCGCCGGTTAACCCCTCCAGCGGCGAGGCCCAGGTGTCTATCTGCCGTCACACATCAGGGTAATTCGACAAAGCCCCTGAACCACACGCGTCCCCTCATCAGTGGAGCATTTACATTAGCGGCCGGTCTCATTAAGGTGAGGCGGAGGCAGTCGATGCTAATGAATGAGTCCATAACGAAGGTAAAGCGCCTGATGTCCCAGGACAGCCAGGTAGCAGGGTCAGGGCCAAAGCCATGTCACGCCTCTGTGAGGATGAATAGGAAGGGCGCGGGGGGGCGGCGGCTGTGGGGGAATCCAAGTTCAAGGCCCCATCAGGACTGGGTTAGTATTGGCAGCTGGGAGTGCATGTGTTAAGGAAAATGCTTTTTGCTTAGTGTTTCACTGAACTGTTCCTGACATACAGTCGAATGCAAATGTTTGGCCATCCCTGGTCAAATGACACGTTTGGTTTATTTTTTGAGCGAAAATAAATCAACACATCCTCTACAGAGAGCACACTTCTGCACATTTTAATACATAATTAGTGTTTATTTGCTGAATTTAACATTAGGGAAAAACACATAAAATGTGGTCTGTGCAAAATTATGTCACATATTATATTTTATGTTTTATTTTTTTCCCAATATATCAAACTCAGAAAATAAAAAGATATCGTGCACCAAAATTTGCCATATTTACATTTGTTCCCTGTAGAGGATGTTAAGTTATTTTCAGCAAATGAACAAAAAAAGTCATTTTGCTGGGTATGTTCAAACTTTTGCATACAACTGTATGTTGCTGTCATGAAAAACCTTTGTAACCCCAAAACATTAACTTATTAGGACAAAAAATGTCCTAAAATTTAATATGCATGAACAAAAAGACACTTTGGACCAATAATAATGGTTTACACTATGCA
Organism: Colossoma macropomum; assembly: GCF_904425465.1. Classification (NCBI taxonomy): domain Eukaryota; kingdom Metazoa; phylum Chordata; class Actinopteri; order Characiformes; family Serrasalmidae; genus Colossoma; species Colossoma macropomum. The sequence continues at coordinate 35,264,180 of NW_023494804.1, forward strand.
AATAAGTATTTAAATACACCACTTCTTTAGCAATTTCAGAAATTGTAATGAGATTGATACTGATACATAATATCTGGTACTGTAGGTTGTATTGTACTCTTTACAATGCTGAAAGCTAAAACATGACAATGAACAGTAAAATGTACAGTAAATACCTGAAAATACCCAAGTTTTTTTTTTAGTACTCTTGTTAAAGGTTAAGGGGAATGCAGGCCTTAATATGCTAAGTGTCATGTTGTGTTCTGTTCTATAGTGCAGTATTGCAACTGCCTCTTGGCCTCTTAGACAGAAATCATGATTTTTGTGTTTTCGCTCATCAGTGTTCTCTGACTACAATACCCAGCATGCACTACACTTATACGTCATACAGCCATTGTCTTTCAGAAATTCTCACAGCTAACACATACAATGATGTAAAAGCTAATAAATGCACATGTGATATTAAGCTTCGTTGCAGTCTATCTACCCTCTGCATTAGCCTGACAGCATGTTTCAGACAGTCCATCCTCAAGTATCCACCCTAAAGTTCATGTAGTTTTTCAAAAGTTTCTCTCACCTTCAAGATACATCATCAGAAGGGGGTTTTCTCGCTCTAGAGAGTGCACTGGCACTACTGTAGGAGGAGAGCAGGAATCTTTACAAGAGATGTAGTGATGGATATTTTTTTCTTTTTAGTTGCTTTTAAATTCCTTATTGACTCCACATAGCTGGCAGAAGAAAACCTCCAAACCTCAGGAGAAAAGAAAGACGAAAATGCATTCCACACTGAACTTCTTTTTACTTCCAGAGCTATAAAATGTTTAATGTAAGGCAGTGAACATTTGTCAAAGGTGAAAATCTTCTGATAATATCAGCCATTCATGTTTACAGGACAGTGATGGTATTGCATTCTTTTCAATCATGGACTGTGTAATTGTGGTAATTTGCATTGTAATTAAGTGCCTTGTGATGAACCTAATTGAAGTATTCAGGGGTTGAAATGAACCTCAGGCTAGTGTCAGTGTTACATATGAGGCAGTTAATGAACAAAAGGCTCGGAATTACTAGAAGGCCTGTTTAGCTTGTTGTAAACACTTTACGAGAAAGCAGGAAGACTATCCCCTCATCTCTTTTTAGGGATCTGAAATGCTCACAGCCCTTATTATCCTATTATCTCTTCAGTGTAGAGTGCCTCTTAATTTGTGGCTAGAATAATATTAGGCAAAAACATTGGCTAGAATATCACTTAATTACCATTGATTTTCCATAATTAGATCGCTGAGATATTGGTTGAGACTTGCTGTGGGAGTTGTTTTTGCAGAGAATATAAAACTTTATGTATCTTTCATTAGTCCTTTTAGAGTTTTAAGCAGGGCAGTTTTTTTTCTATAAGCACAACAAAACAGTTGCCTAGGGCCCCTGAACCATAAGGGGCCCGACGAGTACGAAAGTTATTTATTATTTATTTTATATATATTATATTTATTATAATTATTTATTTATTTATTTAGTGATTGGGTCAATAATAATATTGAAAGACAAAAGGATCTCGTGGAGATATCATTAATGGCTTGTTCATTTGTTGTTAATGGCCATGTTTGTTTATAATGCTTTTTATTATGCATTTATTTTATTTATATAGCCAATTTAGTGGTTTGAATGTCCTTTAAATGGATACACTTCAAAACTGAGAATATGCCAGCTAGTTTTCATTGCATGTAGAGACTGAACAGTAAGCCTTAGAATATAATAAGCCTGGGATTTTAAGTGGTTAAATATTCTATTTCCCTTGTATTAGTCATTATTTTATGATCTTTACTTTAGCATTTCTTAATTTGTTTCCTATTTTTTTTCCCCCAAAACGAATGAAGTGTTATTTCGCTATGTTGCCCAGCAATAGAGATGGAAAGGGGCCACCAAGTAGCCCACAATGCTGAGAAGTGCCTGTTTTCAAGGAGTTAAAAAGTCAATTGCTCTGGTAGCTGTATACTCTCTGGTTCTTTGAATGCAGATCCTCCATCAGTGTACGTAATGGTAACTGGAAGGTGCTAGAGTGGGTGTGGAGTGAATGAAGGCTTCTTAATAATGCTTTGTTGGTGCACGGTGTGTGTGAATAATGCAGCCTGGCGCAGATTGATGTGCTGGGTGAGTGATATATGAGTGATGAGCTGGCCGGGCCGTAGCGTGGGTGGGGGGGAGGAGGCTGAGGATGGCCGAGCCAGGCTCCGGCCCGCGGTGGTGGCCCAGCTGTGGGCCAGCTGCATTCTGTGTCTCAGAGGAGCGGGATCAGCCCCTGACCCCAGCACTGACCACAGCTCAATACGCCATTACCCCCGGCAGCTGCTATGACTGACCGCTACTCTCACGTTCAGATCCATTTCTACTCATTATCATGAGGGGTGTCATATAGGACCAGCGCATGTGACAGCTTTGCCAAAGTGAAAGTGTAATATTCTAGAGATGATCTGTATCAGACCTAAAATCTCCAAAATGAGGATATAGGAGATAGAAAGTGTTCTGTGGTCTCACCATTTAATACAGAAGAGTTACCTGTAACCTTTAGTGGAGTCTAAAGGGTCTGCTTTACCCCCTTAGTCATTTGCAAATCACAAAAAGCGGTAAGAGGAGCTCCGGTAATGGTTGGAAACTTTCAAACAATGCATTCAAACTTGAAGATGAAGAAACTTAAATATAAATGCTAATATGAGATTCTGCTATCAATTCTAACTAGCAGGTATTCCATTTAGGAAGCATTTTGTCCTCTAAAACGTCCTCCGAATGGGACAGCATCCCTTCTTTGACTCTAACGTGTGATTGAAGTGTATGAAACACATCACAGCATGCCATTTCAGAGGGCGGCTCTCTAAATCTCTGCATGGTGATTCATTCAGTCGACACCTTTCAACTGCCTCGTAATGAGTGGGATCGGTGTGTGGAAATTGGCCCACTTGCTGTCTCCTCACTTTGTACGCTGCTGATTGATAACCACAATAAAGGCTGGAGCTGCTCCATGGTGGGTTTGCGTCTGCGTGGTCTTATCTGTGCCTGCTGAGGGTCCTCAATTAATCACCGTTCCTCAGGGGCAGAGAAGATTCCTATTGGGACTGAATCTAGATACATGTCTGGTGCAGCTAATTGTGAGATAAAAGTTGGGGCTGAAGTTTCTGAAATGGTTTTGACGAGGTGTCAGGAAATCCTATGATCCGCTAGCTGATGAGGTACACGTTGGCCTTAGAACTCTCCATGATTTCTGTATAAACTAATTACAAAAGCTGTGTTGAGGCAGATGGCTAATGACTGTTTCATTTGCAGAAAAAAGACAGGAAATGCAAACAAATGTCATATCTCTTAAGTTGACTTGTTTACTAGTAACGTTATACGGGCTTTTCTGAAAAGCTTTATTAAGGAAAGCCTTATTAAAATCCTTCACTAATGAATCATGTTCAGTTGCAGGTGGATTGGCCTGTCAGCTCTGGCCCGAATGTGTGTGTTGGGGTTCAGGGGTCTTGTCCTGGGCTGAAGTCCTGTAACATGACATTTTCCTGCAGGGTTAAAGGTCTCCAGCCAAATGTCAGCGCACTGGGGAGTGGGCAGATGGCCAGCAGCTTCTTTTTAGCCAGGAGTAAGAAACCGGTACTGCTATTAAACTCAAACTGACAGATAACCTTAAATCAGAGTGCTACGCTGGGCCAACTGATTTACATTTGTACTGTGATGGAAGCAAAGACATTTTTTGTTTTTTTGTGTCTCCAAATCACAGCATCTCCAAAAATGGTCTAAGTCAATAGCTAGAGGAGCAGAACTGGCACTTAGTGTATTACGTCATGATCTTAGTTTATCTACAGTCTACAGTCATTATCTAGAACAGGAATGTCAAACTAGGTTCCAGCCCACAGCTTTATAGAGCATTTTCCATCTTGAATTCAACTCACAAAAGTCTTGTTAAGTAGTTGATCGTTGAATTAGGTGTATTAAATAAGAAGAAATGCTGAAGTCTGAAGCGCTTTGGCCCATCAGGATTGGCATCTGACTCATGAGACCTAGAAGAACAAAACTGACCTTTAACTCGCTAATACCTACTGTGAAAACATGACAAGGGTTTTAAGCCACGCTCCTAGTTCATGTTGGTGTCACAGTGCAGACTGTAGTTTTAGCTACAGTCATTATCTAGAACAGGGGTGTCAAACTCAACCACTAAAGGAGCCATATTAAAAAAATTCCATTGGCCAGAGGAAAAAAAAAAGTTTTTATTTCATTTTTAATTAATGTTGAACCCAAACTGGCCATTGTTTATTCAAAATCTCAAAAACTGCAGCAGTACAATGTAGGCACTTGTAGTAGAGCTTGAAATATTACATGAATACTTGAAAAATTGAAACCCCTGGCATCCTTTCTTTGCTGCAAGTTCATTAATACTTGGGCTCAATGTCTAAGCTAACATCAGGTGTTTATATTGGTTGAACTGCAGCTGAAATGCAGCTATTGTGTTTGGTGATATGACTGGTGTGCAATTGTGCAGAACTGTGGAATTGAGGTCTAACCCCTGTCCCATAGACTGTTGTTGGGATAGGAGAGTCAGAGCGCTTGCTGAGGACTGTAGTGCAGCGCACTGTGAAATGAGCGAATATTAACAGAAAATTAAAATACTTTTGTGGGCCGGATAGGATTGTGTCTCGGGCCTGATCTGGCCTGCAGGCCTCAAGTTTGACACATGGGATCTAGAAGAACAAAACCGGTGCCTAGCATAAGCATGTTAGCTGACTTTACTTACTGAAAGTATGATTTTTACCCATATTTTATTCATATTATGCAGTTTTAAATCACGCCACTAGTTCATGCTGATGTCACAGCACGGATTGTAATGCTAGCTACAACAATTAACTAAAAAAGACAAAACTGGCACCTAACTAGCATTAGCAAGTCAGCTTATGTTACCCAATGAAGATGTCATAGTAGTTAGAAACCATGCCATTAGTTAACACAGCTCTCATACATTATAGATCTAGCTACAATCATTAATTAGAAAAAAATAAACTAATGCCTAAACTGCATTAGCAAGTTAGCTAGCTTTTTCTGATGAAAATATTGGGCTGTGCCCCAAATTTGCTAGTTAAACTGCACATGACATAAATCAAATACCATATTCAAAACTTTATTTGATAAAAAAGCTGGTGAAAAGAGAATACTTTAGTCTACACTCATGAACAATTATGAAGTAGATGATATTTTTATTAATGTGTAATTTTACTGTTGTTGCTGTCTGTGTTTGACTTCAAGACTAAGATTAGACAGAGATGACACTGACACCATTTGTTACACTTAACATCTTTACTATTTGCTAATGAATAGAATATTTTCAGGTCAGAAATGGGCATTTGAGTGGATTACCATGATGGTTTATGGTTTGACCTCGCTGGGTCTCCCTATTGTATCTCATCTACTGATGGTGAAGAGGGGATGGGTGGATAATGGACTAAAGGAGAGAATGATAGAGAGAGAGGCATGGAGGTACGTGTGTGGGGGAGATGTCCCTGCTGTGAGCCTAATTAAAAGGAGTTCGGAACAGAGGGGCTTCTGGGGAGCCCAGCGGGGCTTTGCCTCTCCCCCTGCCTTTCATTAATGTACAACAGTCTACAATATTACAGTTTACAGTCTTCTCTTCTCTTCTCTTCTCTTCTCTTCTCTTCTCTTCTCTTCTCAATATGAGTTTTTCACAGAGCTCAAAGTATGTTTTTCTTGTTTCTCACACAAGAAACCTCTACATTACACCTTTACCAGTCACCACTATCATAACAAAACTTTGTAACTTTTTTCCACCAATAGAAATGATCATTAATACAAATTCTGAAAGACAAAGTTTTCTAAAGGTTTAAAGTTCCATTTTTTTAATTTATCAAATGCCACTGTCATAAAAAAACCTTTTTTCATCTTTTCTTCTAGGTCAAGTGATTTCTGTGAAAAAAAAGTGTCATTTTAAATTAATTTGAATTTAATATCATCATGCCTAGTTGCCTATATGCCTATATACTGAGGTGAAGTGGAAAAGTGTCCTGTGGTCGGACGAATCAACATTTGAAATTCTTTTTGGAAAGAATTTCCAAAAATAATTTCCCATATTGTAATTTACACCGAGTCCTCCGGGCTAAAGACCACTCAGCTTGTTATCAGTGCACAGTTCAAAAGCCAGTATTCATGATGGTATAGGGGTGCATTAGTGCACATCTGTGAAGGCACCATTAATGCTGAACCATATATACATGTTTTGGCAACATATGCTGCCGTCCAGACAACGTCTTTTTCAGGGGAGGCCTTGATTATTTCAGCAAGACAATGTCAAACCACATTCTGCACATATTACAACAGCATAGCTCTGTATTAAAAGAGTCCAGGTGCTAAACTGGCCTGCCTGCAGTCTAGACCTGTCACCACTGACAACATTTGGAGGGTTAAGAAATGAAAAATACTACAAATGAGCCCCCGAACTGTTGACCAGCTGAAATCCTATATCAAACAAGAATGGGAAAACATTTCATTTTCAAGACTACAGCAGTGTCTCCTCAGTTCCCAAACAGTTACAGAGTGTTGTTAAAAGAAGATGTTGAAACACAGTGGTAAACATGCCCCCGTCCCAGCTTTTTTGGAATGTGTTGTTGGTATCAAAGTGAGCATATATTTTTTAAAAAACAATCATTTTTTCCAGTTTCAACATTTGATATGTTGTCTTTGTAGTATTTTTCTTTAACAATTTGGTTTACATGATTTGCACATCATTGCATTCTATTTTTATTTACATTCTGTACAGTGTCCCAACTTTTTTGGAAATGGGATTGTACTTCTCATATAAAAAATTACCATTTTGGACAAATTAGGTTTCTTTGTGACAGTGACACCATATTAGCTTGGCCCTGTCTAATTCCATAGTAACCTAGTCAGTAATTATATTGTAATTACTTTGTCCGGCATCCTGGCTGTAGAAGTGGCACACTAACCCCTCTCAGGCTTTGAAGGACTCACTCTTATTCAGTTAAAGGTCAGGCTGCTCTTCAGGGTCTCTACCTTTTCATTCACCATCTAATCCCTCTATTCAGGTTTTGAAAAGATCAGATTGCATCAATCACGTTCGATCTTGTGTTGATGCACAAGTAAATGTTAATGTGTTTTTGCCACAGTTTACAAACAAGAGGGCATTGTTGATGGTGCAGTGTGCATATTGTGAATGGTGTTGTGCGAGAGCCTGGTGAATGAGCCCTGCTTCCATTAGCAGGTATTCGATTGCTGTAGTGCTTTGAATAGGGCGGTAGAGGAGAATAGAGGGGAATGACTTTGTCTTTGTTCTGATTACACAGAGTCTATATGTGTGAGTGTGTGTGTGTGTGTGTGTTGGGGGGGGGTTTCATCTAGGATTGATTGAGTTTAACTATGCAAGAGGATAATGAGCTAGAGTAGAACCTACCTGTCTGTGTGTGTGTTAGGGTGTGGGTGTAAACTGGGGGCCGTGAGTATAATTGAATAATTAAGTAATTAAATAACAGAGCAAGAGAAAGTTATTATTATTAGTAGTATAACTTTTATTATCATCATAATTATAATAATAATTATCGTTATTGTTGTTGTTGTTATTACATGATTTCATTAGCAAAATCTACCTTGATGCAGAGTCACATGTGACTCATCCATGTGTAATGCAACCCTTTATGATTCTCTATGATTTGCCTTTGATATGATCTCCCTGTGTTTAAATTGAGTGTTAATCATTAGAAGTTGAAAGTTATCATGACTATTTAGCATTTTTACTCAATTTAGTCATGTTCGATTTCACCCACTAGTTAGGCCTACTCCTGTCACACCATGCTACCAAGCCGGGAGGCTGAAGGCTAGCATGCGCTTCCTCCAAACAGGGGGTAACACAATGTCATTGGACAAGTCAACACGCTTTGAGGAGAACACTAACTGCCAGTTATCAGCTAACAGACACCCATGCTCGCTAGCACTGCTCTGAATGATGAGTGTAGAGTGAAATAGATGGGTATCTAATATAGATATAGCTCTCCTATTGGTTAGGTCTTCAAGAGCTAAAGACAGTTAGATTAACCATAATAAAGCATAATTATGAAGTGACAGAGGAATAAATGGATTATGTTATGATTTCCAATAGGCATGACTCATTTAGTGAGAAAAACTTTATTCTAGGCCTTCTGGAAGTTCTTCATACAACACTTACTGCATATGAAGACACTAATGGGGCAGAATTTCTCCAGTTATTTTCAGTTGCTTTAATTATTGTCAGCAATAACTGCAGCTTCTAATGGTCAACTTACACTTATTTTTACACAAAACCTTTACATCATGTGAAGTTTCTTTAACCTTTAAAAAGGTTTCTCACACTCACTCAACCCATCTACAAAAAACAGTTCTTTAAAAGAACCATTTCCATTCTTTAGAGCACCAAAAGTGGTTCTTCTACGGTAGGTATGCCCAAAATGTGGCCTGTGGGTCAAAGTTGGCCTGTGAGAATGTTTGATTTGGTCCACCAGACAAATCGTAAAACTTAAATAGTTTGACTGTAAATAAAAAAATCATGCAAATGTATTGCCTCAAAAAATGAGTAAAGTTACTTTCAAGCTTGAAGAACTGGTTATGCAATGAACTGAGAAACAACTCCTTTAGTTTAAATGGATTGATTCATACAGTAATGAACAAATTGGTGCATATCCATTGGTTACATATTGTCTTATTTATTTTTTGTAGAGTAGTGAAGAAATGGATAAGAAAAGTATCACCAATTCCTGAGAACTCACATGGCTTAAAGTGTCCTGTTCAGAAACTGCTTGGAAGCTGGTATTGACCATCAGAGAAAGCTCCTGGCTGTAGGCTGAACTGTTAAACCTGTGTGACAAAAACACGTAAAATGCATCAAAAATTAATTAAATTAAGAGTTAATTACCAGAAACCAACAGAACTGCTAAGAATGATCGGAAGATTTTTGGGCAAAAGACTCTTCAGTCTGTAGGACTAATCAAAATTAACTGATCTTAACTAGATTTACCTCTGCAACAAAGGGATTATACAAGAGATAATATGTTTCACTATATTCGCATTGATATGTTTAACAAATGAGTAAAGTAAATCAAAGTAAAAGTAAAGTTAGTGGAATTATGTTTCACATTGCAGTTACTCTATCCACCCTCCCTTCACCCAGTGAGACAAGAAACATATTTTTATTTGTACTTATTTAGTTTTTAACTTATTTAAATTCTTATTTTTCTTCTAAAATTGTATATTTGAAGTACTTTAGTAGCAAAATGAGTTGAAATGTTACAAAATACAATTTTAAAAACTTTGAAGCCGACTTTCTTCTTTATTTATGTTTTGTTTTGCTTTTCAGTTCGTGGCCCACCACAAATATTACAAACCAAAAGGGCATTGCTCAAAAGAACCCCTTTTGACACCTTTATTTTTTAAGAATGTACAGCACACTCCTGTGATTTACACACTGGGAACACCTAACCCTTTGTCCTGCTGCATGCTTGCTCTTGAACTCACTCTCAAGTCTTGTTCTGAGCTAATTAACCAGCTGATACAATATTCACCTCATGTCTTTGTAACTCTGTCCAGCTATGCTCTGGAAGGGTCATAGAATTCCATCTCTGGGTTGAGGAACTCCCCTCACCAGTGCTGGCATGTCCCTTATTAGCATGGGCCCTTCATTAGCTCTGTTAAAGTGTGGGGTGCTGAGCAGAGGGTTGTTCTTTGTTCCCCCCAAAAACCTCCCCCAGATGATACCAGACCTGCTCGTCCATCACGCTGTCAGACTGTGATGCACTCGGGGACCAGGCCATACCAGCCCATGCATATTCAACCAGCCAGCGCCCCCACAAAGCCCCCTAAAGCAGGACAAATGTGGCCCTGGTAAGGCTGCCAGTGCCACGCACCCCCACCCACCCATATTAATGCACTAATAAAGAGGCCACAGATTCCCCCTTCAGTGATACGTCCCACAGGACAGGAGGGATAATTAAAGGCCTCGTGCCATATATGAACAACAATCACTCATTTCTACAATGGACATGATCATGCAGACTGACATGAGAAATTGCGGCTTCTCCTCGGGACAATACAGTCCCAAACATTTCCTGGAATTCATTCTGTACTCTTAAAAATAAAAGTTCTTAAATGATGCATTTTAATTTGTATTACGATTCTCAAGTTCAAAAAGGTACATCACAGTCATGTATCTAATTTACAAAATAGTTTTTTAAAGAGTAACCACACCCCGCTGGTTTCAGATATCACCCCCCAGTTCAGATTTGAAAGAGGGCTGTTTGAAAGAGGAAGAGGGCTATGATGTAAAACAGCGAACTACTCTGTCTCTACCACTTTAACTTTGCTGTGATATTAATGTAGCCTGTTAAATCAATTACAATAATGCTGACGAAACACACATGTCTTTCCAAAATGTCTTATTTTTCTTTCCTCTCTTTCTCAGCTCACAGGCAAAAATAGAGACAGAGAGGGAGAGAAAGAGCAAGAGAGAGAGAGAGAGAGAGAGAGAGAGAGAGAGAGAGAGAGAGAAACTTATCAGAATGAAAACAGAGGGAATAGGAGTGGAATAGGAATGATCTGAGCATCTGTTTTGTTGCTCTGCCTTTAAGACAGAAATATGTATTTGAGCTGTGTTCTGATTGGCTGTCCTGTATTGTGTCTCATTCAAAAGGAAGTCAGAGCTTACAAACACTCCTTATAACACTAGCATGAATGGCCTGGGCTGAACTGTAGTATGATGAATAGATGGATGAATGTAAATGCCCTGTTTTTTGTGACATCACAGAGTGCAGAGTGAAGGCTTAGTTTCCAAATATGGACTGTATGGACTGGGGAGTTAACAGTATGTTTCTAGACCAGTGGTCTCCAGCTCCTGGAGAACTACCTTCATGCAGAGTATCATTCCAACCTATATTCAAGAAGCTGCCCCACCCTTTACTTAACTCAAATATATCTGATCCAGCCCATCAGGGCTCTGCAGGAAGGTAGTTCTCCAGGACCATGGTTGGAAACCACTGTTCTAGAGATGAGGTAAGTAGGCTGCTGGATGACTGCTGCTGCTGCAAAAAAAAAGTTTGACTTGCTGCAATGGCAGAAAAAACAGCCCAAACAGATGAAACTCAGTGAAATGTGTACAGTCAAAATGACCTCTATGGTCTTTAGAGGTATATAAACTCAGATGAGACAAGCAGGCTACTGAACATCTGCTTTTAGAAAGATGGAAATGCTGGAATAGTGAAAAAAGATCCGGCTCACAGAGATGACACGCAGTCTAATGTATACGAAATGGCCTTACAAACAGAAATACCCAGAACGTTGTTAGACGTAAGTAAGCCCTTATTTAGTAAAAGTCAAGGAACGGATTTTATTTTTGTCAAAATGATCAAATCCTAAAAATTTAAACAGTCAAAATGACCACCTTTGCCTTTCTATTAATAATATTATACAATACAATAATATTTCTATTAGTAATATTCAAATCCAGTGTGAAAAAGTGAACATTCACCATCGCTAGCTTGGAGCTAATATAACACTCAATACCCCAAAGGAGTGCAAGATCTATTTAATAAGCAACATAGGCAGCTACTTAGGGCCTCACAGCTGACAGGGTGCCCCATAACAAATATTATTTAAGATCCTTGAATGAGAGGGGAAAAGCATTTGATAAATCATGTCTTCATTATTCCATTTGTTTTGGCTTGTAGCTGGACAACAAGAAGCACTCAATCTGTCTCTCTAATGAAGTAGCGTCAATTTAGGTTTTCTGACAGAGTTTCAGCTTCACAAAACCTAACAAACACAGATGCACTTAACTCGCTTTACAACAGCAGTTAATGACTTTCTCTGTTAATCTAGGTTTAGATACTCAGGCTGTGATTAATTCTTGTGTTTGTGCACATGAAAGCGGGACTATAAGATTATATTTAATCTAAACTGCAATTTATAAGAAACCCAGATGAGCATCCAATCATCTGCAATACATAATTAGCCAGTTAAAAAATAATAAAATTTAGACAGCTTGTGGAAGTCATTGTTATAAGTTAGCACGTGATTTTACAGTACATCAGCTCGCAAGATGGGCATCCCCAAAAAATCCTTCTTAGGACACACAAAAGGCTAGAGCCAGCCCTGGCCCATATAAAGACTAGCAGAAATTAGCATTTGCACAGCAGTGGCAATTTCTCGTATAAACAGGCACAATAAAGTCACAAACAGACAAAAATTGCCTTTTTTCAGACTGTTTGAATAATTTGCTGTGGAGTTTCACAGATAACTAACTTTATACAGAAGAGAGGCAACAACTTTGTACTTGCAGTCTACAGCCCACATACATACGTTTGAATAGTATAACAAAACAACAGTAATAACTTTAAATGTTAAAACTTTAACCTTTTGCTTTTTAGTATAAACATTATTGTTTTCCTGAATTACACATTCCTTGTTAGGTGGAAGGTACATGCCAGCTTATTCTCATAGTATAAAAAAGATATAAAAAGATCAATTATGCAAATGCCCTTTTTTATTTCAAGGGTGTTCCAAATTTATTTTGTCCTTTTGAATATTTCACGGTGGGATATACATGTACGTGCCTCTTACAGTTCAAATGAAGGGCAGAACTTATAAAGGACCTTATTAGAGACAGAATAGATGTAGTGAACTGAAGAAGACTGCTCCTCCATTTAGTATTCCACTACTGCTTTTGGTTTTGTCAGGCCACAGCAAATTGATACTAATAAAGGACAAAGGAAATACAGAACGTCGTGACTACAATGTAATAGAGCTACTTTATACGTAAGATGTGCTGTTGTTGACAAATAAGAGCATGATGGAAAACAGTACTCTTAAGCAAAGAACAAAGAACTTCAGATTCTCTAACCTTCGCTGTGGTAGACCCCCTGCACTTCAACCCTGCGCTGAGAGTTGATTGAGCATCAAATGATGATTAGGTGAATGAAAAGATGTAAGCCCAATTACAAGCCCTGCTCATTGTGTGTGAGTGTGCGGGTGAGTTGGCATTGTGTTTGGAGTGAGGGGGAGTCCTCGGGGGAGCCAGACACACCCTGACCGTCTACTTATGCCATCATCAGCCTGTCAGGAGAGAGAGAGAGCGAGAGAGAGATAGAGAGAGAGAGAGAGAGAGAGAAAGAGAGAGCATAAGTTTCAGTGGAGCTCACTTAAGTAATAGTATAGAAGACAGCCATCTTTAAAAGAATAATCCAACATTTTTTCCAAAAATCTGTAGCATCTATAGTGTACAGTTCATTAGACAGTAATTTTTCACCTTTCTCTTCACTTAATAAAAGATTACAACTCAAAGCCAAAGTACCTGCCTATTGGTCCTATAAGTGTACTGAAATAACTGCCTATTGGTTCTATTATAAGTATGTTTTAAGGCATTTTTCAGTTCTTTTCCAAGCACAGGGAAACACATTGAACCTATTGTCCATTGTAATCAACCACATTACAGAAATGTGACAGACAGTGATTATTTTGAAAAAATAGTCCTACTTTTAACCCCTGTATCTCATCTATCAAAATGTTCCCCTTTAACAGTGATTTGTGTTTAGTTATTGGTGTTCATATCATTACATTTTTCACCCTTTGTGAGCCCTAGTGCTTGGGCCTGAATGCATCTATGACTGCAACACTATGCCATGATATACAGGCCCTCCTGCTATGTTGAAAGGATATTTTAGATGAGCTTTTAAGGCTGGTGTGGTGTTTTGTATTTCTGCTGTAGTGCAAGATCAAATGTACCCGGGCCTGACGCCAACAGCTGTACGGTCCAAAAGTTGCTTTTGTCATTAATCTGTTATCAGAGGCGGTAATCTACATAGCTAGTTGCTATACTTTTCTTCATTATGTACATTTTCATTGCCACAACATCAGTTTACCTAACAAAAAGTTGTGCTCGAAGCATGTCCTGCCCAAACCTCCAGACCAGAACAAATTTGTCTTGGATGAACTACACAAAGGTGAGCTAAAAAAGCAGTTAGCATTGCAGATAATGGCAATTTCTAAGCAGTGACTTGAGGACTAAACATTTTAGCAGAGCTTGAGATCGGTTAATTGGAATAAATGGTAAAGGCCACAAAAACAAGGACAAAACTCACAGAAAACAGATCAAATTAATCTTTAAAAAATCAGTGTTTGTATAGAAAATATTTGTATTTAAAATTTTGCCTGGGGTAGAAACTTTGGGCCTTTGGGTTTTATTACACACCTCTATAACCTTAGAACAGCTCATTCAGTTTGCAGTGAAGTCCCTGTAGTTACTCACTAATAAGCCTTAGTATGTAATAAACCTGAGATTTATGGGGTTAAATTGACTCTAAATTGACTCAACTTGAGGACACAAGCTGCATCACGGTTAGGTAAATAAAATAAACATGTTTCTTTATACTCAGCTTCCCCACTAGTCAGGACTCTTTCCATCACACAATGCTGCTAGACATATTTCCTCTTAGTTGCATACTTATGGATGGCTGTGGCATCGCTGGGGCTCAAACTCACAGGAACACAAGAAGATTTTGTGTCTACAAATGTTTAATACACTGGACAAAAAAATATTTGTTGTTTTAACTTTTAAGCATGGCATCATCTCATGTGGTACAACTGTCTAATAATTCATCCCAACATCAGGAGGTTGTGAGTTTGAATCCCAGCAATACCGCAGCTGTCCATATCCGAAAGCCCAAGAGGAAAATATGCCTGATAGGTGTGTGATAGATGGAGTGCCGGCTAGTGGGTCTAATCGAGTAAAAAAAATGCAAATTCAGTTTTCTTTGTCTAACTAAGATGCAGACATAGAAACAGTAGCTGGGAAAAATTTTGACTCACCTAAGAAGTTTGAATTGTGTGAACTCTGGTGTCCTCAAGTTGAGTCAACTCAAGAAAGTCATGCAATCAGTTACTATATCATTTTATTTTGAGCAGATTTCTCATTTTTTACGGTGTTCAGGGATTTCAATGCAAATTTACAAGATTTACATAGATATGATTGCACATTATGTGCACACACAGGAAAAAACACATACAAAGTTAAACAGCTTTTGTTGGTGTGAATATTCTAAATAAGTGTGTGTTGATGTGTTTGTATGGAATGATTGTGTGTGAATCATTGGTGCCTGCGAGGCTCAGTGTGAGTAGTTTCTTTGCATGTCTTTCGGAATGAGTGGGATTGTCCTGGGGTAAAAATTGTTTGTAAGTCAGTTCTTTCGGGACACAATGTGCTCGGGTCTGTGACATCTGAAACTGTAGTTTGTGTTGTGCCACTTGAATAGATAATGACACATGTGAAGGGTCACCAAGGATCCAACTCTTTTGTGTTTTTTGGGGCACATTAGAGCAACAAAGTACAAATGTTGTTGTGCTTTCTTCACAATGTTGCTGGCATCTGCTGTCCAGCTCAGGTTGGTGGAGACTTGTAGTCCCAGGTACCTTACATATCTATGCCGTTGATGTGGATTGGGTGGAGATGACCTCCTTCACTCCTCCTGAAATCCAGGATAAGTTTTTTCGTCTTGGAGACACTGACGATGAGGTCGTTGTCCCAGCTGTATGCTGTCAGGTATCTCACAAGAAGCTTGCAGTCTTAAATGTTGGTTGCATTTTCTGCTCCTCACAATCCAAATAATCCCAAACATATTCAGCTATGTTGAGGTCTGGACTGTAGGGTGGATGGTCCATTGTTCATCAGCAGCTTCTTTGTTTGATTTGCCAGTTAGACATCCATTTAGTTTCATAGTGTTGAGTTGTCTTCTCACAGTGGATGGATGAACAGAAACACCTGTGGATTTTTCAGATCTGAAGCAAGAGTGAAGCTTGATTTGATGCTTGTATATCAGGTCTTGCATGGTTCTTAAGAGTCCCATTTCATCTATATCTTTTAATAAAAGGTGTTTATTAATGGTTGCCTGTTTTTCACTTGTTTTTCCTTTGTCTTTCCCCTTTCTTTTGCAAGTAGATTACATTATATATAATATTCTCACATATTTCTCCTGAAAAATGAATAACTTGTGCTAAATGGCCATTTTGACTGGAATTTACTTAAATGAAGAGTGAGGACTTCTGCACAGTGCTGTAAATCTGCTAAAGGAGAGACCATGCTAAAAGATGTTTTTTTTTCCAACTGCAAGACAGATACAAACTTTAAAACTTCAATAATGACATGCTAAGTTCAAAGTTCCTTCATATAATCTGCAAAATTCTTCCTTCTGGCTGTAGAATATGTGAAGCATACCCCCCTCTGGCCTCCAGGCTCAAGAAAGCTTTTATCCTCAACTTTTCCTCAAGTGTCTATAAACCAGTCAGTCTCTGAAATATGCAAGCTGGACAGAGAGAATATCATTAGGATGCTGCCACTTCCTTTGATCACCATTAGCCAACCAAGGTGCCCCAGCCAAGGGTCTTAATGGCTTCAGTGTGAGACATCTGAGAGAGAGGTGATGGCAGCTTCCAGAACTTGCCCAGAGGAAGAGCAGCAGGAGACAGAGCCTCACCAGCCTTCCCTTTCATTTATTTAACTAATAAAAGAGCCTATTGCCTCTCCTCTAATTGCCACCTAGTCCTGGGAGGATGGGGTGTTAGTGGGGTAAGTTAAGGGGTGGCTGTGGGAGGGGGCAGGTTTGTTAAGCTGGATTTCTTCTCTCCTCCCCTGAGGAGACTTCAGAAGGGCAGCAAATTAGACACCACAAGGAAAGAGGAAGTACTGAATGAAGACCACATGGTTTTTGTTTGTGCATCATGGATGGACATTGGAGTTTAGGTCATAATCCCTTAAATGACAAGGACCCACCAGCAGGGCCAAAGTTTTACTACACTCTTCTATAACTCAGACAGTTTGTCTTGTAGGCCATGTAGTTACTGAGTAAAAAGCCTTACAATGTACAAAGCCTGGAATTTTAAGGGGCTAATTGTAACTGTGGACATTATTCAGTCTTAAGACTCATCATTCAGTAACTATAGAGTATTCTGTAAATATTATGGAACTAATATTTTAGTTTGAGGAACTGAAGTGTGGGTCCATATGCAGGGCCTTTTTAAAAATCATCGTAATAACACTGTTGTCATATCCAAACATCATCATTTCCTCTTCATTCTTTACACCATTTGAAAACCCCTTACATTATGTGAACAGTTCATAATGAATGGGCTTTTAGAAATAGTACAAAAAAAATGTAGTCAGATTTCATTGCAGTCATTCATCTTAATGTTACGAACATGTTTTCCATTTCATGAAAAGTTCAGTTTAAAAGGTATAAAGTTTTGTTACAACAACAATATGTTATCTTCTGATTCGGCTGAACTGACTCCAAGGGTACGCTTGCCAATGCTCTCTGCTTCATTACTGATTAATGAAACTTCTGGCCAAATCAAATGAAAAAATACATATGGGCTCAAACACACGAATCATTTGTTAAAATCACTGGAGGGCTCTTCATCGTCTGCAGAGCAACTTCTAATTTTCCAGAGCCTGATCACTGTGGACACAGTTAACCAAGCGAGTCTCCATTCAGAGCTGGCACCGGGGAGGGGCTCAAAAAAAATGAGCAAAATAAATTGAGAAAGAGGAGGTTGACAATGTGTCCGGCTCATTGTGCAGTCTGTTAATCATTCCCCTTGCCCCTCTGGCTTCAATAAAAGAAGTATAAAAGAGAATAAAAGAACAATTTGGGCTGCCCCAGCTGTGAATGCCCTGCCTATCAGCCCACACAATGCCTGAGTGGCGGCTGCCGTAATTCAGCGTGTGATCTCGGAAACGCCCCCCATCTCCCCACTGTCTTTGTTTAAGTCGGCCGTCGGCGGGACGTCCACATGGCCAGATGGGGAAATCCATAATGCAGAGTAGGGATGAACGCAATCCCTCTATCTGTCCCTCGTTCCCTCCCTCCCTCCTCCGCTTACCCCATCCCAGCCTTGCAAACTGGCCCATTACAGACCAATAGGGGCTCCCTCTCGGCTAATTAAGCGCAGCTTTCCTAGCACCGAGCGCTATGGGTTAGCGAGCCCCAATGAGCCCCTAGCACCTGGGGATGCTACCTGTTACTCACCCTGGTCATCAGCCCCGCGGAGGGGGGCGCAGCTGCCACGGGCCAGTCCCGGCCAAGCCTGGCTGATGATGCATGGTGCCTGTATACGATTTGTCCACACTGTTATCTTAGCGGACGCTGTGGGCGGTTTGATGTCTTTGTGTGCACAGATAAACATTTTGTCCTCTGATGGTAGCGCCTTTGTTGACCCACTATGAGCTCCAAAGTGCCTCCTGGAAGGCATTATTACAGTATCTCCTACTCTCAGGTTCCTGTAGTGATACTATCCATTGCTAACAGTTATTAATTGCTGTCATAAAAACATAATTTACACCAATTGTTTCCTATTTTTATTTATTTTTATTTAGAAAAATAGATCTATTGGATAAGTTCACACTCATAAAAACAAAGTCTCCAAATTCAACCAAAAAAGGGTTGTTTGGAGTTAGAAAAATAAAACATTTAATTTTCCTAAAGAATCTTTCACTGGAAGGTTCTATAAAGAACCATTTTTATAGATCAGATGTGCTTCCACATAATGTAAAATGTACTTCATGTCTAAAGGTTCTTCACTCTAAAAAGTGGTGTGTTAAATAACAACAAAGGTTAAAAAAACTACTCAAAGGTTCTAGGTAGAACTCTCAAATTGGTATAGAACCTTTACATTATGTATAAAGGTTCTCTACTCTAAAAAGTGATGTGTTAAATAACAACACACTAGCATTAAAGAACCTCTACATAATGTAAAGGAAGTGTACCAATTTTCAAAGAACTATACAACCAAAAAATGAACCATTTGGGAACCTTGATTTTTAAGGGTGCTGCTGCTCTTTTCATTGTGTGAACATTTCATGCCGAACACATTTTAACCCCTTACGTGGCCCAGGGCTGGCAGGCACAACATTTTATTACACACTCCTGTAGTTACTGAATAATAGGCCGTAGTATGTACTAAGCATGAGATGTTAAGGGGTTAATGTAAAGCACAATTTTTCTTCTCTTATAGAGTTCCCAGATTTTGTTAGAACAGTGATGAACTACAAACCACTGAAGTAAAGTCATCATATGAATCACTCTTACGTCAACATTTAAATTCCGAGTCACACAAATGTAATTCTCAGAGATTACATGCCACCTTGAAATGATTTTCCAGCATCTCACCATTGCTGGGAAGCCTCTCTGCTTTATGCTGAGCCATCAATATTTCAAGAACAATAGAGCAGAGATCTTAGATCTGAAGCACTGAAAGAGAGTCAATGCAGCATTTCATATAGAGAAAATTGCTTTGTAAGTAGCGTCACTCAATACTCTAAACCCACACTGGTGTCAGATTGGTACGGGGAATGAGCTGAGCTTCTTGTCTGAGGGACTCAGTCGGGCCCGCATTGATTTTCCCACAAGGTTAATTCACCTGCAGACAATGTCTGTGTGTCTCTGAAAGTTGCTGAATGTCACGTTCCCTTGAGCAAAGCTGATCGCTCGACTCTTCTTCTCTCCTCTCTCAAATGGCAGAGCTAACAAATAATTCATCTTTCCTTAGCAATCAATATGGCACACTCTTTTATCACCTCACTCTCTCTTTCTAGTGTTGATTGAGATGAACCGTGTTCTAGTCAGGTCCAGACACTCTGATTGTCGGAAAGCGAGACACTGCTTTAAGGGCCTCGGGTTCTTTCAAGTCGAGAATGCCAAAGCGATGTTCACGTAGATTCAGGGGCTCAAAGACCAGGCTTAAGGCCCGGCACAGACACCTACGTGAAGCAGACATGGTCTGGGGGGTTTTTAAATCAGCACCCTGTTTTAGTTGGGGGTGCTCTATGCATATTTAAATGAGTGCTTTGCATGTTTTTGCAGATTAGCTCTTTATGCTAAAAAATGAATTTAAAAGGGGAATCAAGGTGAAAAAATGCATGGAAATGCAAATGTGTTAAGAGGAGGAATGATGGGGCGTGTTTTGTAAGTTAACACGCGTGGGGTCGTGACTAATTGTGGCTTTGTTGTGCGATTAAGCTAAGTTTGCTCAGGCTTTATGGAGAGTTAGCACTGTTGACTAAAGCTGGGGGTTAATTTTGCTCCTCAGCCTCTTAGCCTGGAGTGTACCCCTGGCCTCAAGAGGGTGGCTGGTCCCCTGGTACCCCAACATATTGCCCCTGTCACATCGGCCTGCCTCCCCAAATCTCTGTCCACAAAAGAAGGAATTAGTGTGTTCGGATGTCAGCATTAGCTTGCAAATGGGGAGCTGTGATGCAATGTTTACTTTGGGGTTTTCCAGAGTGGTGGTTAGTTTGTGAGATTGAAGCAGCAGACTCTCCAGAGTCACACTTTCTGCTCTGGGATGCTTCTTTGGTGTCTGTGGGGTTCAATTAGGAGATAAAGGTGCCTCCCTGAATCTTGGGCCTCAGAAGAGGCAATTAGCATGTCAACATTAGTCTTTAAGTGAGGGGCTGTGATGCAATGTTTACTTTGTAGTCTTTCAGTAAGGTGGCTGGTCTGTCAAAATCCAAGAGGGGCTTGAAGCCCTGGACATTCTGTTCCGGGATGCTCCTGTGGTGTCCGTATGGAGTTCGATCAGGAGATAAAGCGCCAATTATGCAACTTGGCATATGGGCAGTGTAGTCTAATGACAAAAGCGACCAAATGCTTAGCAGGCAAAGGTCAGAATCAGTTTGTGGCACTGCCAAAAGAAGCCCAATTACAGGAAGAGCTTTACCCTGCTGGAGTCACCACATCCAGCTGTGGGAGTGGGACTGTGCACCTGCACAGCCTGTCTGAAGGAAAACACATGCAGACACATACAGATTTGTTTATATACCTCCATGTTGAGACATGTTCTATATGCATTTTATATATATATATATATATATATATATATATATATATAAAGAAACATATAGCTTTTTTAAGAAGTCAGGAACACATTGTTGGTCCTGATATTGTAGGGAAGTCCTATTTTTCTCTTTCTTTCCAAAGAATCAGGGCTTTTTTTTTGTCCTGAAAACATGAAAACAAACACACACACACACACATGTACACACAAATTCAAACACCTGCACTCTGGATACCCTGAGACCACCAGCCAGTCTGTTGGTCCTCCTGCCTCCCAGCTACAAGCTGCTGTCCATGGATACACACAAATGCACTTTGTACCCGTCTCTGGACCCCGTGGGGACACTCCGAGTAGCAATGTCACACCAGTCCTGGGCACAGCTGTGGCAGAAAGCCCTTGCGCAGCTTGGCATGCTGGTGCTGATCGTACCCTCTCAGCTGAGGGTCTTTTGAGAGTCCCCACTGCCACACCTCAAATCCATCAAACCCATCTCTACATCTGGCGCCATGGACAGAGTGGCATATGTGTATGTATTTATGTTGGCTTGCAGTGCGTGAGCTAACATGTCAATGTAACCACCAATCATTCCTTCCCTAATCTATCTAGAGCTTAAAGCATGTCTTCGAAGCTGACACGACCCAACTATTCATGTCGGGATCAGTCATTTTTCAAATATTTGCTGGGCTTGGATCAGATTCAGATTTGAAATGTTCCTTGAAGGCACTGACTGGTAAATAAATACATTAAAATTCATTTTGAACATTTTGGATAGCTGATAATTAGGCAGTTCATTTCTTTTGTTTATTGAAGGTCTGATGACAACTGCATGTAGCCTCTTTCTGCAGGCCGCCTAGTGGCCATTCTGCCAGCAAAATGGGAATTGAATCAGATATTGTTAATAAATATAATCAAATAAAATATTTTTTTCCCTGTAACTGTTATCAGATTCATGAGGACATTGTTAGACATTGTTAGATTCATGAGGACATTGTTAGGACATTGTTGTGTGAAGTGTTGACACTCTGTGTTGAGCTGCTAGTGAGCAATGAAGGTGAAACAGGGAGAGTTTAGAGCCACTGCTATGAAAACAGTTCACCCCTCTCCACAAAGACAGTCATGCTGAGATAAAATGGACAGTAAAACTGCAGCATTCTTAACATTAAGCAATCATGTACAACTGTCACTATGACAAAATAGCATTTAAACTCAAAACACTTCTCTAAATGTGGACTTGCTTGCTCACCTATGATCACACTGCGCATTTGCATCGAAATATATTCCATCAATGAGTGTGTTTACATGCACTTAATAATCCGATAACTGCAGAAAATCAGATTTTGTCAGTAATCCGATCAACACGTTTACATGCACTTGAGTTCAATCAGAAAATGGAGAAACTCCAGGTCTAAATGAGTCAGGCAGTAATTGGATTTCTGCTTTGCAATGAGCCAATTAACTCACAGAAGAATACGTGATGTAAATGTAACGTAAACTCAAACTTATTCTGCGGCTTTTTATAAAAAAAAATTGTGCTACTTTACATAAAAATATGAACATACATCATCTGGAAAATGAAGAATATTTAAAACCCTCTTTTGGTCAAGTATGTAGTCGGTTTCAGCACCTCTCCATGACTGTTCTGCTGCCATGTTGTGACAACGCTGCTCGCTTATTTTCCAGCTCTCTTTATCAGACTTCTTGATTGGATTTCTAGATCGGAGTATGCTGTTTACATGACCATTTGAATAATCAGATAACTGCAGAACTCCCATTATGATTGGATTATTGAGTGCATGTAAACACACTCGATGTTATTGAAGCAAAAAAGCATAGTTCACCTGAGGAACCTGTAAAACTAGCAGAAATAACATTTTATGGCCAATGTTTGGTGTAAAAAATGCTTAGCATTGTCGCTAAGCTAACTCAGCTCCCACTATCATTAGAAACGTGGAGTGTTATTTGGTCTCTGTTTGGTGGTCAGGTTCAGACAGAATTTAGTTTGAATTTGAGTTCAGACTTGTTTGTGTTTGCTGGGTCAGGTTGGGTTTGGGCAGAACTTTGTTAAAGTCTGATTAAAGATAAATTCATCTTTATGATGCGGTTGAGAAAAACATTGAAGGAATGGCCAGAAGCTTCCTCTCTCCATAAGAGCTAACTTACGGTGTGCTTCACTGCCACTGTCAAAAGTAGACAAAGGAGCACCGCTGGGAGCAAAGTTCAATGCAATCAATCTCTCACAAGAAACCACAAATTACTACCACTGGCAGCTCCATTATGAAGAACAAGTCAAATAGTCTTCTAAAGAAACAAAGACATTTCCCCACATTGCTATCCAGGCATGCAAAGTGTAGTCAATGAGGGGATGCTCTCTGTCATTGTCTCTTAATTGAGTTGGACTAATTGCTGTGGTTTCTGGGGAGAACATGGAGAAGCGCAGCAATGAGACTTCGATTGTGATGGTGTCCTCTGGCAGGTAAGAGGAAAACACTGGAGCCTCCACTGTGGTATTGATTTGTGTCTCTGGAGCTGTAGTAGTAGTATGACAGTTAGGAGCCACTTTTACTCACAGCCGCTTGGGTTGGTGCCCAAGAGAGAAGTTCTAACACATGCACACAGTTCGGCTATAGCAGTGCTATATTTGACATTCTATATTAGAAAAATGTATTAGATATAATAGTGGTGTTGTAAAATTGGCCTAGACCAGCTTTCCCCAAGTCTGGAGTTCTTCTGCGCTGAACATTTTAACAACTCCTCAGCTCATTAACAAGCCCTTCATGATTTGAAGGTGCATTAGAGTAGAGAGAACATTCAAATATGCAATGCAGGGCTACTCCAAGATCAGAGGTTAGGAAGCACTATTCTAGACACATATTAAGCCTGGTTTTTGACTAAATTTTACATTACTGGTACTTCACCACAAAGACCCTTCTTGGTCTAATTAAAGGATTAGACTACTGAACCACCAAAACATATGTGGACATTTGAGACAAACCGAGTTGCGTTTATGTTGGTATAGTGTAGTGGGTAACACCTCTGCCTTCTACTCTGTAGACTGGAGTTTGATCCCTGTCTTGGCAAGCCCCCTACGCCATACCAATAAGAGTCCTTGGGCAAGACTCCTAATGCTACCTTCGCTTACATGTGTAAAAAAATGAACAAATTGCAAGTCGCTCTGGATAAGTGTGTCTGCCAAATGCCCTACATGTAAGTGTAAATGTATTTTAAACAGACATCCCAAGACTGTAGTTTTCTGTTTTGGTAAAGTATTCTTTCAAACGGTGGCTGTTGCGTTTCGGGTCATTCTTGTTTGAGCAATCGCTTGGCAGACTTCTCTAGGTTTGCATCTAAAATGCATGGGTAAACTTTTTTATACCTTCATTAAGGTTTACCTTTAACTTTCTAAAAAAACCCACCAAAAATGCCAAAAAGAGTTACTACTGAACCACTATTAGTTCTTTAAGGAACAATTCAATGGTTATTTGTAGAACCACATTTGTAAATTAGGTGTGTGAAGAACCTTTTAAAGTTTAAAGAAACACATAGTGTAAGGTTTCTAGCAAGAACCCTTACATTGGCAAAGAACTTTGCATTATGTGAAGGTTCTTTAAACCTTCAAAAAGTTCTTCATACTAACCAACAAATCTCTTTTACAATGATTACAAATTGCAAATCTTTAGGGAACCAAAAGTTGTTCTTCTATGGCACAGCTCAGAGCCTTTTGTGGCACTTAAGACTGAGGGTTAAAGTGTACAAATCCTTTTTTGAGGTCACTGTGTGTATAATATACCAGCATTGTTAATAATTGTGTGGATAAGTTCATTTAGGCTGGTCACTACAAAAATAGCATTAGTAAAATAAAGACGTGCCTTTTTAGTTTGATCTTCTTTACTGTTGTTAACTTTCTTTGCCACTTTTGATGTTTTGAAGAAGTCGCTGAAATGTTCTTTCCCTTACAGCAAGAAGACGATTGTAGTTCGTTTGCATTTAGTGCTGTACGGTGTTTCAGCTCTTGTGAATCTGTCTAGACTTTTATGTATGTACCTCTAACATGGTGATCATTTAGAATGGAGAAAAAATAAAGTTTTGATTTGTAATTATTGCAGGGATGAACAGGGATAAGAGCTTTCTTGCTGTAGATTTGCAGTGCCATAGCAGTGGCTTATTAGTCGTTGGAGAACAATAACTGCCTCTGCCAGCCAAGATTGCATGTCTGTAACAAGATCATTACATTCTCCCAGACAGTGACTTTTTATTGTTGACCTCTTTTATTATTCCTGCTTTGTGCATAAGACAAATTGTTAATGCTTGGCATTAAAAATTAGAACAAGCATAAGAATCCCATAATTCATGTGCTAAGAAGTGTTGCATGGCAAGAGTAGTTGCTACCTCACTGATTTTCTTGGCCAACAGTCATAACAAGTAAACTGGTTCTGATTCATTGCCATGTAAATGCAAAGCACTGGAGGTGCTCCCAGAGGAAAGAGCTCATGTCTTTGTGATAACAAAGATATATCTCTTCCTGATATGCTATTTGGATTTTCTCAAGCAACTTCACAAGAATTTTAATCATATTACACAGGTAGGTAAATGTAGCATTAGGAGTCTTGTCCAAGGTCCCTTAGTGGTATAGCATGGAGCTCTTGGTGGGGATTTGAACTTCAGTCCACCTTGAGGTGGGTAGTGGGGTTACCTACCATGCTATGCCAACCGTCCCATTAAGATATTTCCGGAAAAAAATATTATTTTTAGAGCTTTGTGTTGTTTCTTTTCATTGTGTGTTGGCTGTAGTGTTGGTAGCTCTTTTCATAAGATTTTAATAAACAGAGCTGCCAATAAAATATTCAACACATTAAGAGAAACTATGAGAGTCAGTTTTTGGCATATTTTGATGTCCAGATATTTACTTTCCAAAAATGTTACACATTTACTTGGCTGGACATGGTCAGCTTTGCATGCAATATTGTAATATTACTTTAAAAAGTCTTTACTATTGTTGGGGCAGTGAACCTATAGTGATTACTAAGTAACTTTGGTTAGCAAATGTTTTCTGTCAAAGAAATAATATTCAAAAGAATGAAACTGCAACTGTATCCAAATGTTTGAATACCCATGGTCAAATGATTTTTCATCCATTTTCTACATGAAAAAAGCGTAATGTGACAGAACCAGACAGATATTCGTGGTTAAAAATAAAAACTGAGGCTTTACTAGTTAAGGGTTTGGCAAAACTTCGGTAAACAGGCAGTGGTCAGATCAAAAAAACACAAAATACAGAAAATGACAAACAAGGCAAAAACCAAGATTCAAAACGGGGAAAGGCAAAAAGGCAAAGTCAGGAAGTCCAAAAATTCAGATACACCAGCAGGCAAAACAAATGTACAAGAATGCTCAGTAGCGCTACCAGGAGAAGCAATACCTCCCAAAGTAACTAGTTTAAAGCCTGGGCTCATGTACTAGACTAGATCTAGTCACATGATAAACAGAACAGGTGAGACAGATTAGTACTCAGGTGATTGAGAATGATGATCGGTGGATTGTGGAGGTTCGACTGTCACATGGCCTCCCAAGTTGTTCTGGGAAATTGAGTCTTTGAGACAATACGACATAACACATCGTTGGTGGGGAAGAAACTTAAATATTTTGCATTTTTCTGCAACTTGTAACCCACAAGTTGTTAAGTTTGAAACTTAAATATGGCATTTTTCTGCAACTTGTAACCCACAATTAGTTAAGTTTGAAAATTGACCAAAAAACATAAATATAAAATGTGCCATTACTTTTGCACAGGCAAATTTAGTTTTTTTTCAATATGTTAAATGTGGCAAATAAGCAGAAATGTGTTCTCTGCCAAGGATATGTACTTATTTTTTATTAGAAAGTCAACAAAACATGCAATCATAATGACGGGTGCCCAAATATGTAACATACAACTACACTATTAGAAATAAAGTTTCTGTGCAGGTACATTTTTCTAATTATGTACCTTAAATACGCTTTTCCCAGTGGAAAAAGTGCATATTTGTATCTTTTTATAACCTGACATTTAAAAACAGAACAATAAAATAAAAAGCCTGGAGACGAGATGGGGTGTGTGGAGTCAATACAACTTAGAAAATATAATTTCAGCTTAAAAACTGTTATGTTCCCTAACTAAAGACAGAGATGTACCCTTGAGGGTCCCACCCCAGTGACAAGAGGGGTACTGCCCCAGTGACAGTTTAGCACAATTTTTCTGAGAGTGTACACAATATGCAAGATACAGATTTCAGAATAGAAAGTAGTTGATGTTTAGGTCTATACATTACAAAAAACCTTTTTTAAGTGATGCCTTAAAGTACCACTGTTAGTTCCCAAAAATGGATGCTTCTTTACACGAACATTTTTATAAATCAAATGTGTGAGTGTGAGGAACTTCTTAAAGAATAGAATGAAATTCTTTCTATACCAATTTTATTGTTTTTTTTCAAACTTTGCCTTAAAGCCAGAGACCATAAAAGAGACCTAGTATATATTGCTTTTAAAGAAATTCTTCATTATACTTTTAAATGCAGGTTAGTGAACCTACACATAGTTACACATGGGTCCTCGAAGGCTATCGATCGTGTTTAGAGGGCCTGTGCCATTCCCATACTGCGGCTGATTGGTGCCCTGTGGTGAAGCTACTGGCACCATTCCCTCATGAATACAAAAGCTCGGCAATGAGGAGGGCACGCGTTCACAAACTTCCTCTCCGAGAGCAGGAGCGCTCGCCGGGGGTCGTCACGGCAACTTTGTAGCGCTGACGCATCCCTTTGTCCCGGGACGTGCTGGGGAAGGGCTGTACTAATGAGAATCACACTGAGACTGTCAGCCAACATACACTCAGCACATGGGACCAGAGGGGCCACCCTAGTCCACACGCACAAACGCATTCACATACATACATGCACACGGATGCGTAGATTGCTATGCTGTCCTGCTGGGATATGTAGATGGAACCATAAAGGAATGATATCTCAAATGCAAGGACATGTGGTGGTGAAAAATGGCTCTTTTTTGTTCTATTTTGTCCTCTAAAGGAATGATGTGGTGTATGTTTGTGTTTTTTTGTTTGTTTTATTTGTTATGGGGGGCTGGGACTCTTCATTTAAAGATGAACGACTTCAGATATGAAAAAATGCTGATGATGACAAATGTACCAGACAAAAGAAAACACCACACAGCTTTATGAACCTTGAACAAAAGAGAGCGCATGTAGTTCATTAAAGTTTGATCTCATGGAAAGGATATTTGAAGTAAAAAGGATTAAAATTGACCCATATTGTACCTCTTGAGGGGAATAAATCTTAACCTCTTAAATCCCAGGCTTATTATTTACTAAGGCTTATTATTCAGTAACTACAGGGACTTCAATGCAAACAGCCTGAGCTATTCTTTAGTTATAGAAGTGTGTTATAAAACTTTGGGCCCTGGCCATTTAAAAGGATAAAGATTCCTAAATGGGTCTAGGCTTGAATCTACAGTTTTAGAAAAAAAAAACCTTATTTGACATAGAGCTTTCACATTATGGTGAGGCTCTTCATTCTCTTGCATCTCATTTTCAACAATAGTTCGTCAAAGAACCGGTCACTGAAATGTTCTTTATTAGTTGTTCTTCTATGGCATTGCACCAAAAAACCCTTTTTGACACCTTTGAAAGTATGAGAGATTATTGTTTAGAAATCCTGTGAAGGCATGATCAGTTCCCAGCAGAAGATAGCACAATGTGGCAGTAATTAACACATCAAGGCAGTGAGGCTAGAAAGGATGACAGGAGTTTGTGATGCCTCATGTTTGTTTGTGCGTGCGTCCGTCTCCTATTGTGAATATTTATACATGCGTGTATATCTATCCTCCTTTAAGCTGCTGTAGGACAGTGACAGTATATTCTCCTGCTCCTCTACGCCTCTAGGGATGATTATTAATCCAATAATTAAACATTTATTGCTAGATGCACCTGCTCTCCCCCTTTACGGAGCCCCCCCGGGGACTCCATCAAACCATCAGAGGAAGGCAGAGGACCAAAGAGAGAGAGGGAGGGCTTGAGAGAGAGAGAGAGAGAGAGAGAGAGAGAGGCAGAGAGAGAGAGGGAGGGAGAGAGAAGGAAAGGGGGTGTGGAAAAAGAGCAGCGTTTCAGAAGGGTCATCAGATAGCAGGATTCTTTCACACCGGCGAGGTGTTATTGTGCAGCAGGACAAACGCGTGTGTGAAGTTATGTGACTCCAGAACAAAAGAAAGAATCGGGAGGAGGACAACAAGAATAGAAGAGAATAGAAGAATAGAAGACAGGGGGTCCTCTCCCACCCTCCCCAGCGAGAGACACCCTTCTGAGCTCGGGCAGCTAATGAGAAAAGTTTTCATCTACATTCCAGCTCCCTCAGTCGGACCTTTTTTCTCATTTTTGTTAAGATTACAAAATGTAATTGGTCCTAAATGAGACACTTGGAGGACTCCAAAGATTAAATCTACCTTAAGACGAAGATTCAAGAACAGCCGCTACTATCACTTGCAGTTTCTCCGTTGCCAAGTGAACCAGAGGCAGTGGAGCAAGTGATCGAGGCTTTAGAGAGAGGGAGAGAGAGGGAGAGAGGGACAAGCTCCCTCGGGCGGCCGAGATGTTGCGCTACCTGATCAAAACACTGCTGCAGATGAATCTGTTCACCGACACGCTGCGCGATTCATCCAACGGCACCGACCTGCTCTACAACATCTCCATCCCCAGCTTCAACGGCTCGCTGCTCGACTGGGCCAACTTTACAGGCTTCAATGGTGAGTACACAAGTGCATGCATGCTCTTTTTTCACCAGTAAAGGGTTATATAAAGTCAAGAATGTTACAGTGTGGATATATAGGGTAGAGTGTAGAGTAATTTTTATGTAGTTCTTTTATGCAAGTTTTATGCAATCCTGGAATTTTGGAAAATAAGTGCACAATATATACTGAGCTTTTTGTTTTCTGCAAAATCTGTTTCTGGTACCCCAATGATAATCTAATGTTTGTGCTATGATAAGTATGATAAGTAAATATATATATGAATTGAAGTGACATCAGTGACAAAATTAATATTCCAAGAAAGTGAACCTTCACTTAAATTCTCAAAACTGTGTTTTTCCTTGAACCTATGAATAATTTTACAGATGTGTGTGTGTGTGTGTGTGTGTGTGTAATGGGAAGCTCCTGCTGTGTCTTCACCCTCAGACATTATAATGAAGGACAGCAGCGTGTGAGAGTGTGGATAAGCATGTGTGTGTGTGTGTGAAGGTAACTGGGAGGAGGTTCTTTCACCTTGATGCCTGTGTTTAATGAGCTTCATGTATGTCACACTATTCAAATCAATAGCACATGGTCTCCAACACAGCAGCACTCAGACTGGAACACTGAAGGTTATGAGCTCAAACTCAGACACTGGCTTTGCTTCTCTGTCGCTGCTGAATGATAAAGAGTGTCATACAACTCACAGTAGACATATAACCACAGTGTTTTACAGTGCAGTACAGAGCTTCTAAGCTTCATTCTTTCTTTCTTTCTTTCTTTCTTTCTTTCTTTCTTTCTTATGGGCACCTTCCACATCTGTCTCTTATGATTTCATACAGTCTAAAAGCATTCAACTTTTTTGTAATTTTAGAGGCTTTCTTTCTTTCTTTCTTTCTTTCTTTCTTTCTTTCTTTCTTTCTTTTCTTCCTTCCTTCCTTCCTTTCTTCCTTCCTTCATTCCTTCTTCCTTCCTTCTTATGAGCACCTTCCACATCTGTCTCTTATCATGCCATGCTGTCCAAGAACATCCAACTTTGTTTGCAATTTTAGTGGTTTTACTCTTTCTTTCTTTCTTTCTTTCTTTCTTTCTTTTGAGCCACTACATTTCTCTACATCTCTCCCTTCTACGTCTCTCATAAATTTCATGCTGTCTAAAAGCATTAAACTTTTTTGCAATTTTAGAAGCTTTCTTTCTTTCTTTCTTTCTTTCTTTCTTTCTTTCTTTCTTTCTTTCGTTCTTTCTTTCTTTCTTTCTTTCTTTCTTTTTTTCTTTCTTTCTTTCTTTCTTTCTTTCTTTCTTTCTTTCTTCCTTCTGAATATCCTCTCCATCTGTCTCCTATCATGTCCTGCAGTGTAATGTATTGCTCAGCTCTGTGGACCCCCTGGCTGGTTTGAATGTACACTCTCCTCCTCTCTGGTCATCTTAGGACTAATAGAGGTTATGGTGAAGGGGAGAAAGAGAGAAGATGAGCTTGTAGGAGGTAAATTTGCTTTTGAAATGCAGCTCAGATAAGCAGCTTATCTCTGCAGTGGCAGGGTATTGATAAAGCTGGAAACTCTAACACACCTCTCGCAGATCTCTGCTCACACTGAGTGTGTGTATATGTGAGTGGGCGCTCCCACTGTTTCTCATATATTACACTACTTACAGAGAAGCGATGGAGACTGGGTGCACCACACACACTTGGCCGGTGCTCAAGGCATCTCCTCGGCTTCCGCTGATGGATGGGAGGACTAATTCTATCTCATGCCGTGTGTGTATTGTAGCTAAAGCCTTTGTTCCGGCTGCTGAGTGTATGTGTGTGTGTGTTTGAGCATGCTGAGAGCCTAATGAAACCCCTCCCCAGCTGTACGGCTACTGTCACTGCTGGGTGTCTGCATGCAGCCGCAGATGAAACATTAGCACTAGAGCAAATCAAACAACATGCAAACATGTGACATTTACAAAGTATGTTTTATATTTTTAGCATGGAAGAAAATCAATCAAAAAAAATAAATGTGCAAACATGAACTACATTATTAAAATAAAGGTGCTAAAAGAGAACAATCTCATAGAACTACTTTTCAAAACTTTTGAACAGATTGTTCTCTAAAGAAGCAATTTGCAAGCTTTACTCTTAAAAGTAAAGTTGCCAGAAAGTGTTTTTTGTGTAATACTATAGAAGAACCATTGTTGGTTCCCTAAAGAACCTTTCAGTGGATGGTTTTTAGAGAACCATTTTTATAAATGTGATATGTGAGTGTGAACAGCCTTCTGAAGGACTAAAGAACCTCTACCAACTGCAAAGGTTCTAGAGAGAACCCTTAAATTGGTGAAGAGCCTTAACATTCTCTGAACCTTTACTATGATCTTCATACTCCCATGTATCATTCACAAACATTACAAACTTCAATAGTTCTTCAGTGGCACTGCTTAAAGAACCCTTTGTGGACCCCTTTATTTTAATTGTGTAGATTGTCTGAGAATGAACAACTTGTTTAAAGTTTAAAGAACCTCTCCATAATGTAATGGTTCTATACTATATGAAGCTGTTTGCCTAGAACTATATGTCCAGTCCAAGAACCATCAGTGCATAGAAGCCTTCCAGTGTGTGGAGGTTATTTCACCTTTAATGGTTCTTCATATTCACACTCCTTGTTTACAGAAACAGTTCTTTAAAGAACCATCCACTGAAAGCTTCTCCTAACACTCTTAAAAGAAAGGTTTTTTGAGTGTATCACTTTTGGTTCCTTAAAGAAGCATTTAACAAAATTGTGAGTATGAAGAACCTTTTAAAGTAATGTAAGATAATGTAAAGGTTCTATAGCAATCTAGGGGGTCTTCCTAGATCTCTTACATTGTGTGGAGGTTCTTCAAAGCCCCTCATGCTTTAAAAACATCTATTGAGAAGATTATTTAAGGAACTAAAAGTGGTTGTTCTATGGAATTGCATAAGGAGCTTAAGTGTATATACAAAGGTCTATACAAATATAATGTATTTATAATATCTATACAAAGTTTGTTTCTCTGTGTATCAAATTAATGAAGATATTAATTATATTATTTTAGGTTTAAAAAAGTTCTCAAATGGGTCTTGCCTTGGATGTACAGCTTTGGAAAAACATTCAGTTCTGGTATTTTATGATTTTGGTTCCCTGAAGAACCTTTCAGTGAAAGGTTGAATGAAGAACCATTTTGTAAATCAGATGTCCCAGTGTGAAGAACCTTTTTAACATTTAAAGGATCAAAATCGGTTCTTCTAAGGCATTGCTCAGAAGACCCCTATTTGAGAGTTCTTAATGCTGGAACTTGTTTGCACAATCTGTTTTTTGAGTAAAGTTTCTGTTTTGGGTTTGTCTTGTATAAACGGATAAGGACAAAGGTCTAGTAGGGATGCACAGCTATAGACTGTTCAGGTGGCAGAAAATCTTTACGGAGTCTGGAGGAAAATGCCCAGAGCAGCAAGAGTGGGTGTGAGTCTGGAAGAATAAGCTGAATTCTTTATTCTGTGAAAAGTGGGGAAGCTATTGTCCAGGGTCCTGATCTTTCAGAGCTTCTTCTCTGTTCTCCTGTGTCTCTGAGTCTAGAATTGTTTTTCTGTGTCTGTCTCTCGGCTGCTGTCCCAGAGTATTCCTGTCTCCCTCCTTCCCTGTCTTGCTGCTCCTGTCTTTCTACTTCATGCTCACAGCTCAGTTCATCTGAAGCAATCTATAGCACAACAGGCTCAATCTCAGACACTATATCTATTTCTGTAGCCTCAGCACCATAAGAGAAAGGCTCTGCCTTCTGGAGTCCCGCCGGAGCAAATCGAAGGTGGAGAAAATCAATATCGCCCAATAACTAATACAGGAAATAAGAGTGAATTTACACGGACAGAGTCCACAGTGCTCTCACGGGGATTATCTGGTTAATCTATGGTTTTGCCCGTGTCCAGCCTTTTTATTCAGCATGTCAGGTTTCACAGAGTTGGATAGAATGATCGAAGGAAATTCCATTTCTTTGACCTTTGGTGGAATTTTCTCATCATTCCAGGATTGTGGAGATAATCGCTACAGTTATGGAACATGCACTGTGAAAAATGACTCGGCTTGTATAACCAAAGTGCTCAGATAACATAAAAAGTCTACCTATTTCAGCTCACATGACCACAATAATTTAACCCCTTAAATGGCCAGAACTTGTATTACTTAATGCTGCCATAACTTAAGAATCACTCATTCAGTTTGCATTGTAGTCTATGCACTGAATAATAAGCCTGAGGATGCAATAAGCCTGAGATCTTAAGGGGTTAAGGTGTCTAAGTGACTCACTTCTTTAAACTATAGGTAGTTTTAAAGCCCCCTTTTAAGCTCCCATAATGTTTTATAGCATAGACATAATAAACATTGAATTTCTTGAGACTCAGAAACTACTATCCAGCTTGTTTTATAACCCTGCATCGTGTATTGATCTTTGTGTATTTTGTTGATTTTTGTGTACTTTTTTGGCTTCTCCATCATGCTATTCATCCAGAAAAGCCAATGGAGCTCCAGCTGTGTTGTGTGTGTGGCCTTTGTGCATACAGAACTGTAATTGACTCGCCTCTAGAAAATCAAATTTGTGCTGACTGTCTTGACAGCTTATTTCTGCGACTAATATGACAGTGAATATGAATTCATGAATTCACAATGAATAGTAACGATAAATTAGTTTGGTCATGTGACCTGCAGGGCTGCACCTGAGGTCAAAGCTGCAGGGTTCTTGTGGTATGTAGTGGATTAACAAGACTGGTATTTAACAATAATAGACATATTATAATACATATATCATATATCTTTAAAAAGCTTTATGTATTTTTTTGTTTTCCCTGAGGTCCAGTGGGGCATGTTTATTGAATTATGATCAAAAGCAGTCATAATTCACTTTTACATGACCATTTTCATCTTTTTGTCTCTCAAAAATTGGGTTTTGTTTACTGATTTACTGATACTATATATATATATATATATATATATATATATATATATATATATATATAACCTCTGTTCTGACTGGCTGTCCAGTATTATGCCTCATTTAAGAGCACTCTTTGATGAAACACCCCTTGTAATTTCAACCTAAATTGCTGTAGATTGAATAGCATATGTATACTGTATGTAAATGCGTTGTATTTTGTGGAATCAATTACAAAAGTAATTAATTTAAAATGGGCTGTTTTTGCTTCTACATAGGGACTGTATGGACTGGGAGTGAATGTTTATATACCACATCAAACTACATTTTCTATTTAAAAAAGATTAAGAAAATCTGTTTTTCCATAATATGGGCCCTTTAATAAGATATTCATATTTAATTGTGGGGCGCTGACACAGTGGTAGGTATTGCATCCTGGTACTTTGTGTGTTTCTATGTTCAACCAACATTTTAATGCTGTTAGCTTGTTAATTTTAGCACAGTTTTAGTATCACTGATGTTAAATATGTTAGTTAAGTTAATTTAAAACTCCTTAAAAGCTAAGAACCCATATAGAAGGGCCCATATATTAACCCCCACCCTTAAATTTCTACATAACTTAGTTTCATGGTCGTTACAAAATAATTGATAGTAGCTAGAGAATAATTACAAAAAATATGATTAATAGTAGAATAATAAATCTGCATTTTAAGGAGTTTAGACAAAAAGTTAATGTCCGTGTGAAGGACAGTGGCGTACAGTGTGTGATATAGCACTATAGCCAGAAGACCTTTTTTTTGGCTTTTCCTCCCATTAATCCCTCCCTCAGTGGGGGCCTAATCCCGTGTTCTCTAATTGGCTATGTTGTTATGGGGGGTAACAGGGTGGTGTTCTAATCCTGCAGTGCTAATGGGTGTGTTAGTGTGTTTCCAGGGGTCAAGTGGGCCTCTGTCTCATCACCATAGCAATCTCACTGGCTTTTCTGCTCCCTGTGGGCCTAGATGCCCGTGCTTAATTTGACACACTGCCATGTTCACCAAGCTGCATCCTTCCCTACAGTATCCATCGTTGAATTAGAGGGCTATTTCTGTTTCATCATTGTCCTGTAAATTACACTTATGTTAGACTGCACAATAAATGCACAATCTAGTTGTCATACAGCTGCTATTTTATGCATTTTCTTTACTTATGTACACACATGCATGAAGTGAAGCTGTTTGTGTTGCAATTTTATGTTTATAGAATGTAAAATGTACTGTATATATAAACTGTGTTCACTATAAGATGTTTTGTGACCAAACACCAAGACAAATTCCCAATACACTGTGACTTAAGACTATTCTGTTCTAAAAAACAGAATACAAAACAAGGCTATATATAAAATTGTTTGCATTACCTTTTGCTGCTGCTGAATGGGAACTGTTCACTTAATTCCTTCATTAAGTTTAAAACATTTCCTATGTCAGCTTTTGAAGAACTGTGTTTCCCTTTATTGGACTGGACCTTTTCCACTTGTTTGTCAGTGTAATTGAGCTCAAAAGCCTGCCAGTGGAAAGCAGAGGGAACTGTCACTTACTCACTCAGTGGCTTGTTAACTCTCCCTAACGAATTTCTTTGTTACCAGAAAATTACGTTCAGAAATTGAGCTCATGTTTGGTCCAATTAGTGAGCTGCTGCTCTGAGGTGAGAAGAGGAAACGTACAAACACAGAGACAGAATAACATGTCATTTTCAGAGGTTAAAAGTGCTGGTGTCCTGGTGTTGGTGTTTTCCATCATACACCTCTCTCTCTCTCTCTCTCTCTCCCTTTCTATCTATCTAAGACACTAATTTACTCTAAGTCTGGGCCAAGAAATGCATTATTAATGAAACAGTGGAGAGCCTTTTAATAAAGAAGTATTTATTCATAATCACAAGAATGGCCAGAATTGTCAGGTAGTCCCACCTGTTGCCCAAGTGTATATTAATCAGTATATACAGCCACATATTAATCATTTCTGGCACTTTAAGCTTCATAAGGTTAACCCATTAACCCACTTTTTCTCTTGGTGCTGTTCGTCTGGCTCTCTAAGCAACAGCTGGTAAGATCGATCGATCGATCGATCTATCTATCTATCTATCTATCTATCTATCTATCTATCTATCTATCTATCTATCTATCTATCTATCTATCTATCTATCTATCTATCTGTCCATCTCTCTATCCACAAACTCACTCACTCTATCTATCTATCTATCTATCTATCTATCTATCTATCTATCTATCTATCTATCTATCTATCTATCTATCTGTTCATCTGTCCATCTTTCTTCTGTCCATCTATCCACCCATCCATCTATCTATCTATGCAGTTCATCTGTCTATCCATCAATCCTTCTGTCTGTCCATCTTTCTATCAACAAACTCACTAAATCTATCTATCTATCTATCTATCTATCTATCTATCTATCTATCTATCTATCTATCTATCTATCTATCTATCTATCTATCTATCTATCTATCTATCTATCTATCTATCTATCTATCTATCTATCTATCTATCTATCCCCCTCACATTATCTCAGGATCTCTTGCTGATCCTCCTCTGCTCTGGAGTGCTGGTCTATGAATACAGATTGAGTGCAGATGTGTGTGCCGTAGCAGATGACTGTCATTTCTGCCGCTGGTCACAAAGATGAGCTCTTCTCCGGCTTAATAAGACATGTGGACACACTTACTGATTCTCTATACCTCTCTAGTGTCACTCTCTCACACACACACACACACACACACACACACAAACACACCCTTACCCTTACCATCTACACCTCTCCACTGTCACACACAAACACTCCACTCCGCCACAACTTACACCTGCTCACACACACGCACACTTAGCATCCTCTTCACCATCACTGACACATTCACCAATCCTTCGTACCACTGCATCATCTCCTACAAACACGCACAAACACACACATGCACACACTAAATTTCCTGTAACTCTCACTGTCAGTGACAAGCTAATTCCAGGCTTTAATAGCTTTCCAGTCTGAATGATATGCAGAATTATGTACATAACAAAATATGCATGGAAATCAACCTGCAGTCCATCTGCATGTGTGAATTTGACGGGCTGAGGAAAAGAGGGACTCTCGGAAGACTTGGCAACCCAAAGGTGTTCCCATGCATATGCAGATTACATATCTTCTCAACTTCTTCAATTACTCTGAGGATTTTGTGGATGTAGATTGGAAAGGGGTGTGACTGAGAGGCACAGGGATTTATTCAGGACTGTAGATGATCATATCATCCAATATGACAGCCGTACAACGTCCATATCCCAGTTTGGCTTTTCATAATGATTCTTAGGCTATGCTTGATAACACCGTAATAGAAGAATTTATTCTGTTGTTGATTGAGATTAATTTCATTCCTTTCCAGTCAACTAAAGAAGTGCATGTGTAGGGGTGATGACACATGCGTGCATTCATATGTGAGCGCAGGCACAATTTTTATTGACATCATAGTAGGAATCGGCAATGCTTATTAGAAATTACTTTTTTGCCCACAAAGAATTTATTCTGTTAAGTGATCACACCAGGAATGAGCCTGTAAAACATATAAAAAAACATAATAGAAAATTGGGCAATACTGTACCACTGGCAATGCCAGTTTTATCAAAGGCCTTCTGTAATGTTTATGATCGATTCGCATGGGATAACAAATGTCAGTGTAAATGACAGGGATATGAGTGGCTACTCAATTCAGGCACTGCTTTTAGCCCAAGAAAGGGTAGAGAACACATCGAAACATTTAAATTAGCTGTTATTGTGTTTACTCTAACCATCTGTCTTGCTGACATAAGCTATTTCAGTGTGTCATTAGCTAGGGAATTCACAGCCAGCAGTCAGCATCAGTGCTGAAAATCAAATGGTTT
Organism: Colossoma macropomum; assembly: GCF_904425465.1. Taxonomy (NCBI): domain Eukaryota; kingdom Metazoa; phylum Chordata; class Actinopteri; order Characiformes; family Serrasalmidae; genus Colossoma; species Colossoma macropomum. The sequence goes on from NW_023494804.1 coordinate 35,302,663, forward strand.
TTTTTTCTGTAATTCTTTCAGGTTACAGTGTTCTTAGTTGTACGCTTGAGGTCATATTGGCTTGATTTGAGCCACAGAGAAAAAACTAAGTATTTCTTTAAGTGCTTTCATCTTTAAGAAACTCCTCTTCCACAGGACATGAAAGCATTTTTTCTGACATGCTGATTCGCACAGGATCAATATAACCTGAGGTTATTTCTGTGGCTCATTTAATAAAAGTTAAAGTCGCTGGAATCTTTACTGACACAGGAGCTTGTAGTCCATAAAAATGATTGACATAGCGTATTCGGAGTGGACTAAAATCACTGAAAAATGCTGTAAAAATTACATTACCCCACCTCCTCATGCAAAATGAATCCTGTCTGAATGGGGCTTAAGTGTGCTATAGATTTTAGCTGCACAACTTCTGTGCATTACAACATTAGTGTCTGCTATTGTAGTGTGTTATAGAACCTTATTTGATGGAGTCAAACACTCTTTTTATGTCTTATGCATGTAGCTATGCCATGCAATGGGATTATAAAAGGATTTATTTTGCTTTTATATGCAGATGTACATATATTTTGTTTTTACGTACAAAATATATAGATTCCATCAAGTATTACCAAACTTCCTTCACACAAAATGTGTAATGACCTGGCATAATACTTTTTATACTCTTTTCATGTACAATGTTCTTATAAACAGATTATAATGTGTTATGGAACCTCAACTAATTCAAAACATATGCATATTTTTGTTATGCATGTGTTCATAACTGCACAGCATACAGCATATAAAGCATTATATAGTATTATGTATGTAACACCTTACGAATGCATTTATGATGCATTATGAATACAGGATAAATAGGAACTGTTACCACATTTTTATGCACCACATGTTTGTGGAAAATACAGTCAGTCTAGGCCATTCGTAATTGTGAAGTCCACAGGGGAAAAGTTCCAAACAGGCATAAAGTCAATGGGCCTGTGGGGTTAAATGTGCTGATGATGGGGAGATCAGGGAGAGGGGTCGTGACCCCAAAGCCTCCTCCTCATGCTCTGATACTGCTGCTGCTGAGTTCATTAATTTCTCTCTGTCAGACACGGGTGGATAGCCACGGCCCAGGCAGGCTGCAGTAGAGCAGTCCACTCTATTGTCCTCTAGCATCTGCCCTGTGCTTTCTTATTCTAATCAGGGTAATTCCCCAGTTACAGCCCCAGAGTCCTGTGTGTGCCCACAGAGACACTTGAGCACCTTGAGGGTAAACACACACACACACACACACACACACACACACACACACACACACACACACACACACACTCATGTACACACACACCTTCTTGTACAATGTTAGGTCATACATATGCCCAATATGTATTTTATACATTTAAATATCACTATATGATAATAATATCCCTCATAATATATGTAAGCACTTATATGTAATAAACAACAACATATCCCGTATGCATTATATATGTGTAAATACCTTTATGTAATACAATATGTCCCTTATGTATTATACAATGGTATGCAAAAGTTTTGGCACCCTTGGCAAAATTGTTTTGTTGAAAAGTGAAAATAACACACTTACACACTTTTGCACATTTTAGTGCACAAACAGTATTTAATGTAACATACTGAGGGTCAAAAATAAACCGTAAAACAGCATATCTTACATTTAATTCTTTATTTTTTCCCAATGTGTTTAACTCAGCACATAAATAGAAATAGTGCACTAAAATATGTTAAACAAGTTTTTGCTCCTGATGCTGTAGGCTCACTCAGTTTCTCTTGTTTTCAAGGTATTTTGTCCTGAAAACCAACACACACACACACACACAACATGCCGGCTTGCATGCAGGTGATGCATATGTTAAATACGAAAAACGCAACAGTCATACACATTCATGTGCACGTGGATTTGACATGCACATACATAAAGTTAGACAAGATTGACTACATACAAATGATTGTGTTGATACATGCATGCATGCACATGCTCTTATTTATTACACACACACAAAAACATACATAGACAAACATATATACTCATAATCTTTCTCAAATACATGCACACACACACAAATTTGTCTAGAGATAAACACACACACACACTCATATACAGCAAATGGGATCACATGCATAAAATGACAGTGACTAATTCATCCAGTGTCTACAGGATTGTGGACCATACGGACACTTCAGTGATGAATATTCATCCGTGCACTCTCGTTTTGCACACACGCTTAGCACATTAGGTGTTCTCTTTGCGCAGATTAGTGTGAATTAATTAATCATTATACTTGTACAGCACTTTTCTAGACAGCCAAAAGCCCTTTACATGTCATGAGTAGTGACCGGGGCTGGAGAGTAATGGAATATGTAAGAGGACTGCATATTTAAAATGTGCGCACACACACGCACACACACACACACACACACACACACACACACACACTCCACAAATGTGAATGGAATCAATTTCAGATATGTTTGGCTGTACATTGGTCTCTGATAAGTTTATAAAGTTGACCTATCTGCCAAATCTGACATAGTGTATAGCTATGAAATGTTAGAAGTTCTAGCTTCTACAGCCAAATAGCGCATCATTTTTCAAGTATGGGTGTGAGTGAGTCCTAAATGACAATTTCTTAGGTTATACTTTGCACCGCTGGGGTACGGGAGCCAGTATTTAAACTTCAACGTAATGCACTATGCAGGGAGCAGGGAGCCGTTCGAGGTTCAGCCCCTGCACAAGAAAATGGGGGTGCCGCTGGATTGGTGCTAAATCAGACTGTGGTGGTAATTTGGTGACCAAAAAGTACTTATAAAGCAAAGGTTTTTGCATAAAACAGTGCTGTGTTATCATATGTTCATTGTTATACAACATCACAACATTGAGTGTAATCTTTGAGCTTAAGGTACTGAATTCAACTCTAATCAGTATTGAGATGTAATTTCCTACATAAAAGAAGTCAGTAAATCTTTACTTAAAACCTGCTACATAACACTGACATAACCACATAGACAGATGAATCAGTGAGTGTGTGCACATTTATACCAAAAATACCTTCAGATACCATATCTTTGTCCTGTTAAGTTAAAAAGGGGTTCCCTTACCTTAAGAAAAATATCATTGCTGAATTGTGTTGGTCATATACTGGACACACACACATACATTATATGTGAGATAAATAGTTTTAAACAGAGATTACTTCACTGACAAGAGAAAATGTATTAAAATAATCACCTGTCTATAAAAGTTAAGTAAATGATGGGTTGTTTAATAGAAATAACATCATTTATGATGTTTGTGTCTTTCATACAGTAGAAGGAATAGGAAACTGCTTTACTTTAGAAATTACAGAAAGGACACAGTTTGATGAATATGGAGCTTTTTTTTACCTGCATTCATCTCAGTCTAGCTTAATCATGGTTACTCTATGTTAATGTTTCCCATATGAGTAATCAGCTGTCATGACAGTTTTACTTCCTTTCAAAGATGATAATTGAGTGCTAATAGCTCCCTCTAGCCTGCTAAACATGAGCACATGAGCTACAAGGTAGATGCATTGCATCTTAATAAACATTTCACTAATGAGTAATACCCGTAACAGTGTATTCTAAGTACTTACCCATTACAGTACTAAAAAAGTGTATGACAGTTGTTGATGATGGTAAAAATAAGCATTTTGTAAACAATTCGTCAATGATTGGGTTTACATGCACTCAATAATCTTAATCAGATTTCTGCAGTTATCATGTAAACACCATACTCCGGTCTAGAAATCCAATTAAGAAATCTGATAAAGAGAGCTGGACTTCGGCTCAGTAATCAGATTTCTAAGTGCATGTATACTCGTACTCTGATTTCTTTCAGATTTCTCAGTGTGCGCATGCATGAGAACAGACAGGGGATGTCGTGAGATGGCAGCAAAACACTTCTGGAGCAACGCTAAAACCAAGCACGAAATGAAGGATTTAAATATTCTTTATCTTCTAGATGATGTATGTTCATATTTTCAGGTAAAGTGGTGCGACGTTTTTAAAAAAAGCCACAGCATGAAGTTTGAGTTTTACGTTACCTTTACATCACGTCTTCTTCTGTGAGTTTATTGGATGGTTGTAAAGCAGAAATCTGATTACTGTCTGACTCGTGTAGACCTGGAGTTTCCCCATTATCTGTTTACTCAAGAGCATGTAAATGTGTTCATCAGATTACTGACAAAATCTGATTTTCTGAAGTTATTGGATTATTAAGTGCATGTAAACACACTCACTGACACACAGTCAGCCAAGACTGCTGTCAAGGCAGCAGCTGACGTGGATAACATGACATAGTCATCTCTTTAAACATAAACTGTCATGACATGTTTATGACACTTTGTTCTGCACACTTTGTCCTGTTCATGTTTATGATGCCTTAGCTGCCATAAGGGTGCTGTCATTAAACTTGCCATAAAATATGTGCTAACTAGAGGTCAATTAGCAAAAATGAACATGTGGAATAGGCTGCCATGGCATCACACATTTCACACAATTTCATCTGTCATGAAAATGACTGTAACTGCACTGTAATGGCGATATGAGACTGTTATACTAATGAACATTATCTGTCATGACAAGTAATGACAGCATTTGACACCTTCCATATATATACACACACAGTGTTTTTCAGGGGTCAGGACCCCCATAGAACTACCAAAGAGCAGGTATTATTTGGGTGGTGGATCATACCCACGTGTGTTAGTGGTGTGTTAGTGTGTGTTGCACTGATCAGACAGAGTGTATAGTATATATGATATAGTACATCCATGCAACTTCTTTATACACCATAGGAGCACCTATATTTCCCCGGCTTTTTCTCATCTAAAATAAAATATTAAACATTAAAAATATGACTCGACAACTTGAAGAACAACAAAAAAGCAAAAGGCAGTCAAGAATGTAATAGAATGAAATGAAACAATGAAAGAATTATTAATTAAAAGCGACTGATTAAAAGTAACATTTTGAAGCTGAAACTGCTGGACAGACCAGCATAGGCAATTAATATACTACTAAAATGAGTAAAACTCGTAGAAGACTTTAGTCGAAACTGTTACTTTTACTATTTATCGTCCTATAGAATCAATTCATTCTCAGCTTGTGAAATACATTAAATTATGATACAGATCCAACAAAACCATTTTTCACACGTTATGATTTATGCAGATGAAATTTCCTGCAGTTCTGTTATTTTAGAGTCTGTCAGGATGTAACTGTGAAGATGCATTGATTAATTAATTCTGACTTAGTGACTGCTGAGAGAGAGAGAAAGAGAGAGAGAGGTGGGGATAATGAATCACTCTCTCTGCCTCTGTATGGAGCCCTGCGGTGAGATGCCGCCTAGCCAATCAATGAGTGTTTCACACTTTAACACTAATTAAGTCGTTACAGGACGGCAGTGTGGTGACCAGGGTGGGTGCTCTTGTGACATACACACACACACACACACACACACACACACACACACACACACACACACACAATTCTCCTGGGGGAAAGAGAGTGCACAGGGGTAGGACAGCAATTTGCACCAGTGCATAATTGCACAATATTATCCTTCCTGATATACACAAGGTTACTAAGAGAGGTATAGAGCTCATTATAAACCTCATGACTGCAGATATAGTTATATTTTCACTATCATAAAGAACCTTATTACTGTGTGTATATAAACATATTTTTGGACACCATTTAAAAACTTGAGCTGCCCTTTACATTGTATATTGTGTGAATACGTCATGATGACTGTACCAAAATAAGTGGCCCCAAACTACTTAAAATACTGATCTCTTTATTGGAAACATGCACCTCGTAGTTCCACTTTAGTGATGTACAGTTACCATTTACCATTACAGTTTGTGTTAGCCATCCTCTAGCCTTTCATCATTGGTCAGTTTCACAGAGCCACTCTTACCAGGATATTTTAAAGTGTTAACCACTCTCATCTTAGCAGCAGCACTGCTGTGTCTGATTCACTAATACCAGAGCCACATGCACTACTATAGCACTGCTGTGTTGAGAATGGTTCATCACCCAAATAATACATGAGCAGTGGTCCTGTGGTCAGAACCTGATAAATGAATAAAAGGGGAATAAAGTGTTGCTGAGAAATTGTGCATGACCACAAATGGGCTGTACCTCATAAAGTGACCAGTGAGTGGTAATACAAGGTAATTGTTTCTAATAAATCGGATAGTGAGTGCCAAAGTGTTTTGCATGAAGTGACCTGTCCTCTAAACGCCAAACCTCTGAAAGAGCTGTTCAAAATCTTGTAAGAACAATTAGCTAATTCAGTAGCATACCTTCATTTAATGCTAACCCAACACTGTCAATATAGCTAATAAAACAATATGAATGTAGAACTTTAGTAAAATACTACAAACCAGACTAAATATCAACATCCACTGCATCTTCTTTTTATGTGGTTGATTAAAATAGATATTGTAGGGTTTTTTACCCAATGTTTTACTGTTTTACATATTGTAATGTCACCATGGTTTCCACTTTGTTCTTAACTTTAACCTCTTCACCATGGATGGATTTTAAATAGACAGTATATGGCCAAAATAATGTGGACAGCCGTCCTAATCTTTGGGTTCAGGTGTTTCAGGCACACTCATTGCTAACAGGTGTATGAAATCAAGCACATAGCCATGCAATCTTCATAGACAAACACTGGCAGTAGAATGGGTCATACTGAAGAGCTCAATGACTTCGAATGTGGCACTGTCATAGGATGCCACCTTTACCACAAGTCAATAGCACATACAAATTGCACATGCCCTGTTCCTTTACTCACTAGAGTTCCAGACTGCCTCTGGAAGCAACATCAGCACAAGAACTGTGTGTCGGGATGCATGAGAATGTTACCTAGTGAAATGCATTGTGCAAACAGTAAAGTCTGGTGGAGGTGGGATAATGGGCTGAGGCTGTTTTTCAGGCTGTGGGTTAGGCCCCTTATTTCCAAGGAAGGGTGATGATAATGCTACAGCATACAGACATGTTAGACAATTACATGCTTCCAACTTTGTGGCAGTGGTTTGGGGAAAAGTTTGGGTTCCAGCATGCCTGCTCCCCTGTGCACAGAGGGAGGTCCATAAAGACATAGTCTTGCAAGTTTGGTGTGGAGGAACTCCAGTGACCTGCACAGAGTCTTGACCTCAACCCCACTGAACACCTTAGGGATGGACTGTAATGTTGATTGTCAGCCAGGCCTTCTCGTTTATCATCCATGTCTAACCTCACAAAAGTATAACTGACTAAATTTTGACAGCTAACTTATCTGGGGTGGACAGAAGAGAGGCCATTCTTCATACTAGAGTGGCTTTGGCCACCACTGGCCACCTCTTGGCTACACTTCTGAAGAAGGTGTGTATCATATGTTGGTGATGATGCAGATCTCTTCATTTGTACCCCCATATCAGTAACAAGAAAAAACAAACAAACAAACAAACTAACTAACAAAAACAATAATGATATGTTTGGATCATACGGTAAAGCTTGTGCCGCATTTTGATAGATCAGGTATGATCATATAATGACCGCTTGACAATGAGGCTCACTAGGCTGTCTGTGGCTGAGACAGAGAAAGAAGATGACTGGCTTGGTCTTCCTTTACTGGTGGCTAGTTAGCATGCAGCATCCGTGTTCCAGCAGAGGACCTGTTGAACACAGAGGTGCAACAGATGTTTGAGCGTGCGTCTCAGCAGACCTCACTATTTGTACAGCAGGGCCTGGAAGGGATGACGGAGGCCACAGCAGCCTGCGTGGAATGCTCAAGTGCAAATTAGCCCGTGGATGTGACGGCAGGGCCTGCAGCAGCAGACCGCAGCGGCCAATTTGGTGTGGAGAGCGAGAGGAGGAAAAGGAGACATACGGAGAGGAAGAGAGGGAGCTAGGGCGAGAGAGAGAGAGCGAAAATGAGAGAGAGCGAGCGCGCGGCGCAGTGGAGGAGCCCGCGGAGTGGCCTCTCCGTCTCCGCGTGTGATGGAAATTTAATAAGTGTATTAGGATTGGCAGCTCGGCTCGCCGCCTGCTCGTGCATTAGCATAAAGCTATTTATTAGTCTGATTTCCCCGGCTGAGTGCGACCCGGGCCGGGCGCGCGCGGGAGGGCACGCGTTGCCATGGCAGCGGCGGAACGTTGGGCACAGGCGCGTGCGGCTGAATCTCCCGCGGTCATTTCACAGGTGGAGGAGGAGCGCCGGGAAGACGGGACGCGTTAAACGAAAAAAGAGAAACTGCGAGAGAGAGAAAAAGGTCAGCGTTTTAAACTCGACACCTCAGAAAAGGTGCACGGTAAACAAAGGCTGCCGCTGCGTCCTGTGGCTCCTCACTCGCCGGTAAATGCCAACACTCTCCGGTTCAATAGACTATAAACACCGACACTGGGATTCAGCACCTCAGCTCGTCATGCACCGCTGACGTTTACAGTTATCCTTTTATCACTAAGCACTTCATGGTTGGCCTGTCACGATCCTGAAATTGGAATAATGACGATTTGTCGTTTTGGGTTCATTAACGTAATTACAGGCTTCATACAGCGTTATAATCAAGTTTCCAAACTGGCTATTCAGCTGTCTTGCTTCCCCAGGGCTTCGCTAGGCAGTTTGTGTTATGGTCAGTATCAGAGCCGGTTTCTGAGGAGCCTGGCCACTTCCTATTTCCCCCGTTATATCAAAAACATAACTGCAAAACAGCAGAGGGCGCCCGCGAGCGAGTCCTTAATGAATGGGGGTGAATGGAGATAAATGGCTAAAAACAAAAATTTAAAATAGTTTCTAATAACTCGCCCAGAACTTTCCTTTAATTTTAGAAAGTAGAAGGATGAATTTCACTAAAAAAAGGCAAAGAATACTTACCTTTACGTTTCCTTTTTTCTACAGCAGTTGGGTTTTTGGCAGTACAATGCTAGCATTACTGCTACTGAATGCTGATTGGTTGGCGAGCGGAGCAGCTCATTGGTTGGCGCGTTCACAGAAGTCATGAATCTAGATGACACGCTGTTTTAAACTCCTATAACTCGAGTTAAAAAGCATTTAAAAATATAACAGCGGTGTTAAAATGTTTTATGATGTTCTGTGTTCAGGAAATTGTTGCATTCTTTAATCTTAAAGATGTTTAAGTATTTATAAAATCTGATTTTATTCAAATGTTCCATACTAACCCATTCATTTTGGACTCACTTGGGAGCGCCCTCTAGAGTTTGAGAAACCCGGAAGACCTTACAGAGTTGTAATTCTCCTCTCTACGAGTTTCCTGGTCAGTATAGCCAGCTGTCGAGTTTTTATGTGGTTGCTTGTTAGCTAGCTAGCTAACGTTGGGTTTACATGAGGCAAAGAATTTTTCTTTTTATGTTTTATAAGTGTTTTCATTTTTGCTTGTAGGAACGTTATTGTAAACCTTTCCATGATATTTGGAAGTTTTTGTCTGTGAACGTTGTCTGAGCAACATTCTAATAACATTGCGACGCAAACCATTATTAAAGCACATGCTTTCAAAACGTTCCAGGAACGTTACTTCTGTAACGTTACAGTCTTGGAATCATTTAAAAATGTTGCTGAATGGTGTGGTAACTGTGTTAGCTGTGAAGGAGTTAGCATTAGTTAGCTAGCTGACAAACCCACTAGTTTAAGAACTTGAAGAAACTTCATACTGAGAGTGTGAAGGAGTGTTAGAGATAGAAATAACATCATTAACAGCTCTTTAGCTTTGTTTTTATATTTCTCTTCAGTAATTGGAAACAGTAACACCAGCATTTACCATGTATTGCTGTTTACAGTGAGCTACTGACAGTGAAAAGGTAATATAGTGTTGATTATAACGCAATTTTATATCCCTCAAATCCTCAACCTGTAACTTTATGGAAATTAAGAGAGCAGCAGCTCCATCAAAGGCCAGTCATGTGATAAGGTTTTTACCACTTAAAATATAAATTGATGAAAATTGATTGATCTTTCATTATATTCTTTAGTAAGTGTAAATCAATGTATTATTAAACAGAGGTAAAAAGGGAGAGAAAAAATCTGAAGGAGAGTGACAGGGCTGAAGGAGCAGATCTGATGGAGGTTAGTGATCAAAAAGAAAGGAAGGGAAAGTTGTTTATGCTTTCAGTTAAAAAGCTCCTGTTGCTTCCTACTCTGAAAAAGCAGTGGCTTAAATTTACTTGATTCAAATGTGTACATCGGTTTCACATGCACAAAATGTGTTACATCAACATAATTCTTGCCAAAAGTTAGGAAAACTCACTACAATACTTGTGTTGATGTAGTATATAGTTAATAATAGCTGTCTTCTGCCCAGTGAGTGCTGGGATAGACTCCAACCCACCCCTTCTGTGGCCCAGGAGGTTAAGTGGCTTAGATGATGAGTGAGTGAGAAGTATGTTTCATTCATGTGGAACTGAGGTACACATTTGAATCAGGAAAATTCACAACAAACTTTTAAAAGCTCCAAGTTGATGATAGAAACAGCTGGATGTAAATAAACAAATATTACTCACCTCTGCCCTCTAAAGGTGTTAAATCACATTACTTACCTCTGCCCTTTAAAGGTGTTAACAAATAATATGTAAACAAACATTGCGCACCACTGCCCAATCAGAAAGTAGAACTTTTATTGTTTTGTAAGACCCATTTAACCAATACATTTTTAAAGATAATAAAGATTCCTTGTGATTCTGAAAGTTAAAACTGAGGAAAATAACTGTGGTCTGCTTAAATAATTATCCATGTATGAGTTTCACACCATTTAAAAGTTTGGGCAGAATGTAAAGGTTTTAGGAAAAACTTTTTAATTTGTATAAGACCTTGACATTATGTGTTCTTGTTGCACGTCTCATGCACTGAATGGCAATCAAAAGTGTTTTTTCTATGGCACTGTTCCCAATAACCCTTTTGACCGTTATTTTTCAGAGTGTATGTGTTTGTAAAGTGGACGTTTCTTTTTTTTTTTTAGCCTTCCTGTGTTTTTTTGTCTGTCACCAAGCATCCCCTGCTAGTTCAGAGTTGGTGTGCTACAGTCCTGTATCTTCTAATGGAGTCCTGTGCAATAGTGAGTTGCAGAACAATGCTTGCATTTCCCAAAAGCCCATCCCAATGTCTGGCAGTGCTTGCTGTTGATCCATCTCTACACCAAGTCACCTTCCTGTCCTCAGTGCTCCCGCCCTCCTGTCTCTAAAGTCTGTAGAGACTAGAGAGACGCTCCATGCTCTGACACCCTCACACATTTCTAATGGGTTGCGACAGCGCCAAGCTCATCATTATTCCACTTGTAAAGTGTAATGACTGAACTTAGGACCTCAGGTCTTCTTAGCTCCCTCTTTATGCGTCTGTGCGCGTGTGAATGCATATGTGTGTGCGAACATGTGTGCATTAGAATTTGAAATGAACTCCAGACTGCAGGTCTTCTACCTAATTCTCAGTCACGCTTCATTTCATGTCATCATTCTTCGCAGCAAGTCAGCAGTATCTCAAAGATTTTAATGAAGAAAGTTGAAAAAAACTATCTAAGCGGGTTTCTAAACGTAGCACCATCATTACCAGGAACTGTTTTTTCACTTCTTTGTAGCTGAGAAGTTCTAATAAAGGCTGACTTCTTTTTGCATATGCTAAAAAAAGTTATATTCTAATACCTTTCATAACATGTCTCAGAGATATTGAGACGTATAGATTAGTAGAGTGATTCGCTGATGTGTAAAATGAGGCTGTCAGGCCATGATGGATAGTTTGCGGTCGAGCAGTTACGCTAGCTGGGGGCTTTCAAAACTGCTGTAGTGAGTAAAGCTGATTAGGCAACAGAGACAGAGCCTAGTAATTACATTAGCATGAATTGTGCTAATCATGTAGGTATTAATATATTCAATATGAGACTCAATTATCATAGCTTTTAGCCCACATTAACATATTTAGCCCATAGAAACCAGAAACTTAGGCGAAAATGCTTCTTTTGTAGTATCACACCTTTTTTGAAATGCACTAGTAATCAAGATTTTCTTAAGGATTTATATATATATATGTAAATATATATATATATATATACATATGTATATATATATATATATATATATATATATATATATTCTGTTTATGCTACCTGTTCATATTCAAAGGAAATACATTTCCATATATTTAAAAAAAATGTGTCAAGCATGTTTAAAAACTCACATCTGCACATCTGCATATCACTGCTGTTGGAAGAAAACCTTGTGTCCCCATTTTTGATGTTTTTCAGTTTTTGTCATAATTTGAAAATTGTCTGTTGTCTGTAAATTGTATGTACATTTCATGATGAACAGACCAAAAGAAATGGCCCAAAATTACTCAAAAAAAAATCTGGCTCCATTGACTTCCATTAAAAGTAAAGTGTGTTTGTCCTTGCCATATTTGACATATGTGCAGAATATTGGCATATATTTAGATATTTAACATATTTAGCACATATATTTAAAGACATCACATATATTGCACATATTTATAACATTAGCAAATATATGCACATATATTTTTCTTTCATATGGATATGCTTACTTTTTTGAACTTGAGTTGGAATCCAGTGCTCTCTCTCACTCTCTCTCTCTCTCTCTCTCTCTCTGTCTCATGAGTTATTTACTCAAATCGATGGCTGCTGACCTTTCCACAGAGAGACACAGTGGGAACACACCTCTGAAGTCTATGCCCTCCCTACAGTTACACTCGATACACAATCAACACCACTCTTTCTGAAGGCTAAGAAAGCTTTGGGAGTCTGGCAGAATGCAGTATTTATCGCCCATACTCTACAACATCAATGGGGGTTTATCACTTCCACCACCTATTTGCATTGATGCATGGCACATACCCCATCCTGCCTTATCATTAAAGAGCAAGGCTGATTTATCTTAGGGTTTGTTTGTGGAACCAGTCTTATCATGGTTCATTATAAAATGTCAAACGGGCTGGTTCTGATAACCATGTCGGCTGAGCGATCCTTATTTATCCGAAGGATGGCAGCCTGGCATTTCAGATTTTTTTTCTTTATTCACTGAGCCTGGAGTCTTTCTAACATGATCATTATCTTGCATCATCATTATCATATGATATAACTTACCATGTTAAGTGATAGCAAGGAATTTGATTCACAGGCCTGCAAAGTCCTTCCTGCAGTTCTGCTTTTAACCACAAGAAGGCAGTTACTGAAGGTGCGTGGTGCACAGCTATGACATGTGTTTCTTAGGCCAGGGATGCCCTCACCTCTGACACACATGCATGCAAACACCCACCACACACCACCTATTCACACACACACACAACATTCTGTCATATAAAATTGGTGCTAACGTTAAATTTTGCTGTCAAAGTCATTCATTAGCTTTGGATTTTGGATAAAAGCAGAGATAGCAGTTAATTTTTGCAATAATATTGCTTCTCTGGTTTGTCTGTATGGTTTCATTTTCTTTTCTCGTCCTACTAGGTGTGGTTTTATATACTAGGCAATATAAAACACAATATAAAATACACAATATAAAACCAATTTGTTACAGACACACGTATAAAATGATTATGATATTGTAATATATTATAATGTGTTTAAAACTGTTTGTAGGAAGCAATTTTAATGATGAACAGAGTTGTAGATGATTCCATTATAATTAAAAAAAAGTTCTATGGCCTTAAGAATGAACTTATATTAATTGCCAGAATGCTTCATATCCTCATAAGTGGTGACCAAATATTGCTGACTAACTAGCTGTAACAGTAATTTTGTGACAAGAATGACTATAAATAGATAATTACAGTGCAAATACTATTTAATAATATTAAATTTTTTGGCATCTCATAATGTCTTTTTGCTCCTAAAACACTTTAAACTGTCAAGAAATCATCAGTTTACATTTTGGTGTATAGTTTCAATGTACACTCTATATGTTGTTATTGCATAACAATTATTAGTATGAAAAGTGATTCCAAACTTTTGACTGTAGCTTATTAGTTTGCATGTGTAAATTTGCTCCCATCAAAAACAGCAACCAAATGCTTTAGTTATAAATTCAGCCCCAAATTAATTCTATTTTAAATACTGTACTTTCATTGACTTTGTTATATCAGCTTGCTGATGTCTTCAGGTTGTGTGATTGTAAAATAATCTAGTATTCTGGCCAACCTATTATAAAAAATCTATGCTAGTTATAGGCTCTCTAATTGGGACTTGTTGGCGTGTGTCCAGCTGGCCCAGTTAATAATCACAGAAAATGTAAAACTATGCAAAGCATGGAACCCTTACAGTCCCAAGCATCATAACACTCATAGCCCAGTTAGATATAATTATAATGATCCAGCGTACAGTGGATTGTGTAAATGATCGTGAAAATAGGACATTTTATTGTGTTGTTCCTCACTCCTGTAGGCATTGCTCATTGGCATTTCCATGCTGCAGGTTAATTGCCATGCCACATTATGTCTCATTGTATCCATTATAATTTAGGCTATTTAGGTATGCATGGTGTAGGGTGGCCGCATATGTTAGTGGATAAGGTTAATAGGCCAATTAACATTTTCATTTTGCTGTGTTTAAATATATTCTACGAGGGTGAGTCAATCACGCCTATTCATGATGCTAGTCCTATGCTAATTTTAGACTGCCACCATGCTCCAGCCTGATGGACAAAGAGCAATGGAGAAGCTTATCAGCTCTCACTGCTTATGTGGGAATGAGTTCAGCTGCTTCATTTCAGCCGTATCCTACTTTGTTTTTGACTTGGTGGAGTTATACCGTTAAATATTAAACCAAACGGAATCCACCCAGATCAGATGTGCAGTGGGACTGAACACTGTTGGCCTGCAGTGGACAGAGACAGTCATCCATGTCATAAATTACCTTCAACACTGGCACTTATCACAGCAATGAGAGAGAGAGAGAGACAGGAAAAGAAAGAAAGATCCTTTGTTTAACCATTACCGATGTCAAATGTCAGAAAGTTTAAGCTCCAAAGAGAAACAATATCACAACAGTTGTGTCACTGATCAATACTCAATACTACATTTTTTCTTTTTGCAGACCTATTGTTATAAGTTTGAAAAAAGGCAAACTAGACTGTTACATATGGTTCAGCTTGAACTATTTAGACCAAGGGTGTCCAAACTTATAAAATACCACTCATAAAATAACAAAGTTATATTTGTTGCAGAGAAAAAAAAAAAACACAACATCAAACTGATGGTAGATTATTTAGTGGAGAAGGTCTGGAGATGAATTCCAACCAGACTGCACTAAGAGTATAGTAAAGCACAGAGGTGTAAGCACAGTGGTGTCTGTGAGGTTGTGTTCAATGATGGGATCATGAACTCAGATGCGTACGAAGGAATTTTGGGTGCAAACGTTCAGAAGTCTACAAAGAAATTGCTCAAGCAATAACAATATGAAACACAGCAGGTGCCTTTTGAAAGACTATGTTACCAAAAAGAAAATTACAGTCTTGGAATGTCTGTTTAAAATAAACAGTGCTTGTGTTGACGTTTCGTTTCCTAACACAACCAACTTAATGCATTAAAGTGCACCCTTAAAATTCATGGTTCTTCAAAGTTTCTTTAGAAAAAGCAGTGGTTCCATTTAGAGCCACTTCATGCATAAGGGGTCTTTTCATGGTGAATGTGCTGTATATGGTTCTATAATAACCTTTTTGAAAATGGTTCTATATAGAACCAAAAATGGTTCTGCTATTGTTATGATGTCAGGCTTATAACAATAAAAGAACCCTTTTGGTGCTATATAGAACCATTTTCAAAAACATTCTATGTAGAAGCATATAAAACACATTCCTTATCAATCTGAAGAACGTTTTCACAAGGCAAAGAACCATTCATGCATGAAATTGTTCTGCGTAAAAGAATGCATCATGTAGCAACTAATTATGTTTGTTCTCTCATTGACTTTATTATATCAGCTTGCTGATGTCTTCAGGTTGTACGATTGTAAAACAATCCAGTATTCTGGCCAACCTATTATAAATGTATGCTAGTTGTAGGCCTTCTAATGACCGGGACTTGTTGGCATGAGTCCAGATGGCCCAGTTGATAATCATACATTCCATATAGGACCATATAAAACACACTCTCCATCAATCTGAATAACATTTTCACCAGGCAAAGAACCATTCATACATGGAATTGTTCTACCCTAAAGAATGCATCATGTAGTAACTTATATATGGTATGTAACTATGTTTGTTCTCTTCATTGGCTTTATTATATCAGCTATAAGTATAGGTTTGTTCTCTCATTGGGTGAGGTGGTGGGGTTAGGGGGAATTTGAAGTGGGCCAAAGTAAACGTCCTCACAGGCCAGCCCTGGTATAGACCTTCAGATTCCAACCTGAAGAATTTCCAATGGCTCATTTTGCTTAACCAAAAAACGTGCCATAGTACATTTAGCCCGCTGGGAGATTCAAAAGAAGGGAGCATAGTGTCACTGAGAGAGAGAGAGAGAGAGAGAGAGAGAGAGAGAGAGAGAGAGAGAGAGAGAGAGAGAGAGAGAGAGAGAGGGGCTGGCTTTTCCACGCCACACATGAAAGCAAATGCCAGGGTCGCAGTTCGCCTCACACTGAGCCGCATCAAAGCTGCTGGTGCTCTGCTGCCATTTCTCATCGCCCGCCTCAGCCGTGAAACTGTTAACCTGAGATCTAAACTGCCGATATCGTCGCTCTTGAACGATGCTATCAAGAAACGTTGATAGCTCTCTGCGAAGAACAACATTTCAGTGAGGTGAAGCCGCAGACAGGGCCACTGACACCATCTCACTGCAACTCTGAGGAGCTTTTTCTGAAGTTCTTGAGAGTTCGGTGTTGTGGCTCCGCCCTGTGGCCGAGAAAGAAACTGCAGGATAACGGTATTTAATTTTTTATCTGGGTTGGTAAAAAATGCATCAAACTTGGCAGAAGTAATGTCAGTATAATACGATATATATATATATATGTGTGTGTGTGTGTGTGTGTGTGTGTGTGTGTACATACACAGTGTAATTGTATGTGTATATATGTATGTGTATGTATACACATATGTACACACACACACACACACACACACACACATATATATATATATATATATATATATATATATATATATATATATATATATATAGACAGTGTAATTGTCAATTCACTAGGACCCAGTATTGGTAAAAAATAAATTAATTAATTAAAAATGTTTTACACATCCCCTTTTTCAACGTCTACCTGACATTTCAATTTATGCAAATAGAGGAGGTTTTGAATTCCCCAGAGATTTTAATTCAGATGCAATTTCAGTCCTTCGCCAGCAGATGGCACAAATAGAAAGTGACTAAATAGCGCCCAACCAAACGCCGGCTAGTGTAATTCCTCTAATTCTCCACCAGATGGCGGAAATGCACCGTATTACCGTCGCCTCTAGCATTTATGACTAAATAAAGGCTGACCAATCACAGGCCATTGTCATACGGCTTTCTCACCACCAGATGGTGCTGTTTTATTTCAGAAACACACAATGTCTGTTATCTGTTTTTACGCTCACTACAGTCCAGATTACGCATTCTATTCTATTCTATTCTAGAGAACTTTCAGTGTGTACGTTTCTTTCCCATTAGTCAGTGTAATACCACAAGGGGGCAGTACAATCACATAATCAAATGGACAGCACTGTTATAAGCACTGTGGATCACATTTCCTGGTTACAGATCCCTGTTTAATCATTTAATCTATAATATAAATTACTTGAGTTATGATAATTATGATGGTTAAGTGTTAATTAAATGGTGATTACGCTTTTTCTCCTGAACAGAATCTCCCACAGCTATGTGGCTTAGCTTGGTTCAACACAATTAGACGTTCTGATTTACTAGGACTGTCTTGTCCAATTGTGAGTTGCTGAGTCACTCTAATTGTTATGCGTGGAGTTGATTGATTAAATTTCAGCGCATCCTTGGTGGCACTTATTCATGGATGGATGGCGGTGAGGATGAATCATCGCCATCATCATCCTATTCACCCTGAAGGCCTATATTTAGAGCTCTATATTCAGCTCTATTTGCCAAGTGATTTGTTTCTCTGTCTTGGCAGCAATCACGCCAGTCTGCTTGACTATTTTAAGCCTTTCAGTCTTTGTGTTTCTTGTTTTTGTCCTTGCGTGTGATATTTCCTGCTGTTGATTTGCATTCTCTCGCAAGTAGGGCTCTTGTTTTGGGCAGCACTGAGAGCATTTTATTTCAGAAGTTAATGAAATTTAAAGTATTAAACTACACCCCAGTTGCAAGTGTGAAAAAGCACCTCTTAATAAACAAATAAAGCAGCCTTAAACTTTAACATAAAGGTTTAAGGTCAGTGAAAAATAAGAATTTACACAATTTTCCCCTTAACCCAAAATGTAGTGAAGAAATCAATACACGGTTGATTTCTAAAGTTTACTTCTTTTAGGTTTGCACTGAGCAACAATGCTGACATAGCTAACATGTAAGGGGAGCATATACACCAACATCATGTTAGCTGCATGTTTTACACACTTGCCTCAAACTACACTGAGTTGTTGTGCAATCTCAAATAGATTTGTTTATGTGGACGATGTGGATTCTGTGGACGATGTAACCAGATATCGGCAATGATTCACAAGTAAGCTGATGATGTTTCAAAGGCCATAATAGTCATTTGTGAAAAAGTGAGCAAATACAGAGCTAGAGAGTGCTAATTTAATTTTAACTTCATTTAGCTCTTAATTTTTTAAGAGTTTGGGGAATAACATTAAATAATTTATTCATATAATGTTTTATACTCATTAAGTGGTAAAACAATTGATTATTACAGGGTATTAATAGACCATTATGCTACAGTAGAACTGAGTAGAATATGTCTGCTGACGTATTATCTGAAGAAAATTGTCAGCATGACTTTGGAAAGCACTTATTTACTTGACCATGTGTAGCAATCTGATGTTCCTCTGGCAGGGGGTGCTATTGGCAGACTTGTTCACCATTTGATCATGTGTAGCAGTCTGATGTTCCTCCAGCAGGGGGTGCTATTGGCAGACTTGTTCACCATTTGACCATGTGTAGCAGTCTGATGTTTCTCTGGCAGGGGGTGCTATTAGCAGACTTGTGCATCATTTGACCATGTGTAGCAGTCTGATGTTCCTCCAGCAGGGGGCACTATCAGCAGACTTGTGCATCATTTGACCATGTGTAGCAGTCTGATGTTCCTCCGGGGCGCTATTAGCAGACTTGTGCATCATTTGACCGTGCGTAGCAGCCTGATGTTCCTCCAGTAGGGGGCGCTGTTAACAGACTTGTGCATCATTTGACAATGCGTAGCAGCCTGATGTTCCTCCAGTAGGGGGCGCTGTTAACAGACTTGTGCACCATTTGACCATGTGTAGCAGTCTGATGTTCCTCCAGTAGGGGGCGCTGTTAACAGACTTGTGCATCATTTGACCATGTGTAGCAGTCTGATGTTCCTCCAGCAGGGGGTGCTATTTACAGTCTTGTTCACCATTTAAAGGGAAGAAACAACCTAAAGCCCAAAGATAATATAATTGCCCAGTCCTAATTCTGACACTGTGTTACTGACACTTTTATCTCAAAAAGACAAATATACTGACAAAATTCAGGCTTCAAGTTGGCTGCTACTGTTCTTTTTAGCGATGTGCTGTATTTTTGTACATTTATTTAGCTCCACATTAGCCTCGTAGCTCCAGTGCCAAACTAAAGAAGTAAACTACCGGCACTATATTGTGGGTTGTTGTGGCTCAGTGGAAAATGGCAGATTCAATAATTCAAGTCGAAAATAAGGGACCACACAGCACTGCTGGATGTTGCTAAAGGTTAATACAAAGGATCAAGCTCAGATGGTGCCCCAGACAAGTCCCAAATGTTTTAGTGTATTAATCTTAGAATCTAATGAATGAATTTGCGGGCGATGACTGCAGCCATAAAGGCGGGCAGAAGGAGCACACTAGAGCAATTAGGAGCCAGTCAGCGCACTATTATACATTCTGATGGATGTGGTTTGGGGTTTTTGTTTGGGTGGAATTGGCAGGAGAGTGGGCGGGTCTCTCTGTGAAAGCGTGTATGTAGTTAGGTTGACAGGTGAGAAGGCGGTCCCCCTGTGTTTCTGCTCTCTGCGTCTTCTCCAGGGATACACACCCTAATGATATGCTGGCACACGCACACACACATATGCACAGCAGCACACACATGCATGGTATGCAGATAGGACCACGCCCCTCTCCCCCCAAACCTCAAATCCTCAGCGGACTGCCGCTGTGCCAGCCAAAATGTGATTGATCTGTGCTGGAATATTTAGTGAGAGTGTGTCTGCAGATCAGCGCAGATGGGGATTAGGGCTGGGAGTTTTTGGATGTTCTCTTTCATAGAGAATGCATCTGAGTCTTTTGGTTGAAGAGTTTACAGCCATTTTAAATTGTAATGGTAATTGAAATGGTCTGTTCTACTTAAAGTTACCGAGTCAAAATTGTTTACAGTGGTGGTGATAGGAACCAGATGTTAGGAAGCCAGGTGACAGGAACCCAGATGAAGCCTTTATTATGCCTAAAAAGCTTCCTCACAGGAAGTTATTACATGAAATGGTTATTAAAATCCAGCCTGATGCCTGAAACATTGTTTTATGACAGTTTTAAAAAGGTTTTGACCTAAAAACGTGTTCAAAATCCATTCATGACTAAGAGGTGCTTGCATGGCGTTGAAAAGCAAAATAGTTCTTGAAGAAAATGTTTTTTTTTTTGATTTACTGTTGTTTTACCATTATCACTACTGCATATAAAAACTTAAAAGACATGTCAGTTTGTTTTAGATAGCTATGTCTGTGTTGTAGCCATTGCACCCCTGGTTCCTATCATCTCCAGTGTAAAGAAATATTAATTAGTAAGATCCCCTACAATAAACCATTTCACATTTTACTTGTTTACATTTCAAGGATTAATGTGAAAAAAAGAAAAGCAATAATTCCACTTTTAAACGAGTTTTGGAAAGCGTTTGTGTGATAGCAATGATGATAAGTAAAAATGCCACATCACAACACAATACAAGACATTTTGACTGTGCAATATGTGCTGTGATATTTAGTTTTCCCAAGGTTCGTGAACAAGTTGTAGCAGACAAAATACAGGATCAATACAGTTGTGCTGCATTTAAACGCCTATAAAAACTACATGTATAATGATTTCCTGTAATTGCACACTTGCAAAAATAAATGCTTTACAAAGGATAAATTAGATTAGATAATGGCGTAATGGGCTGATGTCCAATCATGCAGTTATTATACACTAGTTGTTGTTGTTTACAGGCTCTCTATAATTATTCTAAATCAGTCTTTTTATCATATGTGCAGTTGTTCAGTGTTTTAGAAGACGCTCATGATATACTCAGAAAAGTGTATTGTGATGATAATGATAATGTCTTGTCATATTTAAATTGTGATAGTTAAAGAGACAGTCCACTGATTTATACATAATTAAATGGTAACAATGTAAACAAAGTCATTCAGAGTAGTTTTATGTGAAATGGTCTGTTCTGCTTAAAGTTACTGATTCAGAATTGTTGTCATATTACCCACCCTTAACGGTAACCTTATCAATACTATCATAGTGTACAAGCTACACTCTAAGGGACAGTAGCCTGGATGAAGGAATATATATATATATATATATCTGTCATGCATGCTGCAAATTCAGCATTGAAGGAACCACCACCTTTTCGACCAGCACTAAATCACTTATGAAAAACCTACGTAGCAACTGTTGAAGAACATCATTAATACTCTGTTCATGTCTATGTTCAGATATGTTTCTATGCAGTCATTGCTATTTTTAATGAGCCTATATTAGACTATTCTTCACCTCTCTTTTTTCTTATCTGTGTTTGGTAATGAGTCTATGACCTACTGAATTCTCTATTACCAGCATGCATCTTCCCTGGCTCTCTCATTGGATCTTATTGATTTCCCCCCCACCCACAGTTATTGATCCTGGGATCAGGTTTCCCCTGGGCCTTTCAGTGTGTTTGTGTGTATGGAAGTATGGGTGTATGTGCGTATGCATACATTAAGAACCACAACCTTTGAAACATATAGCAAGCAATACAGCTATCCTCAATACAGCAAGTCATTAAAACATTCTTAGATAAGCACTTCATTTTTCAGAGTACTCTTCAAAGAAGCATTCAACTTAAGTGGCTAAAGTCTTATGTAATTATTGTTAAAAGCCAGTCTGTTTGTTGGATTTCATATGAATTAAGTCATATTAGGAGCTACAATTGCTAAAATTGCCCATAGTGATTACCTTAACATCTGTTAGCTCTTCATTAAAAATAGTTTGCATAAAGTTTAATGAATTAGTAAGGATGAGACCACGGCACATAGATGTGCAGGCATGTGTGCATTTTTCAGAGCAATATTCACGCCAGCTTTAAGCCTAAGTGGCTAAAGTTTTAGGTAGTTACTGATCATAGTCCATAACTCTGTTGTATTTCATATGAATTAAGTCTAAAGAAAAGCTACAATTGCTAAAATTGTCCATAAAATTGCCCATTTACCTTAACAATTAACCTAACATTTATTTGCTTTGCATACAAATTGTTTTATGTGATTTTTTATGATTTTTTAAGTATAAAACCATCATAGTTGTCCGTATAGGTATATATGTGCATATACATTTTAAAATGTACAACTTTTGAAATATATAGCAAGTAATACAGCTAGCCTTAATTTTCCAAGAACTTTTCACACAGGCTTTTATCCTAAGTGGCTTGTTTTAGGTAGGCATTGGCCATAGTTTGTCGTTCTGTTAGATTTCATATAAATTAAGTCACAAGAGAATCTACAACTGGTAAAATTGCACATAGCAATTACATGAACATTTATTAGCTTTTCATAAGAACTGTGACTTTTTTATTAATTTGTAATCACAAGCCCGCATTTATATATGTATGCATACATATGAAGAACTACAATCTATGAAATATATAGCAAGCAATGTAAATAGCAAAACATTCTATGATAATCACTTCATTTTCAAAGTGCCATTTTCTCAGGCTTTTAGCTTAAGCAGCTAAAGTCTTAGCTGGTCACTGGGGTTTGGTATGAGAGCCTGTTTCACTAGCAGAAAGAGTTCTGTTCCACACAGATTAATTCCAGCCTCTGTCCGTATCTCCTTCCTCTTCCTTTTCCTGCTCACAGCTCATTTCTCTGTTTGCTTTTGCAAAACACGGCTATTTGCAGCATGCACCATTTCTCCAGTGGTCTATTAACAGACGATGTGCACACACACATGCACAAACAGTTCTGAGCTTGATCTTGTTCAGTTTTGGTCATGCAGTACAAATGTTGTAAATTATTTCTGTTTAGTGACTGAGGTAGATGGGGCAAGAAAGTGGCCAAAAGATACCCTGATGAAGTAGCTGTGTACTTCCTACTAGAAATATAGAGGGTATTTACTACAACGGTTCTAAAATATTCAGTCGGTTCTAGTCATTCTGTGGTCATTTGAGTGGTACAACAGCATACGGTCAGTTTGAACCTGATCTCACAAAGAATGATTGGAATTATAAGCAATAGTAAGGGTGCTGGATTTCATACGAATGAAGTCATAAGAGAAGTCTGGATCGCCAGGACCATATTAAGGCATTCTGTGGCCGTGGGCTAACTCTCTCTTAACCTCACCCCTACCAACACACCAACAAATGGGTGGGCATCACGTGTAGACATTGCATAGCGATGCTGTTGGAAGAATTTCCATTTTTGTTGGTTTTCAGTTTTTGACACAATTTGAAAATGCCTGTTGCCCTTTACATTGTGTGTAAATTTAATGATGAACTGACCAAAAGAAATGTCCCAAAATGATGTGGTTAAAAGTCTGGTTCCATTGACTTTCATTAAAAGTAAAGTATGTTTTTTCTTTCTATTGTTATAAGTTACCATTTTGGAGACGTGAGGTTTTCTTACGACAACAGTGATAGGTGGCTACCAGCATACTTACATGTAACATGAAAGTATGCACTAGGGGTCAGCGCCCAGACTAGAAATATAGAAGACGATGAGGACAGTCTCATGTTTTTCCTATGATTTAACATTAATTGCACAAATTGTTTTCGTAACATTTTGAAGAAGGGCTGCTTAAATGTTTGTAACTTTGCACCTTTTCTGCCAGCCAGTCCTCGAACTGCTCCATTTGATTTTGCTTGAGGATCGTTTGGGTCTTTTTCTGTCCCTCACGCTACCAGATAGCCAATCAGCATTTTGATGACACAACAAAACCTTGCGTCTCCATTTTTCAGTTTTTGACATAATTTGAAAATACCTGTTGTCCTTTACATTGCGTTTCATGATGAATGGACCATAAGAAACAGCCCAAAATTAATTGGGCAAAAATTCTGGTTCCATTGACTTACACTATAAGTAAAGCATGGTTTTTGCTTCTCCTGTAAAGTTATCATGTTGGACATACGAGGTTTGTGTTTTGTGGCCTCTGCAAGCCCTTGTGGGCTACACTTACCCATGAACTCCTTTAGTCCCTCATTTACATGAATCTTCACAGAGATATAAAATCAGCCTTGCGTTCTGGTTATATAAGAAGCTAGTCAGCTTTTTTTTCAAGAGTTCTTCTTTTTCTTTTTGCTTTTAAAGTGTATGTTTTTTTTCTTTATTAAAATCTTAACTAGTAAATTGAACATGAGCAGTCTTAATCTTGGGTAAATGCTACATAAGCATCGCTCTCACCAATCACAAGGCTGATGTGGTTTGTTAACAAAACTGTTCTACACAGTTTCTCTCTATTCGAGTCAGAGATTCTATTCGAGTCTATTCGAGTCAGAGAAAACAGAGTGGAAGCTAACGACCAAGCAAAAGCGAACCTAAGAAGCATAACTGAGCAATCAAACTTTCTCATTCGCTCATCCATTCCTTTGTTTGCTCATTCATTTGTTTATACATCTGGCCATGCCAGAGATTTGTGCGTGTACATTCTCTGGATGCATATCCAGCAAGAAAGTGAATAAGAACCTTACCTTCATTAAGATGTTGTCACAAAGCTAGAAATAAAGCCAGAAATTTTCAGTAAACTGTGGAGACAGTGTGGTCTACGACATTATCTGTATATGTAGATGTATTTCATTCATTTTGTCCCACTCTTGTTGTTGTGGTTGGTTCTGCTTTAGGACCATAGCAAGCTAGTAATGTTGGACTGAGGTGTGTTGGATTGAGCTCATTAAAATGTTAGAAGCCCAGACAGTTCTCAGATTGGTTTTTAAGCCCTGACATTAGCAAGCATGAGACCATAACACATAGATGTGCAGGCATGTGTGCATTGTTCAGAGCAACATTCACACCAGCTTTTAGCCTAAGTGGCAAAAGTCTTAGGTAGTCACTGATCATAGTCAGTAATGCTGTTGTATTTCATACAAATTAAGTCAAAAGAGAAGCTACAGTTGCTGAAATAGTCCATAAAACTGCTCATTTACCTTATTACCCTCACATTTATTATCTTTGCATACAAATTGTTTTATGTGAATTATTTATGATTTTTTAAGTATAAAACCATGATACATGGGCATATAGGTACATGCATATACATTTTAAAATGTACAACTTTTGAAATATATACCAAGTAATACAGCTAGCCTTAGTACTTTTCACACAGGCTTTTAGCTTAAGTGGCTTAAGTTTTGCTAGTTACTGGCCAAAGTTTGTCATTCTGTTAGACTTCATAGTCTGTCTTTATTCAAACCTTTCTGGATGTTTACTGTAAGACTCACTTGTAGTGTCGCAAATCTATTTTTTAATATTTCAGTGGGACATTAAGGTCTCATAGCTTTTCTTAAGGGTTGATTTATGTGAAATTTTATGAATTTGTGTGAGTGTGAGATCATATTGGTTGAAGACGCCTAGAGTAGTTTCCAGGCTGCTATGTAGAATTCCGGAAATTGAGTTAGTTCTTCATTGCGAATTGGCTCCAGTCCCTGCTGTAGATCCATTTCCCAGCAGGCCATGTCATTGGTGAGTGACTGCATTTCACACACATGCCTCAGAGCAATCAATGGCCAGCCAGCCCGCTCTACTCACTCTGACATGTTATAGCCAGTGGAGTGTGCAAGTGCATGAGAGAAAATGCATGAGAGAGCATATTTGTATGGTTGAGCATTTCTGTCTGGGAATTTGGCTTATGTTAAGTATAATCTAATATAAGCATGTGTGGGTGAGAAACACAGAATGAGTGGAAGTCTAAACAATACATTACTATCTATGTAATCACCTCAGACGTGTTTTAACACCCACTGTACCTGATCTATTGTGGCAGTGACGCATAACCATTGTCAGAGGAATGAAATTCTCTGGATGACTGGACACCAGTCTGTGTATAAGTATGTGTGTGTGTGTGTGTGTGTGTGTGTGTGTGTGTGTGTGTGTGTGTGTGTGGTCACTCTGAGGTCACTCTAATGCAATTTCACACCGAAATCACATAATTAGCATAACATAATTAGCCACGCTTAGCTTTTCAAAACAGGCTTAATCCTTCAGCCATACAAACAGATTAGAAGCTTACGCTGCTCCTGCTTTCAATTAGCTCTCAGTCATGCTGGAGACAATATGTTGGCTATCAGCTTTCAGAAAAGCTCAGTTACCATTTGAATGATGTTTTGATTGAGAATGATCCCTCACTGGAAAAAAAAATTGGTTTTATAATTCATCATCTTCACAGACTGTAACTCATCTGTTGTCATGCACAATTTGTCAGCCAATCTCTTTCCCATTCATCATTGGTCAGTTTCTGACCCAAAGATCGCTACTGAGCAGTTCTTATTTGGGTAGTTGAAGATTGTCAGCACTGCAAGAAATGAGAAAGATGAAAACATTTTAAGTGTAGTTGATATATGTAATATTTCTCATTTAGAGATTGTTGGAATAACATTATAAGATTATTTAACTTATTTCTACACAATTTTTACATTTCAGGCAATAATATTGGAATCATGTTGGTAACAACAGATATTTGTTTTAAAAAATGATCAGCGTTGGACAGATATTTGGTGTAATTATTGTAATTTCATGTAATTATTGGACTACAGAAGAGCAGAACATTTAGGCAACACTGTGCTAAAATGTCTTGAATTTATTAAATGTTATAATAATGATAATGATAATAAATGGTAAATGTATCTGTAATGCTAATCCAGGTAGATTTAGTTCCAATTTCTACATTTTATTAATGTTTATGTATTGGCATTAGTGTCGGCATCAGCAGTTGTGTACATGAAAAATATCATTTTTTAGCATTAGTAACTTTATTTTGTGAAATATTCTTTTCTATTGGCAGAAATTTTTGCTTGTTTATTTCGTTTGTGTGGTGCTGGTATGAGTATATCAGACACAGCAGGGTTGCTGCGTTTTTTTTACACATCTCCAGGTTGTGAGTGGTCCACCACCCAAAAATATCCAGCCAAAAGCATTTCTGTGGCTGCCACTGATGAAGGGATAGAGGACTGGAGCTACAGGATGGCTAATATTCTGTAAACGGTGCATCTTAAACACGGAAAAAATGGTTGTTTTGAATTTTCCTGATTCAAATGTGTATTTTGGCTCCACATGAATGAAAAATACATCATCAGCACAATTATTGTAGTTCATCATAAAAGCGCAAGGCCCAGATCAATCGTTCGCCTTTCATTTCATGAAGTGAGACTGAGTGAGATATCATGAGTGAGATTGTATTGGAGTGTGATACGTTTAAAATACAGAATATGACTTCGCTTCTAAATCCTCAATAAGGAATTTAAACAGGCAGGACTACAACCACCCCGGGACTGTCTAAGGAACCTTCAGTGGATTCAGATATTCCACAATTATGAAACTTATACATTAGTTTCATAGACATTACTGAACATTTTATAGTAATAAGCTTTAAGATTGATAGCAATATAATAAGCTTACACTGTAAAAAATGGGTTTAACTTAAAAAAGTCAGTTACCAGGCTACTTTTAAATTTTGAGTTGATTAACTTTGAATAGTATGTTAACAGAACAAGAATCTGTGTTTTATGCAACAATATGTTGACTGGGCATTAAACTCAAAATTTTAAGGCAACCTGAACACAAACTTTTTCAAGTTAAAACCCCATGTTTACAGTGTAGAGTTTAACTCTTGGAAACTAAATTATCACTTTTGTTTTGTTATCCTACATAACTGCATATTAATTACATAACGATTTCCGCATTTCCATTCAGTCAGATTTATGTATCAGCAGCTTAGATCCAATCAGAAAGTGGCTTGCTTACAGCAGCGATTCTGCTTAGGCTTTAAATGATATGATCCAAACTCTGGGGTCGGTCAGCTCTCAGAATCGTCTCAGACCATTCCTGTGTGAGGATTTTGCTGCTCTTGATACGTCTCTAGTCCTGAGCTGTGTGATAATGAGTCTGGCAGGTCTGTGGAAACAGGACACAGGAAGGACAGTGCAGTTCAGGGTGACCGATGGCCTTCAGGCTTCATTATCAGCACCTGGGCAGCACATCTCCTCTCCGTCCCACAGGAAGACGCCTCCGCCTTTTCTGGACGGCTCATATAAGGCCAGGCGAGTGTGAGGAGGAAGTGATGCCTCCTACTTCCTGGAGGTGTTTGTTTGTTTGCTGGCATGTTTACAGTAGAAGATAAATGACATAATTTCCTGTGCACAGGTTTCTCTCTCAGCCTCTCTGTTTCTGTCCTTATCTCCCTCTGTTACTATCTGTACTCTCTCTCTCTCTCTCTCTCTCTCTTTCTCTCTCTCTCTCTCTCTCTCTCTCTCTCTCTCTCCCTCCTGCTTCATCAGCGGATTTTCTCTCTCTGCATTCTCACTCACTTCTCTTTTTGTCTTTCCCCTCATGGTTTTTCTCTCCCCATCTCTTTCTCTCTGTCTTTCTCACCCACTCTCTCTTTCTGTCCTTCCGTCCTCACTCATTTCTCCTTCTCTTCTTACTCTCTCTTTTGCTCTCTCTCATTTCTCTCTTTCCCTCTTTACCTCTCCCCATCACTTTTTCTCTCCCATCTCTCTCCCTCTCTCTTCCTCACCCTCTCTTCCGCCACTCTCCCTTTCTCTCACACACTCTCTCTTTTTAACTCTTGCTCTCCTACTCTTAACCTCTCTCTCCCTCAGTCTTTCCCCCTCTTTTTATCTGTCTGTCTTGCGCTCTGTTTTTTCTCTCTTCTGCACTTTTTCTCTCCTTCTTTCTTTCCTGCTGCATCCCCAGATTTTGTCTCTTTCTCTTCTCTCTCCCTTCTCCCTCCATCTCTCTTTGTCTCTCCGCCTCACTTTTTCTCTCTCCATCTCTCTCTTTTCCACACTTTCTATTTCTCTGTTGCTCTCCCTCCCTCCATCTCTCACTCCTTTTCTCTCTCTTTTTCTCACTTTGTTTTTTCTTTCTCTGTTCTTCACTCATCCTCACTATCTCTCTCTCTCTCTCTCTCTCTCTCTCTCTCTCTCTCTCTCTGTCTGATGCTATCTTCAGGAATCTCCTGTGTGGAGATCAGGTCCATGATGGATCCACTAATCTGGTGAAATGAAAGTCTTTCTTGGTCATTTCAGAAATGGAATGGAATGAAAAGCTCTGAAGATATTACATTTTATAATATATTGTGTCTCTCAACGGAGAGCAGTGTAGGAAAAGCGAACAAATCAATACAGAAAACAGCAGCGTGGGGTTGTGGGGTTTTCGGGGTGGGGGGGGCGTTGAACACAGTGCTGGAATATTAAACAAGCGATACACGTCACAGTCCAAAGCTTATTTGGTAAAGAATCTATTACAGTACGGATACTTTCTGCAGTTGCATGCAGGATTGAATTTGGAGCTTGAGTTTTGGGGGTGGGGGGGGTGGGTTTAGGAGCTTTGAGGACTCATTGTGCTGAAACTGAGAAGCAGTTTAATCAATAAGACGCAAGGGAGAGCGAAGTCACGCGGGAGAACAGCGGTGGAGTGAGATTGTGGAGTAAGCTCTGTGATGATTGCTTGCTGCTTCGGAAAAAAAGGTTGCTTTGAATTTTCTTGATTCTAATGTGTACGTTGGTTCTACACGAATGAAATAAACCACATCACCACAATTACTGTAGTTTGTTTTTCTTACTTTTGGCAGGATTTGTGTTGATGAAATGCATTTTATTCATGTGGAAGCAATCTTACATTCAGAGCCCCACTTTTCTCTTTGTCTCTCTCTCTCTCTCTCTCTCTCTCTCTCTCTTTTCCATACTGCTTATAATGCTTTTACATTTACTGCAGTTTAGAGGTTTAGAGGTTACTTCTGGACGCAACTCATAATGATCTGTGGTGTTCAGTTAGAGGCAGTGGCAAAATGCCACCTTTCTCGCCCCCTAAAAATGTTATGCCCCAGTATGAAAATTATCTGCAATTATTAAAAAAAAGTGTAATTTGCTTGTTTATGTGCTATCTCTATGTCTCAACCAAGCTGATGCTTTACTGTTGACTAATGCACTGTAAAATGAAAGTTAAAGGGGAACTCCACCCATTTTTCAGAAGTTCTACATAATTTAAGGGTTGACATGTAAACAAAGTCATTCAGAGTGGTTTGGTGTGAAATACTCCGTTCTAGAGAAACTTACCAAGTCAAAATTGTTCACAGTTGTGCTGAGAGGAACCAGACATCTGAAGAGTTTAATGCCTCTAAAAGCTTCCTCACAGAAAGTTAATACATGAAGTGGTGAGATACACGCAGATGTCTGTCACATTGTTTTATTATAGTTTTGTGGTAAAGTTCTGGCTTAAAATGTATTTTAAGGTAAAGTAGTACCTAAAGAAAACATATGTTTTAGATTTATGACTATTTTACCATAATCAACATTACATATAAAACTTAGAAGACACATAAAGATTCACTGACAGTTTTGGATAGTAGATAAAATGCTTAAATTTGTGTCGGAGACATGACAACCCTTGGTTCTTATCACCATCACTGTAAAGATATCTGAGTCAGTACGTTTTTCTACAATTAACCATTTCACATCAAACCACTCTGAATGACTTTGTTAACATCTTAAAGACTGAATTATTCAGAAATGTAGAAAAATCAGTGGAAAAATGTATTTTATTACTTCCCCTGAGGTCCACTTATAACATATGCTTGGTTTTATTTACCAGAAAAGTCATAATTCATTTCTGTATACCACTTTCCAACTTATCTTTATCCCATAGAACAGGGGTGCCCAATCCTGGTCCCGGAGATGTACCATTCTGCAGAGTTCAGATCCAACACACCTGGCTCTAATAAATGGCTTTGAAGACCTTCACTATCTGGATCAGGTGTATTAGATTAGAGTTGGAGTTAAACTCAACAAGGCAGTAGATTCAGGACCAGGATTGGGTGCTCCTGCCTTA
The DNA here is from genome assembly GCF_904425465.1 of Colossoma macropomum. Taxonomy (NCBI): domain Eukaryota; kingdom Metazoa; phylum Chordata; class Actinopteri; order Characiformes; family Serrasalmidae; genus Colossoma; species Colossoma macropomum. Next base: position 35,334,069 of record NW_023494804.1, read on the forward strand.
GAAACAGACAGAGTGAGAGAGAGAGAGAGAGAGAGAGAGAGAGAGAGTGAGAGAGAGAGAGAGAGAGTGAGAGAGAGAGAGAGAGAGAGAGAGAGAGAGAGGGAGAGAGGATTTGAGGGGGAAATGAAATGTTAAGGTGGCATAATTTAAGCAGGCAATGTGAGGGTTCTGCCCCAAGGCCAATACAGCTGTAATCTCCAGCCTGATTTTTCTCCTGATCCCTAAGGGCCGAAAACAGTAACGAGGGAGAGACAGACACACACTGGCCTCACAGACACACACACCCACACACCCACACACACACACGCACACACACACACACGCACACACACACATATATATATATACAGACACACACACCCACTTGTAAAAGTAACTCTGTGAGGTTTTTCCATTCAGTCGTGCGATACTGTGAATAATGCTATGCGTACACTTACATGTAACCCTAACTGTAACATTAGTAACCAAAATAAAATATTTTGGCTTATTTAGTTTAGTTCAAATGGTGCATTTTTCTGTAGCGAAAAAAAACAAACGACTTTTTTGTATGATTTCTGATCATCCTGAGGGCATTTGGTCCCCACAGCACACTAATACATACATACAAACACTATTTATCTGAGCTCACACACTGCTTAGCCTCTATTCTGAAATATTCATGAAATCACCACAATTGGGCCCTGCAATTTGAATTTAGCCAGCGGCTACGCTGTGGGTGTACATGCTGATTGAATGTCTGTATTTTCCAGTTTAATTGATTAACCAAGGCCACAGTAGCTGTTTTAGTGATTGTGCAGGTTGATGGGAAATTACAGTGCAGTAGGTCTCAACAGCTGTTTGCAGTGACCGTCGACAAATAAGAAACAGCTATGATAAAAGCACAAGGTCTTGTTTTAGTGGCACAGATGGAGCATTGCTGGTGGAACCTCTTTAACTGAGGTGCTGGAGAGAAGGGAGGGAGATAGAGAAAGAGTCTGACTCAGTCAGATCAAAAAAAATGTAGGTCCAGCACTTTGCTTCCTGCAGCAAAAACTCGAATCAAAAAGATCCACTGTAAGCTTGGCCAGAGCCCCGGGCTGGATCGTTTTTTCAGTGGAACTGTTCTAGAGCAGCGCCTGCCAACTTCAGAGGGAGAAGGAGAAAAGGAATACATATTTGATATATCATCTCTGAGAAAGTATAGAGTTACGTAAAATGTATGCAGCTCCAATCTTCAGAGTAGTGACTATAGATCTAAATGATTTTCACCAGCATGCAGCTCTTATAAGCTTTAATTATGGTTACAAATTATATATAAATAGTGCAGATATAAATCTGCGAGCTCATTAAATAAATGAATACAGTACTGTGCAAAAGCCAGAGCCTTCATTTATTCACTTTCCAGTCAAAACAGAAAGTAGAAGTTATTAATTTTTCATTGTCAGAAAAAGCAGAAAACACAGGTTTAACAGAAATTTACACAGAAGTAAATTTTGGTTTCAGTATTTAGTATTTTTCCAGAGTCTTTTGCCTTTATTACAGCTTCCATTCTTTTCAGGAGACTTGCATTCAGTTTTTCAAAGAAATCTTCAAGGGTATTTTTCTACACCTCCAAAGTTCAGTCTCTATCAGTATCTATTTTTTCAGGTATTTTCCATCTACTTTCCTTATCCTACATCTATCTATCTATCTATTCACTCTCCCTTCTATCTATCTATCTATCTATCTATCTATCTATCTATCTATCTATCTATCTATCTATCTATCTATCTATTCACTCTCCCTTCTATCTATCTATCTATCTATCTATCTATCTATCTATCTATCTATCTATCTATCTACCTATTCACTCTCCCTTCTGTCTATCTATCTATCTATCTATCTATCTATCTATTTTTTCACTTATTTTCCTTTGATTTTCCTCTTCCATATGCAAATGGATTATCTCCTGAAAAATTAATAACTTGTACTTTAAAGCCATTTTAGTCTCTCTCTCACTGTCTTACTCTCTCACTTACTCACTTTTCACAATCAACACATAAAACCACACAAACAATAGTCCTGCTGCTTACTGACAATGTGGCGCAGTGCTGTATTTGTACACTCTTGGCTCCAATATTAACCCAGTGTGTAGGACAAGCAATCAATTCTTCTCTGGCTGCTTCTCTGTAGGACCTTTCCGTTCACTCCTTATCTCATCTCTTTCCCCTTCCACCTTCTGCTTCCCGTAGGCCTCACTAAATCAGGTGCGTGGCTTCCAGCAGGTTAAGCCGATGTGGAAACGTGTGGATGACCATTGCTCTGTATAGCTTATGAAATGCTAGATGAAAGAGCATAAATGCTTATTAGGGTAGCCAGGGTAGTGGTGGGCAAGCCTAGAGGCCTTGAGGCAGAGCTGTTAAAACTCTCACTGCTGGTTTGAAGTGAAAACATGTGAGGATAATAGAAAAGGGGAAATTTTACAGCAGCTTAGAGAAACCACTTTTCTATAGAAAGCCCATAGAAAAGGCTACAGGCTTTAGAGTGGATTGATTGTACCCAGGATGTAGTGTTTATTATTGTATCACAAGCTATTTTCTCACTGAATCAGTTTAGCTACAGGCATTAGCAGGGCTCAGAAGTGGAAGAAAAAAACTAATCAGTTCTAATTCCAACATGATGTTCCTGTCATCCTGAAATCAAATGTTTTAGCCTTTGTTCATGTTAAGCACGATTCATCATTTTATAACATTTAAAAGACCATGATTTGAATTAAAATGTAATGTAATGAAGCTGGGATAGGCTCCAGCCCCCCACTGCGACCCAGAAGGATAAGCGGTTTAGATGATGTGTGTGTGTGTGTGTAATGTAATGACTTTTGCCTGCATCTAAATGCAGCAGTAAGCAGAAAAAAATATTAACCAATAATGTCATGCTTTGCTTTTTATAATGAACTTTACTCTTAACTTTTTTCTATACATATGTAGCAGAAGCAGTTTTATTGCGTATGAAGTTCGTCAAAATATTGGATTTAATATTCATTTAAAATAATCAGTATTGGGGTTAACATGCATTATCTTCTATGTATGGAATTCTTGGGGTTGAATTATATATGATGTCCTCACTATACTGGTCACTGTCACTGGTGTTATGTGTATGGTGAGACAGAGCTGAGAGCTGTGACCTATACCTTTTTATGACTTCAGCCTTTTGTTCCTGTGTTTGTCAGCTAATAAACTCAGCACTACGCCTGAACCAGAAGCTCCTGTGAAGAATCGTCATTACTCGCAATAAGTGGTCACCAGTACAGAAGTGTTACACATATAAATCTTCAACAACACCAAACATTAAAAATACTTTACAGACAATTCAATATAGTCAACCAAAAAGTATAAAACGGAAAATGTGTCTTATAAGTTAAAAGTCTAAGAAATTCCAAAAAAACTTTATTTCATTGTAAGTGCAAAGTCTGTAGTCTTTTTTATTTACCAATAATTAGTTTAAAAACAGTTTCTATAAGCATTATGGTTTGTTCTGTAAATGCTTTACAGCAAACTTTGGAGTTTACAATACAAATTAGCAACAAAGCAGTCAATTCCAAACATTCTTGGAAAACTTCTTATTAAGAATCCCATGCATTATACTTTCTTTTATTAGGATCAAACTTAAGTCTTATGTCCATTAAGTCTTATATCATTCTTTTCCAAATCTGATCAGACCCTGTTAATATGAGTTTGAATAATCAGTTAATTTGAAGTTGTATCATTCATCTTCTTTACAGTTGCGCACAGGACTTAACTTTAATAGTGATGAAAAACCTGCAAATATTTATAATTAAACATTTTTCCTTAATCAAAACTGTCTGACAGAGCTGACACTGTGCATAAAATTATAGATTAAATGAAAGCATGTGAGACTTGCTGTTAATTTAAAGACATTTTGGAATTTGAAGGTGTGACATAGTTTTAGTTCTTAACACATTCTTGTTAAGTTGTAGGGTACAAAGAATATATTGCTGCTGTTGAGACAAAACCATATTTCATGATGAATGGACCAATAGAAATGGTCCAAAGTAACTTGGAATAACAAATTTGTACAATAACTCTTTTCCTTCTCCTGTAAAGTTACCAATGTGGTTAAAACATATGACAATACAATAACAAAACTGGAAACAGAACATTGGAATTACTTTTTTTTCCTGTTTGGATCTGTTTTCCATTTCCACCCATCATTACAAAGCACGCCCCTAGAATCGACAACACCCAGTTCATTTAGAGTTTGCCAGCATCAGAGTGCCATGACTTTCTACTGATGAGGTAGGCTGTTTATTAAAGGCATTACTTCACTATTCAGATATAGATGACAACACTATTGCATTATGCTAACGTTGCTTCAGAAAAGATAAAAATACTCAATATAGCCCACATCTCAGCAGAGTGTAATAAGTGCTGTCCCTGACATGTTGTTTACGACAGTGAATATCATGGTTATCAGCTAATTTATCTCAGAGTGGTTGTACTTGCTTTCAAGAACCTACTAAAAGGTGTAAACATTAAGAGAGGGCTACGAAACTGCTCTCCCCTGGGAAAGTATTATGTATTATGGAAAATATGATGACATACTGTTACATTTCACTTATTCAAAAAGATTTTTCATCCAATGCTGTACAAGTAGACTCCAAATACTTATTTGTAGTAGACTTGTTATGTAAAGTCGGCTACATAAACAGTTAAACTCTTTACGTTGTTTTGGCAGCACATGTTGGCCCTACAGTACTAGAACCTGGTGCCGCAGGTCACTAGTCAGTTTTCGTCATGTTTTCTTAGCTGAGCAAGTGGAAAATGGGGAGGAGTTATGTGGTGAAGGGGAGTGTGTTAAACATGACTGACAGAAGGTCAGTGTAAACACAGACAAACCCTCTGGTCCTTAGTGCAGCTTTTCAAACCAGGTGTTCTCAGGCACATAATACACTTGCGCTGATGCCATTTCTAACTTAATTGGATGTTATTTATCATTTAAAATTTCCCAGGTTATTTGTGCTAGTCAGAAAAGAAGAAAAATCGCCTAGTTCACCTTTAAAGATGATTACATTTTCAGTTTTGTTTTTGCCCCTGGCAGAATACCGTTCACTTCAGGTTTCCATTTTGGTTCTTCGAATCAGAATGAAGCCCTGGGCACCAGTACTTCAGTTACTGTCTCTGTCAAATGGTGAAGAATAGGGACTATTTCATGCTCTCTCATGCCTAGTAATGAGTTCATAAATTCGTTTAATGATTTGCAGTGTAATGTCATTATAGGCAATGTAACCACACAAGTAGAGGCCAGTAATCTCCATTATTAACACTTTGGTGCCCTGCAGTAGTGCAGTCTGCCTCAGATGCTTATTTCTCCCTCTTCATGAGCTCTAATTGATTAGGCTGGGGCTGATAATAGAGATTGATAATGGAAGTTACAGCGGCGCCCCTTCGTTTTCCAGACCCAAATCAGCCTTCTTTTTCCTTTTCTACACCAAATCAATCAGACCACTGCTCCCCCCTCCCCAGCCTCTCCCTCTCTCTCTCATCCCACCCCCAGTGCTCTGCTCTCGCTCTGGCTGTGTCAGCTGGGCTAGGTGCTCGTGTGCATTAATTAAGACGCAGAGAATGTCGTCTCCGCAGCAGCCGCCGCAAGGTCACCTCTGGCTTTCAGAAAGACCCCACCTCAGATATGGCTATTCAGAAAGCACCCCCATCCTCTCTATCTCTGTCTCTCTCAACATAAAACACAGGAGAGCTTGGTTTGAATGATGATGTGCGCCTGATGTACTGTAAGATAGGGGTCCTCTATGAACTGCATTAACTGCAGTTATTTCTGTTTATTATATGATTTGCTCAATAGAAACTACTAAAGACAAAGGCCACACTCTCACATTTGCCACTGCTGGGTTTAGCTGTAGCAGACACCCTTTAATAATATTTTGCATTATACCAAAAGCATCATTGATTAAGCTCTTCAACTCAGGGCTTATTGTTTAGTTCTAATTCTTAAGACATGGATTATAATACTTGAAATTAGTGTTTTGACAAAAAGTGAGGCACTCAACTTTTCTTTACGTTGAAAGTGATTTCTGGGAAATTTGTCAGGTACGTACAGAGACATTATAAAGGAGCAGACAGCTTACTGCTTGAAATTTGAATGGCAAAGCTCATAGAGCTCAACACAGTATCTGTTTGCAGAGAAAGTCCTGCAAAAAAAAAAAAGATCCAGTGGAGATCTGTGCAAACACAGTAGACAGAACGACCCTGAAAAAACATGTTTATTTCGTGCATTACTGAGCCAAACACTACAAGCTATTTATGAGATTTTTTCCAAATATGTTTTTGAAACAGTAATTTGACCTTCAGCTTCGAGTATTTGGTCTCTCCCCAAAGAGATAAGAGTCTGGTGTTGTATGACTGGAAATAACTGCCCGGCAGAGTTGCAACGATGGCCGTTGATTGAACATACTTTCCTATAAGGACTTTGGTATCTACAAAAGAATGCATTTATGGGTGAAGCATGTATTGGTCAATTAATGTTAACATTTTCAGTTTAACAGTCTGATTTTTGCCTCATTCTTTGAGTGTACACTGCACTCTAACATCCATACAGCGAGATACCCAGTAAAGCCAGGCTTTTCTGGGAGAGAGAATTGCAAGATGTTTCAGATGTGTGTGCGTGTGTGAGTGTGTGTGTGTGCGTGCGTGAAGGGACAGCGGGGCGCTGTGTGGTCCGGCTGTGAGAAGGCTCTCTGTATGCTTATCATCTGTTGCTTATCTCCCTGTGCACCCCTGAATTGCAGTGACCTGCAGGTGAGGTGCACGGAGACCCCACACACGGCTCATAAATTACAGAGTGCGAGAGAGAGAGAGAGAGAAGGGGGGAGGGGGAGAAAAAGAGAGGAAGAAGGAGAGATGGAGGGGAGGAAAGGTGACAAAGGTTAAAGTCTTTTGTTACCTGCGAACTAGAGTTCATCTCTCCCTCTCGCTGCCTTTCTCCCTTTTTCTTTTTATGTTGACAGCTAATCAGCACTGGCTAATGAGGACGTATTCTCCGCTGGTCTTTGACGTTGCTTTGCTATCATTATCTCAGCAAGGAGGAAAAGAGCTGGGCTGTAGTAGCAGCATGCCCCAGCACTGCCTTCCAACAGCCACAGTATTGCATCCCTTTTGCTCAATATAAGCCACTGAAGAAAAGAGCAGAATTACACCTTTCTTGATGTTGTGCTGAGGTGCATCAGCATATCACGTTAAAGGGCCTTTATCATAGAAAATACTTCTCACTTTTTTAAATAAAAGAGTTTAATGTGGCATGTAAAGACATTTTACATGCTACATTTCTCTAGAGTCCATTCACTCCCCAGTCCATACAGTCCATTTTGAAAATTTTGAAATCTCTGAATTTATGATGTCACAAAAACCATCACATTCACACATATTGGCTTATTCAGACTACAATAGCCTGCCCATTCATGCTAAAATTATAACGAGTTTTTCAGTCTAGACTGTAGTGGATCGTGAATCAAAACAGAGCTTGCTTACATGTTTCATTCTTAAAGCTACAGTAACAAAAACAATGGCCATGTAAAAAGGAATTATGAATGTTTTTGGTCTTGGGGAAAATGCTAAAATACAAGAAAAATGCATGTATTTTGTAAGATATAGGCCTTTTTTTTTAATTATTAGCCTCTTTTTAATGCTTTGTGCAAGATGCCAAAAGCTTATCATTGCTGTCATTATAGAAAATCTCTCCAAAACAGTAACTGTCAGTTAAAACACACGCAAGTGAATTATATGTGTTCATATACTGCGGCCGACGTCTTCACTAAGTACACCTTCTACACTCATTGTCCATTTTATCAGCTCCACTTGCCATATAGGTGCACTTTGCAGTTGTACAATTACAGAATACTATTATTGTTATTATTCTTATTATTATTTCTCTGCATAACGTGTTACAGTTACACAGTCTAAATGGCTGCTGGAGTTTTCAAATGGTGTTAAAAAAAGTTCAAGATTACAACAGCTTATCATCTCTGTTGGAACAAAATCTTCTATCTCCAGAATGATAACTTTACAGGAGAAGGAAAAACATTCTTTGTAATTCATTGTAATAAAAATTAGTTTCCAAGTCATTCTGGACTAGTTATATTGTGCTGTTCATCATGAAATATAAACATATAGCAAAAGATGACTGGACTTTTCAAATTATGCAATGATAAAAAATGATAAAAATTGAGATTTTTCACTACAGTTAGTTGCCAGTTTATTGGAAACACCTATCTTGTACTGACGCTCACTTACAGGTGCATCTTGCAGGTTTACAATAACCGACTGTAGACAATTTATCAGCCACCTCTATCCCATCCATCAGCGGGAAGGGACCACCACTGACCAGATTTTATTTGGGTGGTGGCCCAGCATAGCAGTGATACTGAAATGGTAGTAGTATGATTACAGTTAGTAGTTGTGGACAGGGTTCCTGTATGGTAGATGTGCCTGATAAAATGTCAGAGTATGTAACTTGCAAAAATTGCACATTCAAAATAATAATAATAATAATAATAATATTTGAAAGCAGTTTTTTATTCATATAAAATCAAGATTTTTTGTTTGTTCTTTTTTGTCTTTCTTTTTCTGGGTAAATCTAAGAGATCTATCCTAAAAGTCCACTGTAGTGGAAATGTCTGATTCTGTGGCTGAATTATGGCTGAAATTACTGTCTGGGTGATTGCTCACTCCTCATAGAACATAAAGGACACCTAAGCCTCTTATTCTCTCTCATAGAGCCCTGCCTCTTTGTTGCTTGGCTATAAAACTGAATAGAGACCATAAAAAGCTTAGTGCACAAAAACATGGAAACACAGCCAAGTGTGCTGCTCTAAGGCACAAACACACAGATGTTGTTGTTAAGGGCTACTGTTAGACATCAGAGGAAAGCATAGGGGCTAGATTTGCTGAAATTGTCTATATTGTCTGTTGTACCTCTTTGTATATGCCTGTGTGTGTGTGTGTGTGTGTGTGTGTGTGTGTGTGTGTGTATTCTATGCTTTTGGTCATATTATGCAGACCATCTCTCCCTGAAGTGAAATGAAGTGCATGTTGGAGGTCAGTTACGACACACACAAGTGGATCTTATGTGTCCATATAATGTGACTGGCAACTTCATTAAGCACACCTAGCATCTACACTCATTGTCCATTTTATCAGCTCCACTTACCATATAGGTACACTGTGTAGTTCTACAATTACACTTCTATTATTATTACTATTATTATTACTTCTCTGCATACTTTGTTAGCCCTATTTTACACTGTTCTTCAGTGGTCAGGACCCCCATGGACCACCACAAAGCAGGTATTATTTGGTTGGTGGATCAATGTGTGTTGCGCTGGCACGAGTGGATCAGACACAGCAGTGCTGCAGGAGTTTTGAGTGTGTCCACTCACTGTCCACTTTGTTCAACACACATACCTTGTTGGTCCACCTTGTAGATGTAAAATCAGACACAATAGCTCATCTTTTGCTGCACAGTTTGTGTTAGTGTAATGCTTGGAGTCAGTCTACCTTTAAACTTTCACTCCAACCCAGATAGGAGTGAAAGAGAGGAGAAGAAAACACACATTAAACATTAAACTTAAACACACATTGGCGATATTCCAAGTTGTTAGTTCATTAGCCACTTGACCATAAAGTCAGGTCTCAAGACTTCACCTGACTGTTCAGACATTATAAAACCAGTCCAAAGCCCAGTAGTGGCATTATTTACAGATATAAAAGAAAATGAAAGAAGACTAAGGTCCAGTGATCTTTGTTGTGTTATGGTGCAAATCCCCAGCAGAGCTATGATCCTGCGCATGTTACTTGGGTGTGTCTTAAAAAAACAGCGCACATTTACCAGCCATTACATTAGTCATCCTCTCATCCTTCATCAGTGGTCACAGGACACTGCTGGCTGGATATTTTGGGTTGGTGGACTATTCTCAGTCCAGCAGTGAAACTGAGGTGTTTAAAAACTCCAGCAACACTGCTGTGTCTCCTACCTGTGCAACATATGTTAACATGCCACCACCATGTCAGTGTCGCTTCAGTGCTGAGAATGATCCATCACCCAAATAATACCTGCTCTGTGGTGGTCCTGGAGGGGTCCTGACCATTAAAGGACAGGGTGAATGGGGGCTATCAAAGTGTGCAAAGAAACAGATGGACTACTGTCTGTAGTTGTAAAACCACAAAGTGCACTATATGATAAGTGGAACTGATACAATGGACAATGGGTGTAGAAACAAGGAGGTGTACTTATGGCCAGTATGTGTGCTGTCAGTGATGCATTGAATTTACTTGGTTCAAATGTGTACATTATTTCCATGTGAATACAATATATTACAGCAACACTATTTCGTCTTTCAGTTTAATCACATTTAGCCATAATTCTATGTCATATATTTAGTTCATGTGGATTCATTTTGTTGCAGCAGATATGCAAAATAGTTAGCAGAGTTGCTGTTAAATCTAAATTGACTGGTGCAAATGTCTAAGCATTGGCCCTTTCATGATTGTGAGTTCAATCCTGGCGATTCCGCAGCTATCTGTGACCAACATTTCAAGAGAGTAATACTGGCCTCACTCTAGGATAGGATATGATGACCCTCACTCCTCCATCAGGCAGCGTAATGTTAGCCAATGCAGGCATTTGTTAGTTAATATAACAGAACTGGCAGTTAGCATTATTCTTCAAGCGTGTTGAGCTATCCAATGACAAAAAAAATAAATAAAAAATGCAGCTCAGTAGCATTGTGTATTTAGAGAAACCTAGCCAACAGGTAATACTGGACATGACTAAATTGTAAGAAGAGAATTGAAATGACTGAGAAAGCTATAAAGAAATTGGAACTATCTTAGGCTAAGTGGCGATCAAAAGCAGCTGACAAAAAAATAGGCTTCTCAAAAAAACAACCAACCAACCAAACAAACAGACAAAAACAATGATACATAATGATACATTACACATCACAAATGAATAAACGAATAAATGTTACATAATAAATAAATGTTAATATTTTAGTGCAGCCCAGCATCCCCTAAATGTTCTGCTCTTCTACAATAAATACATCGTCAAACCTTGGTTTAAAATATCGGTCAAATGTGAATATCTGTCCAATACTAATATTTTGTAAGCAAATATCTACTGATACTGATATGATTCCTGATATGATGTCATTGTGCATCCCTATCCTTTACTATTTATTAATAATCTGTAATATTAAATAAAGCATCTAAAATGACCTTTTAGTGTGTAATAACTTTACATCTACATTGTATCATTGTGTTAGAAAGTTATTACTGTTTATAAAACAATAAATGATTCAGGACTTAAACGATAGCGAGTGTATGCTGTATGAATGTGTGTTTTCCTGGTTTTTCAGTTAAAGCCCACTATCTGACTCTTATTCCCTGATCCAGTCAGGAGTGAAATCGGCCAAGCTGGAGCAGGGCACCCCACTGCCACACCTTTTCAAACTCCACACACTGCAGTTACTGCCTCAGCTCACTCAGCAGCCTCTCTGTATTTACAGCCATTACCATGGTAATGACATGTGTGTGTATATGTGTGTGTGTATGTGAGGGGTAACATCTGGAGCACAGTTAGAACGTGGAGATAAAATATGACCTGCTGAGCACCCAAAGTGGAAAGCGCTGTAGTGATGTGTCTCCATTAGGTGGACACTGGTGTGAGTGCATGTGTGTCACCGTGCTACCCTGTAGCGCCAGACCCATCACGTTCGGTCCGAAATTACATTCCAGCCCCAACGCGTCTGGGTGCTAATTCAGTCTGCGGAACTCTTCTGTCTTGTCCATCTAGTTTTTTCCTTGAAAAACAAATTACGGCGATGACAAAAAATCTATTTCTCGGGGTCTAAAAGGCTAAGTAGCTGAACTGGATGAGGCATTGTATAAACAGATAAATGAACACTAGAATGGCATGTTTGCTGTGGCGGGCAGATAATTGGCCGACATTTCAGGGGCCGTCTGTGACAGCTTTGACAATTGTTCTTTTCAGCTCATGCGCCACTGTCCCATCAACACCAAGCAGCATTCAGCAGATCAGCTGATGTTAGCGCTATAATTTGCGAGCAAATTTATGTATTCCACTTCCTGGCAGATGAGTCCAATTAACCCGATGAAATCAAATGGAGTTCGTTACATCTGGATATGAAAATGTATAATGGTCCCACGGGGAGCACTGCTTCGCAAAGGTCGCTTTAGACATGGATTTAGCGTGCTTGTAGCTAAGTCTGATTGTTCCCTGAGGTGCTAGCGCTCATTAATTGTCTGTGTTCTTCATCTGGCAGCATTTCAAATGTTACAACCTGAACATTTACTAAAGTCCAACCAGTTAAGGAAAATGTGTTCATTCAAAAAGCACAAATTTCAAATTATTGCATCTGATCGTTGCCAAACATATTTGTACTCCAAGGCCAACAGATGTGTTTTTCTTTTTTAAATGATTCTGATTCTACAGTAAATCCTTCAAAATGTGGTTCGTACTTCATCAGCTGCACTGAAGGCAAAATATTCTTCAATATCACATAATTAAAAACGTGAGGAGCAGTGGAGGACGTGAGAGAGGAGGGCGGTGTGTAAAGAATGACTTATTAATTCTTTCTGTGTCCGTGACCTTGCGGGTCAGCGGTGCTGTGTTGTATTTCGGGGAAACGGTGGAGGAGCGAATGTAATAGACGTTGAAGCATTTTCCTCTTGTCCTTGTTCAGTGAAATGGCAGCTTTGGCACTGCGCTCAGTGCAGAGAACGATTCAAGATTCAAGATTCACTTTATTGTCCATGAAAAGGGTGGAAATTTGCCTTGTGACCCCCAAGCCGCCACACATCAGACACAACACACACAGCTCCAAGGACATCCAAATAACGCCCAATAGAAAATAAAAAACATAGATACTGCAGATCAATTAAAACTCCTTAAAAACGAAATTCCAAATGTTACAATCCAAGCCAATGTTTCATTATATTGCCTTGCACTACAGAAAGAACAGAACAGGTGGAAACAGTGATGTTTTGACATATAAATATTTTGGGCTGGAGTTCCAGACCAGCTATTCTTCTCCTGTGGAGAGAAGCAGATAAGAAAGAATGTTTACGAGTGTGTGAGGCAGCAGGGACCATGCGAGGTGTTTGTGTGTGTCTGTATGTCATATCCCTCTGACAGAGGGACAGAATCAATACACATCATTAATGTTTCATTAGCCTGTGTGTGTGTGTGTGTGTGTGTGCTCTGTGAGCTCTGAAGGTGCCACAGGTTTACCAAGTCATCACCATTTACCCCGAACCCTCAATCTCTAAATTTCTCTCTCATTCACTCTTTCTCTTTTGTTCTGTGTATGTGAGTGTGTGTCTGTGTGTGTGCGTGTGTACCTGTGGATGTCTACAAGGTGACCCCAAACTACTCTCTTAACAGCAGTTTTCATCTACAACTTCTCTCTCTACCTCTCTCTCTCTCTACCTTCATGTAGCTCTCTATCTCCACCTCTCTCTCTTTCTCTCTCTTTATCTTTCTTGCTGCCTGTTTCTTTCTCTCTCTCTCTCTCTCTCTCTCTCTCTCTCTCTCTCTCTCTCTCTCTCTCTCTCTCTCTCTTTCTCTCTCCTTCTTACTATATCTCTTTCCCTCTCTGTCCTACTTGCTTTCTGTCTCTCTCTCTCTCTCTCTCTCTCTCTCTCGTTTTCTCTTTATCTTTCCTTCTCCCTGCCTCTCTCTTTCTACCACTATCTTTCTTTCTTTCTTTTTTTTTGAACCCTTCTTTTTCTGTGAATGTGCACTGAAAGGTTACTTGAAACTGTATTTTCACCCACAACCTTAAAACCATCTCTCTCTCTCTCTCTCTCTCTCTCTCTCTCTCTCTCTCTCTCTCTCTCTCTCTCTCTTTTTCTCTCTCTCTCTCTTTCTCTCTCTCTCTCTCTTTCTTTGATGTTCTCTGTTCATCCTATTGAGTGTAGACAGAACAGGAAAATGGTCCATTAAGCGCAGTGTTGTGGTCTGTTCTCAAAAATCATGAAAATCATGTGCTGAGTTTGTGGAGGCTAATTATCTTCAGCAGAAAAGCATAAACAGATTTCTCTTTCTGTTTTACATGTGGAGCCTGTAACCCATTTTCTGCACTTATTTCAGAGGGACAGCAGGCAGCTATCCATTTCACTTCACTGATGCTGAGTAACTAGCTTAATGTGTGTTGTTATAATGTTTGTGTTTATTTTTGTTATAATGCGCTTGAGGCAGGGGGCGAGCTTGTTAAGCATTGCCTGCACATACATAATAATAACTGCCAGATTTGATCACACAGGGCTCATTTTCTTTCTCTCTTGCTGTCCCTTTTGCTCACTCTCTCTTTCTCTCTGTCTGTTTAGCTGTACAGTAGATAGTCATGGGGTGTGTATATGACAATATGGTATTTTAAGTGAGATTAAATCACAATATGCCTTCTGGAACTAAACCACTCAGGTATTTAGAATGGTATTCTATGCTCCGCCCACTTTTTCATTATAAGAGTGACTGTATTTGGAGTCATTTTTTACATTTATTTAGCTGTAAATTTATGATTTTCAGCACTAAACTCAGAGTCTGATTCAATTAAAGGACAGTTTCAGACACGAGGGAAAGTTTTCGACAGAACACATTGCTGAGGGGATTTAAAAAATAAAGTTTTGGGATAATTATAGACCCTGTAAACAGCAATATGTCTGTCCCACTGTCAAATTAAAATTGCATAGCAATAAGGGGCTTTTTAGGCATGAGATGTAGTGCACCTTTTTACATAAGACCTTAGAAGGAGGATACGCTTCTTAGGGGTCAGGTTAATACATTTGATTGACAAGTAGGTGGACACAAGACATTGATTTGAGAGAGTGGCAACAACCAAGACAACTGATAAACTTATCAAATATATAATAATATAATATAATAATATAAATAGAAAGCAGGTTCAGATTGTGGTAATGTTCGTGTCGAGTGTTGTACAGCTCTGGGAGTTCAAAAACATCCAAGTTAGCTTCTTCTCTATGTTGAATGAGGCATCCTGAATATTGATTGGTCATCAATGGATGACGTGCCGCATTTTTGTTTTGTTCAACAGAAAAGTGCTCAAAGTTTTATAGCTTCTCGGTCACAGTGCATGTTGCTGCATAGACAGGTCCGGTAGTTTCAGGTTTTTTTTTTGCCACGCTGAAGATGCAGTAGTCTACTCAGAGACCTATTCACAGGTAGGCCAGAGTAACGTTCATTACAGGCCTACCCAGTCAAATGCAAATAAAATATGTATTGAGCCGCATTTTTTAAGATAATGAAATTTGATTTGTTCTCTGTCAGCGCTGTCACTGCATTATGGCCAATCAAAATAATCATGCGGACTGCAAACCTGCACCTTTTTTTAGCCCTCCAATCACTGCTTAGCAACCGTTGTTATCCACCATTGCCATGTCTATCTCTGTAGAAGGTGCTACACTACCCAGAGCAACTTTGACGTCCTGAGATGTAACATGGCAGATATGCAACACAGATACTGCAGATGATCCTCTGACATCGCTATGATGAAAATATGAGAGTTTATGAGGGTAATTAACAGATTATGCTTGTAAAATGCAAACTACATAATTTGTTTTTTATTTGAATAACTCATAACATTGCTAAATATAGCTAAATCAGTATGATTTAGTCTAGTTCCAGTAGCTACCCAGTTAAGGCTACAAGCTCTGTACTTAGCCATATTAGTGATTAGATGAGAAATAAATGGTATTTCAAAATTGTTGTATCATGTTTCCTACTCACAACATACCACAGCATGCATGAGTTCACTGTTAATGATAGCATATTGATGGCACGGTATTATAAAACAAAAATAAGAAATCAGCAGATGCATTAGGCTGTATTATGTCTGGTTAACTGTATGAGTAGCTGCCTTCCTGTTTGCTGAGGTTTGGTAGAGACAGATTTTCATGACATATTTTTGAGGGATGCATTCTTCTCAATAATCAATGAAGACCAATTACACAGATAACAAATGGGCCAGTACAATCTCTTACAAATTACATTACCGGACTTCCTCCTGATAAAACTAGTCCAGTTCAAAATGGCTTCAGGAAACCTTAGAAACACAAAATATCAAGATATGTGTTGTATTTGTTGAAGAAGTACTGCAAAAATAAATGTATGCTTCATCACCCACGCCTAATTAGCATGTGGAGTTAATGGTGTCAGGCAGGCAGTGAGGATGATAGGCAGAGTTCTGGGGCAGCAGGGCTGGCATGGGGCCGGCAGCGCACCCCTGGGGTTCTGCTGGGGTGAGGATGCCCCTCTTTGCCTCATGGCTTGTTTGGCAGGAGTGGGTGTAAGTGGAGCAATGCAATGGAATGAGCTGAAACTCTGCAAATTAAAATCAGGAGCAATTAGAAGAGATGACACGGAGCCAGAGAAAGAGCACTCACACATGAGGAGATATCTCAGGGTGTAACAGACATATACCCCAGAGCTGTCAGGTGCAGTAGAGATGCATACTCACTGACTTGTGTGCTTTTTAATAGATAACAGTGTGTCATACAGTGTCAGGAACCACATAAGCAAGTCTATTTGACAACTCAGCACAGTTGGGGGCAAGTCTGTGATGATTTAGGCATGTGGTTGCTAAGTTGCTACATGATGCTAATGCTGGGGTAAGCTTTCATTACTTGTTTTCTACATTAGCCTCGCAGCTCCAGTGCAAAGCTCAAGAAGCAAACGTCTGATGTCAAACATGTCTTAGCTTATCAAATATATTAGGCGTAAGGGGAAACTGTAAATATTGCAATAGCTCACAACACTTTTAATGTTGATGCTTACATACACTCTCAAAAAAGATGGTTCTTCAAGGGTTCTCTAGTAAAGAAAATGGTTCTAAATAGAACCAGGAATACTCAAAGAACCCTTTGAATGATTAAAGGGTTCTTTGCATCACACAAGGGTTTTTCAGATTGTTGGAGAATGTGTTGTATATGGTTCTATTTACAACCTTTCTATAGGGTTCTATATAGCACGAAAATGTGTTCCTTTATTGTTACAATGTCAAGGTTGTTACAACAGAAGAACTCTTTTCGGTGCTACATATAACGCTTTTTCAAAAAAGGCTCTACATAGAACCATCTACAGCATATTCTTCATCAATGTGAAGAACCGTTTCATGATGCAAAAGCCTTTTAATCATGCAAAGGGTTCTTTGAGTGTTCATGGTTCTACTTCAAATTGGGATGCTCTTTTCATACCCAGTGATGTTACTGACCTGTTGCCAATTAACCTAATTAGTTGTGAGATGTTTCACCAGGTGTTTTTTCTTAGCATTACACAACTTTATCAGTCTTTTGTTGCCCTTTTTTGAAACATGTTGCTGGCATCAATTTCAAAATTGGCATATATTCTTTAAAAAAATTAAAAAAATAAACTTTCTCAGTTTCAACATTTCAACATATTGTCTTTGTACTATTTTCAATAAGGTGTAAATGATTTGCACATCATTGTGTTCTGTTTTTATTTACATTTTACAAAGTGTTCTCATAAAGTGGGAAACAGGCTTGTACTTGACATTTGTGTATTTTATTATTATGCCATTTTAATTATGGGTTTAGATGTTTTTGGTCTCTTGTGAGTCAATGTCACTGAAAACACAGAAAATGCGTCATTTAAAAGAAGTGGAGCTGCAGAGGCTCTATCTGTTGTTCATCTCTCCAGTGGCTTCTGGTTTGTGTACTCTAAACACTCTTTTGGGATGAGCTGCAATGACTACATCCCTTTGGCAAGAACTAAACAGTTCAGAGAGAGGGAAAGAGCGAGAGCGATAGAGGGAGAGGAGCATTATTCTGTGCTTGGGGGTGGAGAAGTGGTGGTATAATTGCATCTTTCATCTGAATCCCATGAGCACTGAAAGCCCTAAAGGTGACGGGAATCAAATAGCAAAGTTTCCTTTTGTTTTCCCACATGCTGTTGATGGCATGTCCACAGAAATCTGGAGGCAGGGGCGAAGTGTATGTGGTTGGATCAGGTGTATTAGTGTTTAAGGCCTGACCAATAGCATTTTGACATTGATTTAAGGACCTGTAAATTTTATTAAGTGAAAAAAATGTATAATGTCAAAAACTAAAAAACCCACAAATAGTTTTAGTCACAGATGGCTAGAAGTGAGTTAATGCCATTAACACAATGAGTGCTGTTAATGATTTATTGTGTTAGCACATCATTACATTAGCTCTGACAGACGTGACATAAAACAACCACATTCTTTCTGCTTTTTTATCGGTGGCGTTTGTGTTAATACCAGTAAATCTGTTGTCGGCCAATTTATCTGTCAAATGATATGTCGCTCGGGTCTTAGTTGACTCCAGTTGGTGTGTGTTGGGTTAGGGTGGGTTGGTGAAATGAAGATTGAATAGTTCTTGACTTAAATATAGGAAACTGTATGGATATTCATCTCATTTACAAAAAAAAATCCTTAAAGAGCCATCAATTCAAAGGTTATTTAGAGAAAGTGAAGTACTTATTCTATGGTTTTACTCCAAGGAGCCCTTTTTGGTACCATTATATGTATGTTTGTCTTGGTTCGGGAAGCTTTAGGGAGAGTTTCAAGTCATGTTCTGCTTCAACAGAATGTATTATATAGGCCCTCCAGATAGCCCGGCAAATCGGCTACAACACAGTATGTCTCCATTCTTTATGTCTTTTTTTCTGCTTCTCTCTGTCTCTCTCCCTTTTCTCTCCCTCTGTTAGAATGATTGCCGCCCCTCTTTGCCCCACACCTCCATTCTTCTCTGAACAACGAGTGAACCTGACTGCACTCTCTGCATGCCTGAGTGTGTTGCCTCTCTTTTTCTTTCTCTTTCTCTCTGTTTCTTATTTGTTTTCCTCTTTTTCTATCCATCCATTGTCTGCCATTCTGTCCTGCTCTCCCCTTCTCGTCTCACTGGTCTCAGGCTTAATTAGGGAGATGCCTGCCTGATCAATAGGGCTACCTCTCTAGAGAGCAGGAGCAGAGTGAGTGTGTGTGTGTGTGTGTGTGTGTGTGTGTGTGTGTGTGTGTCAGACATGAAGGGAGGGAAGGAGGGGGCATAGACAGTGTGATGGGGGGTGGTGATAATGTTGAAACCTGTGCGTGTTGGTTTCACTTCCCTTTGTAACCTGCTTGCCTACATCATACACACAAACGCAGACACACAGACACAGACACACACACACACACACACACACACACACACACACACAAACATACACCTGCAGGCCCAGAAGGGATGTTTGCAGTGCCATTAGCTGCCATGTCAGTGGCTTTGTTTTATGACATGGCACAGAGCCACAGTGTAGTAGCTTTAGCTGTATGACATCAAAACCCCAGTGGACTTTAACTACAGTGGGTGGGGTGGGGCTTGTAGATTTGAGAGGTGCTTTGTAATATAATAATCAAATAATACAATAAAAACAGTAATACATGATATATTATACAACTTGCATTAGTAAATTAGTAAAGTTAAAGGAAAAGAGTATCATACATACATACATATGTACATTACATACATATATATGTACGTACACACATACATACATACAAACATACCATTGCTGTACAAAAAAATCCATTATTTTACATCATTGGAACACATAGCTGTCCTTCATATTGTATGAACATATAATGATGAATAGACCAAACAAAATGCTCCAAAATGACTTAAAACCTTGTTACATTAACATGAATTAAAAGTTATGTTTTTGCCTTCTCCTATAAAGTTACTACTTTGGAGCTACATGTTTTTGTGGGCAGCAATGATAGACAGACAGACAGACAGACAGATAGTTAGTTTTGGTTCATATTTATGTAGATATTAATACCACTACTACAGCATAACTACAAGATCTTTAACTTTTACTGCTGAAAAGAATATTGAAAACTTGAAGTACTGCATTGTCTGCATCATTTTGCTGGCTTCTCTCTCTATTCTAGTTTGGATTTTGTATCCACCCCCAACCTCCCCACACCCTCCCAGACCTGCTGTTTTTCTGTGGCAGTAATGAGACACTGATGTTATGAGAACCTGGTCCAGCAGCAAATTAGGGAGGGAGAGAGAGAGATGGAGAGGGGGAAAAACACCTATTGCTCAGCTGCGCTGATTAGTGCCTGGTATGCAAATAAATGTTAAATATGTGCTTTATGACCATTAGAGCAGAAGCCGTAGATGAGCCAGCACCAGTTCTCTTCACCAGCACACGAGAGTCGGCCCCAACTGTCTTATTAAGGCATTCAGGGAATTGGCAGCCTCTAAATATAACTCAAGCGCAATTAGTACATCATGTGTGCAGAAGTGGATGGAGGGTATTTTTACTGTTACAGCAACCCCCCACCACCACCACCACCCCGCCTCCACCTCGCGCACACTTGGTTGATTTCTGTAATTAAGAATCTATGAGTCTTGGAGGAAAAACAAGTTGCATAAGGGCTTACTCAGGTGTTTTATTGTATTGAGGGCTTATTTGCTTGGTATGACAGTATTTGTGCATGTGTGTGTGTCTTTGTGCATGCGTGTGTCCATATGTGCATGTGTGCACTTCTGTCTTCAGGCACACAATGCTCTTTTCCAGTTCATTGTATTGCCCTGAAGCAAGTGAAGGTGTGTGTGGTGGTGTATCATTTGTTGCATTAATGAGTTCGATTTCACAGAGCTGGGAGCATTAAGCACAGCCAGAGTTAAGCTCTCTTAGCCTCTGTATCCTACAGCACCTACAGCACTCTAATTAACCCATTTTACTTCTGTCTGTGCAGCAGTGAAAAAGGAATCCTGTTCATCAGTGTGGTTTTACTGCACTAGAGCTCTCTTCAGAAAAATTTTAATGCACAATTACTGTTTAATTGCTGAATTTAACCCTTAAAATCTCAGGCTTATTATATACTAAGGCTTATAAATCAGTAACTACATGGACTTCAGTGCAAACTGGTTGAGCTATTCTTGGGTTATAGAAGTGCGTAATAAAACATTGGTCACCATGTAAGGGGTTAACACAATGGGAAAAAAATAAAACATAAAAGTTTAATAAAATAAAAATACATACATAAAAATACAGAAGTTATGGCACATTTTATATTTGATGTTTTTGCAATATGTTAACCCCTTAACAAGCCACGTAGCCACAAGCAAAGTATTATTACACACTTCTGTAACCTAAGAATAGCTCCATTAGCTTGCATTGCTGTGCCTGTAGGTACTGAATAAAAAGCCTTTGTTTGTAATAAGTTTGGATTGTTAAGACGTTAAACTATAAACATTGCAGAAAATGTGTGCTAAAAACTATAGAAAATGTCATATATAAGTATATTCTCTGTAGAGAATGTGTTGACATTGTTAATTTTGTTACTTAATATGTAAAATGTAATTATTATTATTATTATTATTATTATTATTATTGTTGTTGTTGTTGTTGTTGTTGTTGTTAGTGTTGTATATAATCTTTATAATGGAAAAAATACTGTATTTATGTTTTTTTATAGCACCTAAAAAGGGTTTTTCTACAATGTATAGAACCATTTGCTAGAACTATATAACACACTTTTTGCTGAGGGTGAACAACTTTTTTTTTTTTTCATCTGTTGTTTCTTGGCCATCATGTTGAAGTTATACAGATTGAATTTTTTGCCCTGACTGCCCTGCTATGGATCTGTTGGTTGAATGATCTGGAAATTATTATTATTATTATTATGATTATTATTGCTTTGAATTCTGTCCAGCCTCCCTCTTTCAGCCACGGCAGAGGTCAGAGGTTTCAGATATAAACCATATTTTTCTCTAATCTGTAGCTCCATCCTGCTAAAATGGGGTTTGTAGACTTGTTTTTTAGCATTTCAAAAAAATTTCTGCAGAGATATTTGTCCATACTTCCAAGTTCAGTCTTGAAATTTCTCACAAGTGATCCCAAGAACATTCAGTTATGTTGAGATCTGTGTGAGATTTTAAATGTATTATGATGTATTACATTGTCTTATATCACTGCTGTCAGAACAAAGCCTGTTATCTCTATTTTTGTCACTTTCAGATTTTGACATAATTTGAAAATGCCTGTTGTCCTTTACATTGCGTGTAAATTTCATGAAGAACAAAGGAAGTGGCCCTAAATGACATGGAAAAATGTCTGGTTCCATTGCCTTACATTAAAAGTAATGTATATTTTTTCTTTCTCCTGTAAAGTTATTATTTTGGAGATATGACATTTTGATCTGACAGCAACGACATGCATGTCCAGCTCATTCCAAGAGTGAGCTTCTCTTATTTAAAAAGCTGGTGTGCAGCCATTCAGACCATTGTTTGAGCCATGGTAGTCTTTCTTCTGTCTGCTCTTTGCTGAGTTATAGCTTCATTATGCAAACAGTGGCTTAGAAAGAATTCTGGTAGCATGTGCCCCCGCTATATTCAGTCTACTTAGGATTAACCCTGTTGACTGTGGTATCAGGCCTTATGTTTATGAAGGGTCTCAGAATAAGACCTAAACTAAGATCAGCTTCATCATTTCTAAGACCGGCATTTATTAGCTGAAAAACTGATCCTGGATCAGCTTTCCTGCTCTGGGGAGACCCAGGACCCCAGATGCTGATGAGCAGATGATGCATGTTGCTAAGCTAGTCCAGCTGAACCCACAGAGTGCCACCTGGCATTCACAAAAGCCCTCTCATGCAGTATGTCTGTGTGTGATAAGGCACAATTAAACTACAATTTGTGAGTTCTGCCATATCAACAATAATTATATAGCAGTGCTATTATACAGTGATGTGTGTTTTTGGAAGCAAAGCGCCCACAAATGTGTCCTTTATAGCATGTGTTGCGAGGTTGTACAAGCTTTATAGAACGTAGCATGTCATTTTGGAAATTCAGTGTCGTACAATAGGCCTACCTATGACCCGCCCACAAATGTGTCCTTAGTCGCAAGTGCTGCGAGGTTGGATAAGTTTTACAGATTCTTGGCAAAAATGTTGATATAATGAGAATTTGGAGCACAAAAGTCAGTTGTTGTCAAAATATGTATTATTCAAATTGCACAGTATTTGATTCACTACATTGACTTTCCAGGTGAAGATGCAATACTGATCTATGTTGTTGTAGCTAAGCAGGTTGGTAATAAGAAAATACTAATGTTAGCTTGATTAAACAACAAAATATCCTCACCAATCCGTACTAATAGTGTAAACTTTGATGCACATACAAAATAAATATCATACACAATTCAAGTTCTTTCTCATTAGGTTGAATTGGATTTTTTGCCAATGTTTAGAAAAGCTTATCCAAGCTCTTATCTAGCTACGAAAAGTGGCTACAAAAGAATGCATTTGTGGGGGGTTGCATGGGTCGGTCAGTTAGTTGAGAATTACCTGGTTGGCCTGGGAAGTGTAGATGGTTTTCCATTTGCCTATGGATTAACTTATGATATAAGCAGAACTGAGCGTAGCAGCCAGACTTTTGTTGGCTCCTGCATCTGGGCCAGCGTCCAGCCATTGCTCTCCAAAGTAGCAACACTGACTGATTATTGCCATCTTTTTCAATAGCCAGACATTGCCCCGGGTGTGTGTGTTTGAGTGTGTCTGTGGGTGTGTGTGTGCACTTAGCAGATCCTCTAAATCATGTACCAGCAAAGAGAAAGAGGGGGTCGAGGGTAGGCCCGACCTTAGCAGAAAAACAAATGCAATTCTGCCAGGTGCGGGACACAACAAAGTAGAGTCTTAGAACCAAATGGTAGCAAAAGACAAAAATCACATGAAGCCTCTTCTAATGAAGGCAGTTTTGTTTTGAAAAATGCTGAAGAGAAAGACGGAGGGCCAAGTGTGGGCCACTTTGTTTCTCACAAAGCTTCCACAATTGCTGGTTAGCATTATTTAACATTCACAACATTTTTCTGTGCTTCTACTGCCAACCATCAAACTGGCAAATGAAATTCAAGCCAATAACTGGAATGTCACAACAAAAGCATTTCTAAGGAATATGGAACTGATTTAGATTTTCTATTTATTTTTATGCTGAGCAGCTTCTTCTTGCTGTTTTATTTAATGTTTTGACTCTATTTCACATAGTAAGAGAATGGAGACAGAACACAAACACAGTGTGTACTATAGGCTGAATAGGGGGATGTACTGTACACTGTTAGAAATAAAGGTTCTCTGCAGGTACATTTTTTGTTCTTCAAGGTACAAACAATGGAATTGTACTTTTAAAGGTACAACAGTGGTTTTAAGGTCCAATTGTGTACCTTAAATAAGTTTTTCCAGGTGAAAAGTAAATATTTATTCCCTTTTATAACTTACTGTTTTAAAACAGAACAATAAAATAAAAGCCTGGAGACGAGACGGGGTGTGTGGAGTCAATACAACTTAGAAAATATAATTTCAATGTAATATGGTACGGTTATGTTCCCTGACTGAAGGTACTGAGAAGTACCCTTGAGAGAACCACCCCAGTGACAAGAGGGGTCCCGCCCCAGTGACAGTTTAGTGCCTTTATTTTTGAGAGTGTATGTAAATGCTTTGGTTTTCATGACATTTAAGAAACAATGAATTCAAATTAGGCTGTTTTTGCAGCTTCATTTCTAATGTATGGACTCTATGGACCAGGGAGTGAACAGTACATTTGGAAAGTTGAGCAATGTTTACACATTTTGGTTTCTCATGATATGGGCCCTTCAGTAGCCTATTTTCAGGCAACACTCCCCTCAGATGAGGAGAAAAAAATGAAGCATTTAGCTAACCCCACTCTCACAACCGAGCTGTTCTTATTTATTGTCAGTGCACGGTTTAGCCACGTGAATAAAGGACAAACTCTAACTAAAAAAGAGAGTTGACTGTAGGCCTCAGCCCTGCGGCTCTGTGTTCTGTAAGTGTTCAAGAGGGGTCAAGGCTGGCTAAGCTGAGTCAGGCGTCAGCTCCTCACAGCTGCTGTTCTGTTCACCGGAGCTGACATGTGGGCCAAATGCCGCCTGTCAACAGCACACGGTCTTCCTGTTGCAAATAAAAACAGTTCTACAGCGCCAGAGAAGATCAGAACTGCAGATAAAGCACAATTCTTATGCCTTGTTCCGCCTACTGCTGACCACGGGTCTGTAAAAGTGTTTCATACACAGTTAGAGCTGTGAAGAGTAAACACAGACATATTGATGGTACCTTGTGATGCACCTTGACTCACCATTTCGAGTACACTTTTGTCCACCAGGTAGAAAACTGAACAGCGCTGACCCTAATGCATTTGCTTGTTTTGTTGCAAGCATAGAAATCTGTAGTAATCATTAGGGTGTGAATCTCTGGCCTCACAACAATTCAATTTAATTCAATTGGAATTAATTCAGTTCCTTACAAAATGAAATCTCACTTTTCACTACAGTTTGATTGAGTTTTATTTTAATGTGACCTGGGAGAAAACTTTATTTACTGTATTATTGGTTAACAGAGACAATACACATTAATCAACATTATTGTTTCATAATGTAAATGTGCCAGATTTAGCCAGATGGCTAATTTTCATCTGCAGACCCCTGCAGTCATAGTGTTGAAATACAGACAATAAAAGCAATGCTTGATGCTTAAAAATAGCCCAAAAATGTTATTGTGGCCAAAAAATGTGCATATTTCATAATTGATTATAGTTAAAAATATACTCAAAATTGATTTGCTGAAGTTGAATTTCTACCTTCAGTTCAATGCTGGCACCTACTAGCAAGGACTGATAGGATTCATAAATTCATGTTTTTGTTTTAATTCATTATTTTCATCAACAGTTTGTGTGTGTGAGTGAGAGAGTCAGAGAGAGTGAGGGAGAGAGAAAGAGGTAGAGACAGTGATAGTAAGTGGACAGCTGTCCTCAGGGTTCTCTGTAAGAGAACATTTAGAGAGTGAGAGGAGGAGGAGACAGCTGAGCATTCAAAGCGCTCAACGATGTTAATAAACATGGCAAATCCTTCAGCACTAAACACTCTGAACATTACCCCTCCACTCGCCACCCACCGCTTAAACCACCTTCTGCTCTCACTCTGCCTTCTGCACTTTCTCTCTCTTTTTTCTTTACTCTCTCTCTACACTCTGTTTTTCTCTCCTTTAGTTTCTTTATACATCTCGATTTATTCTACTCTATTCAATTCAGTTCAGTTCAGTGTTAGTAAGGTTTATTAGCCTGGCCAAATTTACAGTATTTACAATGATTAGAATACTGCCAGAGCATCACTCACTCATCATCTCTTTCTCTCCCTGATGCTCTCTCTATCCCTCTCTCTGTCTAATGCTTTTTTTCTCTCTTACTCTTTCTCTCTCTCTTTCTGTATATATATGTTTTTCTTTCTCCTTATTTATCTACTGCTCTCTATTTCTGTCCCTTTGTTTCTCTCTGTCTGTGACACTTTTTCTTTTACTCTGTCACTGTCTCTTTCTCTCTCTCTCTATTACTATTAATCTGTCTCTTTTTCTCTCTTGTTTTCTCTCTCAGACTCTTGTCCCCACTTTTTTCATTTTCTCTTTTCCTCTCATCTTTTCTTCCTACTTTCTTTCGTTCCTTCTTTCTTTCTTTCTTTCTTGTTCTGTCTATCTCTCTATTACTCTCAGTTTCTCTTGCTAGTACTCTCTCACTCTCACTCTCTTGAATGCTCTCTCTATCTGATACACTCTCTCCCTCTCTGTAATTCTGTATTTCCCTCTGTCTTTCTTTCTCTAGAGAAAGAAAGATGGATCTATCTCTCTCTCTGACTTCCTCTTTACTTTCTCTATCTTGTCTTTGTCCTCTTTTTTTCTCTCTAACTCACCCTCTCTTTCTCTCTCATTTTTCTCTTTTTCACTCCTCTTTTTTCAACTCTCCCTCTTTCTTTCTCTACTTGACTATCTCTATCTCTCTCTCCCCCCTCTCTCTCTCTTGCCTGCTCTCTCTGAAACTTTCTCTATTTCTCCTTCCTTCTCTCTCTTTTTGATTCCTTCTTCTCTCTCTCTCACTCTCTCATTCTCTCTCTCCTGTTTGCCTACATTTTCTCTCCTGTTTGCCTACATTTTCTCTGTCTATCTAACTCACCCCCTCTCTCTCTCTCTCTACTTGATTATCTCTCTCTCTCTCTCTCTCTCTCTCTCTCTCTCTCTGTCTCTCTCTCTCTCTCTCTCGCTCTCTCTCTCAGGTCCATCATGATTAACGTCAGATGGCATGAGAGTACATGTTGCTTTTTTGCATTTATTAACACCCACACAGCTCAATACTTTCCAGCCAGGCTCCAATTAATGACTTGCTCGATGATTCGAAACTAGTTGTTATTTATAAGTCGTGAGGGGTCAGATTGACTTCAGTGCCCGGGTCCTCAAGAAAACGCTTTTTGTTTGAACATCCTCGAAGAACCTGAAGAGCTGATTCATAGCTTGACAAAAGACCAGCCTACACGCCAAGGTCTTTCACTATAGCAGGATGTTTCCTGAAGCACTTCACAAATTCTTCCATGTTGAGGTTCAGCATGTGTGTGTATGTTTGTGCCCTGTGCCCTTATAAACCTGGGAAAAACAGAGGGAACTGACAATGTCACAACAAAATGATCCTGATTTTGTAAAGTGCATTTCTGTTTCTTTTTGGTTACTGAGGTTAAGGATAGTGTTTAGGTTTAGGCTTAGAACATTTATACTACGTATTCTTACTACAACAGTCTCTAGAGATTACTCAGAATAGTGCAATAAAGAAATAAACATCCAGTGAGTGACAGCTCTCAGGATGGAAACACCGTGGTGATGCGAGAGGTCAACAGAGAATGGCCAAACTGGTTTGCGCTGACAGAAAGGCTACGGTAACTCAGGTAACCATTCTGTACAATAGTGCTGAGTAGAAAAGCATCCCAGAATGCACAACACATCAAACATTGAGGTGGATGGGCTACAACAGCAGAAGACCATGTCAGGTAACATTTCTGTAAGGTGTAGGTTTTCTTGGCATACTTTGGCCCCAAATATTTGGCTATTTAAATATTTGTTCACTGGGTATTTAGTATCTATTCGTTTTTTAATCTTGGGATGGGATATTCCTTTTTTGGCTTAATGTCTGTCAATAAAGGTGAACTGCAAAATACTGTAGATGACTCAAGGTTACAGTCCAAGGTGCAGCTTTATTTTTAGTTTGCTGTAAACAGTACCGAACACGGTGAAAAGAAACACAGCCTCTCCAGTGCTAACAGCTAAAATACAGCCCTCTGCTCTACTCTGGAAAACCATCCACCCACATTCAGGCTCTTCAACATAAAAGTCCTGTACAAATGAACCTAAAACAGCTCAACATACACATTTCTTCTCTTTAAAAAAAACTGAACTACTTACAACATGGCATGGCAGCACCACAATACATTTTGGCTGAATATTCTTGTACTATATTTAAACTTTATAATCGCACTGTTAAAACAACATGCTAACGTGCATGTATTCCCAGAGTGGCTGCAAAGAGTGCCCCGCTGTACTGAACCCTTACTAGGGCCACGATGTATGCCCTTTGTTACATTGAGTTAGACTACCTCCATGAGGCACTGGTTAATCCATGCATGCACTGTGCTATCACCCCTAGCCCACCATTAAGAGAGGCTAGCAGGCCTGGTAGATGGATCAAAGCCACGCTGTGAGTGCTGCAGTGCTCTGCAAGGAAAGTAGCAAGCCTGGAGATTCGTATTTTACAGCAGAAGAAGCTGCAAATGAACAACTTTCTCAGCCCACCCCTTGCAGGGTAAAACTTTGAATGTTTGCCGTTGATTACTGCCGAAGCTCCAGAGCCCCAAAAATGGTATTCAGGACAGCCCTACTTCCCAGTCACCAGATCTGACTCTGCTGGAACTGTGTGATGTAATCATGACAACATGGACCAGGATCTCAAAGGAATGTTTCCAACATCTTGTGGAATCCATGCCATACGGAACTGAGGCCGTTTTAAGAGCGAAGAGAGGCCCTACCTAGTATTAGTATTCCTAATAAGGTGCTTGTTGAGTGTATATTATTGTGCAGACCACTAATGTAAGACATCATGCACATGTCTACCATAGTTGGTGTGGACTAAAGCACTGATTGAAGAGTGGAAGCATATTTGTTCTGTTAGATGGACGACTAAAAATGTTTTAAAAATGATTGTTTTTGAGGGTGATTTTGAGGAATAGTCTCAAATATATTCAGTGACGTTGAGGTCTCTGGGGTTGCCCATCCATTGTTCTGAGAACACCAGCAGCTTCTTTGTTTGATTTTTCAAACTTCATTTCCAGAGTGCTGAGTTGTCTTTTAACAGTGGAAGGATAGGCAAAAACACCTGTGGATTGTTTTGGACCTGAAGCAAGAATGAAGCTAGATTGTCTCCTCTCTCTCAAAGATGAAAGCTTTAAGTACTGTTTATCTGATGGTGACATGGTATAAAAACATGTATGTGTGTGATTGGGTACATGTGTGCTTGCTTTTGTGTGTGTATATATTCTGTCCCCTTAAAATCCTTTTGCTGCTGCACACACTATGCTGGTGTGTGCATGTACGTATTAATTTCCATTAAAGTACTCCTGCCGTATGCAGTCTCAGCCCACTCCCTCCGCCCCCGCGCTTGGCCCTGTGGCTGGCTGCCTGATGCCCGGTGCAAATTACTGTGAGTGGTGCTTCACTCCCATTAAAATTTCACCCTGACTGCGCCGCTATCTGCCACTAGCTTTTCACTCTTTTTGTGTCCGCCACTTTTCCACGAGTTGCGCAGGACTGAGTTTGCCTGTACGTGAATCAACGACCTCCTACAGCTCTGAGAGGCAGTTTCAGTCATTAACGGATCCCTGCTGCGCATAAAGAGGCTCTAATGCATTATCATATTTTCCTGTATTTCCCGGGGATAGAAGTCTTCTGAGGATTTTGGTCTGCTGTAACTTGACGGACTCCTGGATTTTTCAGATCCCCAACACTATTACATGCTGCGTGCTGTCAGACATGTAAGAGAAACAGGCCATTTTTTGCTTATTGTTGTTGGTGTCAATCTTTGGTTAGATGCGAGATTACTTGATGCTGCACGATTCTGATGAGGAGGTATTTGGTGTCGCTCAAACTGGGTCATGCTGCCTGATTAAGAAAATGAAACTTTTCCAAGTAGGTCTTACACACATAACAAACTTCTCACCAGGAACGGGCTCTGACAGCACAACCGGAAGCTGTGTTGATTCGCAGACAGAGCTCATTATAAGCGAAAGCCTGACAACCTCATTATTGTACCTAGAGCTCCTAAAACCTCTCTCTCTCTCTCTCCCTTCCTCTCTCCCTCTCTCTCTCTCTCTATCCATCTGTCTCTCTCTATTCAACTACATCTTTTTTCACTCTCTTTCTCTCTACCTGACTACCTCTTTCTCTCTCTCTTTCTCTCTCTCTCTCTCTTTCTGTCTCTCCCCCCGCTCTTTTTTCCTCTCTCTGCTGTGACTTCATCATAGAACCAAAAATTGTTCTCTTGGAATGGCAAAGGAGGCAGAGAATTAAAAGATAAACTTGCTTGTCGGGACTGTGCTTAGTTTCTTCTGTTCTCAAATTGTAGGATTGAAAACAGATTTAGCACGTGGGCCTTCCAGCTTGCCACTCTTCAGAAAAAAATATCCCTTTCAAGACATGCTGCTCATATAAATGAGAGACTTATACTTAGCATAAGCCAGACTGCATCTCAAAACCCATAAATACTTTCCGCACAAGTGAGTGTGTGTGCATGTCGGTGTGAGCGAGTGTGTACAATGTGTGTATGTGGGCAGCAGCGCAGATTGTGACCTTACACCACCAGGGTGGATCTTCTTCTCTGTTTAATGGGAATGACTGGATGAAAGACCTTCCCAGACACACTTTTGCACGTTTTCCATCAACTTATCCTGCAGAGCGCTAAATCCCTACTGCTGGAGTCCAGAGTGATTCCATACGTGCTCCAGGCAAACAGGGCCTCCAGTGCTATCTAAAGCTTTCTGAGGATCATATATATAAGCAGTATTGTTAGATGCTGTGGTGACAATGTAAAGTGTGATAAACAACAATTAAAGTGTATATTAAAGCTGGCTAAAATGGCATTATACAGATTTTGAATACTTATTCTCAAAATCTCCCTTAAAAACAATCATTTTTTAAGTGTTTTTAGTCTGACTGAACACTTCTGTTTAATCAGTTGTACTAGATGAGTGTCCATACTTTGAACATACCTAGATGCTGCGTTGTCTGTTGTTCTCTATCTGAGGTGATACATCTGTGTGTCCGCCATGTTGGAGCGGTCAAGATTAGCTTGCAAACAAATTTACTTGCATTGAGAGATGATGAGTCTCAGGATTAAATCAGCCACGACTTCCTTATTACTCAACAGATTTTCACCAAATTAGTTTTGTTGTAATCCTCAGACACAGGTTAATCTAGGCTGCATGGACTGCTCTCAGCAGCTTTTATTTCTTTAATAACCGATCGTGCTAATTAGCCATCCAGGCCAGCAGAAAATTCGTTTGTACCTGAGTTTAGCACGAGTAGAAACACAAACTCACACACATCAGCAAATACATCAATGTGTGAATCATTTCTAATTTTAATACCCATAGAAATAAAATAAACCCCCCAAAACACAGTTATAAGGACAAAACTGGTGTCTGAAGCTGCACCATTCAAGGTGGAAAGGAAAAAATTTGAACAAGAAGCTGGCTGATGCACCATTTAAGGTGGAACAGGAATATTCGAACAAGAAGATGGCTAATAAGAAGCTGACTTAAGCTTTGTGTAAGAAGGTGCTAATGTTAATCTATTATGAATATTTACACAAATTAAGGAATGCTAGAACTTACCTAACTACAAAGCATTAACCATCATTGTACATAAATAGCTACTACATCAAGTTAAGATCCCCTGAATAGACTATTAAATGAAATAAGCTTAATATAAAACCAGAGAAAAAAACAATCACATCAACAGGTTCTCTGTGCCTCACCAACCACACAACCATATCTACACATAAACATCACACAAACAATACGCATCACACAAACATGAGCGTGGATCGCTGCGTTTCCTCCGTTATATAATCCTGTCCCGCTTTCTGAGTGCAATATTCTTGAAATAGATAATTTTCGACAGTGTCTTGCCACTCCGTAATGGTACCGAATGCAGTCCAGCAGTGATGTTGACCGCCCTAAAATAAAGGTAATAGCTGTAATAAAGGCAAAGTGTGGACACACTAAATACTGAATAAATTATCTTATATTAAGTTACTGAGGCTTCTGTGTATGTCTCTATTAAATATGTGTTCTACTATGAAAACTATGTACATATATACGTTTAAAAATGTATGCTTGAATGCATTTGAATTTTTACATGTAATACAACTTGCTTACTTTCAGAATAACAACACTAGTGTAAAGCAGGGTTGCAGTAATTACAGACTACTATAACCAGTGCCCATTTTTGCAGCTCAGAACCATTCACTGTGAAGGAAAGAAGGTCCCAGGCTGTAGTTTGACTCATTATAGAGCCTGTCTGACTCTGGATAGGATCGACCTCACAAAGAGCTCACATGTTTCATGAAATGCTAAAAGTGCTGCTACAGACGAAATGAACAGCTGGGATTAGACATGCACTTTGTCGACAAGTTTTCAGCTGTGAACAGTGTTTGACCCAGACTAGCGTTTAGCTACGCCTACATTATCTCTCTCTCCATGCTCTGTGACCTGACAGATGCTCAACTTTGAACTCTGAACCATGAAGCACAGGGTACACCTGCTACCACAGTGCGTCAAACAGGTGTGACATGCATTTAAAGCGATGTGTTTTACAGTTCTAAAAGCTTTAGGGTAAGACGAGTTACCCTTTAAGGATGTGATGCCCGGTTTCCTTTTGTATCGGCCCATATGGTAGCACAGCTAATAGTAAAGCAATAAAAAGTCTATTTGATTATCAGTTTAGATGTTTTCACCTTGTTCTAATAAAAGCCTGTTTTGTCCTTGTTGCAGCTCATACTAACAGGCTAAAAGCTTGCTTTGTTTAAAAGGACAAAACAACAGCTAAACTTGTTATAGCTCCCAGAGAGAGGGTCACGGCGAGGGCTGCTGTCTGTCTGCAGGTTGAAAGTAAAGGCTGCACGGACATTACCATAATTTGAGGGAGAAGAAGCAGCACAATGGCCACTGTTTCTGGGTGGACCGGAGGCCTAATCTGCCTGACTTTGGACATCTGACTCTCTCTTGATGATAGGCAGAAGCTATTGTGCTCCAAACAACAGTAGCCATGAAGTTGGCCTCTGGCGGCCCAGGGGAGGCGGGGATTTGCTCCCTGAGGCGCTGTGCATCCTTGCTGGGGATGAAGGTGTCATAAATAAGAGGCTAGGCGAGTGGTTTACACCCAGGCCTCCTCCTTCCCCCCGCGGCACGGCTCTGACGGGCTCACCGGAGTATTGTAAATCAAGAGAAAGATCTGTGTGGATGTGTGTGTGTGTTGATGTGTAAAGATGAGGAAGAAGAGGGAGAGAACATGTCTAGACAACATTAAAGCTAGAACAGCTACACAGCCCCTGCAGCTAACTTTAGAAAGTAAGTGTAAGGAGAAGAAAAGAAACAAAAAGGACAAAGACAGGAGATAGAAGAGATAGAAGAATGGAAAAGACAGGGAGAAAAGGATAAAGAAGTAAAGTGTTCTGAAAAGAAAAGAAATGAAAAGGGAGAGAAGAGAAGAAAAGCAAAGAAGGAGATAAGAAGAGAAAAAAAGAAGACAAGACAAGAGATGATAGGAGAAGAGATTTGAGGAGAATGGAATAAAAAGAGGAGGGTAGAGAACAACAGTGAAGAGAAGAGAAGAGAAGAGAAGAGAAGAGAAGAGAAGAGAAGAGAAGAGAAAGGGGGGGAGGAGAAGAGAAGAGAAGACAATAGAAGAGAAGAGGCTAAAGAACAAGAGTGGAAAAAAAAGAAAAGAAAAAACAGTAAAGAGCAAAACAAGAGAAGAGGATAGAGAAGAAAAGAGGTGTGAAAAAGAGAAGAGATAACAAAATAAAATAGAAGAGAGAAAAACATGGGAGAAGAGAAGAGAAGAGAAGAGAAGAGAAGAGAAGAGAAGAGGGGGATAAAGAAAAAAAGAGAGGAAAAGAAAAAAGAAAGAACAGAAAATAGGAAAGAAACAATAGGAAAATAAGAAAAGGGAAGAAAGAAGAGAAGCGGATAGAGCAGAAAAGAGTTATGAAAAAGAAGAGATAACAAAATAATAAAGTAAAAGAAAGAACATTGGACAAGGGAACAGTGGAGAAGCGGAAGGTAGAGAGAGAAAAGAGAAAAGAAAAGAAAAGAAAAGAAAAGAAAAGAAAAGAAAAGAAAAGAAGATATAAAGAGGCCTATGACCAAAGCAACAGTAGCTGCATTTCTCTCCAAGCATGTTGGGAATGAAGTGAAAGTTGTGTGAATGGCGTTTTCCTCTGAAGCTCACTTTCACTAAGGCAGCAGATTCTCCCTCCCACCGACTGAGCTGCAAAATCATTTGTGGTTTGGTCTCTACTGTCACACTCATGTGATCCAACCTCCCAAACCTGCCTCATTCATGAGATGAACGTCTTCCGCTCACACAAGGAAAGTGAAAATAGCTGTTAAAGCGACCTGCTCTGTGCGTGAGGCGATGAATGGGATTAACTGAGATATGTTCGTGTGGAAGTGCGTCACTCTCCCAACGGTTTAGACCGATGTTTGGAGACGGCTGCATCTCAGGTGGGCTGGTGCTGGTCTCCATGCTCCAGTGCTCTTCGCACCAAACCTCATGCAGCAGTACACAACTCGCGGGCTTAATGCAGAAACTTGGCACAGGCCTAATTGGCACGAGAGCAGTGTTCAGTCCCTTAGTGCTGTATTAGTGCAGAACACCCTCTCGCAGTTTAAATTTAGTATCTCTCTCTCTCTCTCTCTCTCTCTCTGCCCACTCTTGTTTATCTAGTCTGTCAGAGCAGGTTTGTTCTACCGGGCTCTGCATGGTGTGCTGCTGTTACGGGCCCCCCTGGTCGAGTTCTCCGTGTTGTAAACACGCTTTAGGAAAGTTCCTACCCACAGCACCTCCTCGCTCTGCCTTCATCTTGAGTTTTCCCCTTCAGCAGTCCAGCACCCGCACTGACAACCTGATAGAGGCA
The DNA here is from genome assembly GCF_904425465.1 of Colossoma macropomum. Taxonomy (NCBI): domain Eukaryota; kingdom Metazoa; phylum Chordata; class Actinopteri; order Characiformes; family Serrasalmidae; genus Colossoma; species Colossoma macropomum. The sequence continues at coordinate 35,369,195 of NW_023494804.1, forward strand.
AGAGATGAAGCGCTAAAGTCACTTTCAGACCAGCCAAGGCATTCCACCATGCCTACCATGCCGCCAGGCAAAGCAAAGCATGCTAGAGAGCTACCTCTGAACTACTGAGGATGGCGTGGAGGAATGTTCTGAATAGTCCTTGATGACTGTTATTAACTGTTACTTTGAAATGGTAAAAATTTAGGTCTAAGTCTCTGACCTCACATTTAAATTAGGTTACAACTCACTTCAAGCCTCAATTCAAATGCATCATGATTTCTCAGATACAAACGACAATGACAATGAATTTGCCTCAATGCTAACATTAACTCAATGACATAAAAAGCTACACCTGATATATCCTAGAAGTGTGATGTTTTGCCTGTGGTACTCGATCCTGTGCTTAAGTGATAGTAGAGATACGCTTGGCAGAATTTTACCCAGGTTGGAGAAGAAGTCCTTTGTTTCTACTTGAGTTAAAGTGCAAAAAATACTTGCTTTCTAATGTGCTACAGTGTAAAAGACGGAAAAGTACTGTAAGTTAGTTTTGCTATAATATGACTAGTGTGTATGGGGACAGGGAAAAACATTTGTATAAGTGAAGAAAAGGCAGTATTTCCTTTTAATTAGCACACTTTCTAGCACCTTTATGGGTGCAACAGGTAGAAAGGTCAGCCATGTGCACCGTGCAGATTGATTTACTAGTTTGAAAGTGCATTATATGCTTATGGAGATTTCTCCCATTTTGAAGTAATGATACATCTTGCACAAAAAAGCACAAAAGATTTTTTTACTTTGAAATGTAGTGAAGTGATAGTAAAATAGCAGAAAATGGGAAAAAAGCATGACAAAAAGCGTGTATTACATGACATACTGTCCACAGCTTCTATTCACACGCATACAAAATAAATACATTTGAAATGAATAACACTGTAAATTTTGAGTCATTATGCAGCTTCTCATTATGTTAAATGAGATTTTTGTTTGTTGTTGTAGCAACAGTTGTGGGCGGAGCATGTGTTGGTCACTTAGATTTAAAATATTAGCTATGATTTAAAATTATTTTTAGAAATACACTGAATACTCAAATGTGACTGGAGAAACTATTTACACAGAACTGGACAATAAAAAAATACACCCAACTTTGTTTTATTTAGCCTCTACCTATAGCCTCACAGTTTCAGCTGTTGGTAGAGGTAGTAGAGTGTTCAGATGTGTGTGTGTGTGTGTGTGTGTGTGTGTGTGTGTGTATGTGTTTGAGTCTGAACATGTAGGCTTTTGAGCTTGTTTTTATGATAAGACTCCTGATGTAAAATGCCCTGAATTACAGTTGTTACTCTAATTGTAGATGATTAACATTTTAAATTGAAATTTGAAGAAGTATAGTGTCTAAATGTTGAATTTAAAAGTGTGAATCTCATTGACATTTAATCAGGGAGAAGCCTGGTTTTAATTTCCATCCACAGATCAGAAATTAATCCTGCCCTGCTTTAGCGCACTGAGCTAAAGGCCTGATAACAGTGATTCCTCCTCTTTGCCTCACTCGCTTCCCATAGCCAATGAGCCCGAAACCCGTGATGTGTTGCAGTAATTTGCATTTTATTCAACGTGCGGTGGTGTCTAATGTCTTTCTGTTTTGCATATTCAAGAGCAGATCTATAGCGCCTCTGAAGCTGAATTGCCTGTCAGGTATGTCAGTCATGCAGTTTGGCTCAAAACTGACATCAGGCCATGGGTTTCAGTATAATTACATGCTCTATTTTTTAAATTGACTACTTCTGTTGTATACTAACCACTTTTAGCTGAGCGTTCACACTGTGAAATGAAATGGGGTGGGTAATGTACTGTTAATACCTAAATGATGTACTGAAAAATGTAGTCTGGTAGCACTGATTACCCTCACAAAGCAAAAGGAAAGGAGTCACCAAAGGACACTGCAATTTAAGATTTTCAATTGCTGAATTTGCAGCAGTGAGCTGTGACTGTTAGAGCTAGATCTCCAGTTTGGACATAAATGTTACAATGAGATATAAACCTATCTCTACAATATCGATATAATGTCTCCTAACTCCAAAGGGATTCCTAGCAGTATGATAGTGCTAAGCCAGTGGTGATGCACATTAACATGTTTAGATGTTCTACATTAAACATGGACATTTGAAGATGTAAAAACATTCCATTTTTTATTTGAAGTTTGTAACAGACAAATTAAGAGGTATTTTTCTCGTATGTTGCAGTTTTATGGTGATTCTATTAGTAAAGGATTCTGGGATAGAGCTGCTGCTGCTGTTTTCCATTTCTAACAACTGACTGAAAAGCATTGGTTAGGCCATCACTCGTTTTAGCAGTCAGTGATGTATCTCGGTCTTCCAGGAGGCCTAGAGTGACGTATTTCTCATGAAATTAGTCCCCCTCATTGGAAATCAGAGCGTAATTCCTTGGTTCCAGTGTCAATTTGTAATTATGTTTTTAGTTATTCTGATTTCAAACTAACTTTTATAGTCCTAACCAAAGGGAGAGATCCCTTGGCTGTATCTACCTAGATACCACAGAGGAAAAAAATGGATCGGATCAGTTTCAAGATTCTAATCCTAAAACTTAACCATGTGGAAAGAGGCGTATTACAATAATTTCAGAATGTAATTACATGTACTTTTTAGTTCCCAGCAATCATCAGGCCTTCTCTTACATGTTATAGCTAACTTGCTGTACTCGCTACTTAGCTAACTGCTAACCTACAGTTAGATTCAGTGATGTACTGCACAAAAATTTTTCTGAAAGCATTTCTGTTGAGTGAAAAACATTAACATCTGATTTAAGACAATACACCCTACAAAAATAGCATCCTCTAGATAGTAAAAAGCATAATATGTAGTATAAGAGCATATAGTGCTCAAATTTAGACACAGTAATAGACTTATTACATTAGCAAGGAAGCAGCCTATTCATCATCAAATAATTTTCAGAGATGACTGCAAGAAAGAAAAGAGAAAACTAGCTGGTGCAGCGAGCTTACTGATGTCATGCAGGCTTCCCTGGACCAGGCAAGAGCTTGAAGCTAAAGCGTGTATGTCAGAGCAGATTTTGCCGGCGCCGCTGGCCACCAAGGGCCATAATTGCTGTCATCTCTCTCCTGGATCCTGCAGAAGACTGTGGGAATTGGAAGAGTCATTTTATCTCCAGGGAAACAAAATGACGGGGGCGCCAATTTCCCAGCAGCCCAAGTTAAAGGGAAGAAGAACGTGTGTGTTGTTAGCAACCTTCCCACACACACTCAGAGCTAAATTACAAGCTAACTCGTGCAGGTCTTTCTCCAGGAATGAGAGCTGCATTGAAACTTTGGACGTTTAGACATGAGGGAAAGCTAGCAGTTTGGACTTGGTCTGAGTAATCACTAATAAGCGTCAGTTCCAAAAGCACCATACCTCTCTGCCATCTAATTAGCAGCCACTTTTGAAAGGCTTGTGTGTAGGGAAGCACTGGCACTGCTTGTGTGCCAACAGTGAAGGTGGTTTTGTTAGATAATTAGCCACTGAGATGGCTTGTCTCCATAAATCGTGATAACGTCCAACGTGTGAGAGGTTAATTCTGGTTTTCCTGCAAGATCTTCAAGGTTGGTTCACATGGGACAGCCCGGGCATAACCCTCTGTTCTGCATCAATTTCGGGCCCTTTCAGAGGGAAACGGGCGAACAGAGGGACCTTTTCGCTTCGCAGAGCTACAATTAAGGGGGCCTCAAACAGTGAGCCGTCAGAGACAATGACCAGAGGGGGCAGAGAGCTTGTGTTTATGTGTGAGAGAGAAAGAGAGAAAGAGCCATATCAATCTAATGGAAGGCAACAGGATATTGAGCATCCAAATGTGAGCCCATTTCTCCTGAGGTGATGATAGTAGCCAATCACATTCAGAGGCGAATCAATGAGGAGATATATTGCAATTTTCACCAGCACCCTCGTAATCAATTAATCTATAAAATAATCCATGCACATCTTTAGAGGACACAAGTAGTAGTCAGGGTAGATGTTGCCTGATGTTTTGATGTTTGGGGTAGATACACTTAACTGTATTAAACACTCTATTTGCTTATATTAAAGACAAATTATTGCATCTAACAATTCCTATTCCAAAAAATAAAGGTACCGGAAAGGGGTATTTGGATTGATGGCATAGGATCTACATCTGTTTTATTTTTTCTATTTTAGTTTTTAGTTCTTAAAGCACAAAAAAGCTCTCTGCAGTAATTTTTCTGTGATCTGCACCCCTTGATTTGAATGGTGAGCTGTTGTGGTGGTCGGCCAACTGCTGATAATGCTTTCATAATCAACCAAATTGCTTGTCATCAAAATGTGGTGCATCATCAAAATGGCCTCTCATCTGTTACACTTGCAATCGCTTTTCCTCAATATTGCCTGTTGCATTAGAATTCAGCTCAAAGACACTTACATGCATGTGTTCTTTGGCACTGGATAATAGGACACGTCAGTTTAATGTTCAGATACTAAAGCTACATGCATGATATATGTACAAATCATATTGGCGTACTATCTAGGCTTGGGAAGAACAGAGGACATAAAACGAGTCTTTATAAATGAGTCTTTATGAATGTGTAATGTATGCCTAAAAACTAACCAGCAAGTGTTTTATGCACGAATGTCTCCTTGGATAAAAGACATCCTCAAAACAGTTAGCCTTACATTAAAGGATTGTGGTGTCAGATTTGCTTGGACAATGTCCAGTGTAAGTTGTCAGGCTGACATGCTGGAAGTAATCAGGGTCATAAATCATGTTTCTCTGGCACTGTGTTAAGCCATTCTACATTCAATGGATTAATTAGATATAGTGCTGTAGCATCTTTCTGTGTGCACTGTCGCTATTGATCCATTTACACGGATATAGTGCTGACCTGTAGCTTTAATCTGAATCTTATTCCCAGTCAGGCTTATCTGGGAAATTTTGTAGCGATTTATCTTCTCTAATTCAGGAGAGGACAGAAGAGAGCAAATGCTTCTTATAAAGGGCAGTTGCTGCTGCATTTGAAAACACAGGCCTAAACTATGTAATATTATTGCTTGGTAGACTTTGAAGCTGAAAATTCTTGAGCTATATGAAAAGGATTTTTTTTTAACATATGATGAGCATGTCTTTAATGAATTTACCTTGAAAATTGAATTATTCTGATGCTGTTTTTTTATTTGAACACAATTTCCACTATTATTTAAATACAAGAATGTGAATTCATCATAGTCTTTTGTAGAGATGTAACACTAAACTTTAAAAGAGTAGTTTGATGAAAAATCGAATGTGCACAGTTTTCCACTTACCCCAGATGTAGTCAATCAGCCAAGACATGTTTGGTGGTGTCCAAATTCTACTTCTTTAGTTTAGCACTGGAGCTATGAGGCTAATGTAAGTAGTAAATGCTATAAGCCAATAGTTACCCAAATAGTTTTGAAAATGCATCCACAAAACTTCTCTGAACCTAACTCAAACTGCATGCAGGTCTTCATTAAGGTTGCAGTGATTTGTTGATGTGGTTTAGCACAAACTGTGACTTAAGGTGAACTATAGAAATTAACAATACGACATTGTGTAGCTGAATGCAACTGCCAGCCATTTTACACAACAGGTGTTGTGCTGAATTCTGACTAGCCTTTGCATGCACCCTCGTCACACATTTAGAGAGACATTTGGATGCTACAAACTACATTTGTGATGTGTTATTTGTTTTTACGAAAAAAAAAAAAACAAAAAAAAAACCTTGAAGATCTATGTTAATAAATATAACAACAGAAACCCTGAATGTAATCCAGAATCTGTATGCCTGTGTGACATGCATGCCCATGAAGGGGAGTCAGAATTGTTCGGCACAACACCTGTTGTCTAAAGTAGATACCCATAGCGTTTAGCAACATGGTAAAGTTTTCTTCGTTTCTATAGTCCACAATAAGTAATACTATGCACTAACCACACTGACAAGTCTGCACAATCTTAATAAAGACCTAGATGCAATCGAGAGTCAAATTATGGGAAGGCATTTATGGAAAACATTTGGGTGACTATTGAATTCTAGTGTTTGTTAGGAATGTTAGCCTCATAGCTCCCATGCTAAACTAAAGAAGCCAGATTTAGAAACCAAACCAAACCAGATTTGGACACCAAACCAAATGTCTTAGCTGATTGACTATATCTGGGGTAAGTGGAAAATTTTATAATTGTGTAATTCCAATTTTCCAATACAGCAAATTTACATTAGGTATTCCAACATTCCAATACAGCAACTTTACATTAGGTAACATATTAAATGACCATAACTAGTTAATATAATGATTAACTAATCGCTATAATGAGTGAACATATCATACTTTATTAAGCTTTAAAATTCCATTTGTGCAATGACAAAGAAATCATCTGCCGTTGCCCTCTCGGCCCAGTGTGCCTGTGGCCTAATGGCATCATTTGCACTTGCTGATGTGACGTCGCCATAACTCTCCATGTAACACAATTACGCCGCTAAATTCATTGACTGCACACTTTCCTTTGACAGGTCCAGCAAATCCTTAATGGGTTCCTGAGTGCACTGCATCAGTCATAAGAGAGATGAAATGTATTTAGAGGGAAACAGCATCATGTTTTATTCAATTACACACCAAGCCTCAATTAATCAGTTTTTGCAATTAAGTTAAACAGGCACATGCATGAAACATGAGGACAAAAGCAAGGGTGCTGGCAGCGGGGTCCGCTGGTTGTAAGCAGGGCCTGTGGGCCTATGACTGCATTCTAATGTGAATGTAAATGAGTAAATTGTGTTTTGTGCAAGCAATGAAGATAAATATAACTGATAAATTAATGGAGGCTGGGTGATTTTTTCTCGGCATAATAAATAGGAATGGCAATTACTCGTTTATTAGATAATATAACCTGACAAAGAACACTGTCTTTCATTCCTTTCTTCAGATGAATCTTTGAGTCAGGCTATAACTGAGGTGGTGAAACGTGGTGAATATAAAGCACACCGTATGCCTGTTCTGGGCTTCACTGCTCTTGTTTGTGAGAATCACGTGCAGTGCTACTATCACCCAGCATTATTACCTGCAGACAGGCAGACAGGCCTGTGTATCACCTCTCATCTTCTGAGGCTCATACCATCCTGACGCACTGGTAATATTACTTTTCAGTTTTGATCAAATCAGAGAGCAGTACAGCTTGTGCTCAAATCAGTCCGTGATTGTTGATTTGCGTAGAGCCTGACGTCACATTAAAATAACCACTGCTGTGCTTTTGATAGTTTCTCCTAATGTCTGGAATTCTCAGCAGTGTTGAAAGCTACACATATTTTTGTGCTAAACATAGATCTTATTATAGACAATCTTAGATCTTATTAACCTTTTTACGTTATTTTTCTGTGTTCATCATAGACCTATAGCTATACACTTTACAAAAGTAAAAGGTAAGAAAAGAAAAGCAAATTTGAGGACAAAACAGAGGACAGAACATGTCGCTGTCCAAAAAATAAAAAAATAAAAACAGAAAAAAAACATATACCCAAAATGCTAACATTTTTTAATTTTAAATAGGTTAATGTAAGCTAAGAGATTTTGTTATAAGTCATTTTCACACAATGTAATTGCCAGCTGTGATGTTAAAATGGTGTAGAAAAAGAAAAAAAAGGAAAAAAATGGAGATACTTTTTACATTTTTGGTACAGCAGTGATATGGCAAGCTATTTTAAGTGTCTTCATATTAGAAATTTTTTTTACATCAGAAAAGTGAATTGTTACATGTGTCAACTTAATGCTTACATGTAAAAATGGACAGTTTTATTTTTACATTTTACACGTTTTACAAATGTAATTCATACTATTAAAAATCGTTCCTTCCATTGAACTTAATCGGGAAAAAAACACAAATTGGTACTGTAAAATGTAAATGTAAAATGATCAAATTTAATGTCAAATGTAACGTTTTTACTTGTACTAATGACATTTTAACTTCTACATTCTGATTAGAGCGAAAACAGCTTTTCAGAAAAACAGTCCATCCACAAAACGGAAACAGGCCACACTGTGAAGAGCGCTTTGGGCGCCTGTGCCTTTAAGACGCGGTTGGTAACCAAGGCCGGTAGCTAGGGGGAGGGCTCGAGCCGCCACGAGACGGTTGCCGTGCGCGCGAGTTGTAAGTGCCGTTCATTCAGAACGGTCGCGAGGGCTGGAAGCCTAGCGCGAGAAGTAACGGCCGAAAAGAAACAGTCATTTTCTTCACGGAGGAGAAATAAACGTGAAAGAAAGGCGGCATATTTTTGAGAAACGCGTAACTCCTCGCTGTAGTGAAAAGCTGTGCGGGAGATTTAACGGGCTGGTGTTGTTTTCGGCAGCCCGAGGCTGCCTGACCCGTTATAAGCTCTCTGTGGGATCCTCGCCGTACCAAACGGACCCGGGTGAAGGATGTGTGAGCGAAGAGGTGCGAGGCTGCCGCTTAAACTGTGAGAAAACCTGCTATGCCTGCTGGAATGAGTTTGTTTTTGTCTTCTTCAATGTGACTGTGTGGGAGTCGCTGCCCCAGCCCAGTGCAGTCCAGTCCAGTCCTCCTCCTCTGACGCTCAGCTGGATTTTAACGCATGTTGGATGTTTAAAGCAGACGCGGACTGTCCGTTTACAGACATCTAAACCCCAAACTCGAGGCTGCTCCAAAGGGTGATGGAGTTTTTCCGGACTTTTCATGCCTTACCGATTATATGTTCGCTCATCTGCTTGGCTCATGGTAAGTTGGAGGAGAAACTACGAGGGGTTTCGTGGAGGGTCCTCCGGGGGGGTCTCTGTTCAGTCAATGTGTGCCTTTAAGCGCTGTGAACAGTATGAAGCTGAAGACCCGTGCAGGGTGGCTGAGCAGGTTTAGTAGGGTTAGTTTGATTAATCTTAAAGTTTAGACCCGGAGCTCACATCGTTTTTCTGATTGTAAAACAAAGAAGCGTGTCTAGGTTGTTCTATAATACCAATATTAATCTGTTTTAATTGGCCGGATATATTTTGCTGTTGCTGCATTTGTTAATAATTCTACATTATTTCTATGGAACTACCAACGTAGGTTAATATCTTGCTTTTACTATTATAAAGAAAGAACTGGCTGGCTAAACATCTCTCTTTACGAATACATTGTAAGGAAAATCTTTAAGTTACAGCATTCGTAACTGATTCATACAAACACCCTCAACACACAGTCATCATTTCATATTGCCAGTAATGAGTTATTTCTCTTAAGACTTCAATTTTCTCTCTCCTGAATGTCTTTGACTGGCACATAATTAGCTTTTATTATTTCCAGGTCAGCTGTATCACTGGCTTTGCTGCTTGGCAGTAGCTTGTTTTTATGAGGTAGTAAACATTGTCTGCCAGACCTGCCCCTGATCTAACAGCCAGCACAATCTCGCAGTGAATCAGGAGGCTTTAGAGGTACCAAACGGGGAAATGACATTTCAAGCTAATACTTCACTGCTGTGGAAAACGACCAGTGCGCTTTATGAGCCTTCCTCAGTTCTGTCCTTTTACAAGCTTGTTGTTTGACAGACACACTGAATGAATCCAGATTGAGCTTGTCAAGACTTCTTATTCTTTAGAGCAATGCCATAGAAGGATGAGCCTGTGGGTTCCCCAAGGAACCTTTCAATTGATGGTTCCTTAAAGAACCTTTTTTGTAATGGAGATGTGTGAGTGTGTTAAACATACCCACATAGTGTAAAGATTTCATACCCCTTCTAGAACTATACATTTAGGCCAAGAACCATTTATTTTTAGGCCTTTGAAAGCAGTTTTAATCCACCATTGGCATGTGTGGAGTGGCTGCTGGCTATCTGCTCTCACCTTTTCACACCTGATAACGCTGCTCAGAGAAAGAGAGGCTAGTGTTACACCCAAAGGGCTCAACTTTGTCATAGTCATCGTTTTTTCTCCTGGGCATTGTTGTGTTTGTGTGCGTGTGTGTGTGTGTTTGTAACTGGAGGAAAACATGAGCTAACTCAGTTCCTTTTGAAGTCATTTGAAAATAGCCCCAAAACAGCTGTCACTTCTGCTGTGATTGTCCCTGAACATGCATTTAACTAGAGCAAAGCTTGGAGAAGCTCTTTGACTCAGCCAGTAATGATACACCACAGACCAGATGCACCTTTCTGGTGTGTCCGTGACTCCACACCACATCTTGTTTTTTAGTTGAGCTTAAGCTACAGTATTAACACAATGCAGACAATGCAGAAAAGGGCTTTTAATATGCCAGTGGCTTCATGCAATTTGAAGAGAATGCTCCTCCTCAGTGTCAGTATGAGCATTTTCAAAGATGTTTTAAGATCTTATCCATGTTTTTTCCATGCTTCCCACTTCCTATAACACTGCCACTGATCAGTAATGAAAAATGCCTGTATGCATGTCATGGGAATGACTCAATAGGTTGTCCTGCTCACACCCTCACACAAGACTTCCTCCGTGTCTTGTCTATGTAAACAATGCACTGTTAAGGGCTTGTCAGTGCTGAGGCAGATAAAATGTAGCATCTCCAACTGAGTGTGCTCTGATGTCTCTGTTTGCAGCCTCCACACGTTCTTGCTCTGCTATCTGATCCTTGCTACGAGACAATAGAAGCTTCAGAGCATTGTACTCTTTTCAAGAAGAGCATTGATAAAGCATTCTTAGGTGTCAGCACCACCTCAGATGTTTAAAGTATTATTAGCAACTTCTAAACTTGGATTATTCCAATATTTCAGTATTATTAAGTGATTATTAAGTTTTGATAATAGTATATAGCTCTACATAATTCTGACAAGATGCTTAAATTTGGCTTAAATTTCAACTAGGCATGCACTGATCCACTAATTTTTCTCTGCTAATACTGATTCCAATATCTGAGCTCTGGGTATCGGCCAATATCAAGTACTTATCCGATACCAGTTTTTAAATGTTCATAAAGGTCACTGTTGCAATTTTATAATGACCATCACAATAAGACTCATAATAAGTATCAAATGTGGATTGGTCAGGTCCAACCAATAAAATTGTAAGATCAAAAGAGTGGAAAGCGTAGAGTTTCACAGTATATTATGTGTTAATCATTGTCGCAATATTGGTCTATGCAAAACTGAGATGGCAGAAAGCTGCAATATACAAATAAGCCTTCTAACCACTCAAAATGCAGTTTAATGTATACTGTGAGCATCTTAATCAATCAGTGTTCTAAATGAGTATTTGGTAGGTGTCTGATGACTCAATGTATACACAAAATCCATCGAATGTCTATAGTTTTGGCCACAGCGATGCAGGACAGTCTTTAACTCTGTCACATAACTGTTTTTGAGTACATTGCAAAGTGCAACACAGTCACAGTATGTAGCAATATAGTCGTAATACTAGTATTTTGTCCGTATTGTGATATCTGTCCATATCTGTGGTATTCTAACTATGGAAAAAGCACATAAGGCCAGTCTTAAAGAGCTGACTGGAAGTCTGGGTTGAACCCTGTCAAGATCTTGCTCAGCCTGCAAAGGGATGAATGGGGCCTAAACACAAAGCGCCAGCATCAATCTGTCGGGCCCATGGCCCTGGCTGCCAGTTGAGGACAGCTTAATGGCCACCTCGCATTAGTTCCAGTTGTTGTTGTGGTGACCCCAAAGACGCCATCGTAACGGGAAACCCCAGATGTAGAAAGAGAGAGAGAGAGAAAGAGAGAAAGAGAGAGAGAAGGAGAGCTCTCAAAACCTCAGCCTCTTGGTGCAGTTTTGACGTTAATGGTTAGATTACAGCTGCAAGTCTTTTCAGCTTAGTGTATACACCTCTCTCCAATTCCTCATTAGCATTTAAAGACTGTGGGTGTCTTAAAGAGCAAGGCAAGGTGTTGACAGTGGGTTGTGTAGGCAAGGCCAGCACTTGATTAGATGGCAATAAGTGCAGTGCGTGTGAGAGAGTTGCCTGCAATCTAACACTTTTTGGGTCTGTTTATAACAGTTTTTTTTTTTGGTAAGACCGGATGTGCTTGAGTGTTGCCTTGAATCTGAGATGCTTTATGTCTGTTCATAAAAACTATTTTTTAAGTAATACTCAGACCGTTTCTGACTACAGCTTAATAGTTAGATAAAACCTCTCAAGTTACATTGGCCACATTTTCTTGTAATCCTTCATGAATGGAAGCAACATAATCCCCCTTTTGTTATGATGGATTGCTATTTATACAAATCCCTTCCTATCTTATACAGATGTCTTTTTTGCCTCTTGCTTTTGCGTAGTTTAAAGCAACACATGAAAACGGCTAAGAAGTAATGACTAGTGATGTGGAACACATTAAAAAATGATTACACATTAAAGTGCAGATAAAAACATATCCAGAAGAAGAATCACATGCACATAGACACATAAACAGACTGATATGCATTGGTACGCCTTTGAAAAGGCATTCTGGCCTTTATTACTGAACTATTGAAGCTGATCAGTCCTGATAATCCTTATTTATAATTTATATGTTAAAGGGCCCATAACATGGAAAACAAAATTTTGATGTAGTATGTAAACATAGTGTTAAAGTTTCAACATGTACCATTCACTCCTCATCTATTGTCGCTGTCTCATGAAAAACGTATCTCCATTTTTTTGTGATTTTTACTTTTCTGCATCATTTAAGCTCAGCAGATGTCCTTTACATTATGTGAAAATTTCATGATGATTGGGCCAATAGAAATGCTCCAAAATTGCTTAGAATAAAATCTTCTTCCATTAACTTACATTAAAAGTAAAAAAACGTTTTTGCCCTTTCCTGTAAAGTTACTATTTTGGAGATACCTGTTTTTCTTTGGACTAAGCTGCAAAGCAGCTGAATTATTCCTTCTTTTTACATTTCTATTTTTATTGTCATGAAATCATTTACATATAACTGCCTATTCAGCCCACAGCTATAGAGCCCGGCACATTCATGCTAATTTTTAAGGTGTGCTTAAACTTGAGCTGCTTTTTGAATGAGGAACAAAAAGGGCAGCCAATCAGAATAGAGATCATTTACATAGATCAGTTTTAAAGGTGCAGCAATTCTAGGGGATAAAGAGAGGTTTGAAAATGGTCATGTAACAATTAATTGTTTTTGGTACTCAGACCGATTTATAAGTAAATAAAATATAAAAATGTAGGATATGGGCAATGTCCTTTACCACTTCTCCTGCAGGGCATGCTTGGATTTTGTTATTTGGGATGACAGAGAAATCTTGCCACAGGGGGATTAAAGAACACAGGCTGAACTCAGACCATATCAGTTAAGTGCTGATTTCTCCAGTCTGACCACAGGGCCTCTCACCATCAGTATCTAGGCTATAAAACACTGTCTCCGCTGCTCAAACAGCAGGAGTGGGTTCTGTGTGTTTGCATACAGTGAGCTTGTGTGCCATCCTTTGAGAACTTAGTGTATCATTTTGTGGCTTTGTTTTTTTCCCCCTAAATGTTTGCTTGGCAAGGTGAGCAAACTCGGCTGAGACTGTGTGTGTACGTTGTGCTTTTGAAGGACATTGTAAACAATAGGCCTCAAGGCCATGCGTGTTCTCTCATTAGGAGCCCTGAAACTAATGACGCAGCCTTGTCTGGACTCACTCACACATATGGCCACACACACACACATACACAGCTCCTCGGTGCTGTTTACTCTCTGTTCATGCTGTTCTCCTTTCCTTTGCTGTGATTCGGCAGCGGCACCCTGCCACTCTCATCAAACACGCGCAGGCTGGAGCCGTTTCAGAAAAAAAAATAGAAACAAGTTGTTTTTGCTGTGACTTTAGAATTACTTTCAAGTTATTTGGCACAGGTTATTACTTGCACAATTGTTGTTTAATGGGTGTGTCGATGGAAATCATGGCTCGCAAGCTGATTGTATTGATCTCAGAAAGCAGTGTGGAGAATGTAATGAATGTGGCTCAGACTGTCTTTGTTTCTACTGAAAAGTTTGAAGCGCTAGCAAGGTGATTCTCCTCTCCGTCAGATAACAGGGCCGCATGCGCTCTCAGTTTTATCTGATTTCTTTTATGATGAAAGGTTCTCTATAGGGATATGCTGCATTGCTTTGCATTAACAAGTCTCACAGAACTGAAGTGTTATTAGTTGAGTTTAGAAAATGTCATTAATATAATTTCTCTTGCACTCAATGCACCACAATGAAAGGCTTCACTCTGAACTGATGCTGTAGAATTCTTTGCTGTTTCCATTGCTTTTACATTTAAAAGGCACTTAATGTCTCCTGTAGGAGTCAGTCATTTTCACTTCCTCTCAATGTATAGTCATCTTTCACAAGTAATAATTCTTCAAATTGGTATTAATGATGTTGTTACCATAAAACATCTTAACAAATCAAAGTAGATGACTGATTCTTAATAATTCATTGGCATGCTAATGATTTGCATCTTATTTTTTAACATCTAAACATAAAAACAGTATCGTATCTTGGTCATTTAAAACCTCAAGTACTTTATTTAAAAAAGGATATGTGCTGCATCCCTGAGAGAAAGATAGCAATCTGTTTTAAGGCAAACTGACTGACCATGACTGACCAAATTTGCCCCACTTATACAGAATAACCTTATCGTTTTTATTCATTTTAGTCCAAATGCTAAAACTATTAATTCTCTTACATGTATTCATTTGAATACACAGAGTTTCAAGAGCAAAGTATATTCCAACAGGTAAAGGCACCGTAATAGACCAAAAGGACAGAGGGTCATTTTAAGCATTTTCCCTGGGAACCCTAATGTGAGCTCTTTGTGTAGGGCTAATGTTGCAGTTAGCTTAGGGGTTTTCCTAGCCCTTCATTTTGGCCATTTCCTGTGGCAATCATCCACCATCAGGAAAACAGAACACATCCTGACTGTGATCTGTTATCTCTCAGAGCACTGGAGGGAAGATGATGGAGGTGAATGTTAATGACCGTGTGTGCAGCACAGCCCAAATTGAATATGCAAATACTCATTATTATTACATGTATAACTCAAAATCTGTGAGCCTGTACAGTTGAAGTATTTACTGCTTGCAAACTGCTCCTGCCTTCTATTATACTTATCTAGGCTTATAAGGATTCAGTTGGCAAATAGTGAAGTTGGATGTCTCTATTGAAGGACTGTGAATTTTAAAGCAGTAATAACATTTTTGAAGAGATGGCTGTGAAGAATATTGAAACTTCCGTTTTCTGTGTTTTCCCTGTTCACTGATATTACCTGAAGCTGAAAGCCCACAGTATGGGGGGATGAAGACGTGAAACAGCATTCTTAAAGAAGCCTTCAGATGTTAGTCCAGTGGCCCTGAACCAACTGCTATGCTTAGCTACAAAAACAACACCCAAGAATGAATAAAAGCATCTTTGTCAGAACTTTCAGACTTTTTCAGTATTGCATGGAACATGCTGTAAAGAAGTTATTCACTTCAGTTGTTGTTATTAACAACACTCATGCCCCTTCCCCCCTCAACCAAAACTCAACCAAATTTGGTGGACCTGTGTGGGCCTGACCTATGGGTGTTTGGGTCAGGCAGGAAATGCGGATGTAGAATTCCGTGAAGGCTAATCCGGCGGAATGTGGAGGTTTGTGGGCCACCACTGGGAGGACCAGGAAACTGATGCTATCTCTGCCAGCTGTGGTATGCTGGCTACTCCTGTCCAGTCTCTCCTCTTAGCCATAGCCAAAGCACTGGGGAGATCCGTTTCAGGAGGCCCTTGTGACACAGAGCAGCTGCTTCGAGGCTCCTTTATCGCCATCACGCACAATTTATCATTCATACTCCACTTCTCTTCCTGCAACTCCACAAGAGAACTTACCCTCACCCCACCCCCTTGAGATTTGTGATATGCCATCAACATATATTCCAGATGTATTTTTCTTAGATTACAAGAGCTAGGCCAGAGGAAGACTAGTGTTATTGTACAACCATTTTGGGCTGTAAAATCAGTATGAACTTCACGTACCCTCAACATAGGCACCCTCAGAACAGCCACAGTTTGATATAAGGTTAAAATCAGCAAAATCCAAAAGGCTAGGGGCAGCAGTTCAGTGTTTTGATTCTTTACAGCCAAATACACCAGTGTCTTACTCTCACAAGAACAGTGTAGCCCAGAGGCAGTCTAGGCTTTGTGGTCTGAGTCCCAGAAGCTTGCTCTGGGTACAGTCCTGATGTTTCTGGGCTTGCCCACAGAGAGACTGAGCCTTTTGGATAATATTATCTGCACTCTATTCACTTTCTCTTTCTGCTCTTCTCCCTGAAACCCTCTCTTAAGGCTCTACAGAAAGATCAATATCTACTCTTGAGCACTACCAGGACCCACTGGGTCAACCTTTTGGATTGCTAGTGCTTTTTCCTCCTTTTACCAGATATTGCTGGGTTACCAAACTCGTGAGTAGCATAATGATGAACTTCTGTTTAAAGATTGATGCGATTAGAAACCCAGCTGTAGGGTATGTTCGAAATGTTATTTGAATTTTCCATCATGATGTTTGAACATTTGTCTTGCAATTTACCTAAAATGAATGCATCTTTTTATTGAAAGAACTCTGATCCCAAGACTCATTTGAGATTCATTTAAGTAATTATTCAATGAGTTATTTAACTATTTTTTTTTTTTAAATAAAAAATACATTTTTTCCACTTGCACTTTGAGACATCTTCAAAATACCTTTTTTTGCTGAAGGCCTGTTAAATTCTCCATGTAAAAAAGTTACTAACACGCAAGGGTTATTTCTTTGCTTTGAACTACATCAAAGCACATATAACAGACATGCAGCCTCTGAACCCACCCTGCCCAGCATTTTTATTTCAGTGGGGATCCATGACACCGTGCTGTCTCTTTCTTTTGGAATG
This sequence comes from Colossoma macropomum, assembly GCF_904425465.1. Lineage (NCBI taxonomy): Eukaryota > Metazoa > Chordata > Actinopteri > Characiformes > Serrasalmidae > Colossoma > Colossoma macropomum. The sequence goes on from NW_023494804.1 coordinate 35,386,021, forward strand.
AGAGATCCTAAACGCAAATCCGTCGCAAATACGTCTCATCCTAACTTATGATTTTTTAAGCACAAAACACATGAGCTGCTCCAGCCTTAGCCTCTGAAGGTGTCTAAGTGATTATTATTTATTTTTTTTTTTTTGTTAAAGTTGTCACAGGATTTCGTGGCTGCCAGTTTGTTTAATCCATCCCTGGTTCTCCAGGCCTCGGCAGAGGAGCTATTTGTCCCTGAGGAACGCAAAAACTCTCCTGAGTGATTTCCTTTGAGCCAAAAACTGGCCCATTTCATCTTCTCACTGTCAGAGGCCCAGTGGTGAAGGGCATGGCTTTATGGCCTCAGGTTTGTATTCTCATGCAAGCGTCCCTTTGTTGTGCCAAAGTGCAAAGAAAAGGTTGTTGGAGAAAGGGTGTTCAGGGAGACACCCCCACCTCTTTAATTGAACTGGGGAAATGAATGCACATTTGCAAATCAATTCCCAGAATCCAGTGGAAAACAGGAGGAGGGAGGCTGTAAAACAACAAACTCTGGTTAAGGGGGATGAATGCCCTCTCAAAAGAATTGCAGATGAGGCTGAACAGAGAAAGTTAGCCCTTCCTTGTTCTTTTCTATGGCCTTGGTTTTGTGCTTCAGCCAGGTTCCTTTAGGGTCCTGTTAAATGGTTTTCTTGTCAGCTCCAAACTTTGTAGAATATGTGTGTTTCTTCATCACTAGAGCTCTAAGAATCAACTCTTTTATGCTTATAATGGACTTATGCTTTTAAATGACCTTTTAAAGTGAGGTTTGGCCAATTAGTTCCTTTGTTGCAGATTTCATCTTGTGACAACATTCATACACCAAATCAGCCTCTTCCTTTAAAACCTTATATCTTAATTAGTCTCAAAGTGGTGCTTTATCAATCTCAAGTCTCTTACGTTTGTGTGTTTACCTCAAGACCTTCACACACACTTCAAGAGAGAAGGCAATTATTGGATTGACCTCTGACCTCTTCAAGAATGGTTGTTATGGAGATGGCATCTCTACACAGAATATTTGACATATTTGCATATCATTAGGATTCTCCTTTCATTGTCATCAATTCAGTCGTTTACATTGTTTTCAGAATTAGCACAGTGTAGAGAATTAACCAGCTAATATGTCCTGCTAGTATAACATATACTGTGAGTCTTTGCTTTTGGAGTATCTTCCTGTGTCTATTATGTTGGTGAACTTCTTGGCTGAAGTAGATCTGAGGTGATTTGTGCAAAGTGTGTCCTGTTGAGATCTTATTCCACCATGGAGCCCACCTCCCCCAGTAGAGGAGATAAATCTGCTTAGTGCTAAAAGCCCATCGGGACAGATCAGAGGGGCTGGCAAGGCCATAGCTTCACTCTCAAAGCTGGCATTTACACTCCCTGCACAAGACAACAAGGTCAAATGCTCACTTCACCACAAGCACTTCATAACTTAAAGAGCAGAGCGTTCTTGGAGCTCAGCATTTCCCCGGCATGCTCAATCACTCTTGTTGGCTGAGCCATGCTAATGTGCTATACAGTAGCTTGAGATTTGCTTCTTGCTGTATATGGTATCAAAGACAGTGGGAGCTCTCTGTAGACCATAATGTTGTTATATGGACATGTTCTAATTTTAACAGCGCTTATTCTAAGCTGTAATCTTCAGCGCCTGACCAAAGTTTTGGCTGAGTGGTTTTACCATTGTTCTCTCATTTTAGACTGAAGTTGGAAAAGGTCACTATGACAGTATGTTATTGTTATTGTGATAAATTATGTCACACTGTGCTTTTCAGAATATTTCATGAATATTCTCAGTATTACTAAAATATTAAATGGATTTAGACCAATTATAGAGAGCTTGTAAGCAACAATCAATGTATAGTATTTGCGTTTCTGCATAATAGCAAGTAGCGGATGTCAGCCTATTACCCCTTTATCTTTTGATATGAATATAGTTGTATTAATTTGATTCTTACATTTGATTCTTCGTATTTGTTCTTAAAATGTTTTTTGCAAAAACTAAATAAAAAAAAAATTACTCAAAATATTAATAGCCCCTTTAAATGTAGGACTACTGTTTTGCTGGGGCTTTTTTCCTCTCTAACTTCTTTGCAATCCTCAGAAAAACAAAGTATTATGATATATTTTGTGTATCATGAAAATATCTTTAGTATTGTGCCGTTATATTGTTTGCCATATCGCGCACCTTCAGTTCGAGTCCACTCATTTAACACAAATCTGAATGCAATGGTCCGTGCCAATCAGATCAGAGGTCATTGCTCAGAGCTGCTCAGCTACACTAGTAGGTTTTACCACTGATGCTGTTGAATTGTCTCACCTATTTCTCAACTCTAAAGCCTTGTCAGGATGAATGAAGGGTATGTGTTCATTCTCCTGTGCTGCTAGGTCAGAGATTCTCTAAGTGGTGTCCCCTCTAGCAGAAAAGGTCTCCACATAGCCTTGTTTCCCTGAGGGTGAATCACTCTGACAAGGTGCTAAACCACAGAGAGTAGTTTATCTAGTCCTAGAAGTCCACATGATCCTCAAAACACTATTTGCAGGTCTTGTTTTCTTCTTCCAGTGCATAGTATTTTTAATGCGTTGAAATGTTAACTCACTTAATTTGGTGGCAAAGCAGACAGCTGCATCTCTGTATAATATGTGGAGCGCTTATCGTGGAGCATGGCCCAGCAATGTGTTAGTGGTTTAAAAACAAAGGCATTAAAAAGGCAGCCCAATTTTGTGGTATACTGTGTCTGCATGATGTCAGGAGGCCAGTTCCCTTATGACTTTCCTCAAAACCAATTAGCTACTATGGAAGGCACTGTTTAGCTCATTCTACACTCGCTTGCACTTTCCCTTTAAAGACCACTATGTTACATCTCCTCTGTGGTAAGTCCACGTGTTTGGCCTGTAATATTTATAAAGCTGCTCTCCGATTCTTTGCCTGCTGAGTCTCTCCTCCACCCCCTGCCAACCGCAGTCTGTTCGTTGCTCTATATGTGTCTGCTAAAAGCTATTAGCCAAGCCCTGGTGGTCTCCTCTCCCTTCACCCGGCGGGCCAGAAGGCTTTTTGTTTTCAGAGGCAGAAAGGGTAACAGGCTCGGGGATTCAGAGGTGAACTGGCCTGTACACAACTCAGTGGTTGGGCTTCTGGCCTAATGTACTAGCGCTGTAAGGTCACTGTGTCGAGTTAGCAAAGGCTAGAAGAAAAAAAAAACACACTTGGGGAATGGTTTTGTTTTAGCTTATATTGCATTACTCAGTGGATGTTTTCCTTTAAAACTGACTTGAAGTGAAAGTTAGAAGTAAGTTAAAGTGGTTTGAATTTGTCCTGAAGTGAAGCTAGAATCCAAGAAAGGCTTTCTTCCAGCTCTAGGTAATTGGTTTGAGTGGGACACCATCAAACTTTGGTGTATCTTCTTTATCTGTTAAAACGTATTTGCCCTTTGTTCATAATCCTATATAACCCTGGGGGATTTAGTGCTAGGGAAAGGTATTTGCCCGGTGCACCTGAAACCCCCTTATCAGCAGTATCAGGAGCTGTTTCTCTCACCTGTGTCAATCACAAAGTAAGTAGACAGTCAGACAGGAACGTGCTGCTTCTTTTCTCTTTCTGTCAGAAATCTGAGCTGCCACCCCGCCATGCCTAAACCAAATTATAAAGCCTGGGATAATTGCCATCATGAAGAATCCAGTAATTATTTTGACAAACCATGTGTTATGGCTTCCTGATTCATCCTAAAATCTCTCCTGATGGTTAAAATTCTCCTGGCCTGTTGAGAACCCGGCTTGTGTTGTTGTTATTCATCCGTAATTGTCCCGCCAACACCCTGTCATTCATATTGGAGGAGAGAAAAGCAATTTCAAAGCTTTCTGCAGGAATTATCTTAGCACCAGTCCCCCTTCTTCTTTCTTGGCAGTGAAAATAAATTCACATGTGGCTTAAAACACAGAACAGAATTACTTATATATTTCTATTCTGCTTTCTGCCCACAGCTAGGAGCAAAATGTATTTCTGTGTTTTCTTTGGTAACTGTTGAATGTGGAGCATGTCATTTTGTACCATCCAATTTAAATGCTGTATGCGAGAGCCATGCATGTATAATGTGTCTTCATTTTACTCAGCCAAGTACTGCCTGAAATAGTATTTTTTATCTTGTCAACTGTAGCTTGCATAAATGACCTGCAGAGAGCTGGCATGCTGAATGTAGGCTTACAGGCTGTATTTGATCTGTTCTAAGTTTGACCAGTTTGACTAGTGATTTTTTTTCTCTGACATTTTTCATATATTTCTAATTATGTGATGTGATGTTTCTCTTTCACACTGTGATAGATCACAATTCTTGATATAATAATCTGGTTATGTTTGTGTCTACTTGGAAGAAGGAAGTGTTAGGCTAAACACTGACTGGAACGTTACACAAGAAAGCTTACATTTTTCATGTTAGTGGTAGACAAAATACAAAAATCCTGTAGAGTGAAAATAGAAATTCTCTTGGTAAAATATTACTTGAATATTTCCACTTGAATTTAGGTACAAAAGTAGTAGTGGGTTATTACAGTTAATACAATAAAACATCAGTATGATAAAGAGTTAGATGCACAAATGTCGTGCTAAATAGAAACTGTTCATTAATTAACTTGACATAATAAGGGCAATGCTTCACAGTACTTCTACTTTTAATACTTAACAATTTTTCTGTGAGTATTTCTGCTCAGTACAAGATTAATGTACTGTGTTCACCACTATCTAACACATAATGTTTAATCAAGGTCTTCGGGAGCTTTTGAATATTAGAGCCAGCTGTGCTGAAACTAAACTCTTCAGGGTCTTCAGTCTATTTTCTGTCTGTACTTAGAATAAGAACAGCAAACCTTTATCTGCTTACAATTCAAGCCAGCGGGAAAGTGCTGAAGCAACGACCCTTTGGCTTATATAGTAAGTATGTTCTCAGTCAGTGAGTTTTCTGTTCGTTTCTAAGTGCAGTAAATAAAGAAAATGCACAAGAAGTATTTTCGGTGGTCCTCCATCATGTGTTACTGATGCAACAGATACAGATTAAGTCAAAAAATGCTGGAGTATTCCTTTAATTCAAACCAGAACAATACCTAATGCTTTACCTGTGTGTCTTTTTCTTACGGCACTTCTCTTTTTTAAAGCATCCACTCTTACTCATGAATCTCTGGTGCCCCTTCTCCTGCAGGATCTCGACCCAGATTGGAGGACGCCCCGCCACGGATTGTGGAGCACCCCTCAGACCTGATCGTTTCAAAAGGGGAGCCGGCCACACTGAACTGCAAAGCAGAGGGCCGGCCGACCCCCATGGTGGAGTGGTACAAAGATGGCGAGCGTGTTGATACAGACAGGGAGGACCCTCGCTCCCACCGCATGCTGTTGCCCACAGGCTCCCTCTTCTTCCTCAGGATCGTGCATGGACGCCGCAGCAAACCGGATGAAGGTGTCTATGTGTGCGTGGCCAGGAACTACCTGGGAGAGGCTGTCAGTCGCAATGCTTCTTTGGAGGTTGCAAGTAAGCCAAACTGTTTAATTCTTTTTTTCTTGGTTTTCAGCTTCTCCCTTTCTTTTTTCTCTTATGCTAGTTGGGCTGAATGATGTGGAAGCACTTTATATTATAATGCTGCATATTGTGACTAGAATATGTCTTACTTGGTATGGTTAGAGATTTTTTAATTGGATTGCCCTATCAACAGTCATCAAAAAGTATTCACATTTGTTGGATCGCTTGACCAGTTTCGTTTAAAATTCTAATTAAACTAGTGCACATTTGATGACATTCAATACATTAACTAATTAAAATGTTTGAAAAAAAAGGAAAAGCAGTTTGAAAAACTGCTACCACACACTTCTGTGCTTTAGTATTTATCAGTCTGATGGTAAACAAAAATTTGTTTATGAAGCTAAAAGCTAGCGAGTCACCAGAAGTGTGCAGTAGCAGTGCATCCACAGAGAGCTAATTAATTTGATAGTTTGCTTGTATGTCAGGTAAAAAGGTAAAAACAGTGAAAATGGTCAAAACCACAGTGATACATCGGCAGTGGTCAGAAGTAGGGCTCCGTTCCCACCTTCCAGTATTAGAGCTCTAATTTGAGGTGATAATGTCGGCTTTAACTTCCAGTACAGTCCAAATGCTTTTACTACTGATCTGCATTACTAGCTAGCATGGTCTCCTTTGTATTTGTTTCCTAGAATAAATGAATAGATGTCTAGCAAGCTGGCCATCCAGAGAAGAAAGAAACTTATTCAACCTGCACCATTAAGATTAATACAGCAGAGTTTAGCTCATGCTCAGAACGCTAGAAGGTGTATTTTGAGCAGTCACTGAGGTGACCAAAAAGCTGTTTTCGTGATTAAAAAGATGTTTCCTCTAGTGTCCTCCACCACTCCTCACTGACACATTCAAATAGTTTCAGCAGTCTGGCCAGGATTGCCAGATTATGCAGGGTCCCTCAGAATAGCATGCCACTTGCTATGACAGTTCTTGGTTATCAGTGGTGTTTACAGTAACAAATAACTGTTTAATCATTAAAATGAAACACATATTTTGAGCTTTCCTTATTCTATTATTCAGTATTCTAGTATACATTATTGTAAAACATTCAAATATTCAAGATTATATTCGATAGAATGTTCAAAAGTGAAAATATTCGATTGTTACAGTCCTGGCGATATCAGAATTGCTTACTGGCTAAATTAGCAAATTATATATTGTGCAGCCACCCTTACCTTCTCTTTTGCCTTTGTCTTGGCCTCTCTTCACCTCTTGTATTCTTTCTCTTCTGTTACCTTGTGTAAATTCTCTTTTAATGTTTGCCTGTGGAGGCCAGGGTGAGGGGAAGCAGTGAGGTCATTGTTGTTTTTAAAGGATGTAATTTAGTTTGAAGCATTAATATGGATGGATGGCATGTTGTGTGTGAGGAACAGGACAAGGGAAGAGAGTTATGAGATGCTGGCTGCTTGTAGGTAACAGATGTTTGTCCCAAAAATCCAGCGACGTTGCAGAGTATCTTGTGGATTGGCTCCAGGCTCTAACAGAAGGACTTCCCATATCCAATATGCCGTAATTAAATACGGGTAGCACGATTTGATTATGCTCATTCGATTATCAGGCAGTGCCATCATGTATTCATAACATTGTGGCTTTTCTTCTGATTTAACCACTTAAATGCTAGACTGTTTATTCAGTTCATAATCTTAGGGCTTAACATTATCCAGGAACTAACATGAATGAAGTGAGTGCTATGAAATGTGTAAATGAGGTAGTAATGAAAGTGAGGAGCTAAAGTGTGAACCCTTTGGGTTTAAGGGATTAGAAATGGTTTTCTGCTGTCACTTGAGCTTTTAGAAAACAGTGTTGGGCTTAATTTTTTCTTAGTTCGTCTGCCCGGTATGTTTGAACAACTCTGTCTTTGTTTACTTACTGTCTTTAGAGGCATGCTGCAGCCCTGAACTGGAGTCGGTCACTCCGAGGACAGACTTTTCAAATGCTTTACCATCTGCTGGAGGTGTTACATGTGGGCTAATATGCTTCACTCACTCCTACTCCCAGGAGAGAGTCATACCGTTCTCACACCAAGAGGCATGTGGTTTTAAATAATACCACATTTTAAGAATTCAGAAATTACAGTACAGTCTTTTTTTGTATTTTCACTTACTGTGCTTACAAGCCAGAGCAAAACACTTCACCTTGAATCCAAGGATTTTGTTTTTCTCTGAGAAGTTTTATATGACCTTCAGGGCCAGGGCTATAAGACTGATTAAAGAGAACCGTCGAATAAATGCTTACTCCTCTCAGAGTTTATAGGATTTAGTGAAGAAATAAATTGGCCACCTCCTTTATGAGTAAGAGTGAACTCTTCACCTTTTTCTATTACAACTCCCCAATAAATCTGAAAAATCACTTAACAATATTACGGAAAACATCAACCTACATTTTCAGCCTCTGAGTTCATTGAAAGTTTGTTGCCACTCTGAGCACTACTTAGAAACTTTACACACATCTTATTATTTCCCAGCCTGTCCAGGTTCAATTAGAGGTTACAATGACATGTTTGCACTCAGTGAGTGTTGCTAATCAGATGTTTGCATCCGATAAAAGTTGCAGAAGGGGCTTTCGTAATCTGCGTTACCCTTTCTGAGGCACTGAAGCATTCCAAACACTGTTTTACAAATGATAATCTGTAAGTGTATGGGTTATGAAACTGCCTGCCAAAAGCTCTAAACATATACAGCTAGAAGATCCTAAGCATGCCTCTGTAAATGTAAACTTCATGTTCATTCATACAGTTAGTAGAAAGCGTGTGCTGAAAGATAGCATCGGGCCGTTGCCGTACAGTCAGTAACACTGCCAGATCTTTTAAAACTAATTCTGCATTGGTTGCGATAACTGAGTCTTTTTATTTTTTTTGCATGAAAACTGTAAGACAGGGTTAATATAGCTGGCCAAGATTACTAGTTACTATTATATTCTGAGAGCTGCATGCAGTCAGTTCTTTTCTTAGTAGTTTAGAATTAGGTAGCACATCTGGTTTTAAATTTTAAAACCACACACACACCCCTGTTGCACCTCTTGTCTGAGATAAAGGTCCTTTATCCTGATTTGCTGCCATGTTTGAGGTTTCTTAGTAGCCTTGCTGCCATGTTTGAGGTTTCTCAGTAGCCTTCTGCCACAGCTGAGAGAGAGAGTGACAGAGTGACACAGAGATAGCCTATGGCCAGTTTTGCAGAAAGTAGTCAAAGGACATTATTTGCCACAAATTGGACATGACACTGCTTGTCCATCAAAACTATTCCTGAAATTACAGTACCAATATAATATACACTTCCTGTGTGGCCTACTGGCATTCTCTTGAGAAAGATGTTGCTGAAGCATTGGATGTGCTGATCCTATTATCTGTGTTTCATATGTTTAATAAATAATAAATCAGCAAAAGTTTGCCGAGAAATTTAGGTGTACACTCATGTGGTGATTGTGATTTGTCTTTGAGGTTGCAGCATTATTCTAAACTGAAGTGTGCTTAATAGGGATATTAATATTCACTTTTTTAATGTGGTAGTTGCAAGACAAAATGAATGAATGAATACAGTTAGATCTTATGCAATTTAGAAGCTGTTGAAATCAGAAACTGACATTAGCTGGCACAGTTTCTCTTGTTCTATTAAAAACCTCATTCCTAAAAAAGGCAACCAAAAACGTAAAGGAAAAAAACCTTGCATGCAGCCAAAACCATGTATACTTGTAATGTGTATTTAACTTTGTTTTCTAAGAAAATGACTTGTGTAAATTATATGTTCACTAGTCACTGCAATTTTGTTTTAATAACTGGACTTCAAAAAGTAAAAGCAAAACGAATGAACCACAGTACGTATTGTATCATGATGTTGCATCGCTAGTGCTGAATGTGAGATATTTTACTTATTTTACATGGTCAGCTAATTTTTGATAATCAAGTAAACACACCCAGACAGATCTTGTGCTTGATATTCACTGTTGGGCCATTGCAGATTAATAGTGGTTTGACTGAGTAAGGCCCACGGGTCATAAAGGCAGTGTTCTGGAGGGATGTGGTGGGGGGATGAGCCATGGGTGCACAATGCCAGCGCTGGCGTGGCATCAGTGAGCCATGCTCCAGCATGGCACAGCTCCAGGAGGCAGGTGGCGGACAGGAGCTGAAGGCCAGAGGGCTCCTCATCTGCTGCCTCGGCCTGCCACACTGCTGGTGTAGGGCACAGGGGGTGGAGAGTTGGGGATAAGTGGGGGGGTGGGTGGGAATGAGTAGGGAGAAAGAAAGAGTGTAAAGTATACAAAGAAAGGAGTAGACATACACCAATACAACTTTGGGTAATTTGTTTGGGGTCATGTGGAAAGTGACATGAGGCACATTGCCTTTTAACAAAGAAATGCATACGATAAGAAATGAGGTGTACGACAAGAAAGGGTATTGGATAACTGCGCAGTACTGAATGTGGATCAGTAGTATTTAGTCGATGCCTGATCTGTTTCATAATGTCCGTATCTGTAGCTGTGCTGATCCAGTTTATCAGATCAGTGCATCCCTGGAAAGGAGCAAGCTTTGTCGATGTTGCTTACAGGTTTTAAAGAGCAGGGAGTAAGAGTAAAAGAGTGAGAGATAGGGTAAGAAGAAGTGAAAGAAGAGCGAGAGAGAGGGAGGGAGAGAGAGAGATGGAGAGAGGAGTGGAGAGGGGACCTCAAATGCCAAACGGCTCCATCTGGCAGCAGCAGGAAGCATGTTGTACATTATGGGGGCACTGAGCGGTGCCGACGAGAGGTGTTATGAGAGCAGAAACAGGCAGCGGCCCAGTGTGTGTGGGAGTACATGAATGCACACACTGAGACACTTAGCCACTCCGCTACGCCTTTACATGCTCGCTTTCGAAAAGGTGGTATTTATGGCAGCCCAGTGTTATTTCATGGATGCTGTGTTAAAATGCTTAGATGCTGCAGTTCGGATGATATGGAGCAGTACGCAGCGAGTGCTTTGCAGTAAATGATAGATAAAAGGGTCTGTGCTCGACAGTGTATTCTTAATCTGTTTTCTTATTGCTTTTTAAATGGTTCATTTAGCAAAGAACTATTTATATAACTTGCAGAAATGTTGTGTTTGGGGCTTGTCTGTACATTATGGATGAACAGTAACATTGACTGCCAGATTATTGCAGCATCAGTTAATCGCCTTGGATTTTCTTGTGATTGGTGGTCAATATTGGTTCAGAATCTCATTAATTTATTGCTTGTTAAGTAGTTGGTTTGCAAGAACCAGTGATATAAGTTACAGTGATATAAGGCTACATTGTGTTCTTGGGTCGCACTATAATGTTGGAACCATAGTATCACCAGATGTAATTGCAATATCAGTTGATTGTCATTGATTGTGTTGTTATTGTTAGTATTGACTTGGAATTTTACTAATTACCACAGTATCTGTTTAAGATTAGGTGCTACTCAGGAGGGTAGCACACTGAATGTCTTTGGGTGAGACACAATTGTGACCTTAACAGAAGTTTGTTTGGGGGACAGACCTGCTTTCCAAAACAACAGGTGAGGACACAAAGGCAGCTGTTCCATGAAATGTTAAGAATGAACAGGTGAAAAGAGAATCTGTCCCTGCTCTGTTTTGTTTGGCTGATTGAGGGACAACTTTCTCACATTGTGGAATTTCACTGACATAGCCTGTGACCAAAAGCTACTGTGTAGAAATCTGCTAGAACATTGCTATAAACAATCATTAAGACATCAATCAGTCGCAATCCAAAGCTTACTTTTGAGTATTTAGCACTTTTCCAAAGGGAAATGAAAAGCTGTCAGCCTTTCAAAATTATTAGTTATTATAAATTTGAGTCTTTTTCGGTGGTCAGGACTCTTTTTGCCATCAGTCAAAATGATTGCAAAATTATGCCCCTCATTTCTAATGGATATTTTTTGTGTATTTTAATGTGAGTGGAAATAGCAGCCAAACTTGGCTGCTCAAGCATGCTGCATCACCTCAAGCATGCTGTATGCTGGCTGTAGTGTGGCCATTGGAGGCATGACACGATGGCCAACTGAACTCACCATCTAGAATTCAGTGCCAAGTCAGTTGGCTCTCCAGAACACTCGACCAGCTTGAATTCTGGTGTGTTTTGCCAGTTCTTCACAGTTGATTGCAAATTTTAGGACTTTGAGAAGTTGAATTTTCTTGGTATGGAGCAGGGGCTTTAGAGTCAGGCTCTGATGGGTCCAATAGTTTTGGCTGGCCTCTTGGGATTAGGCAGGGGCCACAGCACAGATAAGCCCGTCTGTCTCAGGTCCTCTAGTCCAGGCTGAAGATGGAGTAATGGTGACTTATGTGCACCCGGGCATGCGCTCTCCTCCAGGGCTGGGCACTCTCAATGCTATTAACCTCATTGCCTTGGATCCAAACTCAGTGGGTGCAGCAACAGGCTTGTTTTGGAAAAGCCGTGGATTTAAATTCTCCAGTATAAATCAACCATTGAGTGCTGCCGATAGAAAAGAACATTGTAAAGCTTTTTAATTTCATTAAGGCAAAGTCTATTAGCTCTAATGCTTTGGCACACCCTGTTTTTATTCACTAATAAAACTAAATGAATCAGATCTCTCCAGTTTTTTTCCATTACTTCCACTGAAAAGTCATTTCGGATCAGCGCCAAGGCTGCGTGATAAATTGTTTCAGTTAATCATTATTGCAATATTGTTTATTGCAATAGTGATATCGCAGAAGGTTGCAATGTGCAGTAAGTACTGTCTGTTGTTGGCATCTCAACCAATCACAGTTCCAGATAAGTGATGAATCAGGGTGTGTACTTATGTAAATTATATTAGTCAGAATAATGCAGGCACCAATGCATTTATTTATTTATTTATTTATTTATTTATTTATTTATTTTTATTATATTTTAGTATGTGTCACGATTGTAGTACGTAGCAATATAATGGCATACAATGCATACATTTTACATTTAACATACATAATCCATAGTACCTCTAAACTTATTCTACCTGTTATGTTTTGAGGTAACAATATCTAGATGTAGCCCCACTACACTGTGATCAGGAGGACTCAGGTCATTTTTTTTGGTGCAGTGCCAGGGCATTGGTTGGGTTGCACACTCTGGCCTTGTGTGTATGTCTGTGTGTGCTCAGGCAGCAGTAATGAGATCACTTAGCCTAGAGGACTGTAGGGGTCAGGGAGACTGCTGGCAGGGAGGGGTCATACGGACACAGGAAGGCCCAGCCCTTCTGTAGCTCAGCCATCAAAACCCTCTCAATTAATTATGGTAGAAATTTAGCAACCAGCCCACCTCTGGTAACAGAGAGAGCGAGTGAAAGAGAGAAAGAGAGAGAGACACAGCAAAGCAGACAAAAAGAGAGGGGGTGCAGAGAGAGGCAGTTAAGCTGAATGTTAACAGGTGGTGTGAGGATGAGCTCTGACAGCCCCTCATGTGAATGAATGGGAGATGGGGTTGCATCTGTGAGCGTTTGTGGGGTTGAAAGCAGAGCATGCTGGGCATGAAGAACAATACACCCCTGCTCAGGAACCATGAAGACTAGAGCTGTGTTCAAAATAGTGCATTTATTTTTGCAAAAGAGGAATACAGCGAAGCCATGCCATTTAATGAAACGTAAATTATGCCAGCAGCACAATGTCCAAACGTGATTATGAAGATTTCCAAGTCAACAAAAATGTCAGTTATGCTGTATATGTTGTTTCTTATGTCACACCATATATAAATGCTTGCAATGTAAGATACATTGTATCCTGAAGTAACTGCCAATATCCATCCCTGTTGATGACAGTCCACTGTTGGTAGTGACCATCATTTTGAAGACTTGATTTAGTTCCCTCGTTTTAACTACTATTTCTATATAACTGCGTTATAACTGCATAGTTTGAAGATAGAAAGTGAAAAACTGAGCAAACAAGCAAATTGCTGTATGCTAATTAAGGCAAGCATATTCGTTATCTCATATAAAAGTAGCATCCCCCCATGAAAGAGCTTTGTTGTTATAATGGTGTCATGCTGTGCTTGGTTTATCACTGGTAAAAAGTGAGTTTTGTCCTCTGGCTGACTACTCCAGTCTGAACTGTTCCTCTCCGGTTTTAGATGCTTTCAGTAACCCATTCCTTTATTCATTGTTCTTCCCTCAAGAGCGAAGTGCTTTTTAAAAGCAGGTGCTGCTTAATTGATTCATAATGTTGTGTAGCCCAAGCAATTAAGACTGGAATTATTCTTTTAATCTGCTCCTCAAATAGGCAGTCAATTCGAGGCAAATTTGTTTAAAGAGTGATTACTTTTCATTTTCTCCCAAGTGACAAAGGTTTAAGCTTCAGTATGAATCTATATAAACTGCTTTCGCTTTTAGAGCTTTCACAGAAGAGAAATTCTCAGTACGTTCTTTAAATTTAATGGTGCTAAATTGTTCTTGGATGCATCATTCTAGGAAAAACCCATTTTGTGGAGATTTTGTAAAGTTTCAAGGTTCTTTGCATTTGCACATCTCATTTACAAAAATGGCTCTTTAAAGAAATATCCTTTGAAAGGTTCCTTAGAAAATCGAAAGTGGTTCTTCAGTGGCAGTGTTCAAAAGAACACTTTATTGACACCTTTACTTGTTAGAATATAGCCACAAATATAGCTTACATGAGGAATTGTCCCCAGCAGCACCATACCAGTATCTCAGTGTTTTGTTGCGATAACTTGCCGTTAGGCCAGTTACATTATCCACCTCCTGGTTTAGTTTATTTCGTGCACGCTTTAAGACCCAGCGAGACTGCATAGACAGTTGCCCTGCAATTGGATGATTGATTGCTTTTCTCTCACTTGCAATGCCAGCAGCTATGAGAGGGAGGGGAGAAAGGGCAACGAGCCAGGATATCGCTCTGTGTTTATAGGGTAGGGGAGAATATACACACACACACATATATGCACATACGTGCACACCCCAGCAGCAGTTCATGTCATTACTTTTATTTCTGCACATATTGTAAGCCCACAATCATATTCTCCCGGTGTCTGCAGGTTTGGAGGAGACCCAGCTGCTAACTAGCCTCTCTCAGCTCCACATAATGACAAAAATCAATGTGATTTTGGAGATGGATTTCAGTGTTTTATGTTTATAATATGAGCGTCCACGTTAGGGATTGCTTAAAATGGAATGCCGTACTCTGGTATGCTGTAGTCTTGCAAGCCAAATTTCTGACTATTGTGAGAGAGTCTGGTGGGTTTTGTTACCCACTGTGGCCAAGAATGACTTACTTTGTGGCCAAGAGCAACTTACTTTACAAAGGCATTGGACTGACATGCAAAACAACCAATCACAGACCTCTGTTTTTGAATGTACACCATACAACGTGTAGACTGTAAATCTGTTTGTTCAGACTTTAAACGCTTTTCTCTAATTTGCTGTCAGGCAGAAGGACATTTAAATTTAGCACTATGGCATCCTTTAAAAGTGTTCAAAACCTACACATTCGGACAGAGGCAGGCCACTGTTCGTTCTTTTATTGTTGTCACCCTATGCAGAGCAGGCAACTGCGCTCTACTGGTGCTGAGCTAGCATGTACCTTAATAAACAGAACTTTGTAGCTTGTCGAGCTGATAAAAAACAAGAGATGCATTGGGATGCATACATAGGGCAGTACAGACAGCCAATCAGAGTGTAACTGACAAAATACGGATTGTTGTGGCCATTTTAGGGTATAATACATAAGACAATCCACATACTTCTGTGGGTGGAGCTTCTAAGTTTGAGACTAGGTTTGCTATGGTCTTTGTTAGTAAACTTTATCCTGCTCCCGTTGCAGATGTGGCAATTTTTAGGCCATTTCTGATTGTAGCCTCAATGGCAGACAAACAGCAGTGCAGTATGTAAAGGCAGCCCCAACAGACAAATCTGAAACCTACAAGAAGCAGGGATGACAGTTGTGTTCCATCACACACACTCAAGCTCCATCATGTGTCCTGAAATGAAGGAGACAGCCTAATCAAATATCATTTCCTGAAGAGCCACTTTTTTCTGTCCGTGTGCATTAGTGACGTCTCTGTCAGAAGCCGCTGATGTCATTTATCTGTTTGAAATAGATACGTACAAACAGGCTCACCTTGAAGGATCAGAGGGATCGGGGATAAACATCCACACGGAATTGCCCTAATGTCAGGTCGGATCCGGAGCAATGTCTCAATGATGTGTTCTGAATTATTATTCAGACCATTCCAAGATATGTCAGCCATACTAGATTTGATTCCTGTCTCTTCTCATGATGTCTGAGTTATGTGCCAAGTTTAGGAGAAGACAGCAAGTCACAGTTTCTCTATGCTGTCCGCTAGATGTACCATCAAGGCCATATATGAAAAACAAGATTCTTCACATTCTCATATTTTTTAGTGTCCATGATGCTCTGATCACAGCATTTAAGGATTTAAAGATTCAGTATATGCACTTTTTTGGCACTACTGAGTGAAGCGCCTGGTTATGCACTCACCTTATGTCCTTTAAATGCTCCATTTGCTTTGCATATTCTCACACAGCTCTTTTATGACTTTTCTTATGTGCATATAATTTGTTCCAGGCATTATGTAGCTTAAAACCTACACCCTGCAGTATTTATAGTTCATTTCCTGAGGCAGGCCATTAAAATTAATCTGGTGTGTTTTATAGAACAAAAGCATCTTTTATAGACCAATCACAAACATCCTTATTAGACCACTTGCACCGTGACCAGACAGTTTTTCTAATTCTTAATTATTCATAGGCATATTTAAGCACTCATTTGAACTTAAAGACAAAAAGCCAAACAGTTTATGGCCGGATTTTTGTTTTTTTGTATCAGAAAGGTGTATAATAGTACAATCCAACCCACTGCAAAGGGGCAGCTGGGAACTTTAAAACAGCACTATCATGGAAAAAACAATTTTTTGATATACTGTGTAATTTTAAAGTTTAAAATGAACTGTTCACTCTCAACTCCGTTTAGCTACCTGACAGCTTTGAACTCTTTCGTTTAACTGCTCTTTCAGCCTTTAGCTGTTTAACCCACCCAATCAGGTTGAAGTGGTAAGATAGTGTTATTACTGCAGACAGTGAGTAGTTATAGTGAAAAATGTGGGGACAAATGTGGGGGTTTCTTTTTCTGAGGTTCCTAAAAATTTCAGCCCAAACTTTTGTCCTGTGGCTTTCAGCATGGGCTTTTCGAGTGAGGCTCAAAGCAGAGTAGCAATCAGAAAAGAAGTTCCTTACATATTATCGCTATTATATCAAAACTATGTAACTTTTTAACATCATTTGATAGTGTTGGCTCCCCACTACATTGTGTAGTAACTGGACCACTATAAATGGTCCAAAATTACTTTAAAATTAAATTAAATCTTTAAAAATTAAAAATTAAATTCAATCTTTCTACATTATTTTACATATTTTTTCCTTCTCCTGTAAAGGTACCATTTAAAAAATGATGATGATAGAAATTTAGAGATTATTATGATATTGATAATATATCAGTATATTAACAGCAAAGTAGCAAAAACTGTTTAATTCCAAGGAAAAAACAGACTGAAAAATAGGCCTGTAAAATTAATTATGACTGTTTAATGTGCATAAAATCAGGGAAAAAGAAAATACAATATGTCTGTAGAAAATGCCCCTATAATGCTACTTGTCAGTAATAGATGGAGCAGTTAATTTGGCTTGCTTTGGTCCATCCAGATGGTTATGTGCCAGCAAACAGGGTTACAGTGGACATCTGAGGGTGAAAAGGGGACACTAGTAGGACACCGTGCATCCGGTCCGGTCCTCTCTTCATTTAGGTCCAGCAGAAGTGCAGCCCATTGCTAGATTAAAGTAATCCTTCCTTCTGCTGCAGACAATGTCTCTATTAGCCCCCACCATATGCGGCCACACGCGCCGGATTAGACCACCTCTCTAATGGACTTATTGTTGTCTGTATCTGCATACAAAAAGACTAGCTCCTGGGGGCTTCATGGGCTCCCCTCACTGGACCATAAACACAGCAGCCTCTTTGGCTTCCTCTCTCTCCCCTCATGCCTTTCTCATCCCTTCTTCATTGCCCCTTTTGTTCTCCACTCAGCCGTTAGTAGGCCAGCCTTCTAGCCTTCTGTCCAGTAAAGCTTGGCTAGTTACAGTTCTTGCTCATGCAACGGACACAAATAACTGAATAATGAGATGTACAGTAGAGTGTCAGTGTGTCTGTGTGTGCAGGGGGTGGAGGACTGGTTAGGCAGTCTACCACCTGCAGAGCAGCCCCATTCCCCTAAAACACTCTTCTGAAGTGCGATTGGTGCTATGAGATCTCAGAGAGCCTCTTCAGAATATAATTAGCGAAAGAGAGAAGGGGAAGTTCGTTCAGTTTCTAATGGGGGCGTCTACCTCTTCTTCAAAGATGAGAAAATCTGAAGCCTGTCAGTTTCGTTTAGTGTGAGTGTTTTTACGTGGATAATGTATGCGGAACTGTGAAACTTTCTGCCCCTCAAGTTAAGCAGAAGTAAGTAACTATTGTCAAACAGCTTGAATTTTTAATGATTCGCTGGAGTTTGTGAGATAAAGGTTTGTTGTGTCTGACAGACTTTACCATTGGGGTTAGGATTCAAAGAGCCAAATTCCATCACAAGTGACGTGTGGTAACCACAGTAACCAAAGCTGAGCGTGAAAGTATGACACAAGACGTCAAGAGAATTCTAGGAACTGAAGTTGTTTTTGTGTCCGAACAGGAAACAGGGGTTTAGTCAGATTTTGTAATTCAAGCGTTTTGCAAGTTTAAGCATTTATTAGGCTAGATGCTGTGCTCGATAGAAGGCACTTGTGTGTCTGTGTGTCTGTGTGTCTGTGTGTCTGTGTGTCTGTGTGACTGTGTGTGTGTGTGTGGTGTTCTCCTGAATGGCAGGCCTCCCCACTCAGGAGAAGGTGTAAGGATTAACCTCTCCCCTTGCGCTCCACACAGCTCTGAGCCCCAGACACGGCCAAATTTCTGCTGATGGAAGGCCTGGCAAAGCACAGAGGCTTGAGAGATGTGTGTGTGTGTGTGGGTGTGTGTGTGTGTGTGTGTGTGTGCGTGTGTGTGGAAGCTGTGAAGGATTTACTCTCAAAATACCTGTCAGACGAAGAGAGAAAGATATACAAATACTCTTGGATAAATCAGCTACTAGCAAAGAACTTATCATATAGTATTAGTCATTTTGTACAGTAGAATACCTGTCTATTAATTGACTAGGGTGGAACAATAAGAGATAGATCCAATAACCACTCCAGCCTGATATAACACACACTCACATTGTGCTATGCATTGTTTGCTGTGTATTACTTCCTATGAGGTAGTATTTGAGCATGGTAGTCTACTTTGAGATACTCATCCTAAAATGGTGCATTTTTGAGCTCAACGAAAAAAATCTGTATCTGCTAGTACTCAGTGTTTCGATATTAGATTAGAATCAGAAATGAAAAAGTGGTATTGTGCCACCTGTACGACAGTACAACATATCGTACTGAATTATTTTACAGAATATTCTGTGCTGAGCTTTGGGCTAACATATTAGCTTGTGGCTAGAGTGTTTGATTGGGACACTAAAGCTTAGCTTTTGTGTCAAATATTGTACTTGATCTAATCAACTGAATATGGAAACCTAAACACAAGGCACCTTTTGAGCCACTATTTAGTACTGCTGTGTCTAAAAATTAATTGAATCAAGACACCACTGTATCATATCGGATTTTGTGAGTCGTTATGTTCCTAACAGAAATGTACATATCCAATATTTGAATACCTGAAATGCATCAATGCATTGTGTGATCTGAATGTGCTGATTTAGCATTTAGCACCTCCAACTATTTCTATCTTTGTGAGCTTAGAGATTTACACCTCTACTGAATACAACTTTTCTCTTGTTGGCCCATGGTTTATGCTGATAAATGGTAGTAGCATCAATGTGACTTACTCCCCCCAGACAATACAACCACAATCTCTCTCACTCTCTCTCTTTTTCCCTCTCTCTCTCTCTTGTTTGAATAAGAGCGTGTCATGTCATGGTCTGAAAATCCACCTCAGGGAGATTGTGGTGGGTCGTTGATTCTCAGTGTTTGGGTTACAGGTCAGAGTCGCCTTCCTGGCTCTATGCCTTTGGACCCCACTGCCAGTTGGACCTCTCTCTCATCCCCCCTCTTCCATTCTACTTCATGCAGGCCCGCTGGATCCTCTGTTGGATCCTCCCCCCGCCTGCTTCCCATCCCAGTTAATGAGACCCACCTCCAGCGCTGCACATGCGGCCTCGCCATAAAGCACCTGCATTTATTACATCAATTTGTCGCCTTGACACAGGCGGGTGTGTGTGGTGTGGGCTGAAAGGTGGCGGTCAGGACCACGCCAGTGTGTTTATGAGTGCTTAAGAGCCTTGAAATGATGCACCTTGACAGCTCATCTCGTCTATCTTTCCGTCTCTCCTCCATCCCCCCACTTTATCTGTATGCATATCATTTTGCCAAGCTCCATGCTTCCACTGAGTGTTTTTGGGTCGTAAACTGATGAAATATTACCGTTATTTCTAGGCGCAAGGCCTGCCGCCGCAAGCACTTTACAGACTGAAGTTGACATGTATTCCCAAAACCACAAGCCAAACAGCAGCAGCACACAGGCTGGTAAAATTTTTATGCCGAACTGTCCTTACATCTGGTTAACACATAAGTGTTCCATTTTCTAAGCCCTGATTTGTAAAACCATTTTTTGACCTCTCGGAGCAAAATGATGAAAAGTGGTTCACTTATTTTGATCTTTGCATTAAAGGTGCCATAAAGGGTTCTTTGGGTCGATGCCATTGAAGAACCACTTTTGGTTCAGTTGAGTGGTTTCAACAGAGTTTATTAAAGAACTATTCTTTAAGGAACCAGAAGTAGTGCTTCTATGGCACTGATCCAAAGAAACGTTTGGCTCACAGTTATTTTTAAGCAAGTATGAAAAAGATGTAGTTAAGTTATAAATCCTGCACTGTGTTGCTTTGTTTTTGTGGAACACTTTTTTTTGTTTAGATCTGGCAGTGCCTGGGAGCAAGCTTCAGTTGGTCAGGTCACGATGCTTTTTCCCTCACAGCGGAAATTATTTTTCATGCGCAGTCACCGCATCAATGTAGACAGATGCTTCTCATCAATCAGCTGAGAAGGGCAGAGGAGGGGGGTTGAAACAGCGTGAAAGAAAAGGAGGAAAGAGGTGGAGAGAGAGTAAGTGAGAAAGAGAGGAGAAAGGGTGAGTGAGCAAAAGAGAGAGAGAGCGAATGCTATCCCCAGCTGTTCTCTCCTAACAGGACTCAGGTGATAGCTAAGCAGCACAGACAGCTTCCAAATGAGCGGCGCGACAAAGACAAACACTCGCACGCTAACGCCATGACAAACAAAGGGCGAGAGGTAGGAGGGGAAAAAAAAAGAAAACGTGCATGGGTCTGTAGCATCTCTGCAGCAATGATTTCCCCCTGTCCCAAAGGCAATAAGGAGCGTGGGCGTCCTGCCCTGAGCCTGCACCAGCCTCATCACACCCTGAGAGGCCTCTTTGATCCTATCGGGGTTTAAAATGATGAAACGTCAAGGAGAGTGGGGTGCACTGTGTGTGTGAGCGTGTGGTGGGTTTAGAGGAATAGCTGGTGGGGGTTGCGTCCAGGGAGGGGGACAGATGTCCAGGCCGCACGTGCCTCTTAGCATCAAGCAACCGGTCCTGTCCCTTCCCCCCATTACACATACACTCTTCCCCTCCAGTCAGTAGCAGGCTGGCCCAGGGCCTCCATGCTGTCTGACAGCTGCACTGGGCACCAGGCTTTGCTGCTGTCAGCAGTGACTGTAACAGTGTCCCGTTACAGGCAGAGGAGTCAAACTGACCCTTCTTCTTTCCCCAGGTGCAGCCACAGCCTGTCAGCTCCATCACTCAAATCTGCCCATGGCTAATGTAGAATGGGATACAGCTTGCTGCCGTACTTGCCACAAATCAATGAAGTGCATAGACTTGTACTACCATAACAAAACAAAGAAAAATACAAGCCTTTCACGCCAGGATTTAGACACAGATTTTCTGTCCATGTGTTCTGTGCAAAGTTTTATGCAGCATGTACACACATTATTCCCCCTTGTACATATGTATTTAAGGGAAGTCAGGTTCAAATATTGGAAAGGCATCTAATTACACATTCAGTTTCACTGCTGAAGTTTGGATAGCCAGCGATGGCCAGTTTTGTGTGGAATCTTCTCAACCTCATATAAAACCAGATGTAAATTAGTGACAGTGTCTCAAGAGGGAGACTTCATTTAACAAAGATTGCAGTCATAGCGACTAGGCAGAGACACAGGCTTTGGATATGTGCTGAAATAATATACGCCAACAAAATAACACAGTTTTAAGTGTCTGTTGTAGCACTGACTGTTATTGTTTTTCAAATTGAAGTTTTCGTTTTTTTGTTTTTTTTTTTTGATCTAGAATAGAATTATACCCCTGTAGAGTGCTTTGTTGAGAAAGAACTTCATTTATTAATACCAGTACTGCCTTTTCTCTTCTCTTCTGCCCTGAGCTTGTTGATAAATCCATTATTTTACTGCACCTTTTAAACCTTGCTCTTTACAAGCATAACTCAATTTGGGGATGTGCAGTTTAAGGGGATGTGCAGTTTAAAAGAGAATGTAGGCACACTGGCATTAGGCCAGACTTTTCACCTTGAAGTACTTGAAGCTCTTCCTTCTGGTGGTCAGAAAACACTTTTATGTGTTAAAAACAGAACAATAGAAACATAAATGAATCACATACTGTTACAAAATGATGGAATTATATAAAAACAAGACTCTACTGATAAATCATTGGGAGCAAAGACTCGATGGCTGCTCTTTTTTTATTATTTAAATCAGTTATCCAGTTAACTCTTTGAATTCGTTCATCTAAATAATAATTAAATCTAGCACATCACAAAGATGCCTATACCTACCTGTTAAAAACTTAAAAGAACTTAGAAGAAATCATGAAATGGTGAGGTCGCTAGCAAAAGTTTAGAGTTTGTTGCCAGTAAAACATATTCTATTGCATCCCTTTCTCTTTGATATTTGGACATTGCGTTAAAAAGGATGCTATCTAAGCAATCAAGTGAAAAAAAACTCTCAAGTCAAATACATTTCTCTCGATTTCGTAAGCTTTATGTTCTGTTGCAGTTTAGTTTCTTTTCCGACTATCACTTCCTTCTAGTGTCACTTTTCTGGGCTTTCCAGTGGCTAAAAGCCATTCTTCGGTGTTGTTTTCTCACGTAAGTGATGGCAGAGGAGAAGTGATGTCTAGTCTCGCAGGGCTGTTTGGAGGAGGAGGATATTGAGATGTCCCTTTGATGTGGGGCAGAGACAGCCTTATATAAGAGACGGCTCCCTCACAGCTGCAGTAATTGCGTTGACACCACAAGGGAACAACTCTTCACTGTGCTAAGAGAGGAAAAACACTGACAGCTCAAAAGGAGGCACTTCAAATCACTATTTTTTCAACCTTTAACCAAAGTACCTGGGCAACCATCATAATAGAGCTCTTAATAATCAATTGTTTAAAAGCACTTATCTTTTTAAATAGGTGTGTGAGTGGTGGTGCTTTTATTGTTTTCTTTGCGGATCCCATTTGTTCTTTGGGTGACACTCAGGGCCAGACTGGTGTTAGTATGGCCCTGAGGGCCCTTGGTATAGGGTGTCCATGTCCACTCATAAGGAATATGGTCATGTACTTCTGTTCTGGCCTGCATGACATGAATAAAATGCTAGATTGTGATTATGTTATTAATCCTGCAGTATATTAAAACAGATTGAATCAATAATATGTTATGGTTGAAGATCAGCCTGCATCATTTACTTTGGTTGGATTATATGGATGCCTTAACTCACACCCACAGCAACCCTCATCTGGAACATATTGTAGTTTCTGCCATATCGGCAAAAGCCTGTATTGCAATAATGATGATAAACAACTTATTATGCAGCCATAGTGATGATCAGCAACCCTACTGTGCAATCATATTCATGTGGAATCATAACAAAGTCTAACAAGTGATCTTACATGAAGGGTTTGATAAATATTCTCTGAGATAGATTGGGGGGGTTGGTAGCTTTTAGGCAGAACAAACACAATCTTTTTAAAAGGACATAGGAAGGTTGAGTGACCAGCAGACAGACCCGGAGCTCTCCATATGTCCACATACTCATGATTATTGGCTCTATTGATCAATGGTTCATTAGATTCTTTCCTTTCAAATGTCTACCACCTGTTCACAGTCATTAACAAACAAAGATCGTGCCTTCATCACTCAAAATTATTATGGGTTGCTAGTATTAGGTGAGCTAGAAAGAGCAGACAAAATACTGTTTAAGGTAAACCTTGTTAATAGCGAAACCATTCTACCAAATGATTAGTAAAATGGCAGTTTAATTAGTTTTTACAGCTGAACTCAAATGGAAACAATCAGCGTTGGCCGTGTCAGACACTTTATCACTGATGGCTGAGCTCTGTGTTCACGGCAATTCAAATTCTTACCACAGCAGCAGTCTCTCCACGTGTAATATCGTGTAGACTCGTGGATTAGAGCTTGTAATACTGATATTGACATGCTTCACAATTTCCATGACCTGAATTTAATAAGATTAATATTTTGCTGTTATCATATGCAGAGATTGCGACCCGTGTCTGCCCCAGTGAAGCCCTCTCGATGCTGTGCGCGTGTTTTTGTATGCATGCATTTGTGTGTGTATGACAGATTTCATGGGAGCTCAAGATGGAAGAGGACAGATTGACAGATGACCGACTCAAATGCCGGCTACAGGAGCTGAAATGTAAACCTTTCATCTGGGCGAGAGAGCCATTTGTCATTGCCCAGTTTCATACTAATATTTATTCATGAGTTCTGAAAGCGTTTGAGGCTTTTGGAGAGAAAATAAAAACGCTCTGGTCTGCTTGATCGTGATGATAAACTTTTAATTAAAAGTGACCAACTGCTTATGCAGCACATGTATTGTGTTTAATCTGAACCTCAAATCACACCCTGTCATTCTGTGGATGGTTATCATAAAGTTATTATAGTAACCCCATTATGGTTTAATGCCTAGGCCAGGTAGTGCAAACCCTCAATACTGATTTGTGTTTGTGCAGAAAGCTAAAAAGTTGGGAAAGCACATTTAAAGCAATGGTTTGGCAAACAATTTGCACATTTTCCCATTACTCCAAAGGTAGTCGATCAGCTCAGAGGCGTTCTGTGTCTGAAGCTTGCTTCTTCAATTTTGCACTGGAGATGCGAGGCAAATTTAGCAAGAACCTTGCAGTTAGCATCATGCAAACCACATGCCTAAATCATGACACAGTGCCTCAATCCATCTCTATTTGTTAAGAAATCTCAAATTGACTTGCTTATACGTTTCGCCCTGGCATTAGGAGTTTAAGTCCCAGCTATTTGTGATCAAAAATAATTACTAATTATTGGCAATGTTTCCATTGATACTGTTTAACTACATCAAACTGTTGTTGCTATTATCAGCTAACTGATATATTAGTCTGACTCTAATAAAAATAGATATGAGTACGGACAAAATTCTGACTCTTATTACTCTTCAGCTATATTACAGCGTGCCATACAGTGTCAGAATCCATGTAGACATGCAGTTTGCCTGCTAGCAATTGACAGGTTGTGAGCTTTCATTATTGGTTAGCTACAATAAACCTGCAGCTCCATTGCGAAACTAATGCAGTAAACTTTAGACACCCGGCATATCTCAGCTGCTCAACTACATTTGGGGCAAGGGCAAAACTGTGTAAATTTGATTTTCGGTCAAACCATCACTTTAAGGGAAGTCTTTGAGATGCAAACTAGCTGCAGCAGTATGGTGCTAAAGGAGACTTCAAACACTCCTGTCTGACCTGCTGCACTTCTTCCTATTGATTTTAGCAATCTTTTTTTCCTGCCACAGAGTCACTCAAACAAATAGACTCGTTTTGTTACAGGCAGGCACCTTGGGTTAATGCAAAGGGCCTCCACAGCGAGGCACACCGGTGGGGTTTTTAGGCATTTCTTGCGGCATTGAAGCCCCAACTTAAAAATGAATGAAAGATCGGGGATGAAGAATTGATTTTGCGAGGAGGGAAAGGTTGAGAGTCAAGGGATTCATTAGTGATGCCCGTCAGAATGCAACCATGGCGGGCTGGAGGAGGGGTAATTGAAGTGGACTGCAGCACTCGCGGGTAGGATTACACTGGCTTTATTGTGAAGATAGAGGGAGAGAGAGAAAGAGCGAAAGGACGAGAGAGAGAGAGGGAGAGGGCACTTCCCCTGAGGCTGGCACTCGAAGGTCGAGGGTCACAGGTTTAATCCGCCTCCCCCAGGGCTTTATGGGTAATTGGCAGAGCCTAATCAAGCTCCGGGGAGTCTGTGTGGGTCATAGCAGATGGGATAGACCCAACTCAGTCTCAATTCGCAGAAATGACACCTTTCGTCTTTCTAACTGAAACAGTACCAGAGAAGAAAATATGTTATGTGTCAGAGTTTAATACTCGGGTGATGCACATCTTGGTTTGTGTCAGGTTCAAACAGGTTCAGTCTTCATTTGTGAAATATTTTTCAGGCTCAGGTTGGTTCCAGATCTCACATTCAGGTTTCTCATAACTCATCTCTTTTAACAGAGTTAGCTTTGCATTTACTTCTGCTTTAATTTTCTTTGCTTGGTTCTTCCGAACTTTTTTTTTTAAGCAGTTTTTATTGTGGAGTCATTCATATTGTTGGCAATGAGGTTTTTGAGATCTACATGTATGTGTGTGAAAACACGTTTGAGAGAAGTAAAACGGATTTGAGCTGATTTCATACAGAATTTTCTTGAGCTACAGTTGGGTTTGGACAGAATTTTGTTGGACTACAGATGAGTTAGGCCAGAATTCTGTTGTGCTGTAGTTGGGTCCACACAGAATTTTATTGGGTTATATTTGGGTCTGGACGGAATTTTACTGGGCATTGTCTGGTTCAAACAAAATTTTGTTTGGCTATAATTGAGTTTGGCCAGAATTTTGTTGAGCTGTGGTCAGATTTGGCCAGATTTTGGCCAGATTTTGTTGAGGTATAGTTGAGTTTCATCAGCATTTTGTTGGGCTATAGTTGAGTTTTGACAGCATTTTGTTGGGCTATAGTTGTATAGAGTTTTAAATTTGTAGCCCAGTGAGTTTGACAGAATTTTGCTAAAGTCAGGTTTACATTCAAAACTTTATGCTGTTGATAAGATAAGGCACGGTGGGCTTTAGTTGAGTTGTACTTCTAGTGTCATTTCACTGGGACTGCAGATTTTATGTTACATTAGAAATGAGTATTGGCCATGCAAGTATGGAAAGTCTTCATTTCTCTTTCTCTTTCTCTTTCTCTTTCTCTTTCTCTTTCTCTCCCTGTGCTTATTTGTATTGCAAAGTTACAGACTGTACATTGGTGTAGACTGATCATGAGGCTATAATGCATTCTGCCAAGGTATGTGTCTTTGTCATAGCACAGGGAAAATTAGCTATAAGAAGAAATTGGAATTACAGTCACATTTCTCAAGTCAAGGCCATAATTTATCACCCATCAGGCCTTTGTGCTGCAGCCCTCTTATGTATATTCATATCATAGATACTAGTATTCTCTTCTGACATTTAAAGTGATGGAGGCAGCCTAGCAGAGCCTAACTCTTATCAATCACAGATGAATAAAGGAGACACCCCAAGGGTTAACATTAAAATCCATAAGTTTGGTTGTCACAACTCTTCATTAAAATACATATGCACATACACACACACACACACACACACACAAGCGCACGCACGCACGCAAGCAAGCAAGCAAAACTGCCTCATTTATCTCTCTCTCTCTGCTAGGCTGACATTGTAGTGACATTAGCTCTGTAATTCAGGCCTAATGGCAGTATCTCCTCCCCACCAAGAGAGAGCACACACACATGCGACACACACATATATGCCCCAACACACACACAAATACATAGATACCCGTTTATTTCCACTAACACAGAACAGACAGATTCAAACATAGAACCATTATAATGTATTAATGACTTCTGCATGGAGCTAATTCTATTCTTCATGCATGTTTGGGATACACTGGGCATTTGTCAGGACATATAGCGTTCATTGAAAAACGTAGTGGTTCCAGCCATTACTGGAATATTTGCTGAATCAGCGTCATTAGAACATAGAACAGCATTTGCGGCAAATTTTTGAACCTCGAAAATAATTGAAGCTCATTACATAATAGACCTATAGACTCTCACACCACTGACTGCTACTGCTACCACACATACACACTCACACACACATACATACACCTTAGCTCTGTAATGTATCTCCTCCCCACCAAAAACAGACACAAAATCAACAGAATCAGACATAGAAATAATAGATATATGCATTATGTGTATAATGTGAAAGGGAGAGATTCTTTCCTATTTAATCTATGTAAGCCGTTTATCCTCTTTATGAGACAAGACCACTCTGAGAAGCTCCACTGACCGAAAGTCCATAAAGGTCTGGAAGCCCTCACACAGAACGGTACCTTGGGAGATGAACTCAGCCACAATGATCCAGCTGCAGTCTCTTTAATCATTCACGACCAACAGCAGCCGTGTGTAAACCCCTCAGAGTGCTGACTTAGAGTGCTCCGTGAGCAGTATGTCTACTCCATGTCTTTCTGCAATCAGTTCAACTTCAGTTCGGATCTAGATCTAAAATACTCTTGAACAAATTCATTGTATATAACAGATACACATGATGAGGGCAAATTAGTATGAGCAAAATACCATATTGCTGCTCTATTCAACATATTGTGGTTGCAACATGCATTTCAATATATTAAAAAGCACAATTGACCTATTCATATTCCACCCACAGATACATTCTTTCATAGCAATGGTTGGACAAGTACATGCATTTAAAGTGCTTTATTAACTTGATACAAATAATATTTATTTTGTATGAGAGTGAAAGGTCAGGACAGAATGAGTGTTGTTGTTTGTCATGTTTTAATATAATGTCAAAATGGTGAAAAACGTGTTGTTATTTCCAAACTGCTTACATTTGATTAGCTACAGCAACATAGTTCAGCTTTGGTAGCCTAGCGATTTAACCCCTTAAAATCCCAGGCTTATTACAGGCATATTAATTAGTAACTACAGGGGCTTCAGTGCAAACTGGCTGAGCTATTCTTAGATAATGAAAGAGTGTAATAAAAGCTTTGAGTTGAGTTAAATTTGAAATATAATATTACAGAACACATCTACACTACAACTGAAATTCATTACTAAGAATGGGATTTTTATGGTTGTTGCTGTTGCTTTATTGTGTTAATGTTTTGCATACAGTTGTTTTGCAGGAAGAAAAACCTTCCTTTACATTTGTGCCACCATTTTTAATGGCATGACATCAAAATAAATTTTGATGAAAAGAATCAGATGTCAGACTCAACGTCTCAATACAGAATCACACACACACACACGCAGCAGTCATTGGGCAGAAGGCAGGAAATACCCTGGACAGGTCGCCAGTCCATACAGAAGGTTTTTTTTTTTTTTCTTATTGTGATAATTTGTAATTACAGAATTACGGTTTTTTGGAAGACAAAAGTAATAACTGTTGAAAAAAGTTGTAATATACCTGGTAGTCTGGATTTCTCTGTTATCTGTAGCAAAATTTTAAAAAACCTTCACCGTTGCTCCCGTCTCTGTGCGTGTTGAGTGGAGAAGACGGGTCTTTTTCGGCACATATATTTAGTGGGGGATTGCTGGATATTGGCGTTTGGAGTGAGGGGCAGTGGTTTGGTGTTATATTGGACCCGGTCCAGCGCAATATCGAAATGGCCCTTCGCTTCATAAAGTCTATCCTCGCGCAATCCCTGAGCGGTGCTAGCTCAGGGGCACAGACTGATTGGAAACGTGCAGGCCAAAATAGTGATTGAACAGAGGGCAGGGGAGGGAGAGATAGGCCTGCTCAGATTAAAGGAATGGAAGTGCTGCTACAGAAGAATCTGATAAATGGCAGTAGAATGGAAATGCTGATTGAGAGTCCAGCTGATGGCATCAGCCCTGAAGATGTGCTAAGGTCGATTGAAGGGTTTTTGGTCTGGAGTTATAACTTCTGTTGTGTGTGTGTGTGTTTTTTTCTGTGTTAGTATGTGTCTCTGTGCTGAGCACGGGTGTTTACCATGTGTAGGGGCAAAATGATGTGTGTGTGCTGTATATTTCCGTTTATGTAAGCATTCAGACTGTTTATGTCTGTGTCCGTGGAAATAAAGTAAATATTTCCTATTTGTTTGGAGCGGCACTTTTTCACCAGCGTCTAGTTCATTCAATTATTCATGGCCTTTGTGCTAGAAGGGAACTAGTTCATTTATTTATGAGTCAGGCGTGGGACAAGGAGTAAATTGAGACCAAAGGGAGAGATAGTGGGCAAAGAATGCTCCAACCAAAGATAAACCCAGCTTCATTATTAAAGCGACCAATGTGTACACTAAAGGCAAAAGTTCAGAAGCAACATTAGCTTTGTAAAAATAATCATGAATAACATTAAATGAACATGAACATGATTTTTTTTTAAGAGATAGCAGACAGTAATGTGTTTTCTATTATGTAAACACAGGAGTTTGACTGGAGCCACAGTGAAACACTAACTGCAGCATAGTATACTGATTAATTAAATAACTTATTTTGTTCCTAATGTATTATTGCAAACATAATTATATACACACATCCATATGACATTCAGAGCTTTGTGTTAAATTTGTTGGTAAATAATGAAAAAACTTCAATCAATGTAAGGGACAATCAGCAAAAAAGACTTCAAGGTTTTTTTCCCATCTAATATATTTAAGCACATCACTGCAAACTAAGCATGTACAATTTCAATACAGTATCAAAAATATTAAAAATATTAAAAATATCAAAAAGAACATTTGACACAGGGCATTGAAATTTAAAACTGTAAAAATGCTCCTGTATGCTCCCTAGTCTCTGGCTTTTTTGTGGAAACAACTGTTAGTGATAAAAACTAAACATCCTGTCTATTTTTGCATTGTTTATAGCTCAGTTGAAATGTTTTTTAATATCATTATTTTGCTAAAGTACTTTGTAGTCTTGAATTAGTGTTCTAAAATCATAAATCATAAAAATCATATCAAACTCAGACTTCAGAATTGAAAATTGTATTGAACCTGAATATATGTGTCCCATTTCGCACCATAATGCCCATGTGTCAAACACAAGGCTCGTGGATCAGACCAGGCCTGCAACATTATCCTATCCGGCCTGCCAAGTATTTTAATTTTCTATTAATATTAGCCAGTTTGGCAGTGCATTGCACTACAGTCCCTAGCATGCACTGCAACTTAATGTGCGCTCTGACTCTCCTACTCCAACAACAGTCTATGGGACAGCAGTTACACCTCAATTCTACTGTATTTTATGCAACAGTTTCACACCAGTCATATCACCAAACACACCAGCTGCATTTCAGCTGCAGTTCAGTATGAACAGCTAACGTGAGCTCAGCAGCTCAGAAATTTAGCCCAAGTATTAATGTACTTGAAGTAAGAAAAGATGCCAGGTGTCTAGTTTAAGCAGCTAAGTAGGTTCAAAAGACCAAGCTCTTTAAATGGTGAATGTTTCAAGTATTTATGCAAATTTCCAGGTCTACATTTCGTGCCTATATTTTACTGCTGAAGTTATTAAACAATGGCCAGATTGGGTGATGTTGTCTTGTTTGTTAGCAACTTTAAAGCACTGTATCTTAAAAAATTGGATGAGTTGTGCTGTATGGTATTATATATTATACTGTACAATTATACCATACTATTATTATACCATGCTACATAGTTTGTTTTGGGTTTTATTGTATTGAATTGTACAAAAGTAGACCTGAGATGCAGTCATTCACCTTCTCTCTCTCTTTCTTTCTCTCTTTCCATACAGTTCTACGGGATGATTTCCGGCAGACTCCCAGTGATGTGGTGGTAGCTGCAGGGGAGCCGGCTGTTATGGAGTGCATTCCCCCACGTGGCCACCCCGAGCCCACCATCTCATGGAAGAGGAACAACGTGAAAGTGAACGACAAGGACGAGAGGATCACCGTAAGTCATCTCTCTCTCTCTCTCTCTCTCTCTCTCTCTCTCTCTCTCTCCTGCTCTACAATCTTTTCATTGCACCCACTTCCTCTTTCTTTCGCTTTTTTTCCTCTCGCTCTCCCTCTCCCTCCTCCGCAATCCTTTCATCCACTCATCCCGTGGCTGTATCCAATGTGAGTACCTTGCTGCCTGTTCTTTCTCTCTCTCTCTTCTCTTTCTCTGCCTCTCTCTCTCATGTGGAGGCCCACGCAGATTTCCATAGCCCATAACACTTGTGCAAGTCACTTATCTAAATGGACTTTGACAGTGTATTCCAAATACATCAGCGGGAACACTCTCTCGGTGTCAAGCATTGCATAAACAGCAATGCTAGTCTTGCTCTGTGGGCTGAAGTACCTGGATATGTTGAACCTGCTCTGTTGACTGCAGTAAACAAGTCTTGCTTGAATATGAAACATAGGTACATAGGTATGGAGGAAGTGCTGTCTGAAATACATTGAGCACTAGGGATGCACCAACATGGGATTTCTGGACACTGTGATGACCAGTAATTAACACCTTGCTGTGACAATGAGACATTTATTACAATGACTGAACATTTTGTACCTTAGTTATCAGAGACTTTTATCCAGAACCATTTACAATGGTAGTCAAATGTAGCATTAGTAATTTTGCCCAAGGACTCTTGTTGTGTAAAAATATAATAAATGGTTGTGATTGTCAGTTGTAATTTCTGTATCCCATTGATAATAATAATTAAATCTTCTAAAGTTTTTTGCAAATAATGTATTATACTCCAGCTACTGCACTGCAACCAAAACACAGCTGTTCCAATTTCAGGTTTATCTGCCATGTGTTTGTTAACAGGAATCTGTTCAAAATAAAAATGAAATGTTTATTCATGACTTCCCAGTGCTACAGCAATGGACACAACAGAAAAAGCAATTAACAAAACAGTAATACTGCACAACAAAAGCAAAGCCTAGTAACTACAAACTGGATGCAAACCGGATCAGTGTAGCCTTGTAGCGCAGTGACTGGCATCAGTGTAGACAGCTGCAAACATTTCAGTTTATCTTTTGAATATCAGATCCATAGACGCCTCTTTGAGAATATAGCTGTATTTGAAAGGATGTCTAAGAAGACAACTGGTCTTTGATCAGCCATCCAGCTACAGGATGCTGTGTCCAGGCTCTGGTTACAGGCCCTGAATGATGTGTGTGATGTGCTGTTTACTGTGCAGATCCGCGGCGGGAAGTTGATGATTTCAAACACGCGGAAAAGCGATGCAGGAATGTACGTGTGTGTGGGGACCAACATGGTGGGAGAAAAGGACAGTGATCCAGCTGAGCTAGTGGTGTTTGGTAAGCTTGCATCTCTCCCTCTCTAATATCTCTTCCTTATTAATATGACAAATTATATGCTGTATTAGGAGTGTAGAAGGCATTCAATGTGGCAACTCAGCTACATTGATTTTGAAATGTCTGAATGAATTAAAAATCAATTACAATAGTAGAAGTATGCATTAATTTTTTGGGGCAGAATTGTCAGGCTATTAAATGTAAATACAAAAAAGGATCGGTGTATATTTTTTAATAGTCTATATTCTGCTATAATTGAATTGAATGACAATGTGAGATCATGATTCATTGAATCATCTTTTAAAAAATCTTAAGTGATGTTTACACTCCTGTAGTTAACCAACTTATTGGTTGCATTATTGGTTACAATAGTCACTTAACCTTATTCCCCTCCCTTCTGTCTCCCTCATGAAGAGCGGCCTATGTTTGTGCGGCGGCCGGTCAATCAGGTGGTTCTGGCTGATGACACAGTGGATTTTCAGTGTGAAGTCCAGGGAGACCCTGCCCCAACTATCCGCTGGAGGAGAGAGGAGGGGGAACTGCCCCGTGGCAGGTAACGCACCTTCACACACATATACAAACACCTGAACATAAACCTACGCACATACACCTCCACTCAGAAGTTTGAAATCACCATTCAAAAGTTTAAACTCACTCTTTTAAATAAAGAAAAACCCATATAAATAATGACAGTATGATACTTATCATTTAGTAATTTCTTGTTGTAGCCCAAAATGTAAACATTGAATAAAACTTCTAAAATGTTTATTTTATATGTTTTTATTAGTTTTATTATCTGCACTGTATATATGATTTTTTTGAAAGAGCAATTATTAATATTGCTAATAATTCCAGACTTTTGAACGGTAGTGTATATGTACGCGCTGGCTTCAGCTTACTGGTATGAAAATAACTGATTTTAATTCAAAATGTCCAGTTGTATGCTACATTTCAACAGATGGCAAATGATGTTTTTACTGACGTTTTAACTTCTACAAGGAACAGATGTAAATATGACATTTTCTGCATTTCTTTTGCACAATTTCTATTTCTTTGCTGAGTTTAACATCTAAAACAGGCCACATTTTATGGTTTATTTTCTCCAGTATATTAAATTTATTTAGAGGGTGTGTTAACTTTTCAATTAGAAAATCACTAAAACATAATTTTACCAGAGGCACCCAAACTTTGCCCCTGACTGCATAATGACTATAAAAAATGCCTCTTAGAAATAAAACTGCCTCAGTCGCTAAGACCTACTGTTTCTTCTGCTGTTATGTACTGTAATGGTCAATAGTTAATTTTTATGTATTTCTAAAGGTCAGAAATACGGAGCGACAACAGTCTGCGGTTGACGCAGGTGAGAGCGGAGGATGAAGGAACGTACACCTGTGTGTCTGAGAACAGTGTTGGCAAAGCTGAGGCATCAGGAACACTGCAGGTCCACGGTGAGTTACAACTTCACACACCCCCACACATATACAAGAGCGTGACACTCACAAATCCACATACATGCTAATGCATACTGGCATGCATCACATTAGTGTAGCGTGACATGTCCTATCTTTGACTCATACCAAACTTTCCTTCATTTGACTCCTAACTAAGTTAGGTGTAGCTCACGTGTACTAGCTTCCCATCCACGACATTCATCAAAAAGGGCAAACTGCTAAAGCAACAGTCATTTATTTACAGCTGCCAGACACAATTAAAGTAACTCTGTTCTGTTGGAGGCGCATCTCACACTATGAAACATGACTGTGGACTTGGGCATGTTATTGCATTAAGAAAAACTGCACACCTAATGGTAGCTTACAGCAACACTCTGCCTGTAGCTGATTTTATCTGGCAGCTGTTGGAGAGATGAATTAACATGCCAAGCGTGATTGTAATATTAATGGCTCACACTAGTGCTTCTGCTCAGACGCTGATCTAAATACCAGTTTTCCACAAGCACACAAAAGATTTAGCTTCATTTAAAGTTGCTAGAATTGTGGATTAACTCAACATGAACACTACAGTTCACACAGATGTGGTTTCTCAGTTCAAGGTTTTTAACCTAAGCTCTCTATGCCACATCTGTAGCATACAGTATATGACCACAGACAGTGATGTGTTTCCCTGTACTTAATACAGGAACTGATAATCTATGTTCTTGAAACACACTAAAAGCTTTTGGGTAGGAACTGAAGTTGGCTTTTAAGTTAGTCAAAGAGTTTATTTGTTTTGTTCTAAAAACAAAAATACATTGAAATTGTTGTCCATGGTAATTTATACTATACTACAGATGTGGCGGATAGATGGACAGGAGACTCTGCAGTTTTCCTTTAACACTGTAAGCCCAAAACACTCTGACCAAAAAAGAAAAGCGTACCTAATGTTGATAGTTGGTGTTAAAATAGCCAGGAAAAGAACTAACAAGGCAGATAAACTGGTGTAGATGGTGGAAAATATTCTAAAGACTACTCAACAGTCTCTAATTGTTATGGCAAACTGCCAGTTAGCTGGTGTTTATTGGAGAAATGGAGAAACATGGAGAAACATTGGCTAAGTATGCATATATCTGACGGATGCTTATATGTACACCATAGAACCATAGAATAGTGGTTTTGTAAATGAGGTGTGCAAGTATTAGGAACCTTTTTTAAAGGTATGATATTTTTAGGACTGCGTGTACATCTTTATGTATTAATGTCATGCACAGGCTCAAAAAGAAGGTGTGTCTCAATGTTAAGTTCACAAATTCAAAATTAACATTACACTGATGAAGATATGATGACAGTAGTAGATATATCCTTGAAAGGCATGCCCCTCACCAAATTCTGACTGAATTCTCTGAGTACTCTTTCAAAGCACTCGCAATCAAATTCTTCTCGGTGAAGGGGTACGAAGCACAACCGATGTTAGAAAATATACCTCTGGTTGTTGCATACAGTTATACATTTAGGTCTCCAAATCCCCAGATCTTACATAGTGTAGCTTTGAAGTTTAAGTCACCTTCACATTATGTAAAGCTTTTATACAAACTTTTGTTTCTCCTAGAACTGAAAAGTCAAGTCAAAACCTTGTTTTGAGGAGTCTAGTCTTTAGAGCTCTTGTTGGATCAGATTCTAGCATGCTTATTTATTCTATGGAGACTGTAAAGTCAGGGTCAGGGCACAGTCACACAGACTCGTTCATCTTAGCCCCATCTCCTGCTCTTCTCCTTGCCGCAATTGCCCATACTCAGACTTGCCCTTGCATTACACTGATCACTTCAGCCATTTTATTTTTGTTTTTTCTCATGACTTTCTTATTGCAAACCGAATCCAGCCCCCAGCCCATCCATCTCATTTTCTTTCACCCTTTGTTTTTTTTCTCTCTCTCCATTCTGTCCTCCATTCTAGTGGGCCCATCTCGTAAGTACCATTCCATCTCATCATACTGCATGTGTGTGTGTATGTGCATGTGTATGGGGAGCCATTGTGATTGGATGTGACAAGGTTATGACCCTTGGGGGGCGGAGCCACACTGCGTATCATGGTCATCTAGCTGGCAGGGAACCGCAATATGTTCAAAGCCCAGGCCTTCATTACATTCCACGCTGTACTCACTGTGGTGACTTTAGACTCTGCAGTCCAACCCATATTTCAGTTCATTAATGAGGCAATTCGGCAGACTAATCAGCACCTACTCTGCAGCACTGACACCCTTAGCTTCTGACATTTAAAGCCTCGGAGCTCAGGGCAGAAATGGCCTATGAAAGCGCTGTCTGTGGGTGCCGAAGTGATTTACAATGGGCCTGAATCTGCCACAGAGCAGGGCAACCCTCAGCATTCCTAAGGGACTGAGAGGAACATAAGGTGGTAGAAAGGAGAGAGGGAGAGAGGGGCAAGCAGCAGATCGATAGAGAGATGAGGAGAGGAGGTGAGGAGATGATTGCAATGCCCTGCTCTCTCTAGGTTGTGAGTGAAACAATGAAACTTCTTAAATTCTCAGCTAGTTAATTCCAGGGCACAAATAAGGGTTCTCTCAAGTTATATATTTTTCCTGTTTTTTGTTATTTTGATGTAGGGGTGGGCTATATGGTGATATTTTATCTTTATCATGATACTTATGTCATGATATACATTTTTAATCATATTGTGGATAGTGTCAGTCCTTTATGAACAATGACCAACTGCACATTTCATTGCAATGAGAGCATAATTCGTATTTAAGTGGATATAGTGCGGCACAGTGTGTAAAATGTAAAAATTATCATACTCATAGATTTTGAAAGTATTTTTGTCTGTTTCAACGTATCAAACCTTAAAAAACTAAATACTGGGATACATATTGAGTGTCATGAAAATGCCTTCAAGTATTGTAATATTATATGTTTACCATATTGTCCATCACTATTTTGGTTGTCTATTATAGATACTGCCACCTTGCCTTTAACTTACATTCTAACAACTAGTTTGCATGATGACACTTAGAACATAACAATACAACTTAATACACTAAATTCATTTTGCCTTATCCCAAAACGTTAACTCTAACTTTAGCCTCAACTTAAAGCCTTAACCCTAAACCTAACCCTAACCCCACCTTTTTCATAATCCTAACTGTTGATAATTAACTGAGTTTCACCAGATGTTTTAAGAATTGGAGCATTTGTAGTCTAGATAATCTATAATATTTTAGATTTTACAAAATAAATGATATTCTAAGGATATTACAGGCAAGTTTGAAATATCATAGAGGATGTTCCAATCATTTTAAAGTGTTATGTCATGCTAATGTCATTCTACAATAGCATGCGTTGTGTGAAATGTTTTGAAGTGTTGGAATGTTGTTTAACATCATGTGCAGTTCAGGTGCCCCTGGTCAAATTACGTTTTGTTGATTTTCTGAGTGAAAATAGGTGCACTTCCTCTACAGAGAACACGTT
Organism: Colossoma macropomum; assembly: GCF_904425465.1. NCBI lineage: Eukaryota > Metazoa > Chordata > Actinopteri > Characiformes > Serrasalmidae > Colossoma > Colossoma macropomum. The sequence goes on from NW_023494804.1 coordinate 35,423,946, forward strand.
TGCATGCTTTAATGCACAACTTTAATTTAATATATTTAATATAAAACAAAATAAAACATAAAATGTGGCCTGTGCAAAGTTATGCCACATTTTTTAAATTATTGAACTGGTGATTCAGTGGTTACAACCCATTATAATAATATTCAATAAATTATGTGCTCATTTTTGGGCCAAAATAATATTGTTGGGTTATGTTAACATGTAACAATTCCCCAACAAAGCTCAGTCTATTTTCTGTTTTCCATTACTGTGTAAATCAGTCAAATCATTATGAAGTCAGATATGTACAGTCCTACCAGCTGAAACGAGTAGAATGTTATCAAATTGTGCAGTCCAGGCCTTCGTACCGTGCTGTCTGCTCAGCCCCAAAAGACTGTTAGAGGCAACTGGAGAAACCACTGAGATCTGGCCCTGAGACTCTGCTGAGTGACCAGACCTACATTCCTTTTTCCCTGACTAACCTTCATAAATAGAATAAAGTGAGCATGCAAAATGCTTTTTTCAGAGCATGACCTTAAAGTGGCTTTTTAACCTCTTAAACTCTGAAGACATATCGGTCAGTCCAGACTAAAATTCCTTAGTCTCACTACATAACTTATTAATTAGTTTCAGAGTCATTACTTTCATAGGAAGTACTGGATTCATAGGAGGTACTGGATAATTAACATTAAGATTAATAACTGAATAGTAAGTGTATAGTTTAAGGGGTTCATTTTTAGTAAGCAGAAATTAAGATGCGAAAAGTATTGACTTCTCTGACCAATTGGAAGGCTGGCAGGCCTGGATGTTACTTTTACTTAAGCTTAACAAACTTCTGAATGTTTGTATTAAAAAAAGAAAAGAAATAAGCACGCAATACCATAAAAAAACAAAAAGAGAAAATATTTTTTTCTGTGGGAAAGCAGAGTTAAAAGAAAAGACAACAATCTCAGTAGGATAATAATTTTTTTCATAACCAAACCTGGTTCTTTTTGATTTTTAATTTCACTCTTTCTGTCCTTACATCTGTATGTGTCGTTTAGATGAGCAACAGGAAGGGCAATTTGAGCGCAACACAGAAAGAGAGAGAGAGAGAGAAAGAGAGGGAGAGGAAGAGAGATAGAGGAATGGGGTCGGAAGCGGTCTGCCTAGCTCTAAAGATGAAGGATCTGTTTCATCATGCGCTCAGTGGCAGGTCATGGAAATAATCCGGCCTGCTCATTTCCTTAACTGGCCTCTTCATTAGCATGTGTAAGCTGGGGGACAATAGAGATGAAATAAGCTTGTGTAACAGTGGTTTATACCAGACTAAAGCCTGCTGCACTCAGCTGCACCCCCCCTCCAGAGCTCATTATGGAGCCAGTGAGTCTGCAATAAGGGCTCATTTCAAATGCCTGACACTGTAGTCTAGCCAGGCCAAAATTAGGCAAGAGCACTAAAAGTTAGATGACATTGCTGTGCCAGATATGATGGAACTAGGCATTAATTAAAGTAGCTGAATTTCAAAAACTGACACAACTGGACGTGAATTGACAAAGCACACTGAAATATGCAAATATTTGGTGTCCCAAAGTGCAAATAATGCAAATATAATATAAATAGTCTGCTTCTGCACATCTCAATTCAAAATTGCTGTGTATTTGCTGAATTTAACATTGGGGAAAATGGCATGTGTGTATATACATATATATATATATATATATATATATATATATATATATATATATATATATATATATATATATATATATATATATTTTAATGTTAGACTCAGCAAATAAAGAGAAAATCAATAAAACCTCACGTAATACTGTACATTTTTATAGGGTTTTGACATTTTTATGATTCAAGTTTAAGAGAAGACGTTTAAGTTACAGATGCAATTTATCCAAAAATCTGGGCTATGATTGACAGGACCAAAATTATCATATTTGCCTACCATATGCATTATTATCGTGCAAGCTGCCAGTTCATCAAGAAGCTAAGTTTTAATGGAATGTTTTATTTTAATCATGTATTCGAGTTCGGTGATTATTCATGACAACAGTAGTTACGAGTGTGTGCGGTCAATGGCTGATTGTTTGGGAGGGGTAAACATATGTATTGTCTTGCTGCAGAGCGTTTAATGTTGGTTACCGTCTAGAGTTTGTGTTAATTGCATGTAGGGATTTTAATTGCAGTGGTGGTTAGTGAAGCATGACTCTTCACCATGTCTGTCTGCATGGCTGTTTGAGTGTGACAAGTGCCTGTCAGGCTAGCCCCCCTGGGGGTTCAACTCAGCAGACTGGCAGTGGTGTGTTACTTGCTGCTTGTGATCTGATGATTTTGCTGTGAGTGTGTGTGTGTATAGAGATGGCAGACAGCAGTGAAGGTTCTATGATCAGATATTTTTTGGATGTGTGGCGGTGAGAGCTGGAATTGTCTGTGTATTAAGGCTGCTAACTGTTCACTATCTGAGGGGGAGTGAAAATGTAGACACAGCATGTGTGTTTTAGACTGTTTTGAAAAGAAAAGCGAGCAGGCTGAGGGCTATTTGAAGACTCCAGCATGTCTGAGGCTGAGAATGAAAGCCCTGAACTCCATGTGTCAGCATAGTGTGTGCGTGTATGTCTGTGGGGGTGGAGGTTCCGACACTGCTGACCTGTCTCAGACCAGCCAGACAGTGAAAAAATCCCATAATGCCATCTGCTTTCACCTTCAAAATGCCATTGTGAAGTCTTGGATTTATTAGTTTGGGTTGAATTGTTCTGTATGTTGCAGCATGTTCATTCAGGTGTTTTATAAGCAACAATTAAATAAATCTGGTTCTTATATATTATCTTGTATTGACATGTGCATGCTCTCCTAGGGTTTGGTATTGGCAGCACATATAACGATAGAAGTGTCAGAGTGTGATACAACATTACACAGTACAAAACACCAGACATACAGTACTGTGCAAAATTAGAGACCACCATTTGTTTCTTGAATTTCCAGTCAAAGCAGCCAGTTTTAAGCTCTGTTCTAGCTTTAGATCTGAATAAATCCACAGGTTTTTCTGTTCATCCAAGAGAACTCAACACTATGAGTCTGAAGAGAAGTGTAGCTGTCAAAAAGCTGTTACTGAGAAAAAGAAACAGACGAAAAAAGATGAAAATTTGGGAATCAAACACCTCAGAGTCCAGACCTCAGCATCACTGAATATATTTGTGATTACTTGGATTGTGAGAAGCAGAAAACTCAACCAACTTCTAAGACTAAAACTAAAACTGCAGATTTGTTTGAAAAATTGAAAGCAAGTCTCCCAAAAGAAAGGAAGCCATAATAAACAAAAGGTAGACACACTAAATACTGAAGTTTTTGTTTTTATATTTACTTCAAGCTTCTATGTAATTTTCCTGTTAAATAAATGTTTTGTGCTAAAAACAACTTGCTTAATGGCTATCAAGTACAAGTTATTCATTTTATTCCATTTTTCAAGTTATTCAGCCCACCATCTTCTCTGTTAAGTTATTTTCCTTTGGATTCACTTAGCTTTGTTTGTTTCAGATTGTCATTTTATTTATGTAGCAAAAGAAGCAGTTTTTTCTCGTTCATATGTTTCCTGTGTTAAAGCAGATTTATAAATACTGATGCGTACGTCCATTCAGGTATCACCAGGAATTTATTCATAATATATTGCCATATCAAGATTGTCCCCGCAGTCCTGTACCCTGCATGCTTTTAGCTATGTCCAAATATCAGAAAAACTGGTTTTATCTGATTATATATTGCTAGGTTCGGTTGTTAAAAGATACATTGTGTAGATCTGAAATTCTTCCCTGAAGTCTTCTTCTTGTCATTCCATGTTAGTCTACATGCAACCACCCTCTTCCACTTCTAAAGCCTACTGCCATCTCCATTAACTGCTAATTATTTATCATAGCCACAGGCATTTTTTTCTGTGGCTTTCAAATCTGGCTCTTAGGCCCATTTTGAAAGCGAAGCCCCTTGTGCTAGAGGGTGCTCTTAGATGAAAATAAATAACATTTCCTGCTACATAATTGACACGGTTTTCTCCTGGCAGTGGGATGCAAGTTTTCATGAAGTTCACACGGATGTGGGTCACAGCAAACCCTGATGTCGCTGTGGTTCCTGGCTCAGAATTTTTTTTATAACTTTTAGAAGTATTGCATAAGATACAGTGTTACGCTGTGTTTCATAAATATTTCTACCGTTGCATCAGCCCAGCTGAGAGAAGGTTATGGGATCGATATGGACCCGTCTGGAGATGGTTATTGAAAGCTGTAGAAATGGAAATCATAACATTCCCTGCTTGCTTGGAGCAAATTGTGGAGACAAGGGACATGTTTTGGATTTGACCCCAGGGTCAGGGTTAGGGGCTCTGCTTAACCCCTGGACAGCGCCCCCTGAACCCCATGTCCCGCCTCTCTCCTGGGCTTCGTTCCGATCTAGCAAGCTTCACGCCTGCAAGCTGTGCCTGCAGCAGCCTTTGTTTGTTGTGTATTTGTGTATTTACTGTTCAGCCATGGAGGCAGCAATGAAGCAGCTGTTGGCTGAGAGAGAGAGAGAGAGAGAGAGAGAGAGAGAGAGAGAGAGAGAGAGAGAGAGAGAGAGAGAGAGAGAGAGAGAGAGAGAGAGAGAGAGAGAGAGAATATATGGGTAAGACATGTTAAAGACAAGGAGAAAACAGGGAGAGAGACAAGTATGCAGTTCATTAGATGCATTACAGTCTAGGTGTTGATGCCCCAGAGCTAGTTGACCTGATTGATTGCCTTAAAATGTGAAGTGAGCTAAAGGAGACACCTTGCTCCGGTATTAATGTGAGGTGTCAGAGTGAGCGGCTCACTCTTGCCATGAGTGAAAGAGAGAAAAGAACCATGGAGCGGTTAGGAGAAATCAATTAGCCATTGAAGGTTAAAGGTGGCAGCATCACCCATCCACAGGCCTGTGCTAAAGGGCAATAGCTTTGGGTTTTGATCAATATCCCCCCCCCGCCAGTTCCTGCTGAGGGACATCTCTGAAGCCTAGAGGTTATTTTCCTCTCCCTTTGCAGAAACTCTATAAATCCCTCTGTCTAGCCGAAGGAACCAGGCTTGCGTGGGGGTCCTTGCCCACATGAGGCATGGATCAGTGGCGCTGGGTACAGAGGCCTGCAGGCAAGATAAGAGCTGCAGATTAACAGCCATCAGAGAGAGCCATCGATCACGCTTGCACTGAGGGCAAGGGCCAAGCCGCAACTGCAGAGAGAGGTAGAGAGAGGAAGTGAGGAAGCAGGGTGAGGGAGAGAGACCAAGAAAGTTGAGACATCTTAAAAGACCTAAATCCACTACAAATTGTTGTCTTTTAGCTGGGAGCCTTGAATATATCCATAGCCATCAAGCATGCAATGGTCATCAAGTTGAATGATTTAAATGAATGAAAAATGGGGTGGGCGATATCGTAAAAATATAGCATTACGATACTTTAAGACATTTTCATGACACAGAGTAAGTATTGCAATACTTAACTTTTCGGAGGTTTTCTAAGTTGGAATTGGGGTGGCACAAAACTAGGTTTCACAAACTGCAATAAATCCAATTAAACAGCACAGATTATGATCTTTGTCATGAAACATGCAGTTGATCAGTGTTCTTGAGGTGCTAACGAAATCCAGAAAGTAATGAAAAAAGCATATTGTGATGTAATTTACCACAAGCAAGTATTTTTTTTTTTCGTTGCACAATGCATTTTTTAACATTGATTCTAGCTGGACCTCTTCCTGTTGCTAAGCGACAGTAGTGTTGTAACCGTTGCTTAGCTGTGCTGGCTAGCTATTGTTTTGATATTTACAAGCACACAGATCTGTCACTTGCCTTTTTAGAAAGTGATTTGCTATTAACTAGCAAGTGTAATCCTGCTGGTAAAAACATGCTACACTAAAAAAAGCTACTGTTATTTATGTTGAGCTGATTTTAATGTGTGAAATCAAATAGGTCAGGGTCCTCAGTGACTGCAGTTGTCACTCAAGATCAATTTTCTTTTTGATCTGTTTGTGATGTAGGCTATTTGACTACTTCCAGTTTTTCATGGAACTCCCTGCATAAAAGACAGCGAAAGCAACTCACAAAACACATCTCTCCTGTAGAGAACAATTACAAAAAGGCCCCACTGTCCGCAAAAAAGCACATTCACCCCTCTGAATGTTAAATATCGTCATATTGCCAAGACCTATTTAAATGTCAAAAAACAGGCTGTGGCTTTAAGATACATTAAAGTAAATATTATTTGGCTTACAATCTGTTTTTTTTTTCTTTTTCTAGTAAATTTCTTGTACCTCCTATAGTGTTGTCTGTGGCACAACATTCTATAGTAGTGCAAGGCAACACATTTTATTGAGGCTAGACTGAAATAGATAAAGTCGTGCTGTAGACTGCCATGCATGAGCCCTTGTGAAAATATGAATGTAGGTTTGAAAGATTTTGAAGTTAAGGTTACATTAAATTACTTAAAACTTTTCTTCAATGTAGTTCAGGCTAATAGCCTAATAACAGTAATGGGCTGCAATACTAGAAGTCTAGTACTAGAAGCCTAGTAGGCTTTAGTCTACTACCAAACCGTTACAAGAACAAAGTTAGCCTACAAGGCTATGCAGAGATCATGCAGACACGCAGAGAGACAAGAAAGCAAAACTATTCCTAGTAATTAACTTCATTGGTCTATGCCCAAACCTGTGGGGATCTTCATCATTTTTTGAGTCCAAGTCCCCATTAGCAGACAAAAATCTGCTCTCGGAAAGAGGATCCCCAGCGCTGAACACAATCTGGACTGGTTTTGTTCAGTCCCACAGGCCTGCATCCCACAGTCTCTCAGCAGTGGAAGGTTTGTTATACACACACTCACAGAGCTTGCGGCCCACACAATGCCAGTAAAGAAGTGCTCTTCAGAAAGTGCATCCACTGTGCTGCCATGTGTTCTGAAGAGCCTGCATGAGAGCAGATGAGAAGAAACCTGTCATAATTACACTCTCCAAAGCCATTTCTGACCTTTCGGTCAAAATAAGCCACAGTAAAATGCCAGCGATGAATACCTCTAAATCGGCACACATCAAACAATGGAGTGGGTTTCGTTTAAGCATGTGCCCCAGTGAATGTCAAAACATGCTCATATATGTGAGAAAACCCATCTTTGCTTTGTGTTATGGGTGGCTTTGGTTGTGCCTGTGGTGGTCTCCCAGTCAGTTTATGGGTTTGGTGTCAGTGTTGGTAAATCACACTGTCTAAACAAGAACATCCAGATAGGTTTGAAATGTGTGTGTGTGTGGTGTGAACACTCCAAACAGACTCCATCATGCTCCAGTGTGCTGGTGTCCCCAAAGCCTGGCGACCATGCTCAGTATCACCCATGACAGCTTTACTGCATGCCAAGAGTATGCACGCTTGCAGATTTGCAGAATAAATCATTCTAGACTCTTAACTTTGCACAGAATTAGAATTCTTCAGATGTACAAGACCTTAAACATCTAATGTGTGATTTTTCTTCTATCCTCAGTACCTCCTCAGATTGTGATTCGTCCCCGGGACCAGATCTCAGCACCAGGGCGCACCGTAACCTTCCTCTGTGGCACTAAAGGGAATCCTCCACCTGCTGTGTTCTGGCAAAAAGAGGGGAGCCAGGTAAGAGCCAGCACATGAACAAAGCCACAGTGTCTGTCATTGCTTCTAGATTCAGAATATGTTTATTTAGATTTGCCAAACATCACAACACAGCAGCATGCATTTTTGTGTTGAACAACATTTGCATATGAGAGTGTGTAGCTGCAATATACAGATCTACAGCAATATACCAATATACAATCAACAGACAATATACAAACCCTGTAACCAATTGCAATGTTGTAATTAGTTCTGCATTCACTACTTATCAGACTTGTAAAAACAACAGACATGGCCATTTTTTTTTTTTTATTTGATTAAAATTATGGATCTTATTTGTAGTCACTCAGGTTATTGTACCTCCCCAAGTAAAAAAAATAATCCAGCTCCAATAAGGCTTTAAATAAATGATAGCAGTTATTAATATGACAGGTGGTTCCAAACTTTTGAACAGTGTTGTGCAAAATAGCAGCCCTAATGTGCAGTGTGCAGAAGCTGAGGCACAAACTTTTCACGTCTCAGAGGGCTAAGAGCATTGCCAGGGCCATGTTAGATAAAGCTCAGTCATCGCTATTTATAGATTATGACAGAGGGAGTAAAGAAACAATGCGGTCCAAAGCACTTGGAGGAAGAAACCAGTCCTTCTTTGTATACTTTCGTCTTTTTCTTTTTTTAAGCTCAGTGTGTCACAAGCCTGTGGTAAGGATGGCATATCTACGTGGCTACAGGTCATGAACTTCTTTCTGAATAATCTTGTTCTCTGGGTTTGTTTCTGCAGGGTCTGTGTGAGTGTGTGTGTGTGAGTGTGTGTCTGTGAGCTCACATAAGGGGCAACAGATATAGAGACCGAATCAAAGGGGTTTAGAGTGACCGTGGTCAGGGCCAGAGGGGCTAGGGTGAGGGGGTCAGTGGATAATCCCCAAAAACGAAACAGTAACACACACACATACATACACACATATGCACTCCTCCCCCTGGCCAGCTCAGACAATGGGGCAGCTGTCAGTGTTGCTGCCTCGTGCATGAGGAAGACTTCTTATCCTCAGGCTTTTGTGTGTGACCCCTGTCTCTCTGACACTCCACACACACACACACATACACCCTCAGCCACCAGATATCTCTGCCTTTGTTCTTTTATGTGTGTACATAAATCTTAGTAGTCATCCTGAATAGCCTGTATGCCCAAACGACAACTATAGCACTCATTGTTGTAATGTATTTGAAAATGCAAATCAACCATTAACTGCCATGTTCTGTATCCTATTTATACCTCACTGCTTATATCTTTTATGGGGTAAAATCAAATCTCATATCAGTCTGGCTAGGATCTCCCAGATGTCTATCTGATCTCATGTCTTTTCTAATTTGTTGACAGTGTTAGCAGTGTAGGTGAAATATCTGGTCTTGTTTGATTAATGCAAAGAGCTGGTGCTGATAATGTTTGTTTATGGTATAGTGCATTGATTCTTTTTTATGGTGTGCATTAGTAATTAAATGAATAGAACAACATGTGCAGTGTGTTTAGAATATATGTACAATGTGATTAACCTGTATGCATAAATGTCAAAAGAACATGTAGATAAACCCTGGTTAGTAGAATTGCATATTACATTAATTCGATACTATGTGATCTCATAATGTGAGAATGCAAAAAAATCTGCACAAATCAAAGATTTTAATTTCCCACATTATGATCACATCACAGAACATTTTATCATATTGTATTTTGTTGCTGTTTTCTATAACAACAATATAAGGTTTACTTGCATAGCCCGCTATAGACACTCGACAGATAATAATTTATTATTTTATGATTCTCAATAGGTTCGGAGTAGCTCCAAGGTTAGGTTTAGGTTGAGTTAAAGGCAAGCGTCTCCGTAGCATCCATAGAGGGCCATCTGTCAACATCAAGCAACGTAATACAGTTATAAAATAATAGCACAAATAAACCACCATGTTCAATAAATAATGTAATTTATTGTTAATAATGATCACAAATAAGTCATCTGTCAAGCAACAGTAGGCTATGGTTGCCAAGCAGTACACCATTCAAAGAATATTTCATGAATTACAGCATATATTTTTAACAACATTAATACAAAATTCAGTTGATGTGTACAGGCTATGTGCGTATCAGTTATTATAATGGCTTCAAATGTGCCCCAGTCAATCAGATTTTAGAACCAGCCTGTTTTATAATGATGGTTTAATAATTATTGCGTGATGTGTTGGTATGTCTGTGCAGATCCTGTTGTTTCCCAGTCAGCCACCAGCACAGTCAGGCCGCTTTTCTGTGTCACTGAGCGGGGAGCTGACCATCAGCGACGTGCACAGCGAGGACTCTGGGTATTATATCTGCCAGGCCATCAGTGTAGCGGGGAGCATTCTCACCAAAGCCCTGCTGGAAGTGGAGGATGGTGAGTAAAAGCACCAACCTAGTTTCGCTTTGCTTTTTGATTACAGTGTGTTTGTATGTGTGTGTTGAGGTCACACAGACACCCCCACATACATCATCCTTTACCCCTTCCTCAGAGACACTAACAGTGGATTGATATTTTAATATCGGTCTAATAACATTAAGCTTCCAGGTCCATAAATGTAATTGCATTATTTGTGCAAGACCTTATCACAGCCGTTTGAGCAATATTTCATTTGTGTTTGAACAAACTGCCGCTTTGCCCGGTGCGGCTCGTTTCCCTGAACCAAAATAAATTAGAAACTCTTCAAAGCCGTCCCAAATTAAAATTTCTGCGTCCCAGAACTCGCGAGCAGCAGGAGGCAGGGGAGACATAATCAAAAAGGACAAGCCGCCGTCGCACTATGCAAATAACCCAGCAACATATGCCCACTCCCTCCTGCTCCCCACTGACCGATAAACTGTTTATACATCATGGGTGTAAGTGTGTGTGCACATGCATGCACACGCACAGCTTTTAGTGCCGCAGTGGCAGCTCAAAACACACCTCTCTGTGCCAGAACAGCAGCATTGACCAGCTGTGTGTGTATCTTTCAGTGCTGCAGCAGCAATACAATACTGTGTCAGAGGACCAGCATTAACTAGACTCTCTCTCTCTCTCTCTCTCTCTCTCTCTCTCTCTCTCTCTCTCTCTCTCTCTCTCCTAGAGGGGGATAGCTGAATCAAAACAGCAAGCTTATGATAACATTTTCTCAGCAAATAGTCTCTCATATGACTAAGGTGCTTTATGAAGCTCTCTAAAGTGTCTTGGTTACTAATTAACCCTTTAAAGCCAAAGCCAAAATGCGTCTATTTCTGCCATCTGCTCTTCTCCGTTAACCATGAGATGTCTCAGTGCTGTTGCTGCATTTATGTGACATGTAAAGAACGTGATGTAACAAAGCTAAAAATTCTCCAATTTTTAATGAATTTGCTTCTCAAACTACCTTTTTGAACAAGAAACAGTATGAATTGGAATATGTCACACATTAGTTGCACTTTACCGTTACTGTGATTAAACAAAACAAAAATAAACGCTTACCAATACGAACTGCTCACTGAATGAGGTCACACGGTCACTTAGAAAAAATCAAGCTAATAAAGAAAGGCTCATGCATCTTTTATACAGTGATAGAAAACACAGCAGCACACAGAAATCTCCTATTTTACAATGCACAGTTTGGACATGCATGCACCGTAACTTCTCTGGCAGCAGATTTAAGTTAAAGGGGGTCAAATTCTTGCTGACAGATACTTGGTTTGATAGAGTTCAAGGATAAAAGATAAAGAATACTGCTGCTTCACAGGGACAAGTTGACGAAGTGAAGCTTAAGATGTTGAATGCAATGCAATGTAGGAGGAAGGATGTAAACAGAGTAGAATGTAAAAGGCTGTGATTTAGGTGAAAATGCCATTTGTTTCTCCCAAAGACCAAAAGACAAAGGGCTAAGACCCAGAGTTGCTTATTTGGGCATGTTAGAGACTACACAATAACACCTCTTGTATGTTGTCTTGTCTACATAACATCTTACTGCACATTTCATTCACATTAAGAGTGAGTGTGTACATTGTAAACATGCAGTTCAGATTTCTTATTCTCCATCTTCTGTTGAGGAGGACGGCATGCTAAATATTGAAGTAACTGATGAGTCAATTATTTATTAATGCACTTAGGTCAACCGAGGGTCCGGTTTGTGGTGCTTGATAAACAAAGAGTAAATAATTTATTTAGAGTCTGAAATGCTGAACCTTCACACTGCTGTCTGAAAAATAAAGCCTAACACATCTAAGCAAGCTTTTGTAGTGAAGACCTGCTGACTCTGTGTATCTAATGCCTCAGGCCCCTGTAGTACTGCACTAGAGCACCGTTTGTGATCAAACTCATAATTCATCTTAAAAGCCAATATGAGTATTATGACACAGCTCTATGCAGATAGAGCATGCTCATGTATCCTGCCTTTTGCAGTACAATAACAAACGGAAGTCACTGCTTGACACTAACGATCACAATTCCTTTGAGCTCCATCACATTGTACCAGTCTAAAATCTATAGCAGTGATCTAATGGGCTTAAACACATTAAGGGTTTTACTGTCCTGCTTAGTGCTACTTTATTTTTACCCATAAATTGTGACTGTGGAGAGGCTAGCTAGAATAAAATTAATGTATTTAGTTAAACAAATGTTTTCTTGCATTTGCATCAGTAACATGCCAGTCAAGTCTGCTATTGCAGTTTATGTCTTATGTATTAATGTGTCCAAAGGTTTGTAGACTCCAGCTCATTCAATGTCTCTTCCAAGATCAAGGGTTTTAATAAGGAGCTTTTTACCTTTTTGCTTCTATTGTTCTAGGAGGGCTTTACTTTAGATGTTGGAATATTGCCGTGAGGGTTTGATTGCATTTAGCCACAAGAGCATTAGTAGTGAGGTCAGGTACTGATATTTGGTGATTTACTTCTTGATCCAACTCATACCAACGGTATTCAGTGATGCTCCATCACTCCAGAGAACGCAGTTCCATTGCTCCACAGCTTAATGCAGGAGGGCTTTACACCCCTCTACCTGACACTGGCCACTGGGCATGATGACCTTAGGCTCATGTGAGGCTGCTCCAGAGCATCCCATTCTATTGGCAGTGCTTTCCTATGGAGATTATACACGCTGCCTTTGCAATTCAACGCCTGTGTCAGCAATAGCTGCACTTTAAAGTAGCTGAAAGGGGTGTGTACAAACTTTTGCACATGGGACATGCATTAATTGTATATAATCTGATTAGCCTTCTCATTTCTTTGAATTCAGCTCCATCTGATCGGATCCCGCCCATCATTCGGCAAGGCCCAGCCAATCAGACGCTCGCCCCTGGAGCCACTGCTCAATTGCAGTGCTATGTGATGGGCAACCCTTTACCAAGCATCCAGTGGGAGCGAGATGGGCAGAGGATTCTAGGAAATGATGACCGCATCAACCTAATGGACAATGGCACTTTACAAATCGCAGCCCTACAGGTACTGAATGGTGGGGGGTGTGTGGGGGGGTGCTTTGTGTTATATGCATGCTTTGTTAAATACTAAGGCCCTAGAGACATTAGCATATGGGTTATTTCACATTTCCTTCAGCACATTGTGTTTCATAGGTGTCTCATCTGACAGTTGCCATATGCTGTTGGACTGCTTCTGGTTGGACACATCCAGTTTTTTGTTGATAAAGCATTTTCATTTATCTCACAAAACAACAGAAGGTACAGAAAGATACACAACATGTATATGTGGCGTACAGCTCTCCAGTAGATGACAGGGTCAGGTGAGGGGTGTTTAAATTGACAGCAAACAGAAGTATCTCATTTGTAGAGCCGCTATTAGTGTGTGCTTAATGTGTTTATGGGTGACCCTAGCTGTTATACAGGAGATGTGCGCAACAGTAAAGCTGCTGATTATGACAGTAATGAGCATGTATGTACTGTTGTCTGGTTGAGAAGTAGTTTTTGATATCCATTCATCAGGGTGTGTGTGTGTTTTTTACCTGAGGGGTACACACCACAATGACCAAGGATGATGGGTTAATTGATTGCGGACTGGAAAGATTAACGATCGCTCAGCTTTTAATTAAATGCTCGTTTGGCTCTACAGAGTAAGAGCGAGGCAGAGAGAAGCAGAGAGAGGGGTCATGTAATCTTTATGAGCTACTGTTCTCTCAGCAACCCTGCGTTGTAGTCAATGGTCACTAATGAGGAACTGATTAAAGGTTTCTCTGATCACCATCTTGTCTTTAGAAAGTACACAACCAAACATGCTTCAATCAGCAAACAAAGCAGACCCTATTCTGCAACTACTGCTACGTTTTTTTTTTCTTTATATGGTCCTGAAATTCTTGTACATGATATAGTTTATATACTTGTTTATGTCTTAGTCCTGCAGGGCCAGATGGGATCTTGTAACAAGAATGTCTAGGGGGACAACCATGAGAATTTTAAGGCTAAATTTGAGTGGGGGAAAATAGACTTATTAGGGTGGGAACAAACTAAGCATGAAATTTCTAAACCAAGTCTTACATCTTGTGATATGGTGCGCTGGACAACAAGCTTGTTGTTAACCAAAGGACATAACGTAAGTTAGCATGGCTGAAGAATCCACCTCAAAAACTCCAATTAAGCCTGTACATGTGTGTTACATATGTGTCATGTGTGCAGAGAACACATTACATGCAGTAAAAGTAGACATTGCCTCTTACAAGGGAAAAGCAGGTCAGTTAGCTAACGATAGCGTTTCGCTGGCCAGTTTGTTTTGCTTGTGTTGTTGATTGTACTATAGACATTAAAAGAAAATGGCCTAGGGTAATTCAGGGGCTGCTTTCAGAGGTAGCATACACAGACATATATAGGTTGGTTTTCTTGTGGTTTTCTTAATGTCCTTAGGAGATTATTTGTAAGTTTGTAAAATGTTCTTTAGGGGCCAAAGTACACCAACCAGACAAACACCAACAAACACAACTTTAAATAAAAAGTTTAACAAGGTGTCCCTATAAGTGTATTTCTGTTAGTCAGACTGTGAGATACTATATGTGTATTTGTGTTTTCAACTGTTAAAGGTTGTTCTTGGAGTGGACCCCTTTCCTAAAACATATACTCTTCAAAACATGTACTCTTCCTAATTATTCTTGATTTGGACATACAGTTCTTGGAAAATCTTTCATTGTTGTGGAGGTTCTTAAAACTTTAGAAAGGTTCTTTACACTTTCACATTTCATTTTCAAAATACAAAACCATGTACAGAATTTTTTTAAGAGAACAAAAAGTGGTTCTAAGGCATTCAGTGGTCCCCATTGGCACATTTATTTTTATAGTATATCTCATGCACCATATAAAAATGAGCTGAAGGTATTATATTGATTAACTTTGTACTGAACCTCTTGTATTTCTTAATATGACATCAACTACAGTTTAAATATATTTGAAATTACCAGTAATGCTTCTGCTGTTTACAGATTATAACTACACATAAATGCATTGCCTTGGCTTGTGCTTTGCAGAGAGATTGTAGCTGTAGGCTATTTAGCACCACCCAGATATTTTAAAAAGATGGTTATCAATAACGTTTATGATTGGTGTTGGGCTTATTATGCCAGGAGATACTGTAATAGCATATATCATACTGTAGTATTATTAAAACCAATAATCATCCTATCCCCCTGGACAAAAGGAGAAAAAAATAGACACACTGGCCCGAAAAATAAATACTGAGCGAATCACCAGAGACATTCTTTAATGTACAGTTCCAAAAGAGCAGAGTGAGAAAGAGCGTGATTGAGTAAGATTAACAGAGAGGAGTAGATCCCTAAACTGGAAACAGAAGAGAGCATTGGGGGAAAAGATAAAAGGAGGATGTGAATATTCGGCTCCCTCTTGCCTCTTCACTCATGCGTTTTTTTGCATGAGTAATCAACAGATACCCTCAGTTCTCTACGAGTCAACAGCCACCAAGGCTGAGGTCTACCCAGGAAAGTTAACTGTTGTAAAAGTCCAAAAAGTTTGAGTCACAGAGGTCAGTCTCTCTCTGTTTCTCTCCCTCTCTCTCTCTCTCTCTTTCTGCTATTCTCTCACTCATTGCTTCCCGGGAGACTCAAAAATAAAATACACTGCTCTGCCTCCACATTGTGAAAGGATACTGAAATAAAACCTGGAAATCTGTAGCAACACAGTGTTTAATTGAGCATAGTAGTCTAAATGCACAGGTCATAAGGCAGGAAAGAATTCTACAACAATAAAACTGACTGGCTGGTAATACGGGGTCATGTGCGTAGGCCCATGTGCAGCCATATCTCTATATGTGTCTGTCTGTGTATGTGTGTGACCTCAGAGCTTTGAGTGGTGCCTCTGAGCTGTCACAACTATTAGATCTTAGTCACACTGTGGAGAAAAACCATACAACATCTTCCATTGCTGTACACAATAACCCTGATCTTGTCCCTCAGCCAGAGAGTAAAAATTTAATGGCTGTCGCCCTCCATGTCTTACCCCGCCATCCCCTGTCTCTCTGGCTTCCTTTGCATCTCTTTTCTTTTTGAACACACATGCTGCAACCCCTCCTTACTGAAAAGTGTTCAAAGGATACCATTGAACCTCAGTTACAATTCATCCTTTCTTGGCAGGGTCTTTTGTATAAGATTTTACATTACAGAGATTTTTATGTACGTGTCAAAGTCTGATATTAATCTGATATTTCATATTTACAATGATTTTCATATTCGAATTTGAGCAATATGAAATCTTTGTGATTGAGAACCGATAATATGAAATCTTTGTGAGTGAGAACCAATGAAATATGAAATCTTTGTCTTTGAGAACCGATAATATCAGTTGATTAAAAGTTAAACAACTGTATTAAAAAATCTTTTACTAACCACTGTGATTGTCAGTTCTTAGTTGTTGCATTTCTTCAACAGGAGAAAGCGGAAAGTAGAAAAATATTATGTAATTATTGTAGTGCTGGGAATAGAACTTTAAACAATTATTAGCAATTTTGTTGGCTTCTGTTAAGTAGCTGTTTTTTTAAAAGACTGTCAGCTCATCAATCTCTGTAAAGTATTTTATTCTTCACAAAAGAAGTGTGTATTTATTAAAATTTAAATGAAACCAATACATATCAGTGCTTTATTAGGATTTTCACAGACGAAAGTGCTAGACCTTGATATTCTGATATTATAAACCAACTGATATATACACTGGTGATGATATTGTGATGACACTGGTGATGATATTGTGTGTGTGTGTATATATATATATTGACAAAGAATTCCATACAGTATTTATACAGTTGGAGATGTTTTTGATGCCCAAACTGGGAGAGAACATTCGTCCAATAAGCTTCATAGTTCACAGAAGCTATGTGTGGTATGTGGTTCAGTAGCATAAGTGGAGGGTGATGGAAGTTAAGGACTAAGGAGTGGAGATTTATCTCAGTCCTGGAGTGTCTGCAGGCTTTATGCTGTAGTATGTCCATACGAACACTGACCTTGGTTTTACTGTTGCTAGGAAACGGATTCAGGGGTCTACACCTGCGTCGCCTCCAGCTCTAGTGGGGAGACAAGTTGGAGTGGAGTACTTACTGTGAAAGGTAAAGATGCGAACTTAAACACACGTTTAAATAGCTAAGGCTTTTATAGAGCTTCATGACCTTGTTGCTCGCTTGGTAATGTGTTAAATGTTGAGTCCTGTCACATAAACGTTGTCAGTGTCAGTTTTTTGAATGGGAAATAGAACTACCTTTGTTTGTGGTGACTGACTGGTACAAAAAAAGAAGGCTTTCAGCATAAATTAAAGCCATAGTGGTCTAATAGAAGACTAGACCAATTCTGGGAAATCAAGAGTTTAATTTATCTCCATGCAGTTCAAGGGATGCTCTTATAGACTAATATTCTGTTCTACGTGAATGTGTTACAGATAGTGGTGGCATGGCTCTAGCTCCTGTCTCAGAGCCCTACCAGCTGCCTGGTCCACCCCAGAAGCCTGTTGTGACAGATGTGACCCGGAACAGTGTGACCTTAACCTGGCAACCCAATGCTCATGAGGGCGGGGCTGCTGTCACCTCTTACATCATCGAGGCCTTCAGGTATGGAAAGCACTGTGTACTGGAATAATGAACGCTGCTCTCATACATATGCACAAACACAAACCTGTATGAAACGAAAGCACATGTAACTACAGAGTACACATTCACTCACTCGCACTTTAATGGTGCATAGACCATTGGTTTGAATCCAAATTTAGTCTAAGATCATTCTGTCTGAGTCCAACCTGATCCACAGAACTACAAAGTGAATTTAATTTGCTACTGAGCAACATGACAGCTCTCATCAAATTATCAGTGAGCAAAATGATAATTAAAAAAGCCTAATAGCCTAAACAGCGATTCAAAATGTAAGCTAGGACTCAGAAATGGGATAAATAGTGAGTTTGCTCTAAGAACCAATAATTGAATCTTTCCAGCATAAAGGTTAGTACAAAATGAGGAAAATGTTAATTCTGTTCCTTTTATGTTGGTTGTATGTAGGCCTAATATAATACAGTCACTAAGCACTTTATTAGGAACACCTCTTTGTATTTACACTCTGTCCTTTTTATCAGCTTGACCTTCCATATAGGTGCACTTTGTTGTTACAATTAGTCCATCTGTTTCTCAGCATACTTTGTTAGCCCCCTTTTACCCTGTTCTTTAATGATCAGGACCCCCACAGAGCAGAAATTTTTGTGTAGTGGATCACTGATATGGTGGTTGTGTGTTAGTGTGTGTTGTGCTGGTGTTATTGGATCAGACACAGCAGTGCTGCTGGAGTTTTTAAACGCTATGTCCACTCACTGTTCACTTTATTAGACACACCTACCTTGTTGGTCCACCTTGTAGATGTAAAATCAGAGACAGTAGCTCATCTGTTGCTACGTGCTTTGCATAGGTCGTCCTCTAGTCCTTCATCAGTGGTCAAGACAATGTTGGCTGGAAACTTTTGGAAGGTGGACTATTCTCAGTCCAGTAGTGACACTGAGGTGTCTCCAGTAGCACTGCTGTGTCTGATCCACTCAGACCAGCACAATACACTAACATACCTCCACCATGTCAGTGTCACTGCAGTGCTGAGAATAATCTACCACCCAAATAATACCTACTCTCTGGTGGTCCTGTGGGCATCCTTACCATTGAAGAACGGAGTGATAAAGTATACAAAGAAACAGATGGACTACAGTCTGTAACTGTAGAACTACAGAGTGCTCCTATGTGGTAAGTGCAGCTGAGTCCATGACAGCAGAGTGAATTTTCTCTGCAACAGGCTTTGTGGTCCCCAGAAAGAGAAGTCAGCTTTGACGAAACCATGTCAAGATGCACATTTCTCAGAACAAAAAGGTGTAATATCTTATAAGGCTCAGAAAACTATTAAATGCCACTGTAGAGTTACAGGAAAACTGCATATTTTTGTGCATTATTACTTAAGTAGGCTGTGCTTGCTTAAATTGATCTCTCTGGGGCTGTGAAGTAAAGTAAACCAAAATTATTGCACACATATGTATTTGACAGTAGGTTTTAATTATCTGGTAATGCAGTACTATTTTTTGTGTTTATGTATTTGGCTACAAAATTAGCCAGTTAGACGGAGAGCCCATCTCTGTGGGATAGCTAGCTAAGCTGTTTTTCTCTCATTCTCCTGAGTGCAGCGCAACAACAAACATGCCTGGTTATTTGCCTAATGCAAATTTTAACACAGTGAAATTTTGTGTGCAGAAAATGTTACAGTAAGTTGAATTTGTCTTGTTTCTATATCCCTGAACTGAAGCCATGCAACCATACAGACTGAGCTTTACAGCACATGTGAAAGTATACATTAAATGAAGACAATGTATGAAATGTGATGTTCATTAAAAAGAATAGATTAATAAGGTTAATAAGTTCTAACAGAGATTTCACACTAATGTTTCTGTTCCAGAACAGAGAAGGTCAATATCCAGTTTCCGTTTGGTTCAGTTCGGAGCCCTGATTTAAACTCTAGCAAATGTATTCATTAATCAATGCATTTGAAAATCATCCCAGAAGTTTTTTGTCTGGATAAACGCACATTATTTTTTTATGCTGGTTTCATGGACTTATGGAGTGACTGCAATGTGCCAGACTAAAATTTGTTTAGGGTAATAAAAGAAGGAAGAATGAAGTAGGGAGAAAAACTAAAGCGAGGGCTGGTGCAGGCCAAAATCTGTTTAAGGTGGCAGATAGACTTTGTGAAATGTGAAATTTGGACCCGAGCTCATCAAATATTTGAGAAATGATGTCTGAACTTGCTCAAACCCAGCAAAACCCACAGTAAATAGCCAGGTCCCATCGGGTTTGGAGAATTATTACTAGCTCTACTCCCTCATGCATTCTAGGGTCTTTTTTTCTCTTTGCTAGATATTAGTGTCTCACGCCAGAGGCAGCTCTTGTAAGACATTCTTCATTTTTTTATTAATTGAGTGTCAGAGTGTCAGTGATGCTGGCCAGGCGTGACAGACACGCGGAAAGTATAGGCCTGTGGGTGCCCTATCCTTGACCCTATCTCTCCCTCTCCCTCTCTCTCTCTCATTCTCGCTCTTTCTATAAGCTCATATATACTTCTTGAACTCTAGCCTACACTTAAGACATTATGCCCTGCAGCGTTAGAATCCATGTCATTTTGCGTTTTTGAACACCATCCACCATATGCGATAAGTTTAGTGGTACAGTGTAGGCTTTAGAAGCCGAGACAGACTGAGGGCTAGAATATGACATGCTAATGAATTCAAAATGCAATCCGCCCGGACAGCTCTTTAGGCTATTGTAAGCCTGCTGAAACAGGGCTAGCTCTAATTACAGAGCTGAAGTCCTGTGGGCTTCGCAAGCGAGGGCTCATAGAGGGCGAAATGCAGACCGAACAGCAATACAACCCAAACATAGACACGTACACACACACACACATAAACACACACACACACACACACACATACACACACACACACACACACACACACACATACACATACACAAGGCTTCATCACTTCCCCTCTTGGCCCCTTGGGCAGTGGTTCGTAGTGGCACACAACCCAAAATTGATTCTTTATAGAGTGCTCTGGGGGTGAATGGAGTGTTTACAATAACATTTCCTTGCCTGAGGTGCTAGGGGACATAGTGGGGAGGGAAAGAGGGCAGAACATGAAAGATGGAGGGGGAGATGCATAGAAGAATGAGGAAGAGTGGAAGGAGGGGTAGAAATTGAAGGAGCAGGAAGAGAGAGAAGGCGGCACCTTTATATGGAAACATTAGATTTATGGCACCATCAACTCTAGTCTGTGTTTATGTGCATGTTGGAGTTTGCATGCTTATGAAGGAGGAGAGTGGTGGTGCATTCTTAAAGATAAAGGTTCTTTGCTTGAAAACCTTCAGTGTACATTATACAGCCATTCTTTTTTAAAACTTTAAAAAGGTCATTTCATTCTTGTCATCGTGCTCTTTAAAGAACCGTCCACTGAAATGTCCTTTATGGAACCCAAAGTTATTCTTCTATGGCAAAGAACCCTTTTTCACAGCTTTATTTTTAAGTGCAGAGTGTAGAATAAAAGGTAGAATGTTTTCTCATTCCTATATGTATGCATAGTTGAAGAGGAGAAGAGGAAAGAGTAGAGAAGAGACCGGAGAGAGAGGTGCGCGTTCTCTCAGAGCTGATGGCCAAAGTGACCTTGGATTTATGGCCGCTCTGGCAGCACTGCAGGCTGAATATTTACGAGCCTCCCGGTGCTCCTGGCTCTGTGTAATGGTGCAGGTTGGCTGCCCAGGGGCTGCGTCTGCACCATGAGGAGCCGCAGGGGGAAAATAAAACGCTAAACATGGCATACGTGATGGCTGCTCTAAACAAGGATGCTGGTTAACCACAGACAAATGAAGAGGCATAGAGCGAAGTTATTGCCACTGTGAACAGATGTGGGGTCTTAAAATTTATGACTAATTTTATTATAAGGGAGATGTATAATGTGAATCTAATCTAGCTTTGTGCCTGCAGGGAGAGAACAGTGAAATCTCTTGCACAGGTTTTCTTAAATGTGATTATTCCTGGAGTAAGGAGACCTTGGAGAATCTTCGTTTTTAGCTGAGTCTAGTTCTGGTTCTATATGTATTAAGGTTCTCAAGATTAAAGGTGCTGATCTCAGATCTGTTTGTGTGTGCAGATCTCAGTGAAAATGCTCAAGAGCAATGCCTTTTTTCTATTAGACATTTACTTTTGGAGAATATACACTGAGCTGCCAGTATTTTAAATTCAACCTTGTACCTATATTCATTTAATCAGGTACACCATCCATATAGGTGCACTTTGTAGGCTTACAACTAATTGTATCCCATCTGTTGCTGCACAGTTTGTCTGCCACCTTCTGTCACCGCCCATCAATGGAAAGGGACCACTATAAGACCCCCCTAGACCAGGTATTATTTTGTCGGTGGACCACTCTCAGCACAGCTTTGCTGGGTTTTTTAAACACTGTAAACTTACTGGCCACCAAATTTGATGCACTTTGTTGGCACAGAGTTAGAGACTGTAGGGCATCTTTTCCCATGCACAATTTGTGTTAATCCCCTAGAACTTCATTAGTGCCATTGTTGGGCTATTGTTGGTCACAGGGCCATTGTTGGTTGGGTATTTTTGGTGGTCTATTCTTAAGCAGTGACACTGAGGTGTTTAAAATGCCAGCAGTGCCAGAATTTTATTTTCATTTTAGTCCAAAACTTTGGCTTTTTTTTTTTGACATGAGAGGTTACATCAGTCTTGTATCGCCAGCCTGTGCTATGCATACTGGTTGCATTTAGCTGTTTCGTTCCTGGTAGGTAAACCCTGTTTCTGCTAAAAATAGCCCTGTCATCACTGAGCACTCTCATTCATCCATTCAACACAGCGGTGCTTTACTTCAGCAATGAGCAGCATCATCCAGCAGAGCATGTAATGGCTATCTCCAAGCTCACAGATGAACAGCCATGATTCCGACATTCACTGCAAAAACACACTCATTCCCACACTCATTCTGTAAATGACCTGGTAGCTCTGGAATAAATGTAGTTTGTGCAATGATTTTTACAGATGCTTGCTAACTATACTCACATCTAAAGCTGTTTTCATTTTGTGCTTGTGAAGGTCAGTGAAATGTATTTTAAAAAGTCTTTTGCTTAATTAAACATTTTTTTTACATTTTGTTCTGCAGCCAGTCGGCAGGTAGTACATGGCAGACAGTAGCGGATCTGGTGAGGCTTGAAAAGCACACAGTGAGTGGACTCTCCCCCAACACCATCTACCTGTTCATTGTCCGAGCTGTCAATGCCTACGGCCTGAGTGACCCCAGCCCAATCTCAGAGCCAGTACGCACACAAGGTATGTATCAGGGGATTTCACACTGTTTTCACTGTAGATTCATATAATAGATGCAGTGAGTTGTACCTTTATTAATTTGATGAATGTGGATTACTTTAAAAGAATGAAATGCACAACTACAGTTATTTAACACAAACAAAAAGAATCTATCAAGGGATCAGTGTTTCAGCCAGGTAGGATTTTTTTGCACTCAAACTGTGAACTAAAGGGGTTGTTTAACTCATGAATTAATGAACAGCATAAGTTGCTGTTGCATTTTATATAAAGGTAAAACGTCTATACAAGCTGACCATAGACATATTTTATTGAATGGAAATATTTGGTGTAATTGAATTACTTTAGGATATGGATATTCTAATGTCTTACTGTTTACATTTAGATGTGAGTCCTACAGGACAGGGGGTGGACCATAGGCAGGTGCAGCGCGAGTTGGGCGAAGTGGCCGTGGAACTGCAACAGCCTGTGCTGCTGACTGCATCCAGTGTACAGCTTACATGGACTGTGAGTACTGAGTCTGACCACATACACCCTCTGAATTCACAGCATAAAAATACTCTCACACAAGTTGGGCTGGGGTTAGATTTCATTTAAATTCATTTTCATTTGGGAAGTTACCCAACACAGTGTTTTTAACTTGGAAAACTTTCTTTGCAGTGACCAGTTACAGCAAGAGTAGGGTTTAAAATGATAAGGCTTAAAAACATGTTTTACATTATGCATACCTTTCAAGTTAGGTTCAGGTACAAATGAATTAGAATAAGAGCTGCACACTTTACCATTCAGGCAGTGCAGCCTGACTATTACAAGGTCAGTACACACTGAGCAGGATCATATTATAATTATTACACCAAGTGTCCTCCCTGATGAGCCTCTGTGTCTCTCCTTTTCTCTCGCTCTCTCACAGGTTGACCGCCAGTCCCAGTACATTCAGGGCTATCGGCTGCTATACCGGCAGGTGGGGGGTTCCTGGCTCCAACAGGATGTTAAGGCAGCCCCTGAGCGCAGCACTGTCCTCAACAACCTGCTGAAAGGCACAGAGTACGAGGTCAAAATCAGACCGTATTTTAATGAGTTCCAGGGCATGGACAGCCGTCCACTGACCCTCCGAACACCTGAAGAGGGTGAGACTCCTCTTTGCAATTACTTATTAAAAGTACCTTTAATATTAGGTGAGACAATTTAGTGGAGGTTATTTTGGAATAGGTCCTTAAATCAAGACTCGTCATATAATAGCTTATGTCAAAGGCACTGAAATCAAAATTAATCCAGTGAATTTCTCTCACATTACTGGCAAACTTAAGCACACCTACTGCTTTTATGATTTTTTTAAATTGTTTGTTATTCTCTCTCTTGCCAGTCCCCAGTGCACCTCCTCAGGCTGTTACTGTGTCAACAGTCAAACCCAGCAACAGCTCCAGTATCAGTGTTTCATGGCAGCCTCCCCCTGCTGAGATGCAAAATGGAGTCATCCAAGAGTATAAGGTAAGAGGATTGGCCATTCAGGTAGAAAATTGAATGGAGCAGCCCAACAGATTTCTATCTGAGGGACACGAAGCACCGTACTGTATTCAGTCAAATTTAAACTGGTACAGGATTTACAATCAAGGAGAAAAAAGTCATTCTCAGATAAGTAAATGAATGATGAAAGAATACAAACCCATGGAAAATTTAATAACACTTAATTTAAAGACTACCGAGATTTTTCATAATATGTACATAAGTGTTGAATAAGGTACTTATGAACAGCTCATGTCCTTAATTGAAAGATGACATGAGAGGTCAAAGTGAGGAATTTTTTCATACTTTAATTATGTAATCTTGCATTATGTCATCTTGTGAATACTGACATAAGCATTTTATAAATCCTCAAGTATTGCATTTAAAATACAGTTTCAGTGTTATGAATATGTTATGAAGTACCTATGCAGGTAGCTTGCAAATAAAATGATACCAGATTAAAGCTATAGTCAGAAATGCTGCATAAGCATTACTTAATTGAACAATATAATGGTACATTTTAATACTCTGGTCTTCTAGCTCTGTTGCATGAGTGCTGTGAGCTTGTAGTTATTTGGAGAGATTATTGACCAGTTTACTGTGTCCTCAGATCTGGTGCTTGGGGAATGACTCACAGACACGCTACCACATTAACCAGACAGTGGATGGGAATGTGCTATCCACTCTGGTGAAGGGCCTTCTGCCTGGTGTGCTCTACCATGTGGAGGTGGCAGCAGTGACCAGCGCTGGAGTGGGCACACATAGCCAGCCAGTCTCTGTGATCATCAGTGAGTGCAAACTGAAAAATGACACGCTTCATTTTATATATACTTTTCTCTGATATGTATGTTATGTATGGTAGCTATCCTGTGTTATTGTTATTTTTTTAGGATAAGTAAAAAATGTGATGTTCATACCATGTTAATGGCAGCTACTCATTTTAAATCATGTAAAAAAGTGAAAAATGACAGATGTGGATTTCTGGGTTATAATGGTAATGATAATATGTGACAATGACTATGATAATATATTCCATAACTCAAATTACATATATGAATTTATATATACCCCAAAAGTAAGAACTTACAGAGGAATTCTGTTTGCCAACTCACACAGCCTCTATCAGTTAGCCGTTACTGATGGCATTGCAAACATTATTATCTGTGTTCTTTATAAATAGATTTGTTGGTTTTGGCCCATTAAGTGTTGATGTGTAAAAATAACACGTAGCTTAAATGCCAGCACAGTCTTTGATAAGACAAGTGTGGAATATTTTTTTACTCCATTTTAGGCTATCTTTCTGACTCCCTCTCCCTCTCGCCCTCTATCAGAGATGCCAGCAGAGCAGCCTGCAGTACCGAGTGGGGGCGGTGACTCGGATCAAAATGTAAGTCTTGCAGAGCAGATCACAGACGTAGTAAAGCAGCCCGCCTTCATCGCAGGCATTGGCGGGGCATGCTGGGTAATCCTCATGGGCTTCAGTGTGTGGATATACTGCCGACGCAAGAAGAGAAAGGAGCTGAGCCACTACACTGCTTCGTTCGCATACACACCTGCAGGTAGGAGAACACGCACATACACACAAAAAACATTAACATGTTTATAACCTATATAGAATAGCTGGATAACCTAATGAATGCATTGCCATCTCCTCCTTTCTCCAACAGTTGGCTTTCCTCATGGGGAAGGCTCAGGACTAAATGGAAGGTTTGTACCTTGGTACACAGTTAAATCTGTTAGTATGCAGAAAATTGATTTCTGGATCTTGTAAAACCTCCCTATGTTTTCAGGCCAGGTGTGTTGGGCTCTAACATGGGGAACTACCCCTGGCTGGCAGATTCCTGGCCCACTACAAATCTTGTTCATAATGCCAAAGATTCAGTCAACTGCTGTACCTCCAAACATGACACAGCAGAGAGATATTACAATGGTAAGAAATGGTACATGTATTTGGAGATGCATTCCAAGGAATGTCAATCATGAAACTGAAAGGCCAAGGCATATGATCACACCTTTTCATTCATTAACTCTTTAATCCCTCAGGGGTCATATGTTGACCCTTCAATTCCTCATTCTCAATACTTCATAACTTTCGTTTCTTGGTAGTCTTAGTACTCAATCAAATTACACAGAAAATGAAAGACATTTATCCATGTTCTCTCAATTTGTATTGCATTGTCCAAAAACTAATCATTTTTCCTTATAAACTAGCCCCTAGACCCTAATTATGCCAACATAATATATATTGCGCATTCACATGAGCCAGTGATGTTCAGACTTTCTCTTTTTAAAAGACACCATGATCATCTCAACATCACAACAGCAGAAATACACAAAACACTCCAACATTCATAAGATACAGGCATGAGGAATGAAAGCCTGGACCTACTTGCAGGTCCTGGCTATTAAAGGTGTAAACTTAAACTTACCATGACTCTTTGCTTTAAAGTTCTTTGATGTATTTTCATCTTTTGATGTACTTGAATTCATCTCTATTTTTTTACTCCTTCGCTCTCTCAGAGGCTGGAATCTCCAACTACTTGAACCAGACAGAGAAATATAGCACTGGTTCCAATGAAGGCCCCATCTACAGTACCATCGACCCCACTGCTGAAGACCTGCGCAGCTTCTCAGCACAGTACTCTCAGCACACTACACCCTATGCCAGTACTCCTATCATGCCTTTCACTAACCAGGCACCCTGCAGCCCTGAGCAGGATGGTGGCCACTGGATAAACCAACCAGGAACCTCCAACGTGCAGTACGCCCAGCCGGACCGCTCCAAATCAGATACTGGTACAGATTATGAAACTGTGAATGCAGCTTTACCTTGTTTCAATGATGTTTTCCTTTAGACCTCGTTATTCTAATGTGCTGAGTGTAGTTTATTAATTAGTCCTGATGTGCCAAGCTTGCAAATACTCCATCATTTCTGATCTTCATGTTTACTAAAGACTCCGTTGTTTCCCTAGTTTACTCACAATGACTATCCTCCCTATAGCCAAGCAGTCAAAGCAGAAGTCAATGGGAAAGGCAGTGAAGACTCCTTCACTGAACTGGATGGAGCCATTGCCACCTCCACCTCCCTCTGGAGAGTTAGAACACTGTTCAGATGAGGACGATGATGAACATATAGAGGACATAGGGTAAGAGCAACCTGGTATCCATTGACATTCACAGACATTATAGGCTTGTTCCCTATAGCTCGTGTGGTGGTCAACACAGCCTGTTTTTCATAAATCTGTTTCACAGATGTCTCTACTCAAAAAAAATTGTTGTATGAACTTGATTTAATTATGCCACACATTTTTAATCAACATTTGTGAACTTTATTACCTTACTATTAAATGCAGCAGCAATTAATGTCAACATATTTCAGTTTGTAACTCAACAAACCCTTTGATTCAAGTTTGAGAGTAGTTTTGAACTGAATTACATGTCAGTAGGGATTCTCATTGAAAATTCTTTTTAGCCTTTGGCTAAGCTTGAACTGTGTGCTTAGAGTTTAGAAGTCTTTTCCAAGTGGAATGAGATGCACGTACTATCCTTGAGTTCTTATATTACTTCTGTAGAAGGCTTAGCCTAATATAAATGAAACTGAATACTCTTACTTTTTATGAAGAAAAAAGAGTCCTTGCATGTTTTATTTCTTTTTAGTTTATTCATATTAATGTAAAATGAACCTGCACATACTATACATTTGTTAAAAAAGGGTTAAGACATGGCAGATTTGCTAATCTGAGATACATAGAGTATATTCAGCTTGTGACCAGCATTCTATGTTTAAATGAATTAAAAGTAAAGTACTTTTTACTTTTATGTACTTGAGTTTGTCAATAGTGGTTTACTTTCACTCAGGTATATATTTGCCATTATGCTTCCACTTTTAATGTACCCATATTTTCACTTAAGTATGGTTTCTTTGTATTTCCACCGGTGCTGATTTTTGAATATGATGCTTATGGAACTATAGTCATTAGATTATCGACTGGCTGAAAACTTACAAAAGCACAGCCTCTAATATCCTGCAGTTGCCACAGAAAGTCTGAATGTTCCATGCTTATTCCAGGAACAGTTGCTCCATTAGCTGTGCTGCCGGTGTCCACTATTGGCCCCGACAGGGTTCTCTGTCGTGGAAAACAAAGTTAACAACATGCTGGCCAGTGCTCTGTTCTCTTGTGAGACGTGTGGGTTTCTGCCTGTCTGGGCTGAATGTTCCTGTTCTTTCCTCCCTCTATATCACATTACTCTCTCGTTAGCGTGCGGAGGGGTTAGCGTTAGCCGCTGAGTGGCCTGACCGCAGGCATTATGCGTGTGTGCACGGGTGGTGACAGGTTGACATACTTATCGCTCTCTGATGCCACTTCACCTGAATGGCTGCCCAAAGGGTCCGCAGAGGAGGCAAGGCACATTAACCGCGGCCGTTAACCAGGCCTGACTCTAAGAGCACACTGCAGAGATGAGGGAGCCTGATAGTGCTGATGCAGCCTCTCTCTCTTGCTCTTTTTTTTCGTTTTTCAGCAGGCTAGCAGTAATGATATTAGCCAGCAGCAGGTACAGCCCCTCTCATGTTCCTCCCTCCAAGCAGAATAGGATCATTCACTGCGTTAGCACGCACAGCCACCCAGCCAAACTCGATTTCCATTACTAGCCTACAGTAAAGTCCTCCAATTTGCGATGAACTTGAGGATAACAGGGTTGACCTTTGCAAGAGCCCTGTAGTCCCTTTAGAGGAATATGGGTCTGATTATTGAATTACAACCAAGGCTTTGCTCATTCCTTTCGTTTGGACCTGCTAACCTTATAACTGTGCCATAGCAGTTCAGCAACATAGTTCAAATACTTGTCACATCACCAAAGCAAACTCCTCTCTCGAAGTGGGTATAAGGTATCAAAGATCCATTCAGTGGTATGTAAACGCCTTGGGGTTCAGACCTGAGTGTCACTCAGAAGGACTCAGTATTAAGTCATCATCATTCCTCTCTGACATGGACGGCCCCTGTTGAAGACCAAAACCCCATAGTTAGCCAGGGGCCAGGCAGGCACATATGCCTGTGTTACAGTAGAAATCGATACACTAGCCAGTAGTTCAACTGAGCCACTGATTACTGGAATGAGCGATCAAAAAGAATGTGCTATGATTGATTCTGCTTTAGCTACAGACTTTTAACCCTTGGGGGAAAAAGAAGAGTTTAGTTCAGAGGTGTGAAATAAACATTATTCACTTTTTTCATATTCTTTTCATATACTCTAAGGGCTCAGAGAATACTTCAATTCCTAGTTCTCATAAATACATAAATGACAGAAAATTCATTTTATTATTTATGGTACTTGCTGACTTATTAATCTTAAGATTAATAAGTGAATAATAAGCCTCCAGTTTAATAAATCTTAGGGCTAATAAGTGAATAATAAGTTTGCAGTTTAAGGAGGATATTATTGGTAGCATTCCACAGGGCTTAGTATCCTCCAGTAGTACACCAATGTGTCCTTTCCTGTGAATGCTACATTTTGTAGCATTCACGTCTACAATCCTTCATTCCTTCAGTCCAGGTATAGAAACGAAGCTGCAAAAACAAAGCCTAGATTGCTTTTTGATTGCATGTGATCATTACAGAGGACATTTACATGTATCAGTGTTAAAGACACACTTAGAAAATAGCTTGTTTAATTTTAAGGGTTAAAGAAAGTTGTAAAATTGAATGTAAAATTTGAATTTAGGATATGGGCCCCATATGTATCATTTATACAATCATTTAAAAGTGTTAAATGAAAATCTGTTGTTGCTACCCTCCAAAAAGGCTCAAAAATGTGAGGATAAGTGAACTACAGTGTGTGTTATTACAGTGACACTAATTTTCTGCTACACTCCCTCTCTCCCTCCATACACAGCACTGATGAGGAGGACTGGTGTCCTCCACTGCCAGAAAGGACCTGTCTCATAGACGGAATGGCAGAGGATGGACCGTGTCCACCTCCCAGAGGAGATGCGTCGTCCCCTGCCACCTCCTACAGCCATCAATCCACAGCCACTCTCACACCCTCACCCAGAGAGGAGGCCCGCCACTGCCAGGACATCCCACGCCTCCAACACCTCGAGCAGCCTCATCCTGGACGGTAAGATCCCTTACAACATCAGAAGATTATTAGCAGACATGAGTTCATTAGATGTTTAATGGATCTTAGAAAATGAAGAGCTCTAAGATCCAGTTGAGTCTCGTTCATAATATACTCTACACACACATATGGCCACACACATCAGCTGAATTCTGTATGTTTAATTAGAAATTGTGTTGTTCATTGAATAATCTTTATGTTAAGCGACAGCCACAGCCTACTGTTTGACAGCATTCTTTGGTGAAAGAACTGTTTATTGCGAGTATTACTATTTATTGAATATTGGTATTTTGTACAATGTTGGAATGGGTTTCAAAAAACAGTGAGCAGCTTTGCATTGCATTGCCCAACAACACCCCTTAATTGTGATAAATTTATTGTAACATTAACACTAAGCTCATCTTTTTAAAGCTTTGCATACAACAGCGCTTTATTTTCTTATTAGCTGAATAGGAAATAAAATGCTACATTAGAATTAGGTTTATGGGCTTCCTGAGTGGTGCAACTCTATGTGCTGACCCCATTGTCTAGCCCTCACTCTCCCGGTTTGGTAGGGGGATAGGAGCAGACCGAGCTAGTGGGTGGAATTGGCTGTGACTAAACTTGGGAGAAAGCCAATAAAGTGTAGTAAAGAGTAAAGTGAGGTTTCTCTTACCATGTTGAGAACTGAGACAGTTTGAGAACTGAATAACACAAGTAAATATAGCCCATTGTCCTGTTTTGCTCTGTGCATATAATGTTTCACTGTAACAAAACTTGCAAACATTTCACACTTGAATCATTTTATTATAGTGGGACTGTATTTGATATGGCAATGTTTAGCTCCCCTGTGTGTTTTTTATAAAAATATCATCACACCAGCAGGATGTGGGTGATGTAGATGAGGCAGATTTTTCTTACTCCTTTTCTTAATATGCTTCTGTGTCACACACACATCTTCCTTTAGGGAATTAGCTTCCTGCGCCTCACTTCCATGCTGTGACATAATGCTTCATTTGTTTTCTTGCTCTTCGGAGATGTTTCACCACTTATTCCTTTGTTCCTGCTTGAGAGAAATGTGTCTTATGAATAATTGATCCCTCAGCCAGTTTCTGTTTATTGTAGCTATAGTTTCCTGGGGTGGGATATGAGTTTTCTGACAGTGCTGTTACGTTTGCATGAAAACAGGTCATGTAAAGTCTCCGTAATACTGGTGTCTATTTGACCTGTCATTGTTGAGCAGTAATTGATCGGTCCTATTTGATGTTGACAGCCGGTTGCCATGTGGACCAGTGCCCATTCCCCGAGCGCCCAGCCCCCCCCTCACACAGTCCAACCCAAACCTATCAGCTAATCAGGAGGGCCCTGAGAGCGGCACGCCGCACCGCTCAACACACAGACGGGATCTGAGCCAAGGAGCGGCACAGAGTGCAGACAATGTCAACACACCAGGTGTGTGTGTGTGTGTGTGTGTGTGTGTGTGTGTGTGTGTGTGTGTGTGTGTGTGTGTGTGAGAGCTGTTCATATATTTTGGAGTCAAGTCTGAAAGTAATTAACCCACTCAATGTGCCAACTTTGACAACACCAGCTTACTTGTACTTGGCTATTAAGTGTCTGTACTATTAGTATCCACAAATGTTCAAACTTTTCTGTTAGAGTTATACAGTAGCTGCTTCTACAAATGTGGTGAAGTATTTCATATTGTTTTCTTTTATTCTTTCTTTATATTTTTTAGGACGGGCAAGATTGTCTGCAGGAGACCAAGTCCAGACTCCTCCTGGCCAGAAGGCGAGGGTTAAAAAGAAGTCCTCTAAAAGTGGCCAGTACCGTAGAGACATCATGCAAGGAGGTGAGAGCAAATCAACTGCAATTGCTGCGTCATGGGGTTCCTTTTTCATTTGAGGCGTTGTACTGGACACAACACATACAGAATGGTAAACTTAGCAAATAGAATTGCAGGCTCCCTCTACAGCTGTTAGCTGCAGCAAACTGTGCAAAAGGTTGACAAACAGCACTGAGGTTAAAGTAGAGAATGACAAGGACTTGGAGGGGACAGTCTTTGGTCATTTGGAATTGGTTTATTTTATGTTTGGTTACAGGGAACATCCCAGGAAACACAGTGTAAAAGATTTAAAATGCTTCTGATACTAACACTGAGTAATGTATTGACTGTCCAAGTTTAAATGAAAAACAAACAAGATGATAAAGCTTTGATAAACTTATGATGAAATATGCTAGATATCATTTTGGTATATGATATTGCATTGTGATTATACACTAATGTGTGTATTAAATAATGTATACCTGTTTAATGTTTATTCAAAATGGCACAAATTTGAGTTTAAATCGCCCACCTCCAGTTACTGGTTAACACTGAGACCTCTTCTATTCCCAGACTTGCCCCCTCCTCCAGAACCCCCGCCAGAGGATGAGCCAGTCCGAGGCCCAGCTGGAGGCTTTGAGTGTGGGCAGACGTCGCTGGAGAGAGAGGGGGGCTCGCTGTCCTCCATGGAAAGGAGAGAGCACAACACGCCCAACCGCAAGAACTCAGCTCAGAGACGGAAAGATGGTGAGAAGACTAACTGTGCTTTATGCAACCATTCTGCATACGTGTACACTCTCTGTGCATTAAATACTCGTTATAGTCTCTTACAGTTTGACTTAGGTTTTTCCCTGAGTCTTATGTAATGTCTCGCCAGTGATACATTTAGAGATTTTGGCTTTGTCTCCGTTAACTGATTAAAATCACCCACAAAAGTAAATGTGATGGGTGCATTTTCATGTTGGCCATAAAGTGGATCAGCATGTGGAATAGAACTTTCTGTGGGCTACCATGTTTTCTATCACTATATAAAAAGAAATGCAATACTTCCTTTTTGTTGGATGCACTATATAGTTATAGTTTCAATAATGAGCCCATTAGTGATGTGAAGTCCACTCATATGCTCATTATTGATTTGTTTCATCGGAATAACAATAAAATTATACATTTTCCCAGGCATTTTTTTGCTCACTTAAAACGGTATTTTGTCAGACAAGCAAAAAAAATCTATGAATTCAGATGAATTTAGTTCCTAATACTAATTAAAAGATAAGAGTGGATTAAAGGGCAGTAAGAGGTGTTTTTTACATTAATATTAAAGGATTAAAGTTAATAAACATAGTTTATGTAAACGCCTTTAAACGTGTCTCAGTAGCTTGGAGCTGACTGATGTGCCAAATGTATCACTCCACAGATGAAGACTTGATTCCCTACAACAAGCCCAATTTCCTGTCCCGCAGCCAGATGTCTAGCAACTGCTCCACGACAGGAAGTTCTTCGTCGCGAGGGTCAACAGGATCCAGAGGTCATGGAAACAGCCGCAAAAGGAATGAGGTGAGACAATGAAGAACTGAAGGTGATGACATGATGAATATATAGCGACTATAGCAACCGGTGGCTTGGTTAGGATGCTGAGATTTTAGGAGCACATTCTAAGACTAATGAAGCTTGCACAGCTCAGAAATGACTCCTTAATCTCAAAAACTGGTCTCATCCTGCAGCCTTAATTCAAATCCTGAGCTATTCTTACACATTAGGCAGAAGATACAAACAGACACATTGAGTGCTCTTTTTTCATTACTGTGACTGAGATAGAATTGACTGAGATTTCTAGAGGCCCATTCAAGTCTAGAGAGGAGCTTTAAGTGCTCTTGCTGCATTAAAGAGTCGCCAACAAGCTGCTTGCTGACAGTTCCTGTCCACAAGCCAGACAGCTGATAGAGAAGACTCTCTTTACATGCTCTGATGCCTGCTGTTTTCAAACACTGTCTGAAATAAAGGTGTCGTTGTAATGGGTCCTCCATGGTGTCTTCTTAAAATGTTTTTTTGTACATTTTGTTAAAGCTTAAAAATCCTTGAAAACAAACTGCAAAGTTCTGTCCATCAGAGAAAAGTCAGAAGTACACTCTTAAACCTGTACAGAATGTTAACTGAGTATAAATATAATTATGTAAACAAAAATGTAATTGTGTACTTTTCATTACACTGTAATAATTATTTAAAGTATAAACCTTTATAGCAACACCTTCACAGCTCACACTAAAGTTTACAGTACTTATACTTTCATACTCGGGATTTTAATTAGAGTACACACACACACACACACGTATGTGTATATGTATGTGTATATATATATGTGTATATATATATATATATGTGTGTATATATAGGTGTGTGTATATATATGTGTATATATAGGTGTGTATATATATATGTGTATATATAGGTGTGTATATATATATATATATATATATATATATATATATCGGTGTTGTCAGAACAAAACCTCATATTTCCAAAATGGTAACTTTACAGGAGAAGGAAAAAACATAAAGTAAATCAGTGGAGCCAGAGTTTTTTCCAAGTAATTTTGGGCTTTTTTGTTTGGTCCATTCTTTATGAAATTTACACACAATGTAAAGGACAACAGGCATTTTTAAATCATGTCAAAAATGTCAAAAATGGAGATACAAGGTTTTGTTCCGACAGCAGCGTTTTTTATATATATATATATATATATATATATGTGTGTGTGTGTGTGTGTGTGTGTGTGTGTGTGTGTGTGTGTGTGTGTGTGTGTGTGTGTGTGTGTGTGTATGTGCGCGCGCGCGCATGTATATGCACATTTATAAACGAAAGACTTGATATACCAGTTTAGACTGTCAAAAAGACAGGATTCCACAAATTAATGAAAACTTCAGTGTTACTGTGCCATCAAGGTCATTTTTTTTAAAAGTCAGAAACCCCCAAAATGTATAACTACCAGCACTTCATTGCTTTTCAAAATGACAGATATGTTCATGTATTATCTTATACAAATAGTGAAATTTCATGATAATATCCTAAATCATGATAAAATGTAATTATCATGATATTCCTTTTATATCAGTATATGCCTAATGGCTTGTGCTTTTCTGTACATCCACAAAGTCTTTGGACTTCTCAACTTCCAGCCAAAGCCCTTCTGTGTCTCCATGTCATGATGGAGCTGCAGACCGAGGGTCTGGTCTGAGCTTTGATCAGCAGGACAGAGTAGTCAGAGAGAATGCAGCAATAGGGCTATCGCAATGACCCTAAACCCCTTTTTTATTATTTAAACATTTCTCTCCTGAGCGGAGGAGTCCTGCCATGAGAAAGAGATCGTACCCCCTCTGTCCTTCACAGCCCCCTGCCTTCAGATCTCTGCCCCTTCTCAGCTTACCCCTCAGGGAACTTTAAAAGCAGGCCACACAAAAGAGGCCTATGTGTTCCCGGGGGAGACAGTTTAGGGTTACGCTCTTCCTCAGCGTTATCTTTCCAGCCGGACAGAGCGCGTGAAAAGGTGGCTTCCAGAGATGGCCTTTATTTCATGGTGTCAGATTTTCTGAGATCTCATGCTGACCAATCCCCTGAGATGCATGCAGAATTAACCCATTAATGTCCATATCTGAAGTTTTACATTTGGTTCAAATGTTCCCTGAGTTTGCCTGAGCACAAATCAGCAATGTTTTTGGAGATTTGGAAATGTGTGGTCAAACCATACAGCTGAAAAGAGAGCTGTTATCACTGTTTGTCACATTGTCACTACTAACTTTTATCAAAATGACAGAAAATCCCATTTTCATTGGGAATGAAAGGGTAACAATTGCATTCAAGGTGTAATTACAAAATTTCATGATTTTACACCAATCACAAGAAGATCTGTGGCATTTGTCCTATGTTTAGTTCTTAGACCTTCCCTACTGAGTTTATTGCACAAAAGAAGATTAAAGGCCCCAATTAATGTTTAGCCCATTTTTATTAAAGTTTTTGTTATTCTTGAGTAGAAAAAAACTCAAGAATAACATCATTGTGTGCTTCATCATGTAGAAATGACCTTCCCCTTAATCTAAAACATTTATCTTTTGTCTTTTTTCAGGAGATGAGATAAGGGAATGCCAATGGACGAAAAAAACATCCGTCAACATCCCTCAGTTTTTTTTTTTCCGTCCCTTGAAAGAGCTCATCAGCAGAGAGAAGGATGAGTGTACAGATCATCTGCCTCACCACATGCAAGTCATGGACTTTTTCATTATGTTATTATTATTATTGTTATTTATAACGTTCATTGGGGCCATTTTAAATCCCATTGTCACTGTAAATAGTCTTCTCTTTAAGCTTTTTACATGGGGGCCAGATCCAGGGAAAGATGAAATATATTGTATTTATAAGAAAAGAAAACACATTAAAAGGTCCGATATAATAAAAAAACAAAGCTATTGTCTGAATGTGCCAACCTCTTTTTGTAGAAATGTCGACAGTACAGTTTTTTTGAACACATAAATAATATTGCACTCTTGCGTTGGAGAACAACAAAAAGATACAAAGCACAACGTGTGTTTGACAAACCGGCAAAAGCAGCCTGGACCTTTTTGCGCTGAGGACACTGCTAGCTTTGATACCCTCAGAAGGTCCCTGTTGTTGTTGTGGTCTGAAAAGAATGTGGAGCGAGTTTCTTCTTTCCCACCTGCTTTGGAAGATTGTACCTATTGTTTTGCTTTTATTTGAAGGAGTGCTTCAGAGACAGTGTGAAAATGTGTTCTGTTCAACACCAAAATCATCTGTTCCACTGACTAACTTTTTGGTAGTCCTCGTTGTTTTGTAAAAATGAAAATAAAGCCACATTTGGTGAAACATATATGTGGAGTCCGCTGTGTTCATTTGAATGGTTGGGTCGCTGTTTGGGATTCCAGTCATTCTGCTTTCAGTTAAGAAGGTCATAGAATATCAACAGTGCAGGCAATAATGTTATTGCTTAAAGTCACTCAAGGCCCATACGCTAATGTGGATAACGACATATCAGCTGAAACACACGATACATTTTTTCACTTAAACCATTAATGTCAGTGTGTGACATTCTCAGTTTTCTTTGGTCCATGTTTTCAGAGTTTGCCTAAAAATCTGAGAAATCTTTCAAA
Source organism: Colossoma macropomum (assembly GCF_904425465.1). Classification (NCBI taxonomy): domain Eukaryota; kingdom Metazoa; phylum Chordata; class Actinopteri; order Characiformes; family Serrasalmidae; genus Colossoma; species Colossoma macropomum. The sequence goes on from NW_023494804.1 coordinate 35,461,465, forward strand.
TAATATGACTGAAAAGTACAGCAAATTCAAATTTGATTGTGAATTAATGTATGAAATCGATATTTTATCAAACAAAACAAGATGGATACTTTTACTTTTGTTACTTTAGACCAAAGGTCCCTAATAGGTGGACCACAGTCTGAGTCCGGACCCAGATGCTGTCCTATGCGGACCTGGACCTATAACAGATAAACTATGGAGAATTATTTAATTGCGATGGGGTGGTCCTATTTTAATCGGCGTGACTTTTCTAGCCTTTGCGGTAGCTTTTGCGGTAGCTTTAGTGGCCCAGAAAACTCACAGAACAATGGGTTGTAAATATTACACGTGATGCTACTCAGCAAGGAGGGACAACGTGAGAAACAGCAGTTGGAGAAGAAAGTGAGTCAGAGGGACGCTATTTCAAATGGCATGCTCTAAAAAGAGAAAACTGACAATAAATGTTGCAATATTACTGAATTGTACTTTATTTGATTTGACATTCAGTTGTTGACTACAAGATGTTGATATAACTACTAGGCTACTTAAGTATACAGTATGTGGCTCTGAATCATGATGCAACCACACCAAATTTAGTGGTTGGACTTGAATAGGTAAGATAAATAAATAACCTGTCTGCCCTAAATTTTTGAGTTGATTGAATTTCAAATAATTAATTAACAGAGTGCAAGACTGATTATTCTGAACAATAATTTACTGAACAAATTCAGTGGTCAACATTTGAAATCAGCAGTTTATTTACTTTTCTCCTTTTTTTTTTTACTAAGTGTTCTGAGTCTGTTCTGAGAAGAAAAATTAAAAGGCTGCCTAGCATCTCTACACCGTTAAAAAAAAATGCAGATGTTGATTTTGTATTTTTGATTTTTTTTCTGGCCTATAATTTATTATTTGATCCTTTTATTTTGTTTTGTTTTAATTAAAGAATGTATTTGACTTGAAAGAGTTGAACTTGTAAAATCAAAGCAAATTCTTTCGGTTTAAAAACTAAACATGTTTACAGTGTAAAGCTTCAGGTGCCTCACAGCAGATTCCATCTGGTGAAGCAGCACTGAGGAGCAAGGCTCACAGCAAGAAACAGAGTGTTGGTAAAGAGAACAAGAAGTGATTTAAGGTGAGAAGTGAAATAAATGGGTGAAGGAACCGAAGAGAGGAGAGAATAAATGGCGGAGGACAGAGGTGCCTCTCTCCCACCTGAAACGTGCAACCCTGAGGACCTTGAGTGCGAGAGAACACATGGCAAGAGGGGGAAACAAGCAGAGAGTGAATCAGGAGAAAAGGAAAGGGAAAGGGAGAGCTGTAGGGTGAAGAACAAATGGAGAGAAAGGGAAAAAGGAGACTGAGGGGAAAAGAAAATTCTCATGCCCCCACTTGAGACACGCTGGCCTGAGGAGACAGATTCAGAAAGAGGGAAAGAGAGAGAGACTAAAACGACCTCCATCAGTCAAACAGCAGAGCCTTCAGTACTCAGAGGAGATGCTTATTATGCTTATTGCTCCTTTTGGAATTCTGCGCTGTGGATGATCACTGACCGTGGTTAGTGGGTGACACTTTTACTGCCCCCTATTAGCCAGGTACAAGCGAGGTACCAGGTACAAACCCAAAGTACTGTAGTTCTTTTGGGCAAAATAATGAGACTAAATAACTAACTTTGTTTTTTTTGGTTTGTTTGTTTGCCCATGCTATGTGTTGGCCCACAAGAAGGTCTTTTATGACTGAAATACTTTATGTGTCGACCCACTCAGATCTAACAAAGGTATTAAGGTCAAGCAATGCTCTCTCCTCTCTTTTGGATGAACTGCTGGTCCTAAATATGTATTCAAACACACAGATTATAGATCGATACAGTCTCACAGTGTGTTCAACCAGATAGAGCGTGATTTTGTTCTGTAGTTGTGCTTACATGTTTAATAGTCTGGGTGAGTCACATTTGAAGAATGTGAAAGAATAATATTTTCTCAGTTATTTTTTATTTAGTCTCACACATGAGGATGCATTAAGGAAATAACATTTCTACAAATTTAGTTGAAATGTTAACTGAAAGCTGAAACAACAGTTGCTTTCTTCTTGATCACTAAGTTTTATCAAAGCTGCATTCTTTTTTTTTTTTTGTTTAAACTGGCAAAAATCTTCTCACCTGACTGACTTTCTTCAAATCTTACACCTCATTATGACCATCCACAGATTGAGGAATTCAGGGATATAAAACTGTGTTACAATCAACACAACACTAGTATTCTTTGTATATAGTAAAAACATTACACAGCTAAAACTGTTGAACGGTTATTATTTTGAAATACTGACTAGAAACATGAAAACAAATAATCTGTCAAGTTTCTCAAAATCCTTAAAATAGTTGGTTCTTCAGCTAGCTAACATTCATACATTATGGCCTTCCCCCTTTTCCTTACCTCACATGAACTTCAAGTTAGCTAACTAACAAGCAACTGGTTAAAAACTCATATTGGCTACAGTTTACACAGATCTATAAGTAGTTATCATCACTCTGCTTACTTTCAGATTGTGTATTATATATTTTGAATAGGGTCTAATCTTTATTCTTTTAAGTAAAAGCCTGTCACAAATTCAGTATCTGCCAACTGACATTAGTTTACCAATTCAGAGCATTACTGGTTGTTGGAAAGCATTAGCAACCATTGTAAATTGTTACAATTGCTGTCAAAAGCATAACCAGTTGCTAGCCAGCATTACTGATTGCCAGGAAGTGTTGTCGGTTACTGCAAAGCAGTGTTGGAATTAGTTAGCAGCCATTGAAAGCATTAGAAACTATTGGAAAGCATTGGATAGCATTACTGGTTGTCAGAAAGTGCTACAGGTTGCCAGAAAGCGTTACTGGTTGTCAGAAAGCATTACCAGTTGCTGAAAAGGATTATTAGTTGTTGGAATGCATTAGCAGCTATTGGAAAGCATTACTGCTATTGGAAAGTGTCACGAGTTGCTGGAAAGGTTACCAGCTATTGGAAAGCGTTACTGATTATCGGAAAATGCTACCACTTGCAAGCAAGTATTTATTTTTGTTGGAAAGCGCTACAGGCTATTTTGTGAGTTTGGACAATGCCTTCAACATGTGGTGGTAGTATCAAGACTGATTGAGGGGGGGCTCTGAGATTCGGGCTGGAGTTCTGGGCGGCTTCTGCCTATAGCTAGAAGGCCAGACCCCCCACCATAGCTGTGGTAGGACTGATGTAGGACTGTGGAAGAGAGAGTAGATGGGGTGGCAGTGGTTGCTGGGAACACTTTGTCACAGAAAAGGAAGGTGAGGATGTGAATTTACAGGGTGTTAGATTGAAAAAGGAGGGGTTTCAGGCATGCTCCTCCCCCCATAACTACAGTAAAAAGTGTTACTGGCTATTGGAAAGCATTACTGGTTGCTGGAAAGTATTTCCGCTTGTTGTAAAGGCTTGAATTTCTGGATTACCGGATCTGTAGAAATTAGTTTCCTGCCCTCATGCACCTTAAAACTTTGAGGCAGATGTCTTACTTCTCATTGTCCTTTTACTGATAGCTCTTATACAATGATCTATCGCTGGATGTCTCAGCACGTGGGTGGGCAAAGACAGTCGGAGTCTTGACCTTTACAAACCTATTTCAAATTCAAGCAGTGATACACACACTGACAGCTCCTCTCTCTCTCCTCTCTTTCAAGAAGAGGCCCCACTAACCATAAATCACTAGCTCATTCATTAGTTGTGTGTCGGAGTGACACGCCCATCAGGGCCAGAGGGGAGCAGAGAGCAGTCAAAATACCGTTCTCCAATTTCCATGTTAATTACCCTACCGAGAGATGGATGCTTTTGACTTTATTGTTCGTCTAATGTATGCAAAGTGCATGCGATTGCAGCGTTAAAACTAATAGGAGATTGTTCCAACAGCCTGGTAAAACACGCGTTCTGACATTTGGGGGTTTACAATAAACACTGGGTTAAAGTGGTGAGCATTCCTCAGACTAGAGCATGGAAGAGCACAAGGCTCTAATGCTGCACAGCTGCAGAAGTGTTAGTAGGGGGTTATGGGGAAAAACGAGAGGCGGGTTTAGCACGCCTAGTGCCTCTAGCCTGCTCAGCCAGACTGAACAAATTTATACTGATCCAACAGAAGGTCTACAACTCACGGCCGTTGTTTACACAACCTAGTCAAGGCCTAGAATTCTTATTCATTTGAAAGAAAACGCTAGCGTTTTTGAACCTGATCTCTATCTGCACTGTCTGTAGCATATGGTCGATTACCATGGACAACAGTTTTCCTACATTTAATAAAAGAACAGAAAACATATTGACTCAAAACACACTTATAACAGAAGCCAGTACAAAGGTGATGAAGAGCTCATCCATTGGCTTTTACTGTAAGTGTCTTTTGAGTCAACAGGTTTTCTGCTCTTTTCTAAGTTGTATGTGTGGCAGATAGAGATCGAGTTGAAAGAGGCTTAAGTATTTCTATAACTGGCTCTATGCAAGCAATTTATATGTGAGTACCACTACGAATTCTGCACAGTTCATAGCAAACCTCAAACTGCTCTATATTTTTCAGAGTTCCATATGAGCTGATTGTTGAGTCGACTCTACAGCCAAGGCTTTAGAGGACAGAAGGACTCTTGGGTTTAATCCTCTCTGGGGCAGATATGGGTCACTGATGTCCAGCAGACGGCTGTGTCCCACATCACTCCCCTTTTCTTCCTCCTGCAGGGAGGATGGACCCCTCCTATTGGGCATTCCTGCCCCAGACCCCATGCTCAGCTGGACGCCTTTCCGCAGAGAGCAGCTTTATTTTAATTTAGGGAGGTGACACATACACTGGAGAGAGATGATTACACAGGTGTTGCACGCTAATGTCCATTTAATGGCATCATTTGTAGCTTCGGCTTATCACTTCGGGGACCTGCTCTTGTTTGGCATTCATAACAGCGAGCAGGTTCAACAAAACTTGTCTGTTTAAATGATAGCACGGCTTTCAGAATGAACTATGAACGAAACAAGACATTGCATTGTCGCTTTCATCAAAAGCAAAGCGAACCGAAGAATGGTATCAAGCGGATTTACGAGGTCAAACTAATTGTTTCATGTGGTATAAATCCCTGAGGACAAATGGCTGGGCTGCCGTGAAAAAAAGAACAGGAGCGAAATGAAAACAGTGATGTGTGTGTGCATGTGAGAGTTGCGAAGTGCTGTTGCATGATAAAGTGGGTCAATGGATTACCAGCAGGCTATAAAAAGATGCCTTTTTGGCCATGTATGTGTATAAGTGTGTGCGCGTGTAAGGGGGAGGTGTCATTTTGTGCCAAGCATATGGCCATGGGGAGTGAGTGAGGGGGACGGAGGATAATCCCCCCAACAGTCATGCCACGGTTGCGTGTGTGTGTATGTCAAGCCAGTGCTGTGTGATCTGAAGCTGTTTGTTTGTTTGTAAGAAGGTTTAGAGGCCTGTAATAACATTCGCTGCCTCTAAACTGACCGCACGCATACACACTAACACACACAACCAGCTCCAAACACACACACACACACACACACTTGTGCTTGCAGGCCAAACAAACTACTGGTGTGATAAGAGAGAAAAGCTGCCAGCCTTCGCTATCACCAAGGCACACTTTATTTGTATTAAAAAAAAGCTTTAAGGGGCAAAATGTGGAATTAGTAAATATAGAAAAAGTCAAATAAAATTTTAGTAGAGCAATCTATAAAATACACGATGAAGAAATAAGGGTAAGACTTTACTGTAGGGCAGTGGTCATAAGGCTACATGACTCCTACATAAGCCTGTCATAACAACATCTATAACCCTATATAACATTTATGAAGGCTTATCCGAATAGACGTCATCTGTCATAAAGCCTGCTTTCATCAACTTTCTGTCAACATCTATATCAAATGACAGTGACGTTTTCAGACATTGTGTTGTGTCATTAACAAACTGACTATGTAGCTTAGTGTATATATCAGCAATATAACGCTGATGCTCAACTAGACATCAAAGCTGGCAACTGCAACCTTGAAAACAAATGACACCCAATGAAATAAGTCTTTATGAATGTCTGTGTAAGTCTTTGTCAGTTGTCATGATGAGCTTATGTAGGTGTCATGTAGCCTTATGAACAGTGCCTTACAGTAAAGTGTTACTGAAATAATATATGTCTTAATCTTAATATAATAAAAACAACAGTTAAATTGGGACACTACAAGGTTTAACCATTCGAATGACTAATTTTGCATCGAATCTCAGTTGGCGTCCATGTTTAGTCTCATGTTCAGTTACTGTGTCTCTGTTTAAATCCATTATGAAGTAAAAGGGAAAAAAAATAACAAACACAACTACAACTGTTTCTATATACCTAAAGAATTCAATATGAACTTTTCTGAAAACAAACAAGCAAATAAACACATAAAAACCTTGTACATTATTTCCTGTGCTTTTCAAATGGCTATTATATAACAGTATTCAATATACTGCGTATTAAATAAAAGAGGTTTATTTACATGAATAGTAATTTGTTTTTACAGTGCTTTCCATTTTAGCTTGGCAGCTATAAGCAAACTGAAATACACTGCAAAAAAACCCACGACTTATGTGCTTATATTTTATTTTTATTTTATTTTCTGACCTTCCTAAAAGAACCATAACTGAAGGTGCATTTGGACGGGCATCATGAATTTCTGAGTTCACCACAAAAAAGTTGCGCTTGAGTAGCTGGCAAAGTTATAAACACAAGTGGCCTAGAAGTTCTATAGCTCCAGATTACAAACAAAAACCTGCAACAAAATTGGCACCAAATACAACAAAAACATTTTTCTTTTTTTGTCTTTTTACCCAATTTTCTCCCTAATTTAGTCATGTGCTATCCCTACATGCTAGACAGTTTACTGTTTCCATGAGCATTTTAAAGCCTTTTCTTGAGTTTCTAGTTCTCTATGTTGTCCTGTTTTTTTTCCATATATATATATATATATATATATATATATATATGTATGCATATGTATAACATTTTTATTGTTCATACATTGTTCATATAGATATATATATACATATATATAAATTGTGCAAGCAGAAGCCAAACTGTTCACACACTGCATGTTATTCTGCTGGAAACCACAATTGTAGCCCTCCTGTTCACATACAGCTGTTAAATATCTTCAGCAGACGATACTGGATGTGTTAATGGGAGACCCATGGGTGAATCAATGAATAGTAAACTGCCAAAAGCAATAGCAAAATATAAAGCTGCAGTTCCCCACCAGAGGTATAACAGAATCCAAGAGCTGTTTAAACATAAGTGAGAAGCTACAATCATGAAGGAGTTGGAACCATTGACTGTATATATGCTATACTAAATAACATGATTTTCATGTTCAGGTTCTGGTGAACCCTGCGCTCACACGATGACAATGTTATTAATTATCATTGTAATAACAATGTTATTGACTTACTGAAAGTCATAAACACATTCTGATGTGATTTTATCCACTCCAACTATAGTTGTAATAAAATGCACTGCTTTTAAAATTGGAAAAAAACTTTCTTTGGGGCCAAACTTGAGAAAATAAGACAAATCATGAATTAACATTAACTACACAAACTAATTAGGTTCACTGCAATTAAGTATTTTATCGTCTGACAGCACTGTTTGTGTGTGTGATAAATTTACCAGCTGCTGATGACCACCAGAACGAACTGGTAGTTATGATTTGGTGATGTGACAATTTACCAGCTTGTTGAGGACCATCCGAATGCACCATCAGGTCAGAAACAGAAGCTGCCCTAAGGGACTTTGGGAAACGTAGTCCCAATATTAACAGTGTTCTGAGGCTGAGGGAACTGTGAGAAATGTAGTCCAGTGTCTGACTCAGACACATTTTTGTGAGGAATGTGATCATCGCTGTGAGTTAGTCTTGTGGAGGCCCAGCTTGCTGTGTGAGAAATCTCCCCAGTGCTCCTGTCTGGATGATCCAGCGGCTCCTCTGGATGCTCTGAACTGGGCCTCCATCTCCTCCACCCAGGTTGTGCTCCAGTCCCACACGGGCAGGGGGTCCACCTCCCCAAAACAATCCCGCGGGGGGAACAGCATGCTCAGAGGAGAGCCCGGCGGGGAGAAATCTACTGTCACACACAAACACACACAGCTTAAAAATCAACCTTGAAAACTTAACTTACAGCTTAGAACCTTGAAACATCAACCTACAGCTTAAAAACAGCCCTGAAAAGAAATAACACCAAGAAATCAAACCCACCACCACACTGCCCAGTAATTACTCTGCATTTGCAAAATGATATAGTCCTAAATATCTGAATAAATTGTGTGACTCGTCAATATCTCGTTCCTCTAAAGCACGGTGGCCAAAGCCATTTAATTTTGTTGCCGGCACTCATCAAGAGAAAAAGGATAAAGAAAAACAATTTGGTAAATGGGGAGAGAGGAAGTTAGCGTGAGCTCCTGTTGAGAAGGGTGATTGATTTGATGACGCAATAAACAGGCCACTATAGGAGCCAGTTCAATTTCCTGAGAGCGTCTATTGTTCCCATAACCCCTCATCTCTACAAGTCCGTCAGCTATAGAGTCTAGACACTGCCTATATGATTAGCCAATTATCTCTAATCTTTATTCTAAAACACTGCTGCTTTCTGTGCTTCTTCTTTATGAATCAGCGAGTGGACTATATTTTCTGTAGCTATACAGTTTTTACTGTGGCTTCAAGAAGAAACAGTTAAAAGCGAGAATCAGTGGAAATCACCACAGACTCAGCAGTAAACTGTGCAAAAAAGAGGAATGAAATTTATGTTGCACTAAGACTTTAGTGCCACAGAAACCACTTGAAGTGACTAATTCACCTCTACATAAAAAACTGATGAAACTACTCCATCTAGTGGGCACAAAAGTTACATGCCATGTTTAACTCTTTAATAACCAGAGGAGGTCAGTAACTTATTCACATACATGTACCCAAGTCAAATTTTGATGGGCTTTTACTTTTATGAGTACATGAGTAATACTTCTACTTAAGCATATTTGTTATCACACATTTTTTTGTAATCCACATTTTATGCAATTACATTTTACTCATTAACATTTAATCATTAATTCCTATTTTCCGGTTATTTTCATTATGTTGCAGTGGTAACAGCATCTTTACTGTTTAGTGTTTGGTCTCATCTCTGACTGTTGAGCTTCATTATTTTATTTTAGACCAAGACAATCCCAACAGAGATGATTACTCCATTATTTGATTGAAGTATCAACAGTTTTACTTGAGTATAAGTTGCTGCTACTAATAATATAATATATTACATCATGATGAAATGCACTTTTATGTCATTGTTATGTGATTGCTATGTGATGCTTATGGAGTTATGTGGAGTTATGATTAGTTATCATACTAATCATGAAGATGATTAGTGCCATAACAGACCTATTTTAGATGGTACAGTAGCATTTAAGGGAGACCTAGATAGTTGGTGGAGCTCACAGTGACAAAAAAGTTTCCTTCAACACTCATGCAAATAAACAGAAAGAGTAGTGCAAACCCTTGAGAGACAAAGTTCTAGCTGTTAATTGTAAGAGAACATGTAGTAAACCAATAAAGAAGAACATGTGAGGAAGGAAATGTTCAGCAGTGAGACTTTGGTGCAATGCAAAACTCTTGAAATACCCATCAACTTGCCACTAACTTCGGGAAGATAACTAGGCAAAAATAATTATAAGCTGTTTTGATGCACATCGCTGCTGTCGGAACAAAACCTTGTATGTCGTTTTTCAGTTTTTGACATAATTTTAAAAACTATAATCATTTTAAAAAGCCTGTAAAGTAGGTTTTTCCTTCTCCTGTAAAGTCCTTCTCCTGTAGAGTTACGAGGTTTTCTTCTGACACCGGCGACATACAGATACAGAGTAAAGACTGGGTTATAGTTTCTGTCTTGCCTGATAAAGTTCCATTCATAGACTCTGCTGTCATGGCCAGGACTCTAGCGAAGTTCGCATCGTTCATGAACGAGCCGTCTGAAGAGCTGATGATGCTGGTCCGTGCACTCTGCATGTTTCCCTCAGAGACGGAGCCCCACCCGTTCCACAGAGAGCCCTCCCATTCGCTGTAGCAGGAGGAGGGCGTGCTCCTCAGGGCTGCGCTCCTGAGTCCCACTGACGGAGACTCATCATCCACATCCACCATCTCCCGCTCAGAGGGTCCGCAGATGTAGCCAAACGTGGGTGTGGGGGAGAATGGACGGGGCAAAGAGGGGGGCTTCTCAGACAGGGAGCTGATGAGGGAGAAACATATCATCATATGGTGAATATGGGATGAAATCTGTGATGGTAATTGATTAACACTGTGTACAGAACACTAGAGCCAGATTTCTAATATTGAATTTAGCAGGCCTTGAACAGTAAGTTGACTAAAAATAGACGAAGTGCTGAGCTGTAGTGTTTATGTCAGCCTTCTTTCAGCTCTTGCATCAAAACATGGTTTTTCACCACCAGTTATTGGCTGAAAATCTTTCAAGTGGTGGACTAATCCACAAAAACGAATTATATATTTCTAAACTCAATAAACCCAGCAGCACTACACTTTTGAGCTCACTCAATCCTGGTTGTAGCTGGCAGCTACAACCCTATCCTAAGGGTATCCTCTTGTCTTGCACAATTAGGGCCAGATGTATGTAGGAGAGTAAACACATTATGCTCCCACAATGCATTGTAAGGTAACACTCTCACTAAGCCTTTACCTTTACCTTTATCATGCTAACTGCTTATAGCATCACCATACTAATTGCACTATACTTATAAGGCACAGGGTTTAAAGGGCCCATGTCCTACATTTGTCTTACCAACTGATAGACTATAGACTGATGTATGTAAATGAGCTCTAATTGGCTGTTCTATATTGTTACTCCTTCAAAAAGCAATCTGGACTGAAACACTCCTCGTAACTTCAGAGTAAACGGGCAGAGCTAAACTGCTGTAGGCTGCATAGACGAATTCATGGAAATGCATATAGACTGTATGAACAGGGGAGAGAATGTATGTTTTTTTTTAAACTTTAGCAAAGTTATGACTACATTTAAAAAGTGAGTGAAAGTCAGATTTCCATGACATGGGCCCTTTAAAAAACATGCAGTGACATAGGAGCCGTCAACAAGCTTGAAACCGCAGAGATGAAAAGAAGTTATTATATATATTTTTACTTTTTTAAAAAAGTAGGATTTGGGAAACAGCAACACATAGATTTCTCTGCATATTCATACTAATGTCATCATGAAAGGCTTCTAACAGTAGTCACTGTTTTTGCTAGACTTAATACTTGTGGTCACTCTGAAATGCTACTAATATTAGTCACTGGTTCACTTAAATACTTCTGTGAACAGTTGTCACTGGTTGTCCTAAAACCTTCTGTCCAATGACAGGCTCGTTTCTTTTTTTTAATACGTATTGACTATTGTACACTCATGGTCAATTCTTTATTATGTATTTATATTGCTCTTATTGTGTGTTGCTATCCAGCCTTGACCAAAGGGTTCCCCTTTTGAGTTCTGGTTCACCCCAAGATCTCTTTCTCTTATTCTTAGGGAGTTTTTCTTGCCACCATCACCCATGGCTTGCTCATTTGGGGCTTGGACCTGGATTTCTGTTAAATTGCTTTTTTAACTCCTGTTGTAAAAAGTGCTATACAAATAACTTTACATTTAAATTTTAATTAAAGTCACAATGCCGTATGAGTCACTCAGCAAACTATAAAGGAGTTCTGAGAGTGAAGTATTTTTATTTAATTGGTAAGTACTCTTTCAAAATTCACTCATTTCTTATGCTTATGAATGAGAAAGAGATGCATTTCAGAATTTTTCACGTACAAAGAGCAAACGCTGTACACTTTGGCTTTGTACGCCAGTTATGTACACAACACACATTCTTCTTGGGGCAGAATGCATCCTACTTGGTCCTGAAACCAGGAATAAAAGGCTCAGTACACCTGGCCTACAGTATTTGTTAAAGAAACTGCATCTCATCTTGAATGCTTGTGATACAAAAACTTTGTAAATGTGTAAATGTCTGTCTAAAGTGGCTCCTGCTCTCTCTGTGTGTATGTGTGGGTGTCTCACCTGCGCCTGTGTGGTTTAGGGCTGAGCTCCAGGTACTCGTGGGCCTGAGTGCTGAGCGTGGAGTCATGGCAGTCATCAGTGGACAGGCAGAAGGAGGCGGTGGAGAGGTGGCTGTAAGAAGCGCTTCTCTGAGAGGGGCAGCCGGTTGCAACGGTAGCAGGCCCCTGCAGAGTGGACGCAGCACACACAGACTGCAGAGAACCTGCGTCCACCGTCAGCTTAGTGGATCGGCTGGACCTGAAAAAAGAGATTTAATTCAGGACTGACGTTTGAAAACTTTTGTTGTATTTTTTTCACCTGAAATCTAACTAAACACTGTAATTCATTTCATACATGACTGTTTCCAACCTCTCTTTATCATTACAATTAAACAGGCTTTGTGCCTTGGAGACTAAGACATGCAATATAGGAGCTCTGTTCATTCAGGAACACAAAAAAAGTAAACTTCAAATCTACTTTCTGATTGTTTGGCAGGATGTAATTCTTTTTCTGACAGTCAGCAACAGCATAAGATTTTATAATTAGCTCCTTATTTTCCACAATAATTCTGCTACAGGCTTCCTGCAGGAACAACACACCTTATCAACCTCACAGACTCAATACGGTGTCATTTGTTGCAAATTGACAAAAACAAACCATGTATCACAAATTTGGTCTTTTGCATCATTTGACCACAGCAGCTGTCCTTTACATCGTGTGAAAGTTTTGTGGTGAATAGAAATGCTCCAAAATCACTTGGAAAAAACCTTATTACATTACATTACACACTTTTGCTCTCTCCTGTAATATTAATATTTTTGAAGAATATTTTTGTTTTTCTTTGAACAGAGATAATATGCAAATGTATTCATGGTTGTGACATCACAACCACAGATTACTTCAAAACAGGCCAATAAATTGGCTGAATGTATGTGTGAGTGAATGGTATGTTTTTAATATCTGCATAAGACAGCAAACTCCTTTATTTAAAAAGTTAATGATATTAAAGTTAATCCTCTAATGTGGGAGTTGAATAAGTTTCCAATTATTTTGCCTATTTACATATTACATATTGCATATGCATATTACATATTTTTTGGAATAATTTTGATTAGATGTTAGTTTTAAATTTTGGTTGTTTTTGTAAAAATCTATTTACAGTATGTATATCACTGTTTTCGGAAGAAAACCTCGTATTTCCAAAATGGTAACTTTACAGGAGAAGGAAAAAACGTACCTTACTTTTAATGTAAGTCAATGGAACCAGGCTTTTTTCCCAAGTCATTTTGGATTGTTTCTTTTGGTCCATTCTTTAATTTACACACAATATAAAGAACAACAGCCATGATGTCATTTCACGATAACACACTCCCTCTCATGTTCTTTTGCTTAAATATTTTTGTAGTAACTTTATAACCACTTTTAAATATTGTAATAGCTTTGATATCTGGGCTGTTATTATGCAAACATTGAAAGTTATACAATGTAAGGAACTTAATAAATATAGGTTGCATTTCATTCTATATAAATTAATGTGTCAAAGAATCACAAGTGAGAACTGTAATCCTAATTCTAAGCCAAACTCTTGAGAATCATCTTGATTTCTTCAAGAATCATCCAGCCCTACAGTGTGGCAATTTACCCAGTATATACGGCCCAGAGTGGCCCTTGCTGTGCAGCACGTTTGTTTTATAGTTGCTAGTGAATCACTTAAGGCTCCATGCTGCTCTTGGACATTCAGAAACAGATGGGTTTCTATCTATCTCTGTAGTGTATGAAGGTGCGTTATCTGTCCCATTTCCCCTGCATCTAGTCCCCTAATGACTGCGGTTTATGGCCACAAGGCCACATTTTAAACTCACACACTTCCAGACTCTCTAATGAGGGAGTCCCTTTTGCACTCTCTCCATTAAAGCAGGCTTCAAGCTGAATAGGCTTCCAGGGACTGTAACTTGCTCTCCCATTTCTGCCTGATGACAGGGCCTGGCTATAGAGTACAGCTCTATTATGGTGTACGGGCAGCTGTGGGGTATGACAGTTATAATAAACCCCTACTGATCTGACCTGTGACTGAGAGCTGAGGTGTGTAGTCTAATCCCACAGAGAAGGAGAATAATAAGAGACAGTGAAACTGTTACAACATGGCTTCAGTCAGGCTGTCCAGCTTTAAAGTAACGCCCATGTGGTAAAGGGAGATACGGTGATCTTTTGCTCACCCTTCCTCTGAGCTGACACTCTGGCTGTCCTCCATGGGCAGCGGAGGAGGGCTGGGCAGCATATCCACCAAGTGCAGCGAGGCTGAATAGTGCAGAATCCTGGGAGAACCGAATGGCTTCACATTCTCTGAGGTACCACCTACAGTAGAACAGTACAGAGGGATGTTTTATACCTCATTCTTTGTGTATGATAAAATGTACAGTTTGATAAATATATTTAGTCCATGCTCAGATAGATACAGATTATTAAAGTGATATTTTGGTGAAAAAGTCAAGTTTTCCAAATCTTGTATCAAATACACTCAATAAACCATGATATATTTGGTATCTAAAACCTGGCTTCTTTAGTTTTGCTCTGGAGGTAGCTAACAAGGTTATAATCCACCAATCAACAGCATGCAAACCGCATCCCTAAACCATGACACACTTGCCACAATTTGCATTGATTTGTTAAATAATCTCAAAAAGACTATGTGCTTTATGATACACTGTGTCAATTGTAGGCCTACAGACAAAATATAGGCTTCAAGATGGTTGCAAGTACTGATTTTAGCAATATGACATAGTTTTGTCCATTTATATAACAGTATAAATATGATACACAGTGTAAGAAACCAAATAAGCAGGTCTTTAACAGTTTGAAGATCTAGATTTTCAGTTATGCTAACTGGTGATCATAAACTTGCATTACTTTTAGCTATATTAGCCTCGTAGCTGCAGTACAAAACTAAATAAGGAAAGTTCAGACAACAGATGCCTCTTGGCTGATAAACTGCATTTGAATTAAGGGGAAATTGTTTGATTTGATCTTTAACATCATTTTGATGGCATTTGTAAATATAAAGACATAAAGTGTCATTGACCCATATTCAATGTGTCAAATTTGTAATGTATTTCCACATATATTTGCCATATATTTACATGTTAAATTTGACATTATTAAATACATTTTCTCTCTATATATTTATATGTTCCAATTTATTGACATACATGTGGATAAATTTATCTATTTAAAAATGGCATGATTAAATATATCTATCACCTGTGCATACATATATCACACTATGTTTTAATATGAGCAAATATTTGTATATATCGATGCTGTCAGAAAAAAACTGTATTTTTTTCCAAAATTTCATGATGAATAGAAAGGGTCCAAAATTACATTGTAAAAAATCCATTACATTAACTTCTATTACAAGTTAAGAACATTTTTTTCCTTCTCCTGTAAAGTAACTATTTGGAGAGCTTTTGTTCAAACAAATCAGACATATTTTTCCTTCCATATGTGTTAACAGCACCCCCTTGTGGAGAATGTTCAGCCTGCTAAACGTGAGTGAGTGCATGGGTGAGGGAGTGAGTGAGTGAGGAACAAGCCGGGTTCATGAGGTGCTTTTTATCCAACAGTAACAATATTACTAATGCTTCCACGCATACAATGCACACAATTAGGATTGCATCACACCCAACAGGTGCTTATCACTGCTGTCAGAACAAAACCTTGTATGTCCATTTTTGTTGTTTTTTAGATTTTGGCAGAATTTGAAAAACACATGTTGCCTTTTACATTGTGTGTAAATGTAATGATGAATGGGCCAAAACAAACAGCCCAAAATACTTGAAAAACACCTGGATCCATTGACTTACAGGAAAAATAAAGTGTATTTTTCCTTCTCCTGTAAAGTTACCATTTCGGAAATACAAGGTTTTATTCTGACAGCAGTGATATACAGATATGTGCCTGGGATGTACCTGGATGCTGGCTGAGTCTGTGTTTATGACTAAAAGGGGCATTGCGCACCATCAGGGCCTGCTGATGCACTAATGGAGCACTGTTCACTGCATGTAGCTCTGGAGAGAGACACAGTCAGAGCATTTAGACCATCAAATACACAGAACAGTAATTTCTTTCTTTCTTTCTTTCTTTCTTTCTTTCTTTTTTCTTACATTCATTAAAAAAAATTAGCTCACTTATGTTCTAGAAAGAAAGAAAGAAAGAAAGAAAGAAAGAAAGAAAGAAAGAAAGAAAAAGAAAGCAACTATATATTCTATTAGTTTAATAGATTATTAATGGCTTCTCTCTGAAATTCCAACTAATTTATGACAAGCATATGCAAAAAGTATACATATACATCCATACTAACATAACTATACTCCAAACGAATAAACGCAAATTGCTAAACAAGAACTATTACACAAATCCAACTAAACAAGACAGGTGGGGAGGGGTGGAGTCAGGGTAATGTTAATGAGTATTACGGATGGGGCGGAGCTAGGAATAAACAAACCAAAAAAGCTGATGTTTAACTCTCTCACCTCGTTTGCAGTTTTTCTCCCAGGATTCTTTTCGAATGCCCATATTGGGCTGGGCAGGGAGGGCCCGTTTCCATGGCATCACTTGCCCCTCCCTGGCTACAGGTGCCTTGGCGACAGGCTGACTGATGCGTATGGTCTCTGTGTTCTGATGCTGCTCTGTGTTGCTGTGGGGCATTTTGGGCCGCTGGGCTGGACTGTTAAACGTTTTCAGATTGTTACTGGTCAGATCCACGTAGAAGGTGCCGTAGACGCCACAGTTGTCGGGTACTATAGGGACAGCTGCCTCCAGAGGGCTTGAGTCATTTTTGGCTGTTATGGGTAGAGCTGTCAGCACAGGGGAAGACAGAGGACACATTTACATAACATCCCTCAACACTGATGCTAATTAGGAGTGATGAGGACTGCAGGGATGAATCAAGCTTTTGGAAGCTGAGTGCTATTCTGAGGACAGACATAGCCTGAGAGAATGAAGAATTCAAGGTGAAGATAAAAGTTCACTCAGCAACTTTTAAGGGGTTTGCTTGTTGGTTTGCTAGTCACATGACTCTACACATGACTTTACAAGCTACAAGAAGACTGAGAATGTAAAACTAATTTTTCCAGCACATAGAAAAAAAGAAAGAAAAGCCTTAATTTGTGATTAGGAGACATGCGGCACCACTATAATTAAATGATCAATTTTTATTACTTTTTCATCAAACTAAATAGAATGGTTTGGTCAGTTAACCCGCCTAGGTCCTCCACGGTGTGAAAAAGCTTAAAACTGTTCTTTTTACACTCCAACACCCTGCTTAATCATTTTTCACTCACACATCATTGAAAGAAATCTGTGAAAAGTACGTCCTTGAAATGTTCAGTATTGCTTGTATTTGAATGTTCAAATGCTGCTGTTCAGCTGGATGGACGCCTGAAAGAAATAGTTCAATCGTTGTCATCAGCCTTCAAGGACTGTCATTATTCATGCATGAAAAGGTTAATTATTTCTAACCCAAAGCTTTGAAAACAGCTACAAATAAATCGGACCAAAGTGCAGATTCAGCTTACAGCCGATTCTACAGATACAGTCGAGATGTGTATTATAATTTGAAATTGATGGACAGTAAATGTTATGTGTACAGCCTTGGTTTGAGGAAAGAAAAAGACATATTTTACTTCTTTGGGGAAATTGAAAAATACTTGCAACAGAATGATTATCAAATAATGTATTTATGTAACCATTTTTAATTAGGTAATTATGTAATCTCACATAAAAATAGTTAGGTCTGGGTTAGGGGCATTCAGATGAAGAGGCGTGTCTTTAAGAAGACGGCTTCTGATTTGAACCCAGAGTGGAGGCAGGATAGAGGCCAAGAAGGTGTACATGTGGTGGGGCAGAGGAGCACCCAAATGCCCCACCAAACAAACAGGGAATTGTTACATCCTACTATTGTGTCGTTATTTATCTTCCCTTTCGAACCTGCTCACCTCCAGCTACAGAGCTGGCGCTTGGGCAGGGCAGTGAACCCATTACTTCCATGCTGGGTAACTTCAACATTAGGTTGAACACCACAGACAGGTTGCTTTGTTGTGGGGGAAGCTGGACCATTCATGTAAATCGAATGTATAGCAAAATAACAATAACACCTTGATATCTAAGGATAGTGGTGCAGTACTCAAGTCTCAGGATCTCAGTCTTGTCTTGATCTCAACATTATTTTGACTGGGTCTCTGTCTACAAAGGACTTGTGACTTTTTCTAGAGACCAGTCAGGTGCAAGGCCTCCTTAATTTCTATTTTCCATTTCTTTTTTGCATGAAAACACAGAGCATTTCACACCAGAAGCAGTAACTGCCATGGCACTTGCAGTGCAGTGGCCCTTAGCAGTTAGGCACAATTAATTCTTTGCCGCTTCAATACTACCTAAGGCTTAAGGATAATTAGCTATAGTTCTGCTCCTCCATCAGGATAAATAAGAGAATGAAGATGAGAACAGCACTAGTAATGCTGATGCTGTGGGTCGGTGCTGCAGTGATAGCAAATTCAGACTCACTGGTTCTCTTCAAGCCTTGATTCTCCTGGTTGCTCTGAGCCCACAGGCTCTGGTACTGATCACTGCTGGTGTCCGGCTTCCAGCCTCCAGAGATCCACGGAGAATCTGGAGCTGCCATCCTAACCGACAGATTAACACACTATTTAGCACTGACTAAATTCTTAACTGTCCTGCAGGATAATTATTCAGCGATTAATCTTAAGACTTGTATTATATTATGTTAAATAACTATGATAACGTATTCAGTAACTGCTATGCAACTACACCCTTGCATTGTAAAGATTTACAATAACCCGTTAATCTAATATTAATTTTCATACAATTAAATTAACATGTAATTACGGGACTATTTTAGCCAAGTTTTAAACATGAACATAATCAGTAGCTCTTCATACCTGTGCTTGATTATCAAATCCTCACTAGCCAGTCGGTATAAACCTAAACCAAGAAACACAGCACTGACAACCTTGATCTCATAATATGAATAAAATGCAGTGACAAACAAAATGTCCAGAAGCTGATGCTAACCTGCTCTGTTGTGATGTCCTCCTCCCAGATTGGCAGGTCTGATGTGTTTTCTATACAGACAAACAGCTGTAGCCATTAGTGCACACCACAAGAGGGCGCCAACACTGCCAATAAATATGGGCTCCCTCATTATTGCCAACACATCAGACAGATTCAGTGCATCTTTGTGATATGACGTTGATGGCTGCCTCGACTCTGATAGAAAGAGAGGTAGAGAGAGTTATCTTTTACATTTCTGCTATACTTCGTCTTTTTGTTTACATAAAATATCAAAAGTGCAGATTCAAATGTTCAGATACAGAAAGTTAATAAAATGTAAATGTAATTTATTATGTTATAGGAGATTGGGCATTTGTGTGATGTGATAAAAATGATAAAAAAATACATAACAATACTTTTTCATGACACATGATAAGAATTATGATATTTAATTTTTCTTAGGTTTGATAAATTGGGATTTACACTGATCAGGCATAACATTCTGACCACCTTCTTGTTTCTACGCTCATTGTCCATTTTATCAGCTCCACTTACTATATAGGTGCACTTTGTAGTTCTACTATTACAGACTGTAGTCCATCTGTTTCTCTGCATACTTTGTTAGCCCCCTTTTACCCTGTTCTTCAGTGGTCAGGACCCCCATGGACCCTCACAGAGCAGGTACTATTTGGGTGGTGGATCATTCTCAGCACTGCAGTAACACTGATGTGGTGGTGGTGTGTTAGTGTGTGTTGCGCTGGTGTGAGTGGATCGGACACAGCAGTGCTGCTGGAGTTTTTAAACACCTCAGTGTCACTGCTGGACTGAGAATAGTCCACCAACCGAAAATACCCAGCCAACAGCGTCCTGTGGGACTGTAGAACTAGAAAGTGCACCTATATAGTAAATGGAGTTGATAAAATGGACAATGAGTGTAGAAACAAGAATGTTATGCCTGATTGGTGTAGTTATGACAAAAAAGTACCAGCAGTGCCAAAAAAAAAAAAGAAAACATTGATTTTATTCAATGTTTCACATACTGCACAGCACTACATCCAATTTAACAGGACTTATTATGCTGTCTTTCTAATGAAACACAGAGTTGTTCAGGGTTCTTTAATGTACTGATGACATCCACGATATGATCAGAAAAGCATATTGTAGTGCAGTGCAATATAATACAGATTAATGGTAATAACAATTAAAACCGTAATACTGTCCACACCTAGCATGGAATTTATAAGTGACTTCAGAATAAAAGCATGGCTGCATGTGTAGCACAAAGCCTGTCTCATCCCTGCCCGCTTTACTCTGACAGATGCTTTCCACAAAAGATGTTATTGACTTTTCAATACTGTGCTGGAACCATTACAGCCTTATGTAATCCCATATAAGTAAATATGCAGGGTTAAGGTTTGGAGAGTGTATGATTTTTTTTTAAATAGACTTGAATAAATAGATGTTTGAATAATCTGTGTACCTATGAGCAGTTTGTATGGATTGCTCTGCGCTCCAATACCGGCCCCATTGACCGCTGCCACTCGGAGCCAATAATGCTTGTCAGGCTGCAGTGGGCTGATCTCCAGACTGTGTGTGCCACTGTCAACTGTCCAGTTCAGATACTGCTGATCCTCTTCCTGTACACACCACACCTGAGAGAGGCAACACACACCCCACATGAGACTGAGAACACCTTGAGACAGATTTGGAAACAGGTAGTTCTTTGTTGAGTAACCCCCGAAAACCCGGTGAGGAATTTTATATAAAATGTAAAGAGTTTAATTACTTGCAAATAGGGTTGGCATGATTTTTCATTACTGATACTGAAACTATGAGTACTGGCTGTACTGGTGTATTAGCTTTTTTAAATTCTAAACCTGCTAAGCTTTAAATGAGCTAGTTCTGAAGACAACATGACCATAGATTCTTATTCTCTGTTCCCATCCCACCTGCCAATATATATATATATATATATATATATATATATATATATATATATATATATATATATATCAAGTACAGTGCAAATGTGTGCAAAAGTAGATCATAAACACATTGTGATTGATGCCACTCAGCCAATCAGAATTGTCTCTAAACGTTCCTTTCCTTCATCAAGCAAGGAAAAAAACTTAAACAGAAATCCCCAAAACAAACCTGCAGTGAGAACAACAGTGAGTAATTTAGTCAGAATTATTACAAAGAAAGGTACAGAGAAACATAAAACATCTGACTGAAGCTGTCCTGATCATCTGAAAGATGATGTGATTTTTATCTCCTTCCTGAAGCTGATAAAGTTTTGGACACCCACAGCTCAGTGTCAAAACTATTAGGCAGACAGCTAAACTTGATTTGCATTGCTAAAAATAATTTTAATATCAGGTCTAATGATGAATAACGTTACAGAGCAATGTTAAGGTCAGTTAGTTAGCTTAACTTAGATTCTTGATGGTTAGCTTGACAAATTAGTCAGAATGATCAGGACTGTACAGTTCTTACATCTGTGATTGAAACATAATGTGCAAAGACCAATATTAATGCACTCATATACCTGTCATGCTTTGCACAGTTTATTTAATTGTTCTTTCAAAAATGTTTCTTAGAGAACCATCTACTTCATGTTCTTCATCAATGAAGAACCATTTCACCACGCAAACAACCATTTAGGCATGAAACCACTTAGGCATTCTATATAGAACTCACGGTTCTGAATAGAACCAAACCCGTGCTGAATCATAATTTTAAGTGCATGTGTGCATCTAGATCAGTGTTTTAGCTTTACCAGGTAACAACTTTACCAGGTAACCTGAGCTGAAAGTTCAACAGAGGCAGGACTTTCTTAGAATTCTGCACATGGTTCTATAATATTTCTAAGCTGCCTGTTCTTGATTGTATGCCAAAGCTAGGCTAATTGTGACTGATGTTGCCATGTGACCTACTTTATTTTGCTGATATTTCAGGCTGGATTTGTGACAGAATCTAATCAGACAACAGCACTCATTTCAACTGACTCACCTGTCCACCTCTGACTGGCCATCCCCCATTACAGAATGGGCAGTATGATAATGGGGCATATACAACTCGTTCAGAACAAAAGTTAGCTCTCTGTGTACTGACAGGTGTAGGCTTTAGTCTGTGTGCGTGTTACCTGGTATCCCTGAATGATCCCATTGTGAGCGTCATGAGGCGGGGGCAGCCAGCTCAGATGGGCTGTGTCGTTACGGTCCGTGGGCACCATTATGGACACTTCCTGAGGAGGAGCACTGGGAACTGTGGGCATTGAGTGTAACTATCACTCCATGACAAGTCATTTTCACATCAAGTATAATCACTTTCACAAAACGTCATTCAGTGTGGTCACGAAAGGCTAACTAAGCAGATGATTCTATGCATATAACCTAATGTAATATCTTTCACTAATGTTTTTTTTAAGCGACCGTTTGACCAAACATCTAATTTATTGTGTTGTGTACTTCTTTAGCTTTTAACTGAGGCTAATGTAGCTAAAAAAGTAATGAAAGCTTGTAGTCAAGTTAAGTAATCTCAAAAAAAAAAGTATATCCATTTTTTTATTGTTAAACAGACCAATACAAATAAAGTTACTATTTTGGAGATACATGTTTTTCTTTGCACATTGACATTATGTAGCTTCTGATGCTGAATGACATAGCGGCACACTATAAGCTACCAGTAAGATACCAGTAGTATGTTATGTGACTTTAGTCACCACTGGTGAGTCAGTTGTGAGAACTCACCTGTCTCTGGCACTCTCAGGTGTCTGGTGTTGCTCTCTCTGCCATATAGATCACTCCCGTACGGGCGGACTTTAAACTCGTACTTGTAGCCCCTCTTTAGAGGTCCCACATGTGTCTGGAGTGCAGGCTGGGGCACTCTCTGAGCAGCCCAGTCTGAACTGGCGGGCAGCAAGGAGCGGTACAGCACCTCAAAGCCCTCCAGGTAATGCGTTGGAGAGGGTGATGACTGAAGCTGGTGAAAAAGGAGAAAGAAGAACAAATAATATAATTCAACATAGTGTCCATTAATGGAAAAGAAGTGGAACGTGATGGAATCACAAAAAAAAGAACTTGCTGGGCTCACAGAGCCAAGTCATTTGAGGTTGAATTGCATAGTGTACAGTTTAAAGAAGAAGAAGAAGAAGAAGAAGAAGAAGAAGAAGAAGAAGAAGAAGAAACAAATATAATCTTCTTTATAGTTGAAAATACTTTATAGTTCACTGTTAAGTTTGTGCAAAGCCAGATGAAATCTCATTTTTTTCAATTGCCAATAGAACACAATACTCCGGAGAAGCTGCAGGACCCTTAGGTCACCATGCCAAATGCCAGGCATTGGCTAGAGGCATAAAAAGCCCCTCAGCATTGGGCTGTGGAGCAGTGGAACTGTGTTCTCTAGAGTGACGCAGCACAATTTAATGCTTTTGAGTTGAGTCAGCGTGGTGTTTGTGATCCAGAACTAATCATCCAACATCAGTACCTGACCTCATTAATGCTCTCGTGGCTGAATACAACCCTAACCACAATGTTCCAACATCTAGAATAAAAACTTTTTAGAAGAGTAGAAGCTGTTGCTGCAGCAAAAGGAGAAATACTCCCAGTGAAACCTTCCAGTTTCAGGAGAAATTCTGGGAGATCAGGTGTCTACAAACAATAATGATATCCAATGTAATTGTTCAAGGTTTTTGGTCAAAGTTTTATGTTTCAGCTGTTTTTAGTTAACTAGGCTTTGCTCCTGAAAGACTGATTAGTTTCTGGTGCACATATTTTTTACAAATGTCAACATGTTAATCAGTGAGGTATTTTTGTTTGGGCCGAGCCTGAGAATCTGAAGAAAATGACTGTACAACTCTCAGTTCCAGACATATGGGGCAAAACTACCCTATAGCACCACCATCAGGCTGATTTGCCTGTGTGAAGTGGGGGATTGCTGCACCTTTCCATCTTTGGTGTTTTAAAACCTTATGGTCTCTGCTGTGCAGTCCGAAGATAGTTATGCTTTACTCAGTAATCTCTATGCTTGACACTTGCTGTGTAATCAGGAACATAATCTGCAAATTACCTTCCACATGACCTGTGAAACGTTAGATGGAGTTCTCAGAACTGTGACGTTCTCCAGACTGACCCGCAGAGCAGAAAGCTCTTTATGCAGCTCCCTCTGGCTGCTGCTGCCTGCATCTGGAACACACAGTACTCAAGCTTAGCCAATAGTAGCTTTTCAAATTTGCATATCGATCCATTTCACTATGAAATCTTCATATAATGTAAATGGCCGCATTTATGTTTAAATGGAGTTAAAGAATAAAAAATGAACCACATTAGCCAAAAGTAGCTGTCCAGTATGTTTTATGATGCTGGGATACTGATTGTAATTGCATTCTTCTTTTACCTTCAACAAACAGCTGAGCGCTGGCTGTAGCCACTCCTACATCATTGACCGCAGTACAGGTGTACCTGCCCGCGTCCTGCAACGTCACATAGTGGATCTGAAGACTCTGGTCTGGGTTAACCAAATACCTAATACCATTACACAGGGTAAAAAGAACACTTACAAACAGTTTTACCATCAAGTAGTTTTATCATTTTAAGGCCTAACAAGCATAAAAATAGGAGTTACATTTTGCCATAAAGAATACCAAAATGTGCTAGACTGAGTGGTAGAACGTGTCGGTCTGTGTCTCTGACCTGCCGTTGGGTAGTGCCCCCTGCTCTCTGCTCCACTTCACCTCAGGCGTAGGGTCTCCCTGAGCCTCGCAGTAAAACCGAGCTGACTCGCCCAGCCGCACAGAAACATCCTGCGGCTCAAACAGCATCACCGGCTTCTCTAAGAAGGAGAGGTGTCACGTATGATCACTTTAAGGGTCTGTGGTCACTTGCATAAAACATCTGCTGAATAAAATCTTTTTATTGAAATGTTCATGTAGAAAGTAAAACAAATCTGTAATTGTACTTTGAGTTTTGGACAGTAAGTTAAAGTTCCAGCAACTTTGACAGTTGCAAAGTTTAAATGTCAAGAATTCAACTGAAGATAAATACTTTTAAAGATGATTTATGCAAGCGGCCACTGCTTTACTACAGCACTGGTTTGATATCCATTTTTTAACTGAAAAGAGATCACCACAGTGTGATTGATTGCAGTATTTATAGATCCATACCAATATACTACGACAGAAAGCATTTCAACCCTTGTGTGGTGTTGATGTGTTTGTTCATCAGTGGTCTGGTGGACCCACTGCATTATTGTTTTATTAAATCAATACAGCCATAACAATTTATGTAAAAATACCAGATGTTTAAAATATCACAAGTGGCCGGCGTAGGGTTCTCCTTTAGCAGCTGCAGCCAGTTAGCAGCCTGTCACCCCGCAGGTTCACCCAACACCACATGTGTATTATAAATGTGTGGGGGGTGAACAGTGTGAAAATGCAAATAGAGAGCATAAGAAAATGTGGCTTACCCATGACTGACAGCATGGCTGCATTACTTTCTCTGACTCCAATGATGTTTGAAGCCACACACACATACACTCCGGAGTCCTGCTTCCGAGCTGGAGCTATTATCAACTTCCCATTGAGCTCCTGATCATTAAACAAAGACAAGAGTGGGAAATGATCACAGGAACAGTTTTGCTCCCCTGAGTTCTCATCACAAGCCAGTGAGCTGGATCCTCTTTGCGTTCAGCCTAGATAGACTAAGCAATAGCACCCCCTACTGATAAATCTTTCAGGCTGGCAGGGCATAACCCAACACTCTGATGACTAAATGCAGCTAATTAGCCTTTGCAAGTTAGTTGGAAAACTATTTGCCATCTTTATGTATTTTATAACCTTGATATAAAAACAGACACAAATCTAAATGAGTGTGATGTAAAGTCTCACAGTGTAATGCTCGTCTGTGGTGTTGATTAGGATGCCATCTTTCTTCCAGAAGACGTTGGGTTCAGGATGTCCTACAGGTGGGCTGCAGTTCATCACTGCCACCTCACCCACAGCTACTTCCACATCACTGGGCTGCACACGAAACTCATCACGCAAAGCTGCAAACCAAAAACTCTTCAGTGATCTCTTCCATAGGAACACAAGTGTTTCAAGGGCTTTTAAAAGTATACAGAAAAAAAAAGCTGAAAAAAAAAACAGTTCTTTGAAGCGATACCAAAGGAGAACTACTTCTGTTTCCCTAAAGGGTTTTCCAGTGAGATGTTCTTTAACCCTTTACTGAATGTTGCCTCAGGGCAACAAAGAAATTTTCCTCAAACTTTACAAAGGCAAAGAATCAATCGAGAAGTTTAAATAAATCAATAAAGGGCTTGAATTTAGTCATGCTATCTCCTGATGGGCTTTTTAATTTTTTTTTAGGTGGGTGGCATTTTTTGGGAGCGTTTTTAAATATGTATGTTGCCCAGAAGCAACACTGTGCAAAAGTGAAATGGATTTTTTGTGTTTATTTGGGAACTCATGTTTACCATTGGATGTGTATGAAATATTAATGACTAGAGGGCCATTATATTATTATCAGTTCTGTCATGTAGCATAAATATTTTACAGTATACATTTTACTAGTGTCAGCAGCTTTGTTTAAAAAATGAATTCTGGTTATTTATAAAATTACATACTTGATTCTTTGTATATTTTAATACTTTTAATAACTTAAAACATGGTTAATAATGCATTCAATAAAGGGTTGAAAATCTTTCAATTCATTCAGTTGAAAGGTTCTTTAGGGAACTAAAAGTGGTTTGGCGTTGCCCCAAAGAATCCTTCTTGGCATCTTTTATTAGAGTGTAGAGTACAAGTGAGCACAGTCCTAAATGAATGCTCTGCCTTGTTACCAGAGCAGGATAAAATAGTAAGTACCTAAATGTAAAACTATCATAATATATGACTTACATTTAAAAATTCACAATAAGGGGAAACAAATATTTAGATGCTTTTGTTATTTATTTAATATGCTTCCAGTGAATATATCCACTTCAAGTTGACTAATTCTAACAGTTCCTTTATATTTGACTGTAAACATGCTTATGAATATATAGACTTTGTTCATATTCGTAAGTACAGATCGAATAGAATATGTGCACTGGAATATATTAAACTATAACAATTAAAAGCTTTTAATATTTGTTTCCTTCTCACTGTGCGTAGTAACAGAATACATAGCATTTGATTCATTCAGCACACGATTCAGTGAAGGAAGGTCTGCTGCATTTTCTGTCCATTTCTACCCATTTCTGCCCTCGTGTGCTGGCAGTGGACATCACTTTGATGTCTCTGTCGGGTGTGTGCTGTGGAATGCAGTGAGCAGGAGTGTGTTTGAGCTGCAAACACAGCATGCTGTTACTGCTCAATTAGTGCACTGTTTGTTCAGGGAAGCAGGGCAAACTATGACCCCAAAATCTTCTAACCCCAGCTAATCTCACTGACTATCTTGATAGGCTTCCGCATGCTCCGGCCACCTCTGACCTTCTGTTTTAATGCCTGTTTGAATAGTAAGTGATACTGCTGCGCTTCATCGATTTCTGTCTCAATTAGGCAGATGAGCACCAACAGCACTGATCTCAGAGATCGCACACAGAGAGTACAACCTGAATGGCGCTTTAGGTTTCAGGTGTATTTTAAATCTATGAATAGCAAATTGGAATAAAACCAAAAAACTAAAACTAAATCTCCAAAATTGAAACTTTAAAAGAGAAGGAAGACCGTGGTATTTAACCATACAGATGTGGCAGATTGAGGATTCAGGCTATTATTCCTAAGGCTTACTAAGTATTATCTACTATGAATTATTAAGAACCTACTATAAAATGTACATCATGGCAGTCCAAAAAAAGTATATCTAATTTTTCCATTTTTATTTTTCTACATCATCGGCTGCCCTTTATATTGCATGCATACTTCATGATGAATAAACCAACAGAAATGCTTCAAAATTGCTAAGAATAAAATCTCTGTGTATAAATTTAATTAAAAAATAAACTTCTTTGCAATTTTGTTGCCATTTTTTTTGAACAGCGATGATATATATAAAGTTTGTAGTTAGAAACTGAAATGTGTGCCCACGTACTGACCCTTTGAGATCATGCTGCTACAACAGAAAGAACTGATGCGGAATTGAAGCCCACCTGCTATATGCAGAGAGGCATTCCTGCTGGTTGCGGTACCAGCACTGTTTCGGGCAACGCAGGCATACACTGCTTCATGTGACTGGCTCTTTCTCCCAGGGACCACGCTGAGGAAGAAGAGGCTGCCCTCAGGCAGGACAATGGGGCGTGATTGCCCTTCCATCTTCTCTGGCTCTAGGGGGACGCCGTTGCGGAGCCACTGGATTGAGGGTTCGGGGTTGCCCTCTGCCCGGCATGACAGCGTGGCGGGGCTACCCACCCGCACCACCACATCTGAAGGGTGGTGCACTATCTGGGGGACCTCTTCATCCGGGTGCAGCCTGGAACCTGAAGAATACAGTAAGACAGAAAAGATGTTAGTCCAATTGTGCAATCTTCCTTTAAATCTTCCAATCTTCCTTTAAAGCTTGTCCAGCCTAGCAACAGTTGATATGAAAGGATGCACTTGTAGGTGGAGCACTGATAAGTTAGTCAAACCTTAACTAAGACTGAATAATACACTTCTATAACCTAAGAATAGCTTAGTATATAGCATAGTTTGCATTGAGGTCCCTGTAGTTACTGAATAATAAGCCTTAGTATGTAATAAGCTTGGGATGGTAAGGGGTTAAAGGGGAACACTACCAATTTTTCAAAAGTTCCCCATTTTTAAATGGTTAAGATGTAAACAAAGTAATTCAGCGTGTTTTGGTGTGAAACGTTCTGCTCTAGAGAAACTTATTGAATCACCATTGTTCACAGTGGTAGTGATAGGAACCAGACGTCTGAAGAGTTTAATGCCTCTAAAAGCTCCCTAACAGAACGTTATTACACAAAATGGTTATGAATATGATGCCTGGAACATTTTTTTATGATAGTCTTGTGATAAAGTTTTGGCCTAAAATGTCCTGTTAATCCATGTATTTTACTCAGTTCATGGTGGTGGGATACAAGCAGGGTGTTGTAAGGCAAAATAAACCACAAAGAAAATGCATATTTTTCAGATTTACCACTATTTTACCATCATCAGTATTACATATAAAAAATTAGAAGATGTGTAGGCTCTCTGTTGTAAATTAAATAGCTATTTTTGTGTTATATACATGGCAACCCCTGGTTCCTATCACCACCACTGTAAAGAAATCGATAACTTTCTCTACAACATGACTATTTAATATCAAATCACTCTAAATGACTTTATTTATATCACAATGATGAGATTATGCAAACATTTTGAAAAATAGGTGGATTTCCCCTTTTTAGTCTTCATTTTTGCTAGCCTGATGAGGAGTGAGGCTGATTTCTGTGGCTGTTTAGTGAGGTTTCAGTCTTAACAGTTCTAATCTTATAAACCTTCACATAAGCATGCAGTTTTTTCTTATTTATTTATTTTTTTTTTGTTTCTAAGTTAACACATCTCTACAGAGAAGAAACTCAAATCATATTAAATATTATATTATCATATTTATCTACAGATTTCAGCACACAATTTCTGTTTATATGTTGAATTTAACATATTGAAAAAAAAAAATGTACCATAACTTTTGCACAGGCCACATTTATTTTTTTCCAATATATTAAATTCAGCAAGTAAACAGTAATTGTGCATCAAATTGTGCCAAAGTGTGCTTTCTGTAGAGGATGCAATTTTCAAAATTTCCACTTTTCAAAATTTTCCAAATTTCACACATTTTTAAAGTTACCAAAACATGTAATTTGACCAGGGGTGCCTGAACTTTGCTTATGACTGTACCTACATATCAAATTGACCATGCTTCTGGTTAGCACCATGGCACTTATATCTAACAGAAACTGACCACCAAATAGTGCAAGCTTGTCAAATCATTTTATTGACAATAACAAAATAAAATATATCTTGATCTATTTTGATATATTTGGTCTCTTATGTGAAAAAAGGATGAGGTCAAAGTTCATTATTAAACTAAAATATGCATTGAAATAAATCTCACTGCTTCAATTAAAACCTGTTACAAAAAAAAGAAAAAAAAAGAAAAAGAAAAAAGACTTCTAAGCCACTAAGCAAAAGCTTCTGTCAATAAGTGATTCTCTTTTCTAAGCACAAGGAAATTACTGTCCATGGTAATTAATATGCATGTTGCAGTGTATCATGACATCATGACATTGCAATTGCAATATTGCACGACAATGTGCATCATGGACATGTGACAGTACCTCAAGGAGAAAAGACAATCTATTAATCGTACCATCCAATGCAACTGCATTGTTTTATCATTGTGTGCAAATGATCACCACCAACAAACAACTCACTCAAGTAGTCCTCCTGTTTTATTCATTTAAAGTTTGTTTGAAATATCATGTAAATACCAAATAGTTAACCCAGTATCATGAATTGCATCAAGTCATGGGCTGAGTGTGTTTATGCCTCTAGTAATGAAGTAAATGCTACAAATGTGACTGAGATTAGATAGAAAAAGGTTCAAGTAAGCTGCACTATGTAAGATCTAGGGATTTGGAAACCTCTCTGGTGAAAATGTGTAACTGCATACAATATGCTGTAGAACATTTTGTAGTGATGGTTGTGCTTGGACCCCTTCCCCGAGCGGATAAGTCTGATGACTGTGATCACGTTGAATGAGTTTTCAATGAGTCCAAACTTGGTGAGGAACATGTCTTCTGAGGATGTGAGTAAATTAAGTACTATTGTCATAATATATTTGCCACTATAATGTTCATTTTTGCATTTGAGACCCAAACATCCTTTTGAGCCTGTGTGTGTGATGTTAATATGTAAAAATGTATGCCTTGTTTCAAAAACATCGGACCTGACGCCTCTGATATTTAAATGATTATTTCAGGCTCTACAGAGTGATTTGCAGCAGTATACGCTCACCATATTTGAATGTGTTTTTCCTTTTTTCTCCTTGACTCCTAGTACTTTTTAACCCTCTATTGCACGGTGTTGCCTCAGGGCAACAAACTCATTGTCCTCACTTTACTAAAGCATTTTACACATTTAAAGACAATAGTAGGGTTAACATTAAAGGGAAGAGTTTAAGTAAGTCAACAAAAAGCATGTACTTGGTCATACTATCTCTAACTGGTCACATTTAAACCTCTTTTTTAACATTCAGTTAATCTGATAATTTTTTTTGTTTTGAGAATTTGCAATGTGTTTGTTGCCTAGAAGCAACATTGTGTGACAGTGGAGTAGATTCAGCCAGTCACAAGCCAGGTCTCACCACGTCAGGGAACACAACTCTGTATCATTTCTTCTAATTGTTGCACAATGTTGCCTGAAGGCAACATACTCAAAAAAGACCTCTGCACACATTTTAATGTTTTTATATTTAGTAATCATGACCGATTATTAATTATCATTATATATAATTTTCTAATTCTATAATTCAACAGTCAAGGAGCATTTTATGCAAGAAAAGTGAATGCAAGAAAGTGATGTTTTTAAACGGCTCTCATAATGTGTGCAGTAAAGGGTTAAAATTTTAACAAAAACTGCTTGAAGTGCTTTTAAGACTTAAACAAAAGCAATTCAATGGATAGATCACACCAA
The DNA here is from genome assembly GCF_904425465.1 of Colossoma macropomum. NCBI lineage: Eukaryota > Metazoa > Chordata > Actinopteri > Characiformes > Serrasalmidae > Colossoma > Colossoma macropomum. The sequence goes on from NW_023494804.1 coordinate 35,493,260, forward strand.
GGTGTTAATGACTGGTCTATATGTGGAGCAAAAATAAAAACACTCATTCTATATACAGATTCTAAAGATATACAGTACATCCTCCTTTGAACATCAGCGTGTGATCTGGGCCACAGCTCAGGGGACACCACCATGTGAACAATGCAGCCAACCTAAACAAACAATTCCTATTCTTGGATGGTATGAGAATTCTGTCACTTGACATGGCCTGCTGTTGATGAGTAAAATGAGGAAACCTGGAGTTTCCTGTGTGGAGCGGGAAAAGAGTGAGTCTTGGGGTGTTTTTCGGCATGCATGAGGAACAAAGAGCCTTTACTAACAAATACAATCAGGCACCAACAGGACATCCGTCACCTGTGCACAGAGTCCACTCTAACACAGTCACTGACTCAGCCACTGCTATTACTGGCCTACTTACAATGGCCTCTTTATGCGCTCATGCCAAAACACGCCAATCACATCATCAAGGGAGGGACGTCCTTGAAACAAAGTAGCAAACACTTGATTGAGGTTTGTACTATGTCCCTGTGGGCTATTGTCTGGTAGAGCCACAGTTTTGCTAATAAAAGTGTCACATACACTCTTTAAAGTAAAGATGCTAAAAAAAGGTTGAAGCGGTTTCATAGAAGAACAGCTTTTGGTTCCCTAAAGAACCTTTCAATGGACCCATATCCTACATTTTGTATTTCTTTTTTTCCTGAGGTAACATTTAGGTGGATTTATGTACCAAAAACAGTGGTTCTATATGATCACTTTGACCTCTCTTTATCCCTTAGACATAAACAGGCTGCTTTTGTTACTGTGCCTTTAAGACTGATATATGTAAATGAGCTCTCTTCTGATCAGCTGCCCTGTATTGCATCTCATTCAAAAAAACAGTCCATGCTGAAACTCTCTAACATCAGTGTGAATGGGCAGATCTTTTCCCTGTAACTGAAAATGGGACTAGACTGAAAATGTCAGTGTGTTGGTTTTTGCGACATCACAAAAACAATGACTTCAAAAGAGGCTGTTTTTGAGGCTTAGTTTCCATATATGGACTATACAGACTGTACCAACCATTTTTGGAAATGAGATGTGTCAAAGTGAAGAGCCTCCACATTATACAAAGGTTCCATACTAATTAAAGGTTTTATCCTTAAACCATACATCCAAGACAAGAATCATTTAGGAATCACACCAGCTGACATTGCCCACTTCCTGTAGTGCTGATATTTGACATCAAGCCTGCATAAGACTATGTCAAAGAGTTCAACTCTTTTCAGATCACCCAGGCCACACGAGCAGCTCAACAATGTTGATCGGAATGAGATACTCACATTCTTGGCAAAACTCTCATCAACTATAAAAACGTTTCTATTGTCTCGTGGACAGCAATTTCCTGAAAAAGCGGAAACTAACGGTCTATAACACTTCTGACCATTTTATGGGTTGGAGGAATTTCACAAAAAACAATGGACAACAGCTGAAGAGTGAGTTAAAGCATTTTACAGACTATTGAGAAAATCTAAAAAAAGATTATACGCATACTTTACTTCTAATACTGAAAAACAACAGTGTGTTGTGGGAACTCATACATTTGCATACGTTTTCCAAACCAACTCCATGTCATACTTGTCTTTCAGACCTCCCTAGAGACCCTTATTCAGCAGGTGGCTTCCAACACTAAATGAATTCACATTTCCTAAAAGAACCAAGACTTAACATAATAGTGCTTTTATTGGCTACCTAATGAAAAGACAATGTAAACAAATGGCCAATTTGGCCTGTCCTTCTTTCTACTATTGGGTTAAATTAACTTTGTTTTAGCTGTATTAACATGCTTTCTCTGCTACATGTAGTAATCAAACTGTATCTAAAGTTATATTATATAAATAGTAATATACATGTTGTAGTAAAATGAGTTAAATATAAACCAGTCAGGTAAGACTGTATTTTAAGGACACCCCATATAATATTTGCCATTAATTTTGTATGGGATTTTTTATTACATATGTTATGAAAATCAAGCCAGTTCAAAAATAGAAATCAAGAGATTCTCACTACAAAAAAGTTCCAAGAACACAATGAAAAGTAGACTTCCAAACATTAAACAAGTAAAACAACGACAACACACACTCTTAACTCTTACCTTGAATATAACGGACAGCTGAAAGAACCCAGTAAATCCTGAAAACGAGTTCTCCTCTCATCATGTACTAACAGTGTTTGATTCAAGAGAACCATCTAACATCGTTCAGCACCTACACGCAGCAGTTGGTAGTGGTTTTAAAACAGGGAGATGATAAAAGTGCATTAATGTTAAGTTTAAGGCTCCTCTCTTTAGTCCCTCAGGTTAAACGAAGCGCCATCCGGATTCGGGACACTCCCCGGTAAACTCGGAGCAATAGCGGTATTTTTTCCCACACGTTTTCCGCCAAGCCCCGCCCCCCGGCGCTAGGATTGGCTGAAGCGTTCCACTCACGCTGGTCTCAGGACGCGAATGTGAGCAAGAACCAGTAGCCAATCCAAGAAGCGTGGATTTTAGCAGCGAATCGCAGTGCAGGGGGCGGGGCTTGACTCAGTACAGGTGGGAATAGAAGTAACTCCAGAAAAGGTGACATGTCAGTGGTGTGTTTACTCTCTCATCTGCCAACCACACAGCTAATTCACAGCTTTGATTCATCAGTCCAATAGTGCTGTAGCTTTTATGAACTGTTCGTGAATCTTCCACACAGAATAAATCCTAAACCCAGACCCTGTAACTAAAAGTGCACATCAGCAGGGTCTTACTTTGTTTGGAAATCCATCCAGATGTAATCACTTAAAATCAAGAGCCCAAATGTCATCATTTAATTCCAGTGTGTTTTCCTCAGTTTTGAAAACATGACAACCATTTACTTTGCCTCAGAAACAGGAAAGCGCAGAGGCTCTCAGCTCCAAGACAATACATGGAAATGCCTTCAGCTCCTGCAATGACACAAGCTGAAAATCTCTGACATGTCATGCGAGACAGAGTCACTGCAGTATGTATGGTTCTCAACATAGGTTGGTAGAGCAGCCTAAACACATTATCTCGTAAAAAATTATGTTAGTTAGAAATAATGACTCAAACAGAAGCAAAAGTAGTCTAAAAATGAATCTCCCATACAATTGCAATGGATCAGCATAGGAACTAAAGTTTGGTAGGTCATAAGCTTCTCTTTTTGGGTTACTTTTGGTCTAAGAAAAGAAGCTAAATCTTGAAAATGAACACTGTGAGCTCTTGCTGCTTATTACTACTTTATTAAACAGTGAGTAAGGTAAATAAAGTATTTAGAAAGTACTTGCGTCGCTTTATCAAGAGATGATTTGATAATTAACCGTCATCAACTGTCATTTGTTTCCAAAAGTCAAAATGCACAGTTGAACTAAGGCTAATATTATTTAATAATTTATTATAATGACAACTATCATGCACAATGCAATTCCAAAACATGAAGAAATGTCAAACCCATATTTTTTCATGGTCTTGGTCTTGAATTGGTCTCAATAAGGCTTAATAAGAATATTATTACTATTGGCATGATAAGGCTTGCTAAGGGCACAATAATGAACACTTAAATGTGCAAAAGATTATGATACATAATACACAAATAGAAGTGCCCTAGTTATTGCTGAAAAATGCAGCCAGTTTATTACCAACTACTGGCTTGGTAAGGCTTAATTAGTGCATTACAAAGGCATTATAAAGCCTCCTATACTGAACTGTTGTCAAGAATTAGTGATTCAAAGTGAATGGCTGAAGTGGAACAGAGTTAAGAGACATTTGTAAATACTCAGAGAAGCAGAAATCCATCAAATCATTCTTTAAGTACACTACATGTCCAAATGTCTGTAGACACCTGCTGTATTTATAAATAATGGGCATTAATAAGCAGTTCCACTAAGCTGGCCCTTAGAATTGGGTAGGGTGACCTAAGGCTCATGTGAAGCAGCTCCAGAGTGTCCCATTCTGTTGGCAATGCTGTTCTATAGAGATGTTACAAGCTGTGTGAACTGAATGCCTGTGTCAGTAATAAGTGCACCTTAAAGAGGAATTTCACCAGTTTTTCAAAAATGTCTGAATAATTCAATCATTGAGATGTAAACAAAGTCATTCAGAGTGGACTGGTATGAAATGGTGCACTGGAGAGAAACTTACAAACTAAGATTTCTTTGAAATGGTGGTGATAGTAACCACAGGTCCCTATTTTTACATGTAATGCTGAAAATGGTAAAATGGCAGTAAATCTGAAAGATTGCATTTATTTGGGTACTATTATAATGGCTTATAACACTTTGAATGCCAAGAACATATTTTAAAAAAAATCATTTTAGGCCTCTTTAAATGGCTATTTTGAACATCTTCGTGATTTAATTATTTAGAAATGTATGAATTTAAAAACTATTAGACTACAAACAACTGATAAGAGAGGATAATTTTGGACAAATAGTTGACAAGTAAATGTAGTAAATATAACCGGTTACTCCTCACCTCTGTGCTTTAGCAACAGGACAAGAATGTAATGCAAAAGAGAAGAAAAAAGGATTTTGGCATAGCGAAAAGCTGCAATCTCACTCAATTTAACCGTCACTGACTAATAAAATATTTAGTTTAATAAGTTTAGTAAGACCTTAAACATTTACTACAGACTACTACTAGCTGACCCCGGTTACTTTAAAGCCTATGTAAATATGCCTTCTCAGGGGAATAGCGGGAGAGAGAATGGAGTAAGAGAGAGAAAAGGGAGAGCAAAAAGAAAGGAGGAAGAAAAAGACAGAGGCAGTGGCAGTTCATTTTCCTTTAAGGAAGCTCTAAATAAAGTGCCGTTTAGTGAAGTGTCTATTGTGAGTTTAAATGGCCTCGGCTTCAGTGATAGACGCGTATTGATCCCGAGATCACTGCCCCGATGGCCCGCACATCGACCAGCCTTCAGACGCAACAAAAGACAGAGCAGTGGATCGGACGGCATTCCACCACACAGCCACTCAACGAGAAAGAGCAACAAAGGCCTGCAAGAGGATTTACTCAATAGCAGCAAAGAGCAAACCAAATGATTTCTGCACACAGGTTAACTCTAGTCAGGAACTAAAAACAGTCTGTTGGGAAAACTGCTGTTGTAAATTATTTTCCAAAGCAATATCTAGTGCATTTCTTATTGCACAAACTTTATAGTGATAGTATTAAGGATTAATATACTAATATTAAGCTTGCCTTATAAACCAGTTAAACCAAAGTAATGCAGAATTGTCATTATGAAATCATTTGCTGTTTAACAAGTCTTCCAAAAATTGAGTTAAGTACATTGATACATAACCTTTTTTGGACTTTTCACAGGAGAGTTGATCCAAAGAATAGCTGACTTAAACCTTTTTAAAATGACTTCTTATTATCCTATTCAACTTAAAACAACTTGAAGTATTCACTAGGATAACAGCTCTAAAAATGGCATTTTTTAGCTTTTTTAGTCAATACATTTATCTTTATATGGACAACATTTTCCACAGAGGTCAATGACCCAAAGTTAGAGAAGCTTAAACCTCACCATTTACTTTTCCAATGATTTTCTAATGCACTTTTTTGCAGTTATGTCCCAACATTATTATTATGTGGCATAATCCCCAGCAACCACTTAATATATATATATATATATATATATATATATATATATATATGAGGTTAGGGTTCCAACATCATCAGCCATCTGCTTGAATTGTATAACTGAACCATGATAACTACTACAGACTCTTCAAAGCAGTAATAATAAATAGAGAAATCAGTGACCAAGCGCAAAATCACTCTGTTGAAAGAGTTTATCTGTAACGCTGATTTCATGCACTAGCCCCCATTCTGACACACCGAGAGGTATTCTCTTCAAGCTTTTGCAAATGCAGCCGTGACATTGCCGTCGGAGATGGGAAAATGGAATTCTCTCAGATCACAGCGGAAACAAGCATGCAGAACCTAATCCATGCATAACCAATCATCTTTTCAATCTTCTTATTATGATAAGCACCGAAAAGCCATGTTTTGTATGTAGATCACCTGAACACATCGCTGCGAACTACAACTTGAAACTTTTAAAGGGGTGATGACTAAAATAATGATCAGCTCTGCCTTATGCAGGGATGGAAAACATCTTGAGAAAGCCAGTGTAACTAATAAAGCAGTAGAACCTGCAAGGACCCATGCTTAGAATCCAAAGAAGTGAGAGTGAAAGTCTTTAGAAAGCAACAAAACGTTCTACCTTTCCTGCGATGACCCTTGTCTTTCCATGACGGACGCTCGTGTGCCAGGCGGCGGTGGTCACGCCTTCTGCCCTCTGACCTCTCTGACCCCTGTCCCACCTGTGGCTGCTGCTCCTCCGGTGAGCAGGTGCAGCGACACTGGCAGCGGCCAGAAGCCTCCACCCAGGTGCACAAGCATGCCATCCAGAAAAGCCATGCTGAGAGATGCATCTTCAGATGGAGTAGCTCCTCTCAGGAACTCCCTTCTCTTCCTCGTTTCACGTTTACACAAGCATCTGAGGCGCTGGCTTCCCCTCAAGCGCCAACCCAGCGATCTAAATCTGCAGAACTCTTTCCCTCTGACCTGTGCTAAGTTATTCAGAGATTGCTATAAAGAATGTGTGTTTTTTTTAAAGAATGTTTCTTTATAATGCTTTGCGTTCACATTCCCTCCCTCCCTCTCTTGCTCTCTTGCTCCCTCTCCCTCTAACCCTCTAGCCCTCTCTGTTTTCTCTTTTGGGGGGGAAAGAAAGAAGTTGGAGGAAACAATGATTGAAAAACAAGTTGGAGACCCCATGCTGGGAGTGAGGGAGAGGAGGAGAAGGAGGAGAGGAGGAGAGGGACGGGGGATGCTGTCTCCTCCAACAACATCTGTGTCATTCGTTCTGCACGTCCCACAGATAGAGAACAAGGCCAGGACTTGGGGCCAGGAGCGGAGGGGAGGGGAAGGGAGAGAAAGGGGGGACGGTTGAGAGGAGAAGGAAAGGGAGGGGATGATGGGTTATTTCCATTTCAGTTCCATTAATCAAGTGTCTACTAGTTGACTGATCAAATCCTTCACAATGAGAACGTTTCTGCTTCTTAAAACATCAAATACCCCCCAAAACCCTAGAATCCTAGTAGTATTCTGGGTCTTGGGCAAGTAGGCATGCAGAGGCACATGCCAGCCTCTGCATTTAGAAGTTCGAGAAGTTTGGACCTAGTATGTAGGGGCAGTGAAAAACTTTGTTTTAATCAAAATGTAAGACCTTTATAAGTTCAGAAGCTCAAGCTAGGAGACAAATAATATTGTAATGGTTATACTTAAGCAATGGTGATGCTTTACTCATTATAGACTACAGAACTGAGTTCCATATTGTTGCTCTTGTTATGATTTACCTCCAAAATTGTAACTTTATATGTCAGTTTGTCATGCAAAGTTGTGATCATAAATAGAAAAATTGAGAGAAGAACTGAAGCAAAGTTCTTTGGATGAAACTAGCCAGTACAACTTGTTTGATTAAATCCTTTACAATTACAGTTTCTGCTTCTTAAAACGTCAAACCTCCCACATTCCAGGCACATTCCAGTGCAGTCCATGCATTTGGAGGTTATAGGGCAGTGAAGAATACTTTATTTTGTTATGACAAAATGCAAGACCTTTATAAGTTCAGAAGTAGCACAAGAGAAAAAGGAAATTATTATAAAGGTCATACCCAAGCAAGGAAATGCTTTAGTTGTCATAGACAACAGAATTGTACTGTGTTCCATGTCAATGCTCTTGTAATTTCTGCTAATGTTACTTTAAAAACAAGAATTTTTTTTTTCCCAAAATTTCTATTAGTCAGTTTCCCATGAAATGCACACATTATGTGATGAGTGGCTGATAAAAGTTGTAAGGTTTTCTCATACAGCGACAGTATAAAATAAAATAAATATAGCAAAGACCTTTGTATGAAACTAGCTGGTGCCTCAGCTGCTGTTAGTGTCTACTAGTTTATCGACCAAATCAGAATCAGAATCAAGCTTTATTGGCCAGGTATGCTTACACATACAAGGAATTTGATTTTGGTTACAGGAGCTCACAGTGCACAGTATCAGACAGACTTTTACATGTACTGAATAAAATAAAATAAAATTAAATTAAATAAAACGTGCATTCCTACCATCACTCACTCATACACACACACACTGGGCTTTACAATGACATTTCTCCTACTTATCACATGAAATCTTGCCAGAACTCTTGGTCTCAGACAACTAGACACTCTCTAGTCCCTGCATTTCTGCAACTTGCTACTCACTCAAAGGCCTTAGAGAGGCAAAGTGGGTGTGTTTTCAAACAAAACTGACCTTCCCCAATGCCTTTAGTAGCCTGCCTAGCGTGAAAGGCCCCGCTTTTGTTGTGAGGCATTCACAGTTTCCCAACTCAGGCTTTCTATCTCACACTCGGCTTTTATCTTCTTGGGGCCGATGAAAACGTTGAGCCATGCAGCCAAAATCGCTAATGCAACTGGAACATTTTCGATTGTTACCCAGAGGTTGTTTCGCTATAAGTGGACACTATTTTAATTTTCACACCCAAACATATCAATTAATCTGACAGCAGGCCCGTTGTGGCTTTTGATTGTGGAGAGGAAGAAGGACTTGAAAAAGGGCACAAAAGAGCCATATTTAGTTTGTAAAGTGTTCGTCCCAGTGCAAAAAGAGAGCCAGGAGAAATTTGTTCTTGCCTGTTCGCACAGTATGAGGCTCATACATCATTGTGGCTGAGTGATCAGAATCAAACAGGAGAGAGAAAGCGATTAGTCTCATACCGGCAGGCCCAGTGTCACTCTCTCCAGGCCCGCTGGTTCGCTTCAGTGTGAACACAAGGACCATGCTGGGCTAACAGGCCTGACCTGCTCTGGGGTTTAAAACCCACAACCTCCTGGCTAATTTCAGACCTTAGCCTACACAATGTGTGGTTAAAAGTTATTGAATGAGTGTGTCCTACCATACTGTCGATATCACACAATATCAAAAAGCCAATTGTCCTTTATATCAGGTCAACATTTCATTATGAAACCACCGATAAAAATGGCCCAGAATTACTAGCAATAAAACGTCTTTACATTAACATTACTACATCAGCAATAATACAGGAGCTAACAGTCTGGGGGGGACAATTTTCAGACATTTTGTGGCATAAACTATAATTATCATACCCAAGCACCAGAGATGTTTTGCTCATAATAGATCAAAGCATCTATCTTATTCTATATCATAGAATAATGAGTTGTATATCATTGCTGTCTGATGATAAGCTTGTATCTCCAAAATGCTATAATTATTTGAGTAGGAAAAGCATTCTCAGCGTAACATCTATAGTGGAACTTACACAACATGAAGGGTTTGCTTTTCCAATTTTTTAGTTTACTGACCAAATGTAAAAGATAACTAACTTTCTCAAGCATGTAAAACAAAACAACAACAAAAAAAAAACAGAAATAATGGCAATACAAAGTTTTCCTTTAGCAATGCTGATATGAAAATTGAGGGAAATGTGGCAACCAAGTTCTCTGCATGAAACTAGCAAGTGCCTCAGTCACTATTAGCATATTCATACATCATCTGTGATTCGTGCCCTGACCACCCATATCATCGCCTCACCAGGGGTGACCCCTTTATTCAGCTCTGCCCGCTTTCACGCTGTGCCCCCTGCCTGGCGTAGGTACCGCTGGGGTAAACATCCCCCACAATGCACTGCTTCCCTGTTGAGAACCGAAAAAGCCACGCTTCAACCCACCACAGGGCGTCAGGGCTGGGCAGCGAGGGTTTATAGCTGCCTCTGCTGACCCTCAGATACGGTCTTGATCTTTAGCCCAGGAGTATGAGCTATCGGGGTAATCCCCTCTGTGTGGGGAGAGAGAGATAGAAAAAGAGAGATGGTAAGAAAGAGAGAGAGAAAGTGAGAGGGCGAGAGCGATGGGGGATGCGTGAGGCTGTGACGGCACCTCAGGTCTCACACAATGGGACTAATGGTGCAGGGCTGAGAAGCAGTGAGAAAATCCACACTTCTATTGCCCAAAATACATCAGTCGTTGCCTGGGCAACCCCTTCCTGCCCATCTTGAAAAACACATTTCCAAGCCTTAAGCTTTAAGTGAAGGAATGTCACCCAAAGTAATCTTGATTCCCTCAGCCAGAGAGTGCTGTGCACTCCACTTAAACCTCATCTGTCCTCACAGACAGCACTTAAAAGTGACATCAGACATCTTACATTAGTTGTCTGTGCAATCTACAGTGATCTATCAGAGGAACTGATGGCAACACTTGAGATGTTTTGTAGATACTCACCTTGTCTTTAACTAAATCCTTACTAAGTTCAACCTAACTTTCAATCTAGCTTTAATATTCATCTCAACACCTAAACCTAACCTTAGTCCTGATTAAAATGCTGCTAATCAATTGGGTAACACTTTATTACTGCACTTTTCATGCTTTGTAGATATTTAAAGCTGCACTATGTAAGTTTTTTGTTAATTGAAAGAAGTAGCATTATTGAGTCCAGAGGGGGAAAAACCACACAAAAATGTCTCCTGTAAGGTTATCATTTTGGAGATACGAGGTGTTTTTCTGAAAACAGCATTTATATATATACATATAATTGTGCATCTTAGTCTATTCTGTAAATATATGTATATATATATTTACAGCATAGACTAAGATGCACAATTATAACACATTATCATCAAAGCAAGTGTTAGCTCTGGCTCCATATATGTCAAACTTGATTAAATTAAAGGCAAACAACTGTTGAGGATATTACCATCACTTCTCACTGTCAGTGTTGTTTAATGTAATAGGATACAGATGTAAAAACTGACCCTAGATCGGCTTGTTTACTCTGCATAGCATGATAGACCTGCTCTCCTGCTCTGTAAAGCATGATACACGATTCTCGGGGCTCGGGTTAGGACTGAAAAGGTCTTGGGCAGGCCAACAGGCTGCTAAGATGCAGAGAAAAAGGAGGTTGGGGGTGTGGGAGCAGGAGTTCTGCTTGAGTGGATCACAAAGGAGGATCTACTCTTCTCTTTCCCTCCCTCACTCTCTCTCTCTCTCCCTCTCTATCCTCCTCCCCTGCCCTGGAGCACCCACACCCACCACATCCTGAGCTAACACCCTTCTATCCCTGCACCTCTCTCTCTCGTGCTCTCTCTCTCTCTCTCACGTCTCTTTGTATGTCCAGCTGGCTGCGCCACAAAGGCTCCCGCTCAGACTCCCAATGAGCGCCGGTGCCCCGGACGCTTTGTTCGCCCCTTTTTCCCACTCCCTGGAGAGAGAGAGTCACAACCAGCATGAAAACCAACCAAGACTTGAGAGAGAGAGAGAGAGAGAGAGAGAGAGAGAGAGAGAGAGAGAGAGAGACATCTTCACTCTATGTCTATACTGGAGACACCGGAGTCACAAATTAGAAGATGGTTTTTTCCAAGTACTTTTGGAGCATTTCTATTGGTCCATTCATCATGAAAATTGAACTACAGTGTAAAGAGCAGCTGGTATTTTTAAATTAAAAACATAAATAAATTTTCATTAAAAAAGAATGAAAAATGGAGATACAAGGCTGTGTCCTGACAGCAACAATATTAAATGGTAGTTTATGCCACTGTGGTGTTATGAACAAGCATTGGCCAGTTATGATGCATGTCTATATTGGACATCAGTATGTGATAATCTGAGTTTTGTGTGTGGTAACGTTTTTTAGCACTATACAAAAGAATCATAAGGTTGCTTCTGTTGGTGAATGTACTGTGTTGCTAAGTGAGCATGCAAGAACATTCAAATTGAAACTGGATCAGTAAGTGCTTGTTACCAAATATAGACGTATTAACTACTCTGAACGTTTATCAGAGTAACAAAAAATGTGAGTGATGTGAGCTATATTCCCATATAAGTGTTTGCTTGATCAAAATGGTAGTTATTGACGCACACACATACAATAACCTTTAAATCATGTTCTTTACGTATCAAATAAAAGTCACAACAACACTGAAGATTCATATTATTAACAGAGAAGAGCAGCTTAAATGGCAGAAATTGATTCTAAATGACTGCTAGGAACTAATAATCGCCAAAATTGGAACCAGCAGTTTTTTTTCCAGATATGTGATCAACAGTCAGCAAATTTATTATTTAGATTTTTGTCAATCTAAAAACAGCCAGCTGATTTTTCACATACCTATTTAAAATGCCAGGTTAGTCCATTTAAGAGCAAATAATGTTATTTATATTGTGACTTTGGCTAATAGAAAAGTACTGGAAATATGCTAATAAGTTTAATGTGTTCATTTAGTCCATACACCTATAAATCGGTCAATTTTGCTGTGATAAAATTGGAATCAGCCACAAAAATTCATGATTGTTGTGTTCTTACTTATAACGTATACTGCTATATATGGCGCTGGTTATGAATGGCTTATATGTGTACAAACAATGCACACACATGCATTGCACCCACCCACACCCACCCAAACATGGAGCTCTGGCCTGTGGATCTGGACCCAACATCTTGTGTGCTCTACAAATGCAAGGTGTGTAATTTCATGATTCCATGGTCATGAAGGCTGGTCAGTGTAACAGATAACGTTCATTCCTCCATTCCTCCGTCCGTCCATCCACCCATCCATCCATCCATCCAAGCATCCATCCATCCACCCTGCACCCTGTTTCTCAAGCTCCGAGAGGTCCAGCAGAAAGCCTCAGTGTTGAGATGTGGGCCGGAACTAATAGGATTGGATTTGATTCATTAGATTCTCTTTCATCACACTGGTTGGAATTTCACTGCACGTCCCACTGAGCTCCCCCGTTCCTATTCTGTTTTTTTTAAAGGAGGTTGTGAAGACTCGGGGTGTGAGAGATCACATAACTGAGGCCAAATATTATACCCCCCATCCGCTTCATCTGATAAACAAACAAAACCGCACACCGACTGGGAATACTCACATATACAGCACCTGATAAAATGACTGTGTAGATAACACAGGAAAGCATTTTCATTGTAAGCTGATATATGGTTACAGTCCTGACTGTTATATCCTAAACTGAAAGAATGGAGAATTTATTAGATTCAAATGTGTCGTTTATATATATCGTTTATAATATCGTTTTCAACATGAATACAATACAATTATGATACTGTTAGTACTAAAAAAGAGATGTCATGTGTTGTGTTTGTGTGGAAGTGATGTACACATTTGCATCACTTTTCAATGTTAAACACAATCTCACCAGAACTGTAGAAGACAGATGCAGTTGCTTGGAAGAGCCTGGCAGTTTAGAATTTAATGGTGCAATCTTAGATTTCATTGTTTGGCTATTTTTCCATTTCATTGAAAATGGAAAGTTGAGCTAAAAGGATCAAAGAGTTTCAGACTGAGACTATTTTCTCTGAAAACCCTTTTAAACACCAGCCTAAAAACATGTGGTGACGAGGATGATTTCATCACTGATATTACATTCCGTCGCTGTCCACAAGTATCTCCAAAATAGTAACTTTACAGGAGAGAGCAAAAACACTTTTACATTTCAGTGTAAGTTAATGTAAAGAGATTCTTTTCCAAGTGATTTTAGAGCATTTCTATTGGTCCATTCATCATGAAATTTTCACACAACATAAAGGACAGCTGGTGTCTTGAAATGATGTAGAAAACTAAAAATCGGTAAAAAGACATTTTAAAAACAGGTACAGTGTCCTTTACAACAGCTTATTTGCACAGATAAATAACTTTAATTAATATTAATAAAACATATCTATAGCATGTAGATGTGGGTGCATTTAACATGAGTTCTCCATTACAGTGATTAATTCATTTTAAAAATGATGAGGTCCACGTTTGCCGTTTGTGTTTAGGTGCCAAAACAGTCATAATTTGTTTTTACATGACTATTTTCCAACCTCTCTTTGACTGTTAGAATTAAATAGGCTGTTTTTGTCACTGCATCTTTAAGACTGTTCTGTGTAAATGAAACATCATTCTGATTGGCTGTGTCTCTTTCAAAAAGCAGCTCAGACTGACGCTAAACTGCTGTATAGGTGGAGATACGTAATTGTGATGAGGTAACACGTTTTTGAATGGATAAATTGAAAATGGATTTTCTTAGATTCAATTCTGAAAAATGATTTTAAAAAATAAGTTCACTTTTTCAAAAGTTACGAGAGCTAAATGACACACTGATCCCATAATCTCCCAGAAATATTACAGCATAATAAGGAAAAAGAGGCTAGGCTGGCTTTACGTGGTGAGGTTTTCATATAATTTAGGTTATGGGCTGCATGTAACATAATTTCCATGCAATTAAAAAGCTACACAAAACAGTGAAAAATACTCACTGTCACATATAACAACTTATTATCTTATTATTCCACTTGTCAGCAAGATCAGCATATTGTATTCTTCTTACAGCCTATCAAAACATCCTGGCTATTTAAAACCATCCGCAACAATATCTTGAGCTCGCCATTTGTAATAACGTTCACTCTTTGGATGCCAAAGGAATGTAAAATTAGTTCGATAGTTAAGCTAACGATGTAAGATTTAGAAAAATGCTAGCTACATAAGCTAATTGGTTACTAGCATATAAGAAATGTTATTTCAATTGAAACTAGAAGAATAAAGTTTATGAATGAACTTTAAGATGGCTTTAAAACCACTGCAACGGTATCCCAGATGCTTGCTAAGGTGCTGCTGTGCTGTTGTTGTGGTATTCCAGGTGGTTGCTAATGTGTTGCTATGGTATCCAGGGAATGGTTAAGTTGTTGCTAGACCATTGTGTGGTAATCGAGGCGGGTGCTAAGGTGTTAGGCTGTTGCTGTTATCCCAGGTGGTTGGTGAGGTGTTGCTAGGCCAGTGCTATGGTATCCCAGGTGGTTGCTAAGGCGTTGCTTGGCCTTTGCTATGTAGGTTGGCTTTGTCAAGCCAACTTAATTGTATCATTTGAAATCAATACATGGTACATTATCACCATTCAATGAAATGTATTTCACAAATTTGAGATGGTTACATCTCGCGAGGCTGTATTAAGTTTCAAGAGAATTGCGGGAGGCTTTACATTACACAACGCAACTGAAACTTCTTTTTATGTAAGTTTCAAGCCACTATAGTTGCATTAAACGTTCATCATGTAAAGCCAGCCTTAAAGATATGTTTTTCACATCTTTCAGATTCTATCTCTAAATTAATTTACCAATAATGTTTCTGGCAGTTTGAACCAAATAGCAACAAAAAGACTGAATGGAACCTTTCAGTGTCTCTCAAAGATGTGAAAGTGTTTAAGGTGAGATGGAACAATCTTGTCTTTATTGCAAACACTGAACCTCAGCAGCTTCCTAATGTCTTCAGAATGCAGCAAAGACACTACACATGCAAAACATTTCATGTGAAGAAAGCACTGTAATGATGTCCATCTCCAAGTGTGCTTCCTTTAGAGATGTATGAAATTGAAGGCAAACATCTGATACAACAAAAACCCCTCACAGAGCTTTGCCTTGTTACGATCAAAATAATCAACTTGCACAGCTTGAAGTTCTGTTGAACCGCCCAACTTTGCTCCCTGCGTTTTTTTGTTGCATTGTGCGGAGAGCGAGACGGTCTCTTAAAGAACGCTTCCACTGGGCCAAATTAGCATGTCAATATGGTGCGGAGCTGATGAAATTTGTCTGGTTTGTGTTGTCAACAAGCACAATGTGGCGTTGTAATTGATCAGTTAACAGAGAGCTCTATCAGTACACCTCAGAACTACATCACAGACATACCAGCTACTGTGCACAGTCGTGGTTTTATTCAAAAGACTATTTCAAATTAACCAATAAAATACTACACAACTTCATCAAGAAATCTCATATGAACAAATACACATGAAATGACTTGCACAGATTTTTCTATCATTGTTATGTTAACAAAAACAGTGTTTTGATGTGAAATGGTGCACTAATACAGATTTCTTTAAAGTGATGGTGATGGGAACCAGGGGTCATGCTGTCTACAATACAAATATCATGGACTCATTGACTACATATATGATATTTACACTCAATGACTGTATATGTGAAATATATGATATATACACTGAATGACTGTATATATGATGGAAATTACACATTCATTCATTGACTGTGTATATGATGTAAATGATATATACACTCATTGACTATATATGATACATACACTTATTGCCTGCAACATGCAGACACTGTACATAAATAATTTTATTTACTATCCAACATGACCAGTAAACAAGTCTTCTGAGTTTTTATATGTAATGCTGATAAGGGTAAACATTTGGAATAATAAAGAAAAACGTGAGCACTATTTTTCCTTCATGATGCCAGGATGTACCTTACCGCCTTGAATGTACTTAAAAATACGCTGTACACCAAAACAAAGTCTCAGGGATCATGCAACATATTCATAGCCATTTAGTGGAATGACTTTCAAAGAGGAGGCTATTGGAGCCATTCATATTTCAGATGTCTGGCTCCACCATTATGAACAATTTTTTTTTGTAAGTTTCTCTAAAATGGCACATCACATCAAACCTGATGCTGAATGGCTTTATTTACATCTTAATGACCTAATTAGGCAGAAATATTAAAGAACTGGTGAAATTTATAGGTTGAAAAGTAGAAAAATAACACTTACAATCAATTAAAACAATATTTACACTGAAAATTGCCTTGATTTACATGTGTACATTTTACAAATCTTATCCACAAGAATAAAATATAATTTTGTCTTTCAGTTTGTTTAACATTTGCAGTAACTGTGCTGATGTAATTAGTAAATTCAAAGCATCACTTTTTCAATGTACATTAGCCTTAAATCTTGAATGCACATCATTGTTTTCAGCAATGTAATTAACAGTCCCCTTGTGTTCTGCACAATCGGACATAAGTCGGTGCTTCTGATTTGGACAGCACTAGGGGAACACTGGAGGCTCTTGTAGGACCCTCTCTTCTAAAGCTGGGCCCATTGACAGTGGCTGAGCCAGACAGGCCCTCTGGGTCCGTTGGGGTTTAGCATGTGCCAGTCTCTGTTCTAGTGGGCTCTCACAGGCTTGGCATACACTGGCTCCAGGAGGTGGAAGGGCAAGAGAGTGAACAGAGCTGCCAGGAACACCACACTCACTATAGACAGCAGGACATAGCGGCCAATAAAGAATGTGTCCACTATCTGAAACAAAGCAGAGGGAAGCATTATACATTTATAAATGTGTTTCCTGAATAACCTGAATAGGACAATGCTACGACAGAAATCCTTATTTAGAAGCAGGGGAGAAAGTCAGATTTGTCCACTAGAGGTCAGTAGAACACCTTCATGAGGAGCAGGAAGCAAAAAGTATCCCACTTTAGTTCTACCAGTCTTACAAAAACTCTGAGATGTAACCTTTGTAAAAACATGCTATAGATACACTTGGCTTCTGTTTAGTTGTTTGTACAGAATGAACATATGTAAGTCCCTCCTTTGGGAGTTGCTGTATTGCACAGTATGGCAAACAAAAGAACAATCGCTTTTATCTTAAGCTGAACAATTTGGAGCTTTGCAAACTCTATGGCGGGTTCCCAGAGTCTGAGACCACTAGTGAAAATGCTTCTATTATACATTCTTTTTTAACTAAATAAAAAACTTGAAGCATAACAATTTGAGTGAAAAGTAGAAATGAAATTTTAACAGGAATTGCAGAAGATCTTAGTATCTTCTTTTTGTTTTAAAGACGTGTACTCTGGGAATGACTACATAAATTTGTGTGGAAGCCTCTGATGAGCAGATCGAATCCTCCTGAGAGATGTCTGAACATGTGCTTCAATGGAAGAAATAACACTAATAAGAAAATCGACATTTTTTTGTACAAAGGCTTACATTTGAAGAAATAGAGCAGAATCTAGAATATATTTTGCTTGTCCTTTTCATTGTCTCGAAACTTTCAAAATTCTAAACGATTCTATTCATTTCCAGGCTTGAATGAAAAAAACATTCCCAGATTTTCACTGTGATTTTGGACATTTGGACCCCACTCTGATTATTTCCTTATGA
This sequence comes from Colossoma macropomum, assembly GCF_904425465.1. Classification (NCBI taxonomy): domain Eukaryota; kingdom Metazoa; phylum Chordata; class Actinopteri; order Characiformes; family Serrasalmidae; genus Colossoma; species Colossoma macropomum. The sequence continues at coordinate 35,511,318 of NW_023494804.1, forward strand.
AAGTGAAATATGAAATTGTGTCTGCATATGCACAAAATAGTTTTCAGATTAATATGAAAGTCACTGTGTGCACAGTGCATGTAATGCAAATTTTACAATACAATATTGCCATTTTCACATTAATACAATGCGTTTTATGATCTAGAATTAGGACAGAAAAGCTAATATAACATCTGCATTATTTATTTCATATTATTATTTTTTTCACCCCATAAAAGACAACAGTGCTTGTAAAAGGGATAACTTGCATAATACTAAATGAACAAACAAAAAAAACTATATAAAGTAATATAAACAAAATACAAGGTATATATTACACGTTACATGTAAAACAAGGCTACATCCCTAAATTAAACAAACTGAGCTTTACAAGTTCATTTACAGCAGTTTAGAGTCAGATCTTATTTGTCTATATGAAGTGTGGCACTGATGTTTTTGGCTGAAATGAGTATGAGAGTGAAGTTTTTCACAGTTCAGAGAGCCGCACAGTGGAGTAATTTTTACATTGAAGGTTATTCCTTTCAGGAATATCAGGGATTGTGTTAAATATCGCACATTTGATAGCGTGAAATCTAACTGTATTCGATTCACAGAGCATATCGTCTCGTGAACCTGTCTCAAAAAAAAAAAAATAAATAACATTAACATGCACATTGTGACAACTCAAAACAATATTGTGTATTGTGTACTTATGGCAGCAGCCATCCCTAAAGGCCTGGGCTAATGTATGTGGGCCTGATCATAGGAAAGCTACCTTAAGAACCGTGCCAGGGAGAAAGAGGTGTGAGAATGAAACAGTGACTGTTTGTGTGAAACAGTCGGAGTGGGGGAAAGAGAGAAAGAGAGGGAGCGAGTCCGTGTCTGTTGTGTGTGAAAGAGAGCGAGAGAGAATGGGGGAGGGCGTCGTCTCCAGTGAATGCAGTGTTCTCTCGTTTAACGCATCTCACTTTCTAATTTGCCAATTAGCCGGCTAGCGAAGCAAAGAGCGGAGGCCATGTTTTATTAATGCGGCGTTGAGTGTGCCGTGCCCAGCTCCTGTTTGGGGCCAGCCTAATTGGCACTGTGATATGTTTTTGTACAACAGCAAGGGCTTAGCCATTTCTTATACAGCAGACGGCCACTTATCAGGAGAAGCAGACGATCTGCTCAAACTTACTGCAGCCAGCAGAAACAGGGCTAGCTTCAGTGTGGCTAGCTCTACACATAAAAACACACTGCTCTACAATAAAGAACCAGTCTAAAGAAGCATATTATACCGACTCTACATGCAGAACTCTTTTTGTTTGTAGCTGAGATCTAAATTAATCTGTTTAAAGCCCTTCACTTGTCTACATCCAAAGCTTTTGAGGTGTCGTTTCTTGTGTGGAAGCACATAAACATCACAGTAATGATGAGGAAACAGAAGAAAACCCTGACCCAAATCAGCATCACCACAGCAAAGTACCCTGTGGATCTTACAGTATGGGCTAACGCTCAGTGATGAATTACAAATGAGCCGACGCAACTGCGTGCCGAGACCCCATTGGCTGCACTAAAAAGAAGTCGTGTTGTTTAGGCCTTGTGAATTTTTTCAAAGCTTTACAACATTTTTTTTTTCTTCCAGTTAACAATATTCCACTGTGTTTTCTATTCTAATCTCAGGCTGAAAGGCTGAAAGGTAAACTGTGTGGTTTGTATGTGTGCGTTTGGCAGTGAGGTGCAGTGGTTTTGGCAGAAGCACACTGGGGGAAAATGCTGCTGTGTGTTTGTGCTACTCTGCTGCTGGAGAGAGATAAACCACACCAGGTCTTTTGTGTAAAACACACACACATATTACAATGCAAGCAGCATGACAATTAGAGAACCTTCAGCACTTCAAACCACGTTTGATAAAATTCTACATTTTTACCATTCGAAGAAGAATTGTGTGGAACGTCTAAATGCTGGCACTGGCTGGTTTTGTGGATTTAAAGAGTGTAATGCTATTTTCAGTGTGGTTTACATCTGTGTAAATATTGCAGACATACCTGAAAAGAGGTCATCCTCTGTTTTTTGCGCTATTGCCCTGCATGAGTGTAATAGTAGAGCTTTGTGTAAGTGGGTAAAGTAGCCTAAAGCCACACTGAAGTAAAGGTATTGTTACTAGTGCTGAAGTACATGAACAGTCTCTGTCTCAACATCCTTTTATCTTGGTCTTGTCTCAGTGTAAGTTGGACTTGGAAGTTGTTTTCGAGACTAGCCGAGTGCGATGCCACTGTCTGAGGTAATTAGAAACGGAACTTTTTTCCCCCCAGTGCCCCCAATTTGCCCTACAGGTTTTAAAAAATCTTCACTTCCAAATCCTTTTCATGATGGCTTAACTGGGTATTACTTGTCTGCTGATGTTCACTGGTTACAAAATTCAAGTTGAAGGTTATTATATGTCTTTATTTTATAATATTGAAAATTGAGGTATGTTGTTTGGTTTATATTCAGTTGACTTTAGGTGGTTATGGAGAACAACCTGACCATCATTTACTTTTAAAGTCACAATGCAAAGTTGCACTAAGACTATAATATAATAATAATTAAAATAATAATAATAATAATAATAATAATAATAATAATATGTATGTGGACAAAAGTATTGGGACACCCCTCCTAATTATTAATTTCAGGTGTTTTAGGCACACTCACTGCTAACAGGTGGATAAAATTAAGCACATAGCCTTACAGTCTCGATAGGCAAACACTGGCAGTAAAATGGGTTGTACTGATGAGCTCAGTGACTTCAAACATGGCACTGTCACAGGATGCCACCTCTGCCAAAAGGCAGTTTGTAAATTTCTGTCCCGAGTGTCTATCCTCTGTTAATTCACTCACTAAAGAGGTCCAAATTGCCTCTGGAAGCAACATCAGCAGAAGAACCGCACATTAGGAGCTTCACGTAATGGGTTTCCATGGCCGAGCAGATGCACACTAGCCTAAGCTCAAAATGCACAATGCCAATCATAGGGGGGAGTGGTGTAAAGTACGCCGCCACTGGACTCTGGAGGCGTGAAAATGTATTCCATGGAGTGACAAATCATGCTTCTCTATCTGGCAGTCTGATGGATGAGTCTGGTTTTGGCAAATGCCAGGAGAACATTACCTGCCTGACTGCAATGTGCCAGGTGTACAGTTTGGTGGAGGAGGGATGATGCTATGGGGTGTTTTTCAGGGGCTGGTGCTTGACTGGCCTACATAGAGCCCTGACCTCAACCCCATCCAGAACCTTTGGGATGAACTAGAATGGAGATTGCGAGCCAGGCCCTATTGTCCTAGATCAGTCTCTGACCTGACAAATGTTCTTCTGGATTAATGGGCATCTCCAAATTAAGCAAACTGAGCTTTATATGTTTGTTTACAGCAGTTTGCAGTCAGATTTCATGTTTCTGTACAAAATGTGGCACTGACCTTGTGGCTGAAATGAGTGCGAGAGGTAATATTCTAATGTGGCTCAATCACTCACAGCAAACTGCAGAATCCAGGACTCTTTAACACCGAGTAGCTATCAGAAACTATAAACGCCCATGTCAAGCTATTTGTTTTACCTGTTTTTGAATCACAGGTTTTTACTGAGAGCTACGCAGTGGATGTTATTTTTATGTTGATGTTTAGTCCTTTTAGGAATATCACTGATTGTGTTAAATACAACTACAGCGACCACTGCCTGTAGCATGCATTTTAAAGCATGAAATTTAACTGTATTCAATTCACATCTCATATCGTCTCTTGACCCTCATATCAGAACTAAATATTAACACCTACATTGTGACACCCCTAATATTGTGTATCATGAAAATTTCTTAAAGGCCACAACTACAACGAAGCTTTATAAATTCTGTACCTTGTGTCTTGTCTTGCTGAAATGAAGTTGTACATGCTGAAGAGATGAATACTAACTCGCCTCTAATGATGAGATGGTCTTGACTCGTCTCTAATGATCTTGACTACAACATTAATTGTTACATCAATAAAATAATGATCCAAGTACAAGTAAACATAGCTATTAAAGAAGGCACAATAGTGCCTTTTCTTTTCTTGTATCGGTCGATACAGATCCAATTTGTTTCTTTTAAAACCACTGTGCTTTAAAACGAGCTAATCTTAAACGAAGCACATCCAAAAATCCGACATTCAATTAGACTGTGCTGTCGGAACAAACTGCTGTACAATTCAGTCTACGTTTGTTACAGGATGGGACAAGATTCCTTCATTTTTTACTCTAATATCTAATCCAACATTTTCTGCTGATTTTGTCCTGATGCTGATACCTCGTATCAGATCTATACCATCTCCAGTAGGGAAGTGAGAAGACCTTAACTCAAAACCTGGAACTTTTTAATTCATCCAGCATCTATCAGAATAGGAACTAAAATTTTTAGGTGCTATTCTTCTCTTTTTGGATCCTTTTGGTGTAACATAAAATGCTAAAGTTTGAAAATGAGGGGTGTGAGCAACAGCAAAAGTGCTAAAGAACAAAATAAAATGAATAAGAAAACAGAATGAAAAGAAGTAAGAAAAATAGAGCACAAAGTTGATTCATTTCCCTCTCCTCATCAGAGCAACTGTAAAACTATCTTTTCAAAATTCTTTAAAAAGTACAAATTCATCAAAATTTAAGTACATGGAATTCAGTAATACTAACATATTTCTGGCTAGCATAAACATCTACAGTCTAATGTAAGGTCATTGTCTTAATACACCAATTTAAATGAATAACATTCAAGACACAATACTGTTCTATGCCATTGACTTGAAAGGCTAAATGTTTGAATACAGTTTTAATAGGAAGGACAGAAGTGCAGCCTTTAAGTCAACATGTCTTCTATCTTTAAAATCAAACGCACTGACCTGTGTTTCTTTTACAGGGGACGGGACTTCAGCAGCTCGTGGGAAAAAGACGAGGATCAAGGTGATGGTTAAAGCCAAAAGTACTATGGGGATCATCACCAGTCTGATGAAAAAAAAATAGTATTATTAATTTTTTAAAAATACCCACAAATTCACACAAACATGAACGCTAGCAAGGCTCCATCACTAGCCGAACACTGAGTGAAGAACAAGCAAGGGATTAAAGAACCACATAAACATTCATTTTCATAAGTAGACTACACTTTAAATTAATGACACTGACAGCATGAAATGAGCTAAGAAATTAACAGCATGGCACCTACTATCCACACATTTTTTTCCCCAAAATGCTCAGTTAGGAGCGGAACAATTAAGACATTTAACCTCCTGTGAAGAGAAATGTGAGGTATGTGTTAAATCTACTACTACTAAATTATTTAACATATTAAGCTGGAAAAGTACTTATTGTTTACAAATAGATATATCTGTAATGTTTCATTCACCACTAAAATTGTTTTCCATGTTTGATGCCCCTTCATATTAGCAGTGATAGATATTTTCATATTCCCCAATAAATATTCCACAACAGTAATGGGCATTTGAAATGTCTGATGTTACATGGTAATGCTGACTAAACAAAGCTTGTTCTGCTCTGCACTTAAGGCCTCAAACAGCTTAATGGCTGTGTTTCTAAAAACACTGAAAACATTCATAGCCTTAAATGCCTTAAAGTGTCCATTTTGAGGCAATATTTTTAAAATAAAAGTTTGATTCAGCACATAAACAATGTTAAAGTTTTAAAATACTGTGCTCTGTGAAACTAAGCTAATAAAAATGTCACCAAAAACCAAAGCATTAACATCAGGGGTGCCCAATGCTGATCCTGGTGATCTACCACCCTGCAGAGTTTAGCACCAACCCTGATCTCACACACCTGATCCAGGTAGGCCTTCAGTGGAATCCAAATGTCAGGTGTGTTGGATCTGAACTTTCCAGGGTGGGAGAGCTCCAGAATCAGGATTGGTCACCTCTGATATACCTATTTCTGCGTACAGCCCACAGCAGTTCAGCTCTGCTGATTCACATGATTCCCAATGAAGTTATAAGGAGCGTGTAAGACTCAACTGCTTTGTGGCCAATGAGACCAATCAGAACAGAGACAATTTACATATATTAGTATTAGCTGTTTCTCCTAAGAGATAAAGAGGGATTGGGAAACTGTCATGTAAAAATGATGAATTATGTAACTGCCACATAAAACCGCACAAATAAGTGGACTGTGCTGGCGGTGTGGGGATTAGGACGTTGTCCCTTCAAAGGCCTCACTACAAAGTTAGAACCACAATTTGTGATTAATGTGAGAAAAATGATTAGTTATCTAGTTTCATTGCTTATCACTCTTAAAAACGATCGTTCTTCAAGGATTCTTTAGTAAAGGTAATTGTTCTATTTAGAACCATGAGTTCTATATAGGACCATTTGCAGATCTTTAGATTGATGGTGAATGTGTTGTATATAGCACCAAAAAGTGTTCTTCTGTTGTTATGATGTCAAGCTTGTAACAACAGAAGAACCCTTTTGGTGTTATATAGAACCCTGTTCAACAAAGTTCTATACAGAAATCATACACAACACGTTCTCCATCAATCTGAAGAATCATTTCACCATGCAAAGAACCATTTAAGCATGAAACGGGTCTATGGAGAACTCATGGTTCTGAATAGAACCATTGTCTTTACAAAGGAACCCTTAAAGATCCATCTTTTTTTAAGAGTGTGGTGCCGTTTCAGTAACTCACTTTGTTGGAGCGGAGGCTCGAGACAGAAGGAGGCCGAGAACCAGAGTCACGATCCATATGAGGGCAATGAGGAAAACTCCGGTACCGACACCCAGAACCGCTCCAGCCATACCTCACCTTTCCTCACCTCACCTCACCTGCTACACGAACGAAGGTATGAGCTAAACACCGTTCAAACAAGTCTCATCTAAAGCCAGTTTGAGCAGCTGGCTTTACGTCAGTGTTAAGTGGTTAGGCTTCGCTTAAACTGTAATCTAATGAAAAATAAGTAAACACAACAGCGAGCTAGCCAGCTAACCTAGCCGAGTAACCGTCTGGAACGTATTAATCACCTAGCTTTTTTCTCGTAGGCTAAATTAGCCATTTCTGCTTCTGCCTGATTGTCTCACTGATTCTCGACTTCGTTAGCTACGTTTGTCTGTACGAATTCATATTTCTGGGAGTCGAAGCAAAAAAAGTCTATCGTAACTGTTTCTCCCTGGATACAAAGCGGCGTCATACAGTACAGCCACACTTCCTATGTTACAAAAACAGCCAATCAGAGCGTTTCTTACTCACATGAACAGGATGCTGGGAGTTGTAGTCCATTTTTACGACCACAGAGATGCAAGAGAAGCGGAGTAGTAATGTCAGATCATTTTTATTTGCTTTAATTGTGCATTTAACCGTTCATTTGCATCATATCAAGCAAATATTAAATCGGTTTAATTTAAAACATGTTTTAAACAACAGTAAAAGTGAAAGACTTCAACGAGGTCTCTGAAACAGTGTGGAATAAATGGACTTGTAAAATAAAGTCTATAGTAAATTTTGGTAAATTTGCACAGTTACTGTTAACAGTTTGCTGCTGGACACTACACAAGTATCAAAACTTAATATAAGATATTTATCGTATTAAAATAGTATGCAGAGGCAGACTTTTTTGAGACTTGTATATTAAACAGCAGTATAAAATAGCACTATAGAAATCATCTAGTTTCTTATAGTATTACTATAGTATGGTATTTTCTTAGGGTTAATAGATTGAAAATATAAACAGCATAAACAGACTACCATAACCTTACCCCAAGGTTTTGTAGCCTCTCAAACAGATCATGTCTTTTAATACTTCTTATTGTATCATATTGTTTCATGATATATCATATCGTATTGTTGCATCATAGCTAGCGGTTAGTCTGTTAGCTCTGAGCTTACACATGTTAGCTCATGGCTGCAATGGCATGTTCACTAATCTGTACACACACATTACCCTTCTCTGTCAGTCGGTGGATCTAGAAGAAAAAAGTTCAGTAATTTTTATATATGATATATGTTGTTGGGAGTGGGCTTAACACATACAAGAAATATTAATGCAATATTACAATAAATACCACCTTTATTTGAGAAATGAACATAAAAATAAATGTATTTTTTGTTATACCTCAGCTGTCATTCTGTTCAAAAACTTGTTATATTAAAGATTGCACTAAGTACTGTCACCTCACAGCAAGAAGGGCCTGGGTTCGATCCCCCAGCCGGGCGACCAAAGTCGTTTCTGTGTTGGAGATTGCAAGTTTACCCCCGGTTCTGTGTGGGTCTCCTCTGGGCGCTCCGGAGGGCCAACTGGACATGCTAAATTGGCTCTAGGTGTTATTGTTATCTGTGTGTCTGCACTGTGATGGCCTGGCCACCTGTCCATGGTGTGTCCTGCCTTCCACCCAATGAGCGTTGGGACAGGCTCCAGCATGAGCAGCTTAGAAAATGTGTGCATGTGTGTACAACTCCAAATTATAAATTCATGTAGATATATTATGTATATTATTATAGAAGTACTGTACAACAATATATTATAGATCAATAAAGACACTGTTTTATATATATATATACTCATATATATATATATATATATATATATATATATATATATATATATATATATATATATATATATATATAAATATATATATATATATATATATATATAAAATAGGAGTATTGTACACTGTATAATAAATTATTAGAGACACTGTATTATAGGTCCACATGTACTGTACAACACTAAATTATGGATTATTACAGACACTATATGACATATATTATAATAAAAGTATGGTGCAGCACTATAGTTAGCTAAGAGTCTTATAGTATGACTATAGGTGTAGGTTTGTAAGGGTAAGAGCATCAGAAGCAGGGCTGTCTGCCTTCTCGGTCTCGTCACTGTCACATTTTCAGCGCGCGCCGACAGGGGGCCAGCGGACTCCACACGGCGGAGCAGCGCGAGACTGGACTGAGCGCTTTCCGTACAGCACCGAGAGAGGAGCCGCGGAGGTGCTGCAAAGGGGGGTACGGGAGGCAGAGAGAGAGAGAGAGAGAGAGCGAGAGAAAGAGAGAGGGAGGAGGAGGAGGAGGAGGAGGAGAAGGAGGAGGGGGGTGGTGGGAGGGGTCTTACATGGCAGACGTCACTAGTTGTGTAGGGGAGTATAGGCTGTGTTGTCAGCCTGGTGTCAGTCTGATGAAGATTGGCATTCAGGTAAGCTGTCATTCATTTTCAATGTCAGACCGCAGAAGCTAACACTCCAGCATCTTTTTTTCTCTCTCTCTCTCTCTCTCCCTCTCCCCCTCTCATTACAAAAGGCAGGACATTATTCATACAGACAGGGCCATGGACGAGGGAGAGCAGGGGCGAGAGAGAGAGAGAGAGGGAGAGAGAGAGGGAGAGAGAGAGAGGGAGAGAGAGAAGGAGAGAGGGGTGAGAGAGCAGAAGAGAGGAAGAGAGCAGGAGGGAGGGAGACAGGGAGGGGAGGAGGGAGAGAACGAGAGTGATAGAAGGAAGAGAGGAAAGAGGGAAACGAGGGGAAGATACGATATTTGGAGGCGCGTTAGGATTCTTGGATGCTTGTTTTGCTCCTTGAAGCCTGTGGACTTGTGAAATGTGGTAATTCTCTGTGCGGCTGGGCTGTCAAAAACAATCCTTTGGTCATGAGGCTATTGGTCTGATAGCGGCATGAGGCAGTCATTTCTAACGCACTGTGGCATCTAGCAGGAGGCTTTTTTATTCAGAACACTTTTATTGTCTGTTTAAGTCCTTTTTTTCTTCGTTTCAGTCACTAAAATGCTGTATGTTTTGCTGTCGAGTCTCACTCTGAGTGTTTTGAATAAGAGTAACGGTAGGCTAGTCGGTTAGCTAGTTAACTAACTGTTTTAGCACCAAGTTGATCGCTGTCTGCATTTTTTTGTGTGTTTTCTGACTACAGTGCCTTATTCTTTGTTAGGCTATTTCTGCATGGTTTAATGTGTGGTGAAAATAGCGCTTTTACCTTTTTTTTTCTTTCTTAGTTCTTTTTAACGTGAACTTTTTTTGGCCACTGCTAGTAAATAACGCCATGGCGAGGAAGACGGCATGCATCCATACAGAACTGTTCATTTAAGATATTTCTTTATTTCTGTTTCTGTATTAACTAGACATTTAATGTGCTCTGGTTTTCACTGAGATACCTGAAAGTTAATTTACGGTAATAATGGACTTGACAGCATCTTGAGTTTCTAATGACGTTTCTTTTTCTTCTGTGTAAATTTTTTTCATTGTTTCTCATTGTTTGCTGTTCATTAGTCTTTGGGAATTTGTATTAATTGCATATAAAGGGTTTTACACCTTTGTTTTCTTGTTTTACTTCAGTGTACTTTTGTGGAAAAGGGGGTTCAACTTCCTTTTAGTGAAACTGGTGAAAAAGTCCACCTGTACTGTAAGTACTCCCTTCAAAAAGATGGTTCTTCGAGGGTTCTTTAGTAAAGGGAATAGTTCTGTTTAACCCAGGAGTTCCCTATAGAACTATTTTGTGGATAACGGTGAAATCGTTCTTCAGATTGATGGAGAATGTGTTGTGTATGGTTCTGTTTAGAACTTTTTTGAAAATGGGTCTATATAGCATTAAAAGGGTTCTTCTATTTTTACAGTGTCAAGTTTGTAATAGCAATGGCAGAACCCTTTTTGGTGCTACAGAGAACCATTTTCAAAAATGTTATATACAGAAACACATACAGTATGATTCTAGATAGAATACTGGGTTCTCTTGGTTCTAAATAGAACCGTTCCCTTTTGCTACCTTTGAAGAACCATCTTTTTAAGGGTGTAGAAAAGTTCTCTGGTAAAATTGACACTTTTTACTACATTAAAACACCTCTTAATGAAAAATGGCATTCATGTGATTGACTAGGGTGCTTGGTGTATAATATATAATTTAAAAGTATGGTTAATATGTAATAAATTAGAATTAATATGAGTTAGCGTGTTAGCCAGAATTCCGGTCCTTTTCATTTTATTAAATGTATTGGATTATAAGAAATTTAGACTGCCCCCCCCACCCCCTTAACACTTATAACATATAAATATATTCTAATAAATACTGCCATGTGTGTAGTTTTGACACAACACAGTTTTGTGAGTTCGTGAGCTTCATTTCTACTTTAGTTTTCAGTGCGAAATTATGTCATGCTGTTGTGTTCAATGTATTACTCAGCAGTAAATACAGAAAAAAATAAATCAACTCTTATCTTACATCTACCAACATCATGTTTTTGTACTTAAGTTGCATCAAAGCGACCCAGATGATATCCTGTGTTTGGTAGCCATGACAGATATTATAAAAGCTATTAAAGAAGCATAATTCTGTGTTACTGACACGGGGATTGCATTGCGCACATAACCCTGAGAGTCTTCCCATGCCGTTCAGTGTCTGACACATGAGTCCATGCCTTCTGACTGTCAGAAAAGCTGGATGAGGAATTTCTCAGCATGAGAAGGAGGGAGTGTGTGTGTCTGTGCGACTGTATGTCCCTTTGTCCTCTCAAAGGCAGGCCTCTGATAATCAGGTATTGTGTTTCAGTGGTTTGGGCTATCATGAGGCTGTGATATTTTGGTTGGTGGTGGTGGGGGGGGGTGGTTGCTGTTCAGTGCCAATTTAAATGCTGAGATCCCTGCTGTGATCTTAATTGATGATACGTGTCATGGGACAAGCCACCCTTGGGCAAAACTGCAAATATATAAAAAAAAAATACCCAAGTTTATTTGCATATTCTCATTGCCTGAGTCAGGAGCAAATTGCAGGCTGAGGTGCAATTCATGCGGTCCTGCAGCTTTTCGTTCTAATCACTAATAAACTGATTCGGTCTTGCCTTGATGAGGGCCGTAAACAGAGTGGAAACAGCATATGTTATAAACCAATTTGCGCACTTATGCACGGCCATAAAGCTATTTAGAAAATTGAGCTTGGCCTTAGTGTCTGTCATTTTCTTGTTGACGCCTCTCTATTCGAATGCTTTATTTTCTACTCATATTGCCTGGATCTTTTAGCATCTGTAGGACTAATAGCTTATTTTATGGAACTTTGTGGGCGCCGTTTCATCGTTTTGCGGGTTTCTATATGAATTTTGAGGAAAAAAGGGAAACATCAAACCAGAATTATTCATCAGCCTGCAGTCTTATGGGTGTTGTGGTTTAGACAGCCAAGGTCTTATGCGAGTTTGTGAGTGGATGTGAGGATTTGCACATGGCTCTACCTTATAGCACACCTCCAGGTGATTCTGATGCATGGAGGCAGTGCTGGGCTGGTATTGGACCGGTCCACTAAGCCCTGCTGATCCCAATTGGTCTCTGAGGAGTGCAGGCCTGCTATTGCAGTGTGTCCAAACGACCTCGCCTTACTTTTCCTCCCCTTTCCTCACTCAGCCTCTCGGCTGCTTGGCATAACAGTCCAGTTCCTCCCCAGGGGCGCTGGAGGTACAGGCAGATTTGCCTGATTTATGCTCCAGGAACTGGCGGCTGGAGGTATTTAACGATCACCTATACTGCTCACATCACAGGCCGTGCCGCCTGCGCTATCCCCTGTGTGTACAGGGACGAAAGGACGATATGCCATGAAAATGCATTAGAAGTACAAGGGGATATTATTTATAGCGTCCGTGAAAGACAACAGCAGACTTGTTTCACTGTGTTCGTAATGCAGGGCTAATAGAAATAGCAAGATCAAGTTTAACAGCTGGAGCAGGCACTATTACAGACGGACAGACTTTTCAATTACTCTATCATCAGAGTTTAAGCCTTAATAATAATAATTATAGTACTAGTATGTGCAAACACAAAAAGGAGATGGAAATAATAATAATAATAATAATAATAATAATAATAATAATGGCAATAATAATTTTCCCAGATGCAAATGGCATAAAACCTCATTTATGAGGAAGAAATAATTACTACATAAAGATCAAAAGCAGATTCAAATTAGCGGGGGCTTATTATCAATTCTGAATTTAAAAACCTTTAACAAGGCTGTAAACGTCAGAGCGCCTTTGTTCTTATCTCTGGTGGAATGCTGCTAATCCTAATAAATGAACACCGCCTTGCTGAGAGAAACAGGCCCTGCCTGCGAATCCTGAATTTATTATACTCTTCAGCAGTTGCTGAGCAGGCGAAGGTTAAAAATATTTGATTCAAATTCATCTGGAGATCAAAGGGCAGAAAATACCACCCAAGACCATCTGTTCCCCCTCAAAATACATAAATATACATGTGAATATTATAACTTCACAGTTTCCATTTAAAAAATAGCTCAGGGTATGAAAGACTTTGAAGGAAGACTTCGAGGAGCAGGTTCTGGTGAACATTTTCTCAATTAGACTGGATGTGTGGAGAGTAAGTCTCACATATTCTACACATTTCTAACATTTGTGCGGTATGGAGACGGGCAGGAGACATACTGTATGCTGGTGTTTCTTCAGTTTCTCTCCTCTATATGATAACCCCATGAGCAGAGGTGGGTAGCAAGTAGCTCCATGTACTTTTGATGCATTTTGATAAGTTTATACTGTTTGGAGTATTCTCACTGTTCATGCTTTTATTTAGTGAGGAAAGGAATCGACTTTTACTCAGTTACGTTTTAGCCATTCACTTTGAGTTACAACATCTGCCTGGCTTTGCGATTGGTCATGCCTATGATTTTTGAGCTTTATCATTTTATTTTCCTGCATCAACAAGAGAAGAACAGTGCGAGAAGAATAAACCTCACTTGCTATACTGATAGATGCTGGATGTAGTTCCACTACAGTTTTATTATTTAAGTTACTCAGTATGTAAATGGAATTCCACCAATCTTTAAAAATGCATTCAATCATTGTAAACAAACTAATTCAGAGTGATTTGCTGTGAAATGATGCTTCGCATAGAAAGTTGCCATCTCCAATTTCTTTATAGTGGTGGTGATAGGAATTATGAGTTGCAGTGTCTACAATGCAAATGTATTTTGATTCCTATTCAAAAAGACACATAAATATACACATCTTCTTATATGTAATGTTGATAATGGTGAAATTTATATTATTTATATTGCCCTGCATATATCATGGATGGAAGTTTAAGGCCAAAACTTGATCTCAAAACTATTGTAAAACATTCTCAGGCATCAAACTGCTTATTATAAACCATTTTATAAAATCTGTGAGGTAGCTTTGCAGACATTACATGATTTGGACAGCTTCTTTTATCACCACCATTGGGCACAATTCTGACTTGCTAAGTTTGCATTTCATATCAAACCACTCTGAATCTTTTTTACATTTACTTATACAAAAATTCCCTTTAAAGTTATTTTTTGACTTGGTATTTCTGTACCTTTTCTTTTCTCCAGTTGTAGTTGTGTCATTATTTAATTGAAGTAATAATACACTTACTGGAATTTGGGTTTAGTTTACCTATGAGAAGCTCTCTTGAAGTCTGTTTCTCATGAAGCTGATTTAAAATGCTGACGTTTGTTTGAACTGGAATGGCCTGAATTTCCATCTATTGCTGTAAAACCCATCTTGAGTATGAATGCCTTCTGTCTCAGGCCTACTTGAATGTCATCTTTCAGAAAGTCTATCCTGAGTTTCACGCTTCCTGTTCACTACTCTTCTGTCTTCTGACATAGATCGCCATTGATTTGGACGGCCTGATTTCTTTTGGCCCTCAGACATAGGGTTATATCAGACTTTCCTCCCCTGCGGATCTTCTCTTTGAGCATCTTTTGTTGCTCTCTGTACGCAGCCCAGACATCTCCTCCATCTTTGTCGTTTTTTTTTGCCAGAGAGCCATTTAAAGGCATTGATTGTTCGCTGAATGCTTCATAATAACATTAATCCAAGGAAGCATCACTTAACAGCCTGGATGGAATTCTTTCCCTGTGTTAATGCACTGGAATGTGTTTTCTTATATGGAACGTAAGTGACTCTTGAATGAGCTCCCAATCGCTTCCTTTAAGAGCACCATTACTGTATATCAATCCAGCTAAGTGGATGTGCATTTTATTTGCTAAGCGGTGTGTTTTTCCCTGTTTTATTGCCCCGTTATTCCCGAAAATACTTTAAGAAGCAGTGCTTTATCCCTCTGATATAAAGCATCAGGGCCGCCTGGCCTCTGGATGACCGTAAAGCCCGTGGCTTTCCTCTGGCTTTGACATAATATATGATTTACAGCACGCGTGAAGTCCAGCTTTTGAAAAAAGTCTGACTCTACCTTACTTTGGAACTCGTGCCCAGGATTTGGCATGGCAGATTTTGTAGGAATCGCTGACAGATTTAGCACAAATGACCTCTGAGCCTGGTGGTTTCTAAGCAGGTAGTCAATGATCCCAATCCGTTTACTCTCCTACACTTTTGTTGCCTATTTCTGCGCTTCGGAAAACTTTGTTCTCTTTTGTTGTTCGTTTCTGCCTGCAAGAAAACTTGGTGCACCCAGATGATGAGTGCATTCAAGAACTGCAACATGAAAGATATTTTTATCAGAGCAGCATAACTTAGCAACTGAGTCGAATGAGGAGAATGGCTTAAATCTCACAGAACAGAGCTTTATGTCTGAGTAGGACTGAGAACTAAAATGCACACTTTTTCCTTTTGATTAGTTTCCAGCTCTGTGTGTTCGTCCAATAAAGACACAACATCCTTTTTCAGTGCAGTTTTCATACGGCTAATAGAAATGAATCTTAAACATGAAACAGTTTTTCTTTCAGTGTATTATACAGGAGAATGCTGTTTCTGTGCATTAATTACAGCAGATCATTTGTGGAGCATAGCAAGCATAAGTGATGCGCTAATTAGGGTGCGGCCAATATGAAAATTTAGTGGTTGATAAAATTTTACATTTTAATTTTAGATTTTAACATACTTTTATACAGCTGTGTGCAACAGTTTTGATGCTCCTGGTCAAATTACATGTTTTGTTGAAATAAGTTAATACATCCTATTCTACACATTTCAATGCACAATTTCTGTTTATTTGTTAAATTAAACATATTGGGAGAAAAATTGCCTGAAAAAAATTATTTCACATTTTTTATTTTATGTTCTTTTTCCCTCCAAAATAAAATTAAAATCAGCAAAAAATAGAAATGTGCTAAAAAAAAGCCATGTTTAAGTTCTCTATAGAGGATAGAGAACTTATTTTCACTAAGAAAATCTACAATGTCATTTGTCCAGAGGTGTTTTCTATATGACTATGGTTTTAGTTAAACAGTGTTGTATTGATTGACATGATTGTCAGTTGTTAATGTCAAAATTTTTAAAAGTCAAATAAACAACAGAAACTCTCAGTCTTAAATAATGCAAATATTGTAGCAAGGGGGCGGAGCTACCCAGAAGTCTTTGTGTTTTTAGGTTAACTCTTATCAGTCTTATTTTTCATTAGTTTTCTTCATAAGAAAATTTTTAGTGTTCATAGTAAAATATTATTCTCATAGTACATGTTACATATTACATGTTTTCTTATCATAAAGAGAAAGTGACTCTGTTTAGGTTCCCAAACACATAAGGTTTTGCCCTATAGTTGGGAGATTGCAAGTTCGCACCCATGCCAAAAACTTCTGTCATTATTGGCAGTGTTTTTGCCAAACTGAGAACACAGCAGCTCATCAATTTTGGCTGATATTATTGGCCAATCAATATACTTTTTGGGCTTTTGTGCTAACCCAAATAGCACTTCATTGTAAGGCTGGGACCACTTATTGATTTATAAACACTGGCCGTGAAATTGCAAAGTAGAATTTATCATTTATAATCTTTCTTTCTTTCTTTGTAACTTCTATGTTGTATGTGTGCTGCTACAAAGAAAAAATGGCATCAAAAATCAGTATTTTTTATTCTTAATGTTTTTACCGATAAAGCGAATGCAATTTTTTATACAGTGAAATGCTATAATGCACTTTATTATGAAGCAGACACATGAAGAAGATGAAGAAAAATTGGTCCTTTGAGTAGTAACAATAATAAGGTTATCATTTCTCTTTTAGCCATTGTGACTCAAAGGCACCAATTAATGGCTCATTCTGTTTAAAAAAAGTCACCACATGACTCTAACAAGATCTAAAACTCTACAAAACAGGCACTGTATGTGTGGTGGAGCTTGAGGCTCTGCTTCAGCATGTGAAAAAACCATGAGCTCTGATGTGAAAGAGACTGTTAAAGCAGCACTATGTAACTCTTGGGGATTTGGAGACCTCTCAGATGGAAATGTGTAATTGCAAACAACGTGTGGAGGATCATTTTGTATTGTTAGTTTTGCTTTGGACCCCCACGAGTGGATCAATCTATGAATCTGATGAATCGTATCTTCATCAGTATAATGTTGATTTTGCATTTGAGACCTAAACATCAAGCCTGGCCTTCTTTTTGAGTCTGTATGTGTGAGACGATAATGTATAAAGACGTATGACATGATTTGAAAACCTCCTGTGAAATCCGTCCAGTCACCTCTGACTTTTAAATGATTATTTCAGGCTTTTTAGGTCGACTTGTAGCCACGAACAGACATCATATTTTAATGTGTTTTTTCTTCTCATTCAGTAATGTTACTTTTTTCAGGTTTAACAAAAAAAGCTTACATAGTGCAGCTTTAAGGTGTATATAATGTGACTCAGCATGTTAAAGGCCTTAAGGCTTTGTTGCCTTCGCTGGCACAAATGGAAACCGTCCTAATTATGTTAAATGTTACTACAAAATCAGCAAAATATCTTTATAAATCCTTATTTCCAGTGAATTTCATTGGTTCTACCTTGTTTGCAATTAACATTCTCTTCTGTTAAATTATCCACTCTTGTAAATTGACTGCAGTTTATACAGAAGCGAGGCATTTTGATTAAGTTAGGTTATTGAATGCCTCTGTGTTGTCGTGTTGATGTGTTAATGTGTTAACATTTGATGTTATCGCTTGTTGTGGATCAAATTAGGAAAAAGAAACAACATATTTTTGGTAATTTACATTTTAACAAGCCAAGTTTACTCCAAAGGACAGCTTGGTTCTCAAATCTGCTCACACTCACTCAAACACACACACGCAGACATGCACAAACACTGAAAGGGTCATTGCCAACTGGGCTCAGTTAGGCTTTCTCAGTATGTGCAGACATTTTAGGGAAAACCTCATGTCGCTTCTGATTTAAGAAGTGGTTCTATTTGAGGCCTCGACAACATACTTTTGGTTTTCTAATGGATTTCCAGGGCAAGCTGCCCCACATTTCTCTGTCTCTTGCTTTGGTCGGATTTGATGGGCCTCAAGGCTTCGAGCTGTTTCCTTTCAAGTGGAGATGTAAACAATAAGATTGCAGATGCGTGCAGTATGCGTTCTGGGGCTTTTGTTGAGGAAAGTTTTTACAACATGAAACCCATCTTTTATTCATAAACTTCTGGAGCAGAAAACTCAGCACTCTGTGCCAGATTTTGATGTTTCTTTAATTTTATAATCATAGGACTGGCATTCACAGCGTTCCAAGAGCTGTTTGTTTTCAACAGAACAAATTAGAGGTCGGATGGACAGCAGCATCTCTCTGACCAAGGCGTCTTCAGTAATTTGATAAGGAGGATAGTTTTTCAGTTTATAGCTTGGTGTGGTCAGGGAGAAATGCTGTCTACTGGCCAGAATATGTGTACACAGTGACAGTTCAAATTTTGTATGTTTGAACTTTCGTTATTTCAATTTATTTTCAATCATCCGACATCCTTCAAAAGAGGCTGATTTCAGGATGTATTTATTATGGTTACACAAAAGTTTCCAGGAGTCATCTTCAGAATTCCACTGTTGGTGACTCTTAGCCAACAGCAATAAAATGTACAGTAAATATTACATTAATTATATCATAAATTATGTGCTCATGCACTCATAAAATTAAAGGAGACAGATGGATCCAAAACCACTTTTTGGTCTCTTAAAGGAGCCATATCTAAGATGATGCAATGTGTCGAATTCATACTCCACACAGTCTGTCGTCCTCCCTCTTCAGTCCTTCTCCTGTTTACTTACCAGTCTAGAAGAAACATTGCATCAAACTTCATCATTTACTTACCAAAAGCTGTGTCCAATGGTGGAAAGCAACACCAAAGTTATCTCTTGTTTATTTTTCTAATGGCTGACTTAATTCTACAGTGACTCAGTATCACGATACGTAGACATCTTTGACATAATGTCTTCACTTTCTGTTGATATTTTTAGTTAATTTTAAAATTTGTGTTAATTTTGAAACCAATATTCTTACACATTGCTCATTTAAATATCCTTTTAATGGATAGTTTTTCAAAGGACTATTTTTTTGGGTTGTTTTTTTCTTAGAACTGCACGTCCGAGCCAAGAACCATTTAGGAACTTTTATTTTTATAAGCACTCTAAAAGAAGGTACCACAAAGAGTTCTTTGCACATTACCATAGAAGAACTACTTTTTTTCTAAACAACATCGAGATAGAAATGTGTGAGTGTGAAGAACCTTTTAAAAGGCTTGAAGTATTTTCACTTAATAAAGGTTCTGTAGCAAGTTCCATCTAGAACCTCAAAACCAAGAGGTTCTTTAGGCTTCAAAAAGGTTCTTTACACTTTACATATCTCATTTACAAAAACAGTTTTATAAAGAAGCATCATTTAAAAGGTTCTTTTGGGAACCAAAAATGGTTCTTCTATGACAATGTGCAATTAAGCTCTTTTGGGCACCTTTCTGAGCGTGATGGTTATGCTACCTGCTCCCAAACGTAAATAACAGATACTGAATGGTTCTTGGATTAGCAAAAACTTCACAAATTTCTATTTCAGTCATCGCTCTTAAGGGACCCAAAAGTGGTTCTGCTATGGCATCACTCAAAGAACCCTTTGTGGTACCTTTTTTGTCAAGAATGCTTAAAAAAAATTCCAAATGGTTAGTTTGATGTATGGTTCTGGATAAAAATATTTAAGTGATTTAGTTGCTTTAAATGTTGTGGTCGTTCTTTAAAGTTTAAAAACACTCTTCATACATCTCATTTACAAAAATAGTTCTTTAAAGCTGTTCTCAAGCTGGTCCTCAGGGACCCCCAGATGGTCCACATTTTTGCTCCAACCAAACATGCAACACATAGAGATGAAGCAAATATGTGGACCATCTGGGAGGTTCTGAGGACTGATTTGAGAACTGCTGCTTTATAGAACCGTCCATTGGTAAGTTCTTTAAGGAATGAAAAGTGGTTCTTCTGTGAGTTCGCTCCAAAGAACCCACTTTGTCACCTTTATTTTTAAGAAAGTAGTTCTCAGGCTTTCATGAGCATTAACAATCGATAGTTTTGAAATCTATGCGTTTATTAATGGTGGATCAGCAGTGAGAAATAGAGCGTTCTTGGCATGGTTGAAAGTGAGAATCAACTGACCACCAGGCATTCAAAGCCCATGGCAGCCTGGAAAGCATTCCTGTGCTCTTGAGTATAACTTTATAACGCTGCCCTTCAGAAAGCTCTGATGACAGCTCCAGGCTAAAAGTGAAAAATAAACAGCTGCAGGCCCAGAGCTCGGGTAAATGTGGATGTGGCCCTCTGCCACAGCCTGGCTAGGATGACATGGGGACAGTGAGAGAAGAGAGTGAGGGTCTGCTTTGCCGGCCAGCGAGCTTGAGCTGAGCCAGCGAGGCCTCGTGGTTGGCCTGGGTCAAATTGTTTCAGTGCAGTTGGAAAAGAAGGGAGGGTTAATGGTTAGAAGGTGTTGGTGCCACTGGAGATGGCCTACACCCGCCTTTTGATTCTCGTTATGTGTGGTGATCTGAGTCAATGAGTCAGCCATAATGCTCTTGAAGACTAAAGTCGACTAATTGCATTTCTTTCTTTTTAGATGAGAAGCACCTAATGAACTTGGCTTGTAACTCACATACTCACTCACTCAGTCATTTACTCACGTTTAGCAAGATTGTACACAAGGGGGTGCTACTGGCACTCTAGTAATTAGTGAAAACAGCTTTGTGTTAGCTGAAGTTTCTGAGTCTAATGAGCATAGTGGACATGCAAGATGTGTGTACTTTTAGGGTCTTACATGCTGGTGCTTTGCATCAGTGGCACTTGGTGTCCTTGCTTATTCATCTACTTGTTTGTTTGTTTTTCTACAAGTGAATTATAGAAAAATATATGAGATTAATATTTCTGCAAATAAAACTTTAAACCATGTAGGAAGTTTCTGTCTAAATTTAAGCATTGCTGTATTTTAATGAATGCATTGTTCACAAGCATCATTCATGCAGCTAAATGGGTACAACCAGGGAGGTTTCTGAACATTTGAGGGCCTGAAACAATATCTTTCTGGGGAGGGAAGGGAGGGAGTCATACTCTTTTGTGTGCAATAATAGATTGAGAATTACTACCTAATTAATTTCCATAAAGAAAAAACCAAGAACATCTCTGGACTCTGGTTTTCTACAAAGAATATTGAATAAATTTTAAAAAGTACATACCCGGGGCCGACTGATGGCTTAGAAGACTCTAAACAACTGCTTGTACCACTTATAGCAAGAAAAGACCCTGGGCACAACATGGAAAACATGGATGTAACACACACACAAGAAAAAGTCAGATAAAAGATAATTAGAGGAAGGTGTAATGCAAACTCTGAACGTGGTCTTTAACATACTACATAAAAAAGGAAGCTTAGACTAAGCAGTAAAAGATGAAGGGAAATGCTCATGAAAAAGAAAAAGAGTCTTTTAATCAGATTTTAAGTAGAGAAAGAAGAGCAGTCACAGAGAGACTGAGGAAGAGAGTTCCAGAGTTTGGGGGCCATGGCACTGAAGGACCTACCGCCCAAAGTCTGGTGCATGGGACAGCAAATAAGTTACAATAAGAAGACCTGAGAGAGCAAGAGGGAGTGTAAGACTTCAGAAGTCTTCTGCAGTAGAGGGGAGCAAGGTCATGCAGGGCTTTGAAAGTGAGAAGTAAAATTTTTAACTTTATACGGGACAGGACCGGTAGCCAGTGTAGCTGAGAGAGAGCGGTGGTGATGTGAGCTGAACGCCTAGTATGGGTAAGAACTCTAGGTGCAGAGTTCTGAATATACTGTCGCTTTTGTATAGACTTTCCAGGGAGGCCACTGAAGAGGAAGTTACAGTAATCAACATGAGAAGTTGTATCCAGCCATGATTATTTGGACCAATGTTATGTTATTTATTTTATTAGCCTTTTTAAGGACATTGGGCTTCATTCACCAACCGTTCTTATAAAGAAATTTCTTCTTTAAAAACCCGCTAATGCAGTTTTCACTAAGATTCTGACATTCGTAAATGTTCTTAGGTAAGAACAGAATCTACACACACTCAAGAGCACAAAAATGTGAACAGTACTGTGGTTTAAGAACACGTCACGACACTTATACTGAGGACCATTCTCAAGAACAAATTTAAGAATAAACTTATAGGAAGTTATTAGTGATTTGTTAGTGTGGAACCAGGCCTTTTGGTCAAAGGTTTAATCAGGCTCAGTGCAAAGCTGACCCAAACTGGTCCATCATCATCCAAAGTGGCATATAAAAAAACCTTCAGCGTTGGATTTGTCAGCATGTAATGATAGTAATTGTGGGCAATAGATTCCATAATAATAAAGTAAAAATAATATTATTAGAAATATAGAAATATGCATTTGTATTTATTTATGCATTTAGTAGATGCTCTTATCCGCAGTGACTTACAATTTAGGGGTCTTTCCCATAGACTCTTATTGGTGTGCTTGCCCAGGTAGACCTCTAAATGTTCCTCTAAGTGCTAAATTCTGTCAACATGAGTCATCCCAGCATGCAGGACTTAAAAACATTGTAAGCTACTGAAAGAAGGGAGGAAGAATAAGGAGACAATGTAAATCACAGGAAAATGCACATAAAATCTGTCAAAAAGGGAGGTTGGCTGTGAGTCCTGTGGGAAATTGGAACCTGACTCAACGCTGGCTCATATTTGGAAAATTATCTCCAAATCCACGAGCAGTCGGGTCCCGTCGCGTTCGGACAAATATTTCAAACTCTACTTTCGGTTAACCTTAGTCAGGGGCAGTGTGGTGTGGTGAGGAGGCCTTGCTGAAATGGTGCTGGCTCCACACTCCGGTGGTATTTATAAACAGTCATGGACATTCAATCCAGTCGATCACACCTCGCCTCTCGGCTTTCAGTCTTTAGCTGAAGATGCCTCGCTCCCGCAGCCAAAACCACAGCTGGCCTGGGTGGCAGGGAAAGGGTTAACCTTTAACTTCCTGCTCTGAAACGAGGCTGGGAAAAACAGGGTGAAAGGTCATCATGAATTGAGACACTGCAGGGGAATTCCTCACTGTCCTCTTAAGTCTGCCCTCTTCAGTTCATGCCATGCTCTTCTATAGGTGGACACAGGGAATGATGTGTGATAGCAGAGCATTATGGGTACTTTCACACACAGTCCAAATAAATGACCAAACAAATAGCTTGGTGGTAAGAAAGAAGGCAGTTAATTATGTGGTTTAAATTTTAGATTTTTATTGTTTACTCCAGTAGTTTTACTTAAAAAGTGCTTTACTGGCTGATATAATTATCAGTAGCTAATTGCTAAATTTCTAAACATGCTTATTTGTGTCTTACTGTGGTGCAACAATAGTCCTGAAAGTGCGATTTTCCAGTTTAAAGATTAGGAAAACGCTATATAATGATATATTTTGAAGATAGGAGCCGCTTTGTGGTTGATACTTGAGGACAGACGGTTTAAAATGTTTTTTCTGTTTTTTTTCTCACTAGTTGATTAAAGCAGAAGGAAGCCAGATTAAAAAAAAAACAAAAAAAACATTACTTCTATGAAATTGAATATCTTTCTGTATTTTGTAGCCATCAGTGCATTACTTTATCACTGCTGGGGGGCAGGGTGTGGGTGGGGGGTTGTATGGCATATTTACGGAATGCATGCTGGGTATTGGTAGCGAGAGAACATTGGACAAAAACACAAAATGGATACAAAATCAGAATTTCTGTCAAACCGTTGAGGCTGAAGGGTACAGTGCTGCATTACAGAATTTTAAATAACATTACACATAATAAATGCTAGTTTTACCCAGGAATGCCCCTTGAATACTATAAATATTGTACTACTGGAAGAGGAGCTACCCATATTTTTTTTACAAACCTAATAAAACTTATAAACACATATAGGTTAAGAAGAATAGTCAGAAGTGACCAATCCACATTCAATGCAGTTTCTTGGTGATGCTCATTCTAAAACTGTAAAAGAATATAATTTAAAAATGTGCATAATCCCAAAAAGCATTTTGCTGCTACTGTCTCCGCTACAGTACATTAGCCTCTGCTGTATATGCATTTATATTTATGTTTAGGTACTTTGCTGCTACAATACGTGAGTGCATTAACAGAGCACTGGTATTGGATCGGTACTCAGTAAAAGCTGATTCTCAGAGTTCAGATATCAGAATCAGAAAGAGTAAGATCGGTGCATCCCAGAGTGTAGATGTGTGTCAGACATGCCGCTGGAGCCGAGAAAAGCCTGATGAAAGCTCCATGGCTCACTCCCTGGTGACAGCTCTCATTCCTGCAGTCCCAGGACAGGAAGCTGGAGAGCAGCAGGCCTCGGAGGCCGTCTGGGCTTGGGGAGACGCGAGACTGGGCCTGGATGAGTGCCAGGACGCTCCACTGGCCCAGAGAAGTGAAAGAGCATATGAGCTGTGTGCTGGGGATTAGACACAAGAGAGATGGTCTTCATGGCATCCGGCTTCAGTCTCAGCAGGCTGGGCACAAAGAAAACCTACAGCAGCTCCATCTCCTATCTGTAACGTCCTAAAAGACTTGTGTGCACACTGAAGCTAGTAAACAAGGGCTGGAGTGTCTAAAGACAATAATGGAATTCTGGTCATGATAATGATGGTGGTGTTATCATGCTAATGACAATGATGTGGAAATAGTTTTGCCTAAGATACAGAGAGATGTCCTTCCACATGTTCAGATGTAGGAGAAAAACATGACCACTTTATCTTTTTTTCCCTGTGAATGGTCTTCCAAAAGTCTAGGGGAAATAAAAATTACACGGTGAAGTAGTGCGCTATTTAAGAGATATAAAAGGATTTGTTTCAGACAAGAGCTCAGTTCCACCTGACTCATCACTTTGCTGCGAGATATTTTTAGCGGCAAAGTACTTTTCCTGTTTGGATTTCCAGAGTTTTCTAGGCTAGAGGAGAGCAAATCTTCCCAAGGTTTAAGCAGTTTAATAGAATAACACCATGCTTTATTGGTGGATAGAACACATGAAAATTATATATGCACCGTTTGCTGCTAACGTGACAGGCACACCCTGTGTGAGAGTGTATGTGTGTGAGAGTGAGTGTGTTTTGGTTCATTTGCCCCGTGTTGTGTCTAGCGCAGCTGCATGTGTCAGCTGCTGCCTGGTTTAATGTGAAGTTTAAACCCTTCATGACGCCAACTAGGGTCCAGTTACACTAGTGGGAATACCTGCTATTGTGCTCCAAATCCCTCCCTAATTCCCAGGAATTTTGCCATCCTTCCCTTAAACTGGACAAACTGTGCCTTGCTTAATATCCGCAGAGGTTGCTCGCCTTAAAGATGGTGGCTGTGTTAGTCATTCTCACCACTAGAATACAATTAAGCCTTTGCTTTGGTGTCTTTATAAGAGCGATTGATAGTCTCCGTTGATCCTACCAAATTATCTTGCTTATTGTTTGAGACTTGAACAATTCTAGCATTAGGCAGCCTCTACAGGTGATTAGTACTGTCTGGATTACTTAAGTGAACTCAGTACCTTGGTTAAAATTATCCTTGATAAAAATTTACTTATTTGATAAATTAACAATGTATTCTTGGCAATTTGTGTCATGATAATGTATGTTTGAAACTCTTCTACAACATAAAATGGAGATTGGTGGACACACCAATTTATATGCATTTTCTTCCACGCAGCCTTTTTTTAAAGACATTTTCTTTAAGTCTTTATAAAGGCTTCTTGGTTATTTGTGAGTGTTTGTAAAGTGGTTTGTAATCTTCAAAAGGCCGTACAATTTATTGTTCCGCTAAGCCAGTTTTCATTGTTAGCACTTTCTTAAAATTCTGATTACTCAATTAATGATCAAAATAAGGCTAATGATAAATTACTGGATTACTAATATAATTGATAGGCAGATGGTGCTGCACTAGTCTTTTAAAAGTCTTTTAAAATGGTCATTTTACCTCTCCCTCCTCACATAGCTCTCTAGTGTTAGCAAGAGATCTTTAACCTATGCATGACGTTAATGTTAGTGTGAGATTATTTCAGTAAAATGTTTTTAGCCACTTTATTGAGTTTCCAGTGAAAGTTTGTGCACAGTCAATAAAAATAAAGTGAGCATCCCAGTCTTCCAAAGCGAACAGCAAGGTGACTATCATACATTTGTGATTATACTATTTCAATGTAAACTGATTTTATTAGAAGAGAGATTATGCGCATTAGGAATGTTTTTTTTTTGCTGTTGTCATGGTAACAGGAAGCTCAAAACCCTGGCAACAGCTGTTGTTATCACAGCCTTTGAACAGCTGGAGGGCTATTGTTGGCAAGACATTGTGGGCAGTGACTGTGTCCGCCAGTTCGTGCCTTGGTATGGCCGAAGCTGAGATTTGTGGATTTGGTAGCTCAAGCAGTGTGTAACGACCGTGATGTGAGGCAAAGAGATAGATGTGGTTGGAAAACTGAGTCATAGTTCTACAGTTCTGCTTTGTACACCAGGACAAATGTTATTCCTCAACTTTTTGCTCAAAACTAGTTATCATGTATATTCTGAAAATTGTGTGACTTATCAGAGAGAATCTTTACAAATTGTGTGCTCAAAAAAAGTTGTTTAATTATTCCATGTACTTCCACTTAATCAAATAGAACAAGCCAAATGACGTCAGCCTTTACAGCTTTACTAGTGCTACCATGAAATGAACATTCTTGGGTGAACTCAGAAACGAAATTCAGAACTCTCTGGCCTGAAAACTGAAACCATAATCTGAAACAAAAACAGACAATAAATAAAATCAGGATAAAATTATTACAGTATGTGCCACAAAATCCAACATCCTGGACAACAGAGAACAGCTGGTCATCCAAGGCAATACATTCCATAATTTTTTGGTTAGATTTTGCACTGTTGTTTGTGAGCTTTTTCTTCATTTGAAAAAAAAAAAAACTGATGGCATTAGCATGCTAGCAAGGACTTTTTTTCTTCTCTACTTCTGTAATTTTTATATATTTTGCATGTCAAGCAGGATGTTGTGTTTTCAAATGGTATCACACTTATAGTGGGGAAGTTCCACCTCTTGATACCTGCTGTGAACAGTGATTACAAAACCTTGTGTAAAAGTGACAGTTTCACACAGCTGACATTTTCTTTGTTTATTTGCTGCTGCTTAAACTGTTTGAATGCATCTGTGCTGACCGACACAGGAAAGTGAAGGGAACAAATTTCGTTCTTATTCCCTGTATCATTATCATTACTGTTACAACTATTTGTAAAGTCTTAGATTTTAACACGTAGTTTTAAACCTTTCTTCTCTTTTGGCTCTTTCAGTTTTCAGTGGCCTCCCTATTTGTTACCTCAATATAAAATACAATTGACCTGTCTGTACCCCACCCACAATTGCATTCTTTCATAGCAACTGTTGTGAGGTTGGGCAAGCTTTACAGAATGCTGGTAAAATCCCATTCAGTCTAATGTAAAAGAGTTTTTAGTCATAGCACAGTTGTGGTTTCTGTAATCTGTTGTAGTTAATCAAATCTGCCACCATGCTAACATTGGCTTGATCACACAACAACACACGACATGCAGTTTGTACTAACAGTGTCATCTTTCACATGCATATAAAATAAATGTCATTTCAAATCTAATATAACTCACTGTAAATTTAGCCATTTTGCCAAAAAGTGAGTTGTAATGTGTCATTAGGTAGATTTGGATTTTGTCAGCGTTTGACAAAGTTTGTCTGACTTGGCAACATGGATAGCATGAACAACTCAGGTGCAACTAATATGAATATATTTTCAGTTTGTAACTGAATCGACTCTCTTGGTTAATTTTTCGAGTGTGTGTTCCTCTGAAAATGGACTGAGCAGAGGCAAGTGCGGAGGGGAAATGCAAATGGATGTCCTCCTACTGATCGACTTAATGAAGAATTTCTGAATTTCTGGCAAATAGCAAAGACTTTGTGTGCCCCTGAGCTTCAGTGCAAATTGAGGAGAATTCCAGGAAGAGGAGAGAACTGGACAGAGACAGAGTGAGACCAGGATTGTGAGCTTGAAAACTGTGGAGCTCCTTGTGTTTTAGGGGAACAGGGTACCACATAACTCTGCTTGCTCTGTATATTTGAATGACAGGAGGGGGTAACTCACTAATCTGCTTTTTCTCAGTGTATTGCATAAATGTGTGCTGGTACTGGTGGTGGTGCATGTTGGAGGGGTTCCCGAAACCTCCCAGTGTGGCTTTTCAATGAGGGGTAGAAAGTTAAACACACCTCTGCTGTGTTTGTGTGAGTATAGGGGGCACCAGGAGACCATCCTGCATGGTATGCAGTGTGTGCTAAGAGTGGGTGAACTGAAATTCATATTATGGTTTGGGCAATAATGGTATGATTTCATGGTAAATAAACAAATAAATAGCCAGCTCTTCGAAGTCAATGTATAAATAAACTTCATAAAACCAAATGTGGAGAAACAACAAAAAACGTTTAATTCTTTTATAGTGCTAATGATAACTGTCGTACTTTATTTGCTTCTTAGCTTTATGGTTTTCAGGCAGTGCTGATCATCTACAGTACTGAGCAAAATTCACAGACCAACCTTAATTTATTTAATTTCCAGTCAAAATGGCCATTAAGTCCCTTTATTGTCATTATACTTATACACTTTGCAGTACAACAAAGCTCTTTCTTTTGCGTATCCCAGCTTACAAAGCTGGGGTCAGTCATGGTATGATCCACTTTCATAAGGAAACTAGTAAGGACCGTGCAAGATACTGGTAGACCACCAAAACTGACCCCATCAGATAAAGAGTACTTAAAGGTTTTATCTTTGAGTGAGAGGAGAAAATCAAGCTCCACTCTTACTTCAGATCTGAAAAATCCACAGGTGTTTCTGTCCATCCTTCCACTGTGAGAAGACAACTCAGCACTATGAGTCTGATAAGATGTGAAGCTGTCAAGGAGCTCTTACTGAGAAAAAAAAGGAGAAAATTTGAACAATGTACCGTCCACCCCAGAGTCCAGACCTCAACATCACTGAATGTGTTTGGGATTACTTGGATTGTGAAGCAGAAAATGCAACCAACTTCGGAACTTTGGATGTGTGGAAGAATAGCCCTAAATTTCCATGAAAACTAAAAACAACTCTCTCAAAAAGAATGGAAGCTGTAATAAGGGTAAAGCGTGGACACATTAAACAATGAAAACTGTAATATTATATTTAATTGCTGAGACTTTCTGTTGCTGAAAAATGAATAAGTTGTGCTTGATGGCCATTTTGACTGGAAATTAAGTAAATGAAGGGTGGTCTCTGACTTTCGCACAGTATATAATGGTATAATGATATTAGTTTTAGCCAAGTTTGTTGTTTTTTTAGTTTTAGTGGTATTGATACATAACAAAAACTTTAACTCTTTAAATAAATAAATAAATAAATAAATAAACTGTTTCTTTCCTCACAATCAGTTTCAGTGTGGCTAACATTTATAATACTGCATAAGGTACTGTTTAGTGCAGTCTCGAAGCAAGCTGTGTCTGGTTAGTAAAATTTTACCAAGAATTACCAAGAATCTTTACCAAGAATCAACAGTACACAAAGGGTTTGCTAACTTTATTAATAAAAGCCTGAATACTATCTGAGACTGTGAGATACTTGGAAAATATTGTGATATAGAAACGTATTAATACCACCCAGCAACACTTTCAGAAGGTAAAAAACGCTAATGTTTCCACTTTTAGCTGAAGATATAATGATCAAATCCACAATGTCCTGGATTATAGTAGTGTTCTCTTTGTACTGGTAAACCTCCCCTCCTAATTCATGCATGCATGTATGTGTGTTTGAAGGTGTGGGTTCCCTCTTGTGTGTGTATAAAGGGCCTGCGTGTTTGCGCAGGGGCCCGGCTGGACTCTGGCTGGCTGTGTGGGCAGATGTGGTAGTGTGCTGCGGCAGGAATGCTAATGCTTCCTCTGAGGTTAGCGAGGAACAGCGCGATTAGCCCTCCGGCCCCCGGGGGGAGCCGCTGCGCGCTCTAAGCTTTAATTCATATTGACGTCAACAGGAAGCCGGACGATTTCTCGGGGGAAAATGGGAGGTGGGCCGGGGGGGTGGTCGGCCAGTGGGGTCTGGGGGCTCTGTAGCTTAAGGAGGCTGCAGGAGGGATTAGCCGGTGCTAAAATGTTTTCTTTGTAGTTTGGAAGAAACCCGAGGAAGGTTCTCCATGAACCTCCCAGCGTCACTGACCCAAAGAGGGGGATGGGGGCGGGGTGGGCCGTTATAATCGGCATTCCGCCTTTCTCAGCCCATCTCTGTGTTCCCCTTTTGCCTCACATACACAGCTCCCATTGAGGCCTTGCACACAGACCTCACACACACACTCTATTCCTTTATTTTTCTGGCAAGTCAGTAGCCAATGGGTAATCACAGAGCGTAAATGGAGTGTCCCACCCGTTGTCCCAACCTGGATCATTCAGCACCATTTAAAATAGTTAAAATGTTTATCTGATAATCAGTATAGATTAAACTTTAGGCTTATTATTCTGTTATTAGTCTTAAGGCTTAGTATCCAGTAACATCACAGCACTTTCACATTATTAATGACATTATCCAACACAACAAACCTACCAGTACAGTAACTAAACCAGTTGTGCACAAGATCAAGATCATGTTGATGACTATGGGACTCCTTGACTCCTAGGCCTATTATTTAGTTAAGAGTTATTATTCAGTCCCTATGAATTACTCAACTGACTGAACTACAGTCAGACTAATATGTAAGTTATGTAGCTAACAGAATTTAAAGAAATAGTTGAAAGCTAAAGTTGCTAACAATGAATAGTAGTAAGCCAGATGTGATGTGAATAATGATGATCAGTGACTTTTCACATTCATTCACTAGCAGCAAAGATAGTGTTATTGACTGAATCTTTCCTTTGAGGGGTTAATACCATTGTCCAACTCATCTAATACACTTGTCCAGTTTATTTAACTGCTGCATTGTCTTGTTGTGTTGCAGACTATCAGAAAGAGGACCACAGTGTATCGGGTGGAGCTGACTGGAACATTTAAATGCTCTAATGCTGAGGACAAAATATCTGTAAGTTTTGCAGTGATTTTTTTTCTCCTATTTAATTATCCTGGTCTCATGTAACTACAGCTTCGTTGTAGAATCATGTTTTGACTGTTTAAAGCTCTTAATGGACGTGCTGTCTGTTACATTATCATATAGAAAAGTTATGTGTTTGTACATAAAATTACATGTTTTGTTGAAATAAGTGAAACACATCCTCTACAGGGAATGCACTTAAATATGGCACTTTCCTGCAAATCGTAGTGCATAATTTCTATGTATTTGCTGAGTTTAACAAATTGGAAAACAATAAAACATACAATATAAAATGTGCCATAACTTTTGCACAGGCTACAGTTTGTTTCTTTTTGTTTGTTTGTCTGTTTTTTTCTCCCTCTACATTAAATTCAGCAAATAAACAGCAGCTGTGCATTACAAATGTGTAGAAGTGTGTTCTCTGCAGATGATGTAAACTCATTTTCACATAGTAAATTATCAAAACATGTAATTTGACCAGGGGTGCCCAACTTTTGCACTGTTCCTATCTGCTCAATCTATTAGAACCTCTACATCTTTGAGGTCGTCTGATTAGCCTCTTATGAGCTTTCCCTGGTCTCGGTTATCAGAATAGCTTTACCAGACTAATTTGGCTATGAATACATAGAAGCTAGCAGCTAGCAATTAGCATGATATGCTAATTGTTGGCTGCCTATTTTCATTTAATTTTTACCAGGGATACACTGATATGGCAATTGTGGTA
The DNA here is from genome assembly GCF_904425465.1 of Colossoma macropomum. Lineage (NCBI taxonomy): Eukaryota > Metazoa > Chordata > Actinopteri > Characiformes > Serrasalmidae > Colossoma > Colossoma macropomum. Next base: position 35,543,289 of record NW_023494804.1, read on the forward strand.
TGTTTTTCATGTCCATATGCCAGGTATGATACCAATGCCAATGCATAAACATATATAGAATGTAGAAACTGGGACTAGCTTTAGCCAGAACAGCATTGCAGAGAATGTATCATTTATTTCTACAGGGTTATAAATGAGGTAAAATGAATAAAATGCAAACATTTTAGCACAGTAGGCCAGCGTCGCCTACATGTCCTGCTCTTCCAGAGCATAAGAAATATGTCATCAAATATCGGTTGGAAATGTGGGTCTAATCTAAACATCTGCTCAATGCAGATCAGTTTTTAAGCACTCCTCTGCTGAGACTGATACACATTCCTAATTATTAATAGGATTAGCCTAAACTATTGACACAAACACAAAAAGTATCTTCTTTCCTCTTTGTTAAGTCAAAATCCAATACCTGTTTTTAACCATTAGTATATGGAAACAACTGAATGTTTGGTGAAATAACTTTATTTGATCTGTTTTGTGACATGTTGTTTTAAGGCCATAAAGCATTTAAAGGCTATAAGAGCTTTTGATTGTTTTGAAGTGCTAAGCAAAGAAAACTGATTATATACAGTCAGTACATGGTGAGTGACAAAGCCCCCCCTTCCAAAAAAAAAAAAATCAGTTGGTTATTTATTTTGTACAAAGAATTTCACGGTGCCTGACTTGCCACCGTATTCACTTCAGACGTGTTGACGGCATTGTGAGTGAGTTGGATGACTTTTGTGGCCTCCGTGCAGAGATATGAAACGTAGCTGGAAGTGGCAATCCTTCCATTACAGTATCTCTCTCAAGCTCTTCCTTGCTGGTTTAGTAGCAATTGGGCCTTGATAGATGAACGGCAAATTTCAGGTGGAGCACTTGCTGTTCTTTTCCAATCACTCCAGCTGCGTTGCTTAAGCGTTTATTTCCTCACTTTAATAGCTCTTTTTTTGGTCGCGTCCTTATAGAATGCAAATTCGTTCAAAAACACAATTTGGTGCCTTTTAATGGTTCGGCGGCTCGGGATGCAATTGCCTGCGCCGTGGATGAGTGAGAGAGGGCAAGGCTGGGGGTGTGAGAGTGTGCGAGTGTGCAGCGACGGCAGAACGAAGCAAGGTTAACTCTCAGCTTTTTAAAGGGGGTAAAAGACAGGCAAGGCTCTTTAATTGAGTGTGAAAGCAGCTGGGTGTTGGGAGCCATTTCCCCCCCTCCGCAAGCCCGACAAGCGACTGTCTCAATATCCTCTCGGCTCTAATCGCTCGCTCAGCGCCCGCCACCCCGTCTCTCCCTCCTCTCTCCCTCCCTCTCTCCCTCTCTCTCGCTCTGTCTCCCCGAGCCCTGCGCCCTGCCGAGGATTGTTTTACGCTTAATTTTGTTAAACCTAACGAGATTTTGCTAATTAAATCTCCCCCTGGCTGGAAATCTCTCGCTCCTGTCGGGAGAAGTGATTGTTTGTAGATCTTTTTAGACAAATAAACATTTTCATCGCGAAAGCGTGGGGTGAGAGAAACACTTCCCGCTTTCCATTCTTCTTGCTACAATCAGATAGAGGCCTGATACGCTCGTGTTCGCTTACATGGCCCTCAGATAAGCCCCTGTTATTAGTATTTTTCCACACTTCTAAGATTTAAGATGTTTTCCTACTGCTTCATCGCTGGGATTTTAATGGAACATGTAACATTACAGTGAAAAAGTAAACATCAGTAAACCAGCCCTGTGGACAGATCAGTTAAAAGCATGGCTGGAGGCCAGATGTACTCGTTGGAGGGGATGGATGGCAGGGTCCGTCTGTCCAGCAACGTCAAAGGCTTAGCACAGCTTCGTTGGCCTCCTGGTCATTTCAGAATCCAGTATAAGGTTTGACTAAAGCAGCTTCACCATGGTAAAATCACTGTAATGCACAGGCCTGAGTGGTTTATTGCTTGTTTAATTTGGCGACATAATACATTATGATACAATACACAAATTTTAAATAAAAAAATACATGCATGCACCGTGACTTTCCATTGGCTGGACAGGTTGTAAGTTGGACTTTGGGTGCATTAAACACCACTTCAGTTCATGCACATTCCATAGAAACAGTGCACAACAACTAAATTTGGATTTCCCTCTAAAAAACAATTGCCTAGATTTTTTAGGTCATTAAATCCAGACAAGTGAAAAATTATTTCAACAAGATGACTTCAACTCTACACAGGGCAAAAACAGAAAACTGCACTGTTTTATAAAGCTTAATTTTTTATATAACTGATTTTACTGTCGGCAAAGTCAAAAGGTCAATTTGGTAGATGTCTTCTTTTGAGAACCCTCATCAACAATAATTATAAATAGTGGCCATTATAAAAATTCTAACTGACATCATTTGTCTGCTGCCTGCTAAAAGGTCTGTTCTGGTTCATAAAGCTTCATATTGGTGCGTCCTGCTTTAGACTTTGTGAGCAGCTGTCAGCACTTTTGTCAGTTCATACAAATCAGCCTGTCCTGTGAGTTTTAAAAGGCTTTCAATTCATACAGAAAAATGGGAAATGATTGTTTTAGTTACCAATTATGGTGAATAACCTATTTTCACATTTTTGCACCTATTGATCGGAAACTATTGAAGAACAAAATCATATATGCGAAAATGAGACCAACTTTACTGCTCACAAGACTGTTTTCACATTTATTCCTCTGTTGCAAATTATTCTTGTTAGTTCATGTTAGCTCGCCTCAACATGTGAGCAAACTGTAGAATTGTATGTGGCAAAAAATTTAAATAAGAGAGCTTAATTCCAGTTTGCTGAAGCAGAATCGGGCAATATGTAAAATAAGAGGAAACACCTGATTCAGATATGCTCAGGAAAATGCTGCAGATCTTAGTTCCACCAATAAACGTATTTACTTAAATTTCTATTGGCCAAATACAAGACTGTGAACTCCTGAACTGCTACTTGTGAGGGGGCTTGTTCTCCTGCTGGCAGAGCCAACCCCTTCCCAAAGAAAAAAAAAAAAAAACTCCTTAAGTCTACATGACTGTTGTAACATATTATCATTCAAAATGGCAAATTTCAATGAAAGGCCAATGTTTGCATGCATGCATGCATCCAGTAATCACCTTATTTTGTTAATGTACCCATAATCTGATTACTGTCTTTTTACTGTAACAGTTACTTTTTTTACACAGTCAATTACGTAATCCTGTTACATGCATTCTGTGACTGACCAAACCCTGGACATTAGCATATGGCTCAACATTGGTTCTAAAGTGCTGTACAGATTTTACTTGCGTACTTACTCTGTTTGTCCCTGTGAAAAGTAGCAGTAGCAGGTAGCATTGGCTGTGTTCTTTGGTGGCAGGCTTCATTAATGTTAGCTTGCCTTTTTCCAATGAGATTAGCACTAACTTTGCATGAAAAGGAGCCCTGGCATCATGCACTTGAAAGAAAATTAGGAAATAATGCTTCAAAGATATTGCAACAGTGGAAAAGTTGGACAATTGTCAGCTAGTAAATGTCTTTGTTATTCCAGAGAGAGCTGAGACTGCACTCACTCGGTGAAGAGGCCGTATTGTCATTTATATAAGGCAACCACTGGTGTATGAATATGTATGGGTGTAGCTGAGTTTGTGCATGTTGTGTTTTGTTGTGTGTGGGGAAGTGGCGCTGGGTGGGTCTGCTCCATTGAGCTCTCCCAATGAGAGGCCTTGAAAGCATTGTTGACTGCAGGCAGTGGGCTGCTATTGTGGATTCCCCCTCGGGACACTGTTATTGTGGGACTCCAACCTTATGTTTCCCGTTTGGACTAAGGATGACTGGTGCCAAGGCGCTTTGCTTTCTCTTTTTCTTTCTCTCTCTCTCTCTCTCTCTCTCTCTCTCTCTCTCTCTCTCTCTCTCTCTCTCACACACACACACACACACACACACACACACACACACACACGCATGCCCCCCACTAATCCTACTCCCCAGCACACACAAACTCACTCATACTCATACTGCACACACACATACACACAGCCTGGCAGTGTGCTTGCCTTGTGGTGGACTGTTGGGCATTATGCCCAGTCTCTTGTGAAAGGTGCCCTCTGATTCTGCCCCCTCTGATCAGGTTTCTGCCACCTGTTGCCCCGTACCGGGAGGGCTGAGGGGGTCCGCAGAGATGCCCTGGCATCTGGCACCATTAGACTGCACACCAACACTCCAAATACCACCCTGGACCCACTATTCAAATCTCTGCATTCATGAAGCTTCTCTTGCAGAGTTTTGTGAGTTTACCAGTTTGCATTTGACACTAATGTACTCTGAGTTGACTCTCTATATTCTTATGAACCAGCAGTCTTAATGGAAAAGCATTTTTTTCCTGCAATGCATTGTAGTCAATCAGCCAAGAAGTGTTTGGTGTCTAAAGTCTGCTCCTTTAGTTCTGCAGTGTAGCAGTGAGGCTAAAGTACCTACAAAGCAATGGAAGCTTACTGGCTTAGAACTGATTAGCATTATGAAAAAAGCATGTCTAAGTCACACATCTGCCCCAAACCACTTTGAGTTATCTAGTCAGCTCAAACAGACTTTCTTATGTGGTTTCTTACTGTATGTGATACACTTTACACTCTAGAAAAATTGACAAAAGTTTGTAAGCTAAAAAAGCAGTAACAACCACACGGAGGCCTGAATTTTGTGACATAAAACTGGACAAAAGAATAGGCAAAAATCAGGCTTCAAGATGGTGGCTAGTACTGTTAGCTAAGATTCTTTTTTCCATATTTTTTATTCAGAAACAACATTAGCAACCCAGAGACAAGTATGTGATGATTTCAGATGATGTCTTTATGAACACAAGGTGCGCCACAAACAAAACATGCTTTCTAGGGGAGGGGTTAATGTATTTGATTGACAGGTAGGTGAACACAGGACAGCTATTTGAGTCAATGTTAAAGACTGAGACAATTGCTAAGTGTTTCCAAGCTGTCCAAGATGTAAACTTTACAGAAAAATGTGAAAACATTCTTTACTTTTAATGTAAGTTTGTGTAAAGAGATTATATTCCAAGCGATTCTGGAACATTTCTGTTGATCATGAAAAGTTTGCATTATATAAAGGACAGCAATTGCGCTCTGATGATAATAATTGGAATATTTCTGTTAAAAAACACAGATGAAAGAAAAAAAGCAGGAATGCAAATCATACAAATCATTGTGTTTGAAAACAGCCAAAACAAGCTTTCCTCTCATGTTGGATGAGGGACTGACAAGAGAGAACGTATCTGTAATATTGACTGGTCAGCTGTAGATGACATAAGGCACTCTCCCATGGACTATTAGCACAAAAGTTAATGGATTTTTGACTCAAATGCGAGGAGCACTTGTCAACCGTGGGGCGTTTTCCTCCATAAGAAGTGTGCTTGAAAGAGTTTGAAAAGGTGTCCCCTTTAGGCATGCGGTTAGCGTGAATTCATTGGGCTCTAAGCTTATGTTATTTGTTAGCTACATTAGCCTTGTAACTCCAGTGCAAAACCAAAAAGGCAAACTTTAGATACTAAACGTATCTTGGCTACATTTGGGAAAAATGCTTGTATAATAATACCTTATGCTTGTGTATGTTGTATATAGGTTGTAGATTATCTCTTTGTTCCACTCTCATATTTGAATGCAGTATTTCAGCACTGATTGTACATTGTTTGATGCGTTCTTCCATTTGAACCTCAGCCATCATCATCTTCATCCTCATCCTCATCATGATCATCATCTGTGCCCCCACCTGGGCCTTCACCTTTATGTCTCTGCCTCGCCAGGCACGATTAAAATTATGTTGATTTAGCTTACTAGCCCCCGCCCCCCCTTCTCGATGGAAGCTTATTAGTTTGAATATTTTTTTTTGTATTATTTATTCCCATTTTCTCAGGGTCCCTGTCGGCATTTCCAATTACTCTCGCCGTTCGGCTGTAATTGCCTCGGCGCTAATGGCCGCCAGACAATCGTGCTAAATGAGGTGAAGGCGCGAGGCAGCGAGCTCGACTTCATTAAGAGCTAATGGGATTTTATTGGGGGGACTGAGGACCCGGCTCATCAGAAAGGAGAGTTGGAGGAAAAACGGAACAGATGGAGGAGAAGAGGCAGCGAGAGCTCTATAGGCTGCCGCTGCCGCCGCTGCGGCCGCCGCGGCTGCTCTTTTCAAGTTCTAACAGCTCCCGCAGTTTCTACTCATAAATGCACGTGTGCATGCATACATATGCAGAGACTTTAAAGTAGATAAAGGACACAATAAGATTACATGATATGTGAGGATGCTGATTGGATTTGCTTCATAGCAATTCCTCAGATCCACCTAAAATGCATATTGTAACTGAGGTGAGAAAAGCACTTATCTCCAAAACCATAATGCTTTAATGTTCTTAACATCTGTTAATGTGTCTTTAAAATGCTGCTTTTGCCTGGGTAGCTGTTTTTTTTCCAAATGGTACAAAAAAGCTAGAAATAAGGGTAACACTGTGCTACATAACATTGACATAAACATGCCATGGCCAAAAGTATTTATTTAATTATTGAGTTTGATGTTTCAACCACACCCACTGCTGACAGGTGTGCAAAGTCAAGCACATAGCCATGCAACCTCCATAGACAAACACTGGCAGTAGAATGCGCTTGCTGGCTTTAAATGTGGCACTGCCATAGGATGCCACCTTTGCCACAAGTTTGTAAGTGCTATTATTGTGAAATGGAAGCAAACAGGAGCAACAACAGCTCAGCCATGAAGCAGCAGACCATGCAAACTCAAAGAGTGGGGCCGAGTGCTGAAGTGCATGGCGTGTAAAAGTCACCCATCCTCTGTAAGTAAGTTCCAAACTGTCACTTGAAACAACATCAGCATAAGAACTGTGCATAAAGAGCTTCGTGAAATGGTTTTCCATGGCCATGTACAATCCCAAGCATCATCTGGACTGGTGTAAAACTCAGTGGAGTAGTGGAAGTCTGGATCTGGCAGTCTGGTAGATGAATCTGGATTTGGCAGATGCCAGAAGAACACTTCCTACTAGAATTCATAGTGGCAACAGTAAAGTTTGGTGGAGGAGGGCTACTGGGGTGGGGCTGTTTTTCAGGGTTTGTGTTAGGCCCCTTAGTTCCAGGGAAGGGTATTGTTACCAATATATTTTAGCCAATTCTATGCTTCCAACTTTGTTTTGTTGCAACCTGTTCCAGCATGACTGTGTCCCTGTGCACAAAGCGAGGTCCATAAAGACATGGTTTTGCAAGTTTGGTGTGGAGGAACTCTAGTGGTCAGGTTGGGAGGCTGGCTTTACAATAATGTCCATGGTTTTGGAATGAGGTATCCATCAAGCTCATAAAGATTATATAATGTTATATGTTAAATATATATATATATATATATTATATTATATAACTGACCATAATATGTCATGACAACTCATGAAAGCATATGACATCTGCCATGACGTGTTCATGGCATGATTATGTCAGTGTTATTTAGCAGGGTTCAAGTAAAGTGTTACCAAAATACCTGAACTAGGTTTTCTTACGGTGGTGACAATATAACATACATGATGCTTCAGTTCAGCAAACTTTCTATCTACTGTATTTTTTCCTTCCCTAACATGAATGAAGGACTTTCAGCAGTGCTTTCAATATGATGAATTGCTGAGCACTTTGCATCTTTTTAGATATGCATGTAATAGAGCAATTATACTGAGGTGCTTATCATGCTCTCAGTGTCTGTCGAGAGGTTTCTCATCAAAAACCTGTCATAAAACATAACGCATGCAACTTGCTTAGGTGTCTGGAGAAACCTAGCACAAATTCGAGGCTAAGATGCTTTCTGTACTGTCCACTTCTCCCAGTCAGACAGCGTGTAGCAATAATGTTGATGTGCCATTTCCTATTTTGTACCATATATATTGAGAGAGAGAGAGAGAGAGAGAGAGAGAGAGATTTACAAGGATTTTACAGCCTTGTAAGACACATAACCTGAGACACGGATGAAATAGTGGCAGAGTGGCTAATTTAACCCTTAGAAGCTGCAGTTATCACTGTCTATATAAAAAGATATAATCCAAATTATTAATCTAAATTACTTCTTAAACGTAGCTCATTAAAACAAGCAGATAAATTATTTTCAACGTGGGGATTCTAAACTTTTAACTGGTACCACAGTTGTGTTTGTCTGTAGGAAAGGAGATATTTTATTATGATGTAATTTGATGAAACGTTCTGGTTGTGCATACAGTCTAGTTTTATGAAAAGAAAAATGAACATTTACATTTTTTATTGTTGCCATTGCTTCACGTCAGAATTCACTCCCTAAATCCATGCAGTCTATACGTGCACGCTAAGCTGCAGGATGCCTGTTTGGAATTATTCATTTTATGATGTCACAAAAAAACAACCCATTTACATATATTCGTGTACTCAGCCTATGGCAGGTTTTGTGTTAAAGTTATAAGGAGTGTTTCTGACTGTTTGGAGTGGCGTGTATTACATGGCAGCCAATCAGATCAGAGATCATTTACATATAATACTGTTAAAAGCACAGTAACAACTAGTGGAAAGTTCCTGTATGAACTTTTTTGGCTTGAGTTGGCTTAACATCAAATTCCAGGTAGTTGCTAATGTGTTGATAGGCTATTGCTATGGTATCATAGGTAGTTGCTAAGGCATTGCTAGGCTATTGCTATGGTACCCCAGGTGATTACTAAGGTGTTACCGGACCATTGCCATGGTATTCCAGGTGGTTGCTAGCATGTTGCTAGGCTATTGCAAAGGATTTCCAGGTGGTTGCTAATGTGTTGATAGGCTGTTGCTATGGGATTCCAGGTGGCTACTAAGATCTTTCCAGGCCATGACATGGTGTCCCAGGCCATTACTGAAGTATTCCAGCTGGTTGATAAGGTGCTGCTAGCCTATTTATGTGGTATTGCAGATGGTTGCTAATATGTATGTATACTGTATATGTGCTACTGTGTTTGTAAGACTCTATGTAATGTCTATGTGAGTGTGAGTTCTCAACATTTCAACATTCATTTCCTATGGAAAAAATTATGCTTGAATTAATGCTGTATGAAAAGCATATATGTGATTGGTCCCAAAGCACAAGCACATTATTCTTGTATAGGTTCTATGTAAGTAGGATTACAATAATACAATTGAGAACAATAAGCTGTCTTTGTCAAGCCAACTCAATAACAGCCTTTTTTATTTTGAGGAGTAAAGAGAGGTTGGAAAAAAGAATTATGGCTGTTTTTAGTACATAAGCCCACACAAATGTCATAAGTGGACCTGAGGGAAAAATAAATAAAGATAAAATGTAGGACCCTTTAAAGGATATTGTACAACATATTTCCAGGGAGGAAACGCCCTATGAAGCAAACATAGTTATATGTTTGAGGGTTGATGCGCCATAGCATGACCTGAACTCCTCTGCCTGCCAGCATGATGAAATGGATGAATAAAGCTGTGGGCATGGTCAGTGAGGGGTTTTTGAGGTTATTCTTCTCTTACTGCTCTTAGACTGTTAGCTGAACACAGCTATACAACTGAGCCCGCCATGGAATTGATCAATAAATAGCCATCACATGCAACATAAGCCTACCTCCCGTATCAGCCACTGGACAGAGAATAACAGTAAACCTCGTCCTGCGAGAGGATCATCTAGAGCGCTGAAGAGAAACACGCTCCTTAACTGCTTCAGACAGAGTATTGCCGTGTAATCGCGTTAACTGTGAGGTGGGAAGAAGGAAAATCTCCACTTTGATTAGATAAGAGGCACAGCTCGGAGCTATCACGTCAAACCTCAGTGGGTGACATTGCACAGGACGGTCAATGTCAAAAATATAGCACTGTGTAGTATCAATGTGCTGCTGTTATGTTTTTTCTACTTCAGATGGTAGACAGAAGCATCTTTTCGAAAGATACGGAAGGTGGTCAGGAATGATACGAAGGAGTTCTTGGATGCGGAGGGAAGTGGGGAAGATGTAGTGTATGATCACTATAATCACAAAACCTGGCATTCATTTAATAAAAAAAAAAATAAATAAAACAACGGCTGGACTACCATGTGTAAACGTTTCAGGATGTATAGATCAGTAAAAATGGTTCAAATGACCTGGAATATGATATTGTTATATAAAAGGGGAATTCCACCAATTTTTCAAAATTCTTGCAGAATTTTAGTTGTTAGCTATAAGCAAATTTATTCGGATTGGTTTGATGTGAAATGCTCATTTGTAGCGAAGCCAAGCCAGAATTGTTCACACTGGTGGTGATGGGAACGAGGCATCTAAGCAGTTTAATGTTCTAATCTTCTAAAACCTCCCTCATAGCAGGTTATTGCATAAAATTGTAATATACTGCCTGATGTCTGAGATATTGTAGTACGATAGTTTTGCTATAGGATTTTGGCCAAAAATGTCTTTCTTTAAAACCATTTATGGTAGAGAGGTACATGCAGGTCACTGTTAGACAGAATAGCATCCAAAGAAAACTTATTCTTGCAGTTTTACCATTATCAGCATTACATAATAAACTCAGAAAACACATGTAGGCTCACTGGTGGCTTTGAGTAGTAAATATAAGGGCTGTGTACTTGTTGTAAATATTGTGACCCCTGGTTTCTATCACCACCACTGTAAACGAATCTGAGTCAGTAAATTTTTCTACAATTAACCATTTCACATCACCACTCTAAATGACTTCATTTACATCTTGGTATAAGAACTATGCTGAAATTTTGAAAAATCTGTGGAATTCCCTTTTAACTTATAACAAAGCGCTCATAAAACAATTTGATGTAGAATGCAAACTTCACTCAACAGTCTATACTGACTGTATATGGAAACTAAGCTGCTAAAAAAGCCCATTTTAAATTGATTTATTTGTGATGTCACAAAAAATTAATTTACACACATCTCCCAATTCAGCCTACAGCAATTTAGCTCAGTCTAGAGAGCTTTTTGAATGAAGTGCATTACAGGCTAACCAATCAGAACAAAGTCATTTACATATATCAGTCTTAGAGGGAACAGTAACACAAACAGCCTATTTCATTCTAATAGATAAAGAGAGGTTGGAAAATGTAATGGATGCTATATAAGCCACACAACCATCATAAATAGGGAAAACCTCAAGCAAAACAATTAAATACAAGATAAATGTTGTTTCTTTTATGTAAAGAAATGTTCCTCCTCCTATAAATCTTTGAGTTTCATTGCAACAGTGACAGTATGCAGAGGTGGGATCTTTGCTAATGCTGCACATTGTTGTTCCACAGATGCTTCCATTGGAGGTTTTGCAGTGGGTATGTGGGCTGTGTGTTAGCTTATCACTTAACATTTGTTGAGTTAGTGGATGAATGAGGTAGGTAGGGAGCTTTGAGGAGCTATTGGAGTGTCCTTACCCCTGCACTGGAGTGAATGAGAGAGTAAGTAAATGAGGTAGCGGAACTGTATTAGCGAGTGCATAGGAGAGTGAATGGGTGAGAGGAAGAGAGAGTTAAAGAGGGATCAGTGATGTGTTTGAAGGGCCTGGCATTTGAGCTTTATCTTGATGGTAATGGCTATAATGTAGCAAATGAGTGGATGAGTATGTCTGTGCTTGCGCATTATCGAAGACATTATCAGAGGTCTAAGAATGGATGGGGTCGCTTGTAACACTCAACGAAGCAGTTGTATTGTAAAAGGTCCCGCCTTTCAATAAAAAGAGCCAATAACCTTGTTGGTAAAGGCATAATCTTTAATGGATAAATCTCTACAGTGCACACACACAGTTGTCAGAATAACCTGAGAAATGCCTTTTTCTTTGTATTAGACAAAGACAATACATTTTTATGACATTTTTGTCAGATTTTAATAGTGATTTCAAATACAATTTTTGACACAGGTTTCCATAACATGTAGCTCTGTTCCAATCCAAGAAAACAGGAGCCTGGTCTTGTATAACTGGAAAAAACTGCCAGAGGGTATGTTTAAGGTAGTTGCAGAGTGGACAGACTTACCTATAAGGACTTTGGTTTAACCCCTTAAACTCCAAGAAACTGGATAATTCCAGACATTTTATACTGTTGGAAGTAAAGGTTCTGTGCAGGTACATTTTTTTGTCAAGGTACAAACAATGTACACCAATCAGGCATAACATTATGACCACCTCCTTGTTTCTACACTCATTGTCCATTTTATCAGCTCCACTTACTACATAGGTGCACTTTGTAGTTCTACAATTACAGACTGTAGTCCATCTGTTTCTCTGCATACTTTAATAGCCCCCTTTTACCCTATTCTTCAGTGGTCAGTGACAAAGAATCACCACATCCTCTCGACCTTCATCACTGGTCAGATGAAGGTCTAGAGGATGACCTACACAAACTATGCTGACACGCATGAGCTGCTGTCTCTGACTTTACATCTACAAGGTGGAAAAACAAGGTAATAGAGTGGACAGTAAGTGGCACTGCTGTGTCTGATCCACTCATACCAGCACAACACACACTAACACACCACCACCACCCAAATAGTACCTGCTCTGTGAGGGTCTATGGGGGTGCTGACAACTGAAGAACAGGGTAAAAGGGGGCTAACAAAGTATGTAGAGAAACAGATGGACTACAGTCTGTAATTGTAGAACTACAAAGTGCACCTATATAGTAAGTGGAGCTGATAAAATGAACAATGAGTGTAGAAACAAGGAGGTGGTCATAATGTTATGCCTGATCGGTGTAAACGTACCCTCAAAGGTACAAGAGTGCTTTTAAGGTCTTATTGTGCCCCTTAAATAAGTTTTTCCAGGTGAAAAGTACATATTTGCACCTTTTCATAACCTAATGTTTTAAAACAGAACAATAAAATAAAGTCTGGAGACGAGACGGGGTGTGTGGAGTCAGTACAACTTAGAAATATATCATTTCAATGAATTATGGTACAATTATGTTCCCTGACTAAAGGTACTGAGATGTACCCTTGAGGGTAACACCCCAATGACAAGAGGGGTACTGCCCCAGTGACAGTTTACTGCCTTTATTTCTGAGAGTGTAGTGGCTAATCTTAAATTTAAAATGAAGAGATTTTATGATTATATACTATAGCCAAGTTGGTTCCCATATGGATAGTGTTTCCATAGAATGTCTCATCTTCTTTTCAGCTCTTTAGGCTTCTTAACAGCTTCTTCATGATGTCTCTTGATGTAGTCTGTCCTCCTTCTCTTTTACCTTCAGCTGCTCCGAGCATAATTGTCTTTTCCAATGAATTGATTCTTCTCATGTTATGTTCAAAATTAGAGAGCTTCAGATTGGAAATCTGGGCCCAAATCCTTGTTTGTTTTCTTTGCTGACCAAGCTGCTCTCTAAAGTCTTCACCAGCACCAAAGTTCAAAGGCATCAATATTTCTCCTGTCCTGCTTTTTTATTGCCTGGCTTTCAGATCCATAATGAAGCACAGAAAAGACCATAGCCAGGACAGTCCGGATCTTTGTTTGTATCATTAGCTTTGAAGATCGTTTTAAAGCTTCTTCTTCCTTGTTGTGCCAAGCATCAATCTGTGTTGTATTTCTTGACTTCTGGATCCTTTTAATAATTGATCTAAGGAAGAAAAAGCTGTCCACCACTTCTACATCTTCAACTTCAGTGGTAAAGTTCTAACTTCAGGCTGGAAGTTCCACTTCTATTGTTCAAAAGTTTGGAATCACTTGCCATACTAACAATTTATTATTTTTTATACAATATATTATATTATAGTGCAAAATATTCATTAAAGGTATAAAGTTAGATGTTTCAGCATTTTGAGAATTCTATATATACTGTTAATTTCTGCTTACCTTTATTTTTTTGTTGTTTGCCTTCAGATTTGATCCACTTTTGAAAGATGATGAATGCTGGATACTAATTTTATAACTTAATTCTCAGTGCTATACAGCTTTCTTTGTTATCGTTCATCGTTTTGAACACATCTGCTTTTTCACATTAGAATCATTTTACACCCATTTCAAGACTTCAGGTGAACTTGGGATCACATTCAGAATTAAAAAGTAGTATTTAATACAGCCTGTCAGTCATTTTATAGTCTTGTTTGAATTCTCAATGATAAATCTTTTGGTCACTCTCCAGTCAGTTCACATTGGCTGTTTTTTTTACTGCACGAAGTAACAGAAGTTTTGGCGTCAGAACACACATATCATCATCAGTCCAACACCAAAGGTTCCAGTTTTCTGATTTTTTTTTTTTGGTACTTGCTCAAGAAGGTACCAACAGAATGTAATAGTAGTCTATTATGTTCTTATCTGTCTCCATTTGCAACTGAAGCCAGTGAGAATTTAGAAAGTATTTACTCCTACATGTCAGGATAAAGTAACCAACACTGTTACATGTAATAAGTGCACCAGAATGTAAGCCACGATGGTATGTTGATATGTTAACTGCTATTTTTGGAATTATAACTATGTAAGGTATGAATCGAATGGTAATGCAATTAGCTTTTATGATAGCTGCCACAGAATGTTTTTGCTCATGTTTTCACATGTTAAAATGAAAAATATAATCTTTCTTTGATTCTGCATTGTTCTGTGTAATTGTAGACATTGGTCTGAGTGGTTTATGCAGAACTGTTGACTGTGAAGATTTAGAGGAACCACATTTGTTTGGATGCTTTGAATGGAAAGGCAAAATTTAGGACCACTTTCTATGAAGACTATTCATAAATAGTTATGAAAGCACTTATAACTCTTTGTAACTTTTGCAAGCATGCTTATAAACTTTAACAATACTTCATAAAGCTGTAATAATGCATAATAATTCATTTTATGATGACCTATAAACATGTTGTAACACAAATGTCACTAGCCATTTTAATGCCTTTTAAACAGGTAATGGCCTAATTATAAAGCACCTATAATACATTGGGCCTCTTCACCAATGTCTTCCTAATTTTTTTCTAAAATTTGATCTTGAGAAAGATCCTAAGAAAAAAGTCTACATCAGATTCATGACGTTTTCTTAAACTGCAGAACTGTTCACACCTTTGCTCTTGAGTGTATGTAGATCCTGTTCTGACCTAAGAACAAAATCCTAAGAAGAAAACATTGATGAACGTCAGAATCTTCATGAAAACTGTGTGAGGTTTAAGAAGAAATTTTGAGAAGCAATTTAAAAAAACATAATAATTGATTACAGTAGTGTGTCTGTGCTTTTGAAATTAGTTTGGAATTAAATGTTTCCACCTTACATTGCAGTTTATAGTACCTTATAATTTATTTATAATAAATAATAACTTTACCATCAGCAGAATCACTTTACTTCAATTAAATGTTCATAATGTGTACCAGACTGTTTACGGCCCCAGATGTAAACAGTTCAGTACACTTCCTTCATTTTCATAACAGTATAGAAATGCCCACCAGCGGCAAGCAGAGAGACCCAGCAGGGTGGCATGCAACGAGAAAATGTGCAAATGGACAGATAGCATTAAACTGCAGTAAGCAAGAAGGCTAATGTATTACTTCACAGACTCTCAAATGAAGCTTTCCTTGCCTTTCTCTCTACACACAGGTCTGTATAAATTCAGTGTGTGTGTGTGTATGTGTGTATGTGCATGTATGTGTGTGTGTGCACGCAGAGCAGTGCAGTATATAATTTCATATCAGCCAATATGTTAAGCTAACTGGCAAGCGAGATAGCTAATTAGCCAAATTAGATGCTTTGCACTGGTTATTATAATGGTTCCAGCTGTCTCTCATGCAGGTGGAAATTACACTATAGAACTAGAACCATAAGTTCTGTTGGGCTCATTTGGGTCAGTTCTTGTCTTTGATTGCGCAGCTGAAAAACACCCTGTTAAACAAACGCTTTGTAGTGGATGTGAGTGAGTTAACGAGTGAACCATTCCGAGCTCAGTGTATAGTTTACTGAAGCACACACACCTGAGCTGCAGGTGAACTGTGTTTGCATACAGTCATATGCAAAAGTTTGGGCACCCCTGGTCAGATTACATGTTTTGTTGATTTTCTAAGTGTAAATAAGTACACAGGCTCTACAGAGAACACGCTTCTCTACATTTTAATGCATAACTATTGTTTATTCACTGTATTTAAGACATTGTGGGTTATTTCATTTATTCATTGCAGTTATTTTATTTATTTTTTTTTTCCACTATGTTTACACCTTAAATGGCCAGGGCCCACTGGTGGGCCCAAAGTTTTATTACACACTTCTGTAACCTGTGAATAGCTCAGCCAGTTTGCAATGAAGTCCCTGTAGTTACTGAATAATAAGCCTTAGTATGTAATAAGCCTGGGATTTTAGGTGGTTAAAGTCAGAAAATAAATAGGAATTATATAGAAAATTGCCATATTTAAGTGTTTTCTCTGTAGAGGAGAAAATCAACAAAACAGGTCATTTGTTGGGGGTGTTCAAACTTTTGCATATGACTGTATGCCTGTATGTAAACATATGGCTGCACATGAGTGCATGTGTATGTGTGTGTGTGTGTGTGTGCGTGGATGGGTGAGTGGGTGTGTGTATGTGTGTGCGTGTGTGTTTGTGTCAGTATGAGTGTGTGAGCAGACAGAGCTGAGTAACCTCGTCCCGTTTCTAACAGCCATAATGTAATGTAGCATGTGAGTGTGTGTGTTGTCCAGTTGGAGCAGCTGTGCTGCAGCTGCCAGCGTCTCCCGCTGAGGGAGAGAGCCGCAGTCCTCCAGGGTCAGACCTGTGGTATGGCGGTCTCCGTGGCAACGGGCTTTGGGCCTGCACAGTGAGAACAATCCTGCCACTGAGAGCAGAACACTGCAGCCTGAGCTCAACACACCGGAATGTCCTATCCACACACACACACACACACACACACACACACACACACACACACACACACACACTTGTTTTATATCAACAGCAAGACATTCATTCAAGTGTTGCTTATATGTCTCATATGTATTATACCATCACTGTCATATCAAAACCTCATAATTTTTTACATTTTTGATTACAATATTGTTGAACAGTCCCATAGAATAATTCAAAATTACTTGGAATAAAGTCTTATTACATTAACATACACTGATGGGCCACTTCATTAACTACACCTCCTTGTATCTACACTCATTGTCCATTTTATCAGCTCCATTTATCATATAGGTGCACTGTGTAGTTCTACTACAGACTGTAGTCCATCTGTTTCTCTGCATACTTTGTTAGCCCCCTTTTACCCTGTTCTTCAGTGATCAGGACCCCCACAGGACCACCACAGAGCAGGTATTATTTGGGTGATGGATCATTCTCAGTCCAGCAGTGACACTGACATGGTGGTGGCGTGTTAGAGTGTGTTGCACTGGTATGAGTGGATCAGACACATTAGAGTTTTTAAACACCTCAGTGTCACTGCTGGACTGAGAATAATCCACCAACCAAAAACATCCAGCCAAACGCATCCTTTTGGATTAAAGGATGACCAACACAAACTGTGCAGCAACAGATGAGCTACTGTCTCTGACTTTACATTTACAAGGTGGGCAGTGAGTGGACAGGGAGTGTTTGATAACTCCAGCAGCACTGCTGTGTCTGATCCACTCGTACCAGCGCAGCACACACAAACACACCACCACCCAAAAAATACCTGCTCTGTGGTGGTCCTGTGTGGGTCCTGACCGTTGAAGAACAGGGTAAAAGGGGGCTAACCAAGTATGCAGAGAAACAGATGGACTACAGTCTGTAATTGCAGCATTACAAAGCATAAGTGGAGCTGATAAAAATGGACAATGAGCGTAGGTACAAGGTGTACTTAAAGAAGTGGCCGATCAGTGTATATTAAAAGCTTAAAAAGATGATCTTTCAAAATGTCTGGATAACATAGTCTTCGAAATCTTAACGTAGTCATTAAGTCAGTGGAGAAAAATGTACTTTACGGTGGTGGTGATAGGAACCAGGGGTTATTCAACATCCCAAACAACCAGTGAACCTACGCGTGTCTTCTGAGTTTTGATATGTAATGTTAATAAGGGTAAAATAGTAGTAAATCTGAAAAAAATAAATTTTCTTTGGGGACTATTTTGCCCTACAATACCCTGCATATATGATTTTTAACAATCAGCGATATGCCCCTTTAAGATTGCTTTCATTCCCTTGTAAGGTTAGAGATGATAGTGACAATATTTATGAAATTTCTCATTCCAACATGCCATAACAGTAATAGGTTTTGAAAGGAATAACAGCTGACATATAATTCACTGTCAAAAAGCATAATTTTATTCCTCTTCCAGGCAAACTGGGGATCTTTCGGGCCAAAGTGCCGCAGAGATTGGCATTTGCCCTTGTCTAAGGCTCTGAATATACTTCGTGAAGGCCTTGCTAATTAGCTGATGAGCTGAATCAGTGTGCTCTACTAAAAAGGTATTGATCATAATATTGCTCGGTATTTCTTGTTTCTGTAAAGCCCTCCCCCAACATAGTATATCAGGAAAATTTAATGTGTTTTAAAACCAAGCCCTTCATATGTACCTAATTAGAAATTCCTGTCTAACCTCAAAGTGCCCATATCATGTAAATTTAAAAATGTTCTCACTTTTTTGAATGTTAAAGAGTTTGATGTAGTATGTAAACCTGTTTCAAAACATACTATTCACTTCCTCAATCCATACAATCCATATCTGCCTGTTTATAATTCACTCTTTTTCTGATGTCACAAAAACCAAAACATTTACAAATATCTTCCTATTCAGCCTACAGCAGTTAAGCCCCGCCCATTCACACAGAAGTTATAAGGAGTGTTGCAGACTGGTTCTGGAATGGTGCACAGTACAGGTCTGCCAATCACAACAGAGCTTGTTTACGTATGTCAGTCTTAAAGGCACAGTAACAAAAACAGTCTGTTTAAATCTACAGGAAAGAAGAAAGATCAGTAAATAGAACCACACAAATGAAGTGGACCTCAAAAAAAAACAAAAAAAAAAAACAAGAAAATGTAGGATATGGGCCCTTTAACCCTACCATAAACCTCAGTGACGTAAAAGAAATGAATTTGCTTTGTCAGTTCTGCCTGTTTTTCTCTGGTTTTCCTACAAAGTCAGGACACCTTTGGCCTTGAAAGCGCAAATGCTCACACACTGTGCTAAACAAAAAGTGTGCAAACAACAGACAGTAGGAGAAATAGACTTAACGATTGATGAGTGACAGAGAACAATGGTTGTTTAGAGAAAGTGGAAGAGGAGGAGGAGGACTGGACTTGCTGAGAAGGAAAGAGTATGATGATAATGAAAAAGTAATCAGGCAGCGAGGAAAGAAAGATCCAGACAGACACCCAGAGAGAGGATCTGCTTCTGTCCTAGCAGACTAGTGGCTGCTTAGCCACTGCTCCCTCCATCTCTCTCTCTCTCTCTCTCTCTCTCTCTCTCTCTCTCTCTCTCTCTCTCTCTCTGTCCCTGTAGTGAGGCCTCTGGAGGCAGGCTTATCTCCCAGCTCCAGCCCGGGCCCACAGCGCTCTGGCCCACAGTGCTCAATATGGGCCTCTGCCCTGCTCCACACACACATGTGCTCAGCCTGAGCCTTCGCTCGTCTGCTTTTAAACTCATTTGGACCCGCAGATTTAGAGCAGCGCAACAAGAAACAGTTTTGTTCTGTTTTGTCTTGTTAATCCAGCGTGGGAAAAAACAAGCTGACTGCGTTCTAAAACTGATGTCTTAATTAATAACACTTTTTTTAAAGAACTTGCACACAACATTTTTCTTTTACTTTATATTGGTTCCAGAGGTCCACTTATGACGTTTAGTTTTATGTACCAACAACATAACAGACATCACAGAAATTCATTTTGAAGTAAATGATCTCTGTCCTGATTGGCTGTTCTGTGTTTTGCCTCATTAAAAACACAATCTTGGCTGGAACACTCCTTATAACTTCAACTTGAATGGGTGGGACTAGGCTGTTGGATGGATGTTGATTGAATGGATATCAGATGGATGTAAATGCATTGTTTTTTGTGACATCATAAGAGTAATGAATTCAAAATGAATTCAAAATGAATTACGGGGATACTCTGGCCAAAATGAAAAACTAAACTGCTGTTACATTTGTTTTAAACATGTTTACTCACATCATACAGAGAGAGATTTCCTGGTTTAAAAATTAGAAAAAAACCCTTCTGATGATGCATCCTGAAGGTGGGAGGAGCTTGTTGAAAAACAGCTGCTTTGAGATAGAGATTTTTGGTGTTGGGCTAATTTTGCCATTAGCTTGTGAGTACAGCCAATGTTACTGCTACCAAGCCAACCATCTTATTGCAGCCTTATAACTTTAGTCTTCAGATCCTCTTAACAGTGGAAAAAATGGATTGACAGAAATAGAAAGAAAACAAGCTAAAAGCTAAAGTTAGAAAGGTAGCTACAAGGCTAGATACCATACCTCAGTATTCTCTGTCTGAAAGGCAAAACTTGTCTCTTCATCCACTTTGTGCTAAATACATATATATATATATATATATATATATATATATATATATATATATATATATAATATGTGTTTTCTTTATAGTTTTATACAATAACGTAGGTAAGAATTGCACTAATGCTAGCTTGGTTTAATTTATTAGCCTATAGACTGGTGGCTAGGTTAGCAGTCAGGATTGGTTAACACCACAGAGATTTCTAATATTGTATCATGTATTTGCATAATGCATGCTGGGTATTGTAGTAAGAGAACACTGATGAACAAAAAATTAAAACAAAATAAAATCATGAATTCTGTCAAATTGATAAGGCTGAGGATTGCAGTGCTGTGGTACATAAAACTGTATATTATGTAGACAAATAACATATTAAACAGCATACAGCATATCTCCAATATAGATTGTGTAAATAGAAGAAATCCGAACATGCTGCCAGTGTTAAATAAGATTATAACACTGAGTGTGTTAAAAGTGACACAATCTATGTTGACCTTCCCTGGACATGCATCTATTGTGAACGTGCTGTATGCCTCAGTGTTATACTACATTAAATAATCACTGCATTCCTCATATTTTACCAGCGCATACTTTGTTGTTTCCCTTAAAAACATTCAAGACTCTATACCACATTTTCACTCAGCAACAGTTTTATGTAAAGCAGCATCTGTGCACTCCACATGCGTTTTAATAGGATAATGTATTCCCTTGTTGTTTGTTTTGTTGATCTTCTGCGGTGCGTTAAGTTCACTTTTTACAGGCGGCTACAAAGCTTGTGTTTTGAAAGTATAGCTGCAGTTCTGAGATGGCCATTGTCATCTGCGAAAGTGTGTTTATTTTTGTAGTCACACGTTATAGCTGAATTATGGATCTGCCTCCCACACTCCTTCTGGAGAGGCCTTCGCAGCCAGCTGCCTCCTGCCTGCCTTCATACGTCTTACATATACTGGAGATTTCACGTTAAAAACAGGTAGATGTGGAGATAAATAGTGCACTAGAAGACCCTGAGAACTGAGGTGGCAGAAGCCTGCTCTTATAAAAAGTTGAAATAAATGAAATAACATAAACAATTGCTAAAATGGCTCTGTAAAAGTAGAAAATGGCAAGTTCAATTTGTGAGAAAAAATGTATTTAAAGAGCTTTTTGAAATGAAAAGGTAATATGTATTATGTAAAGTTAAAAAATAATAATAAAAACATTCGTTCCTCAGTCCGTATAGTCAGTATATGGAAACTAAGCTGCAAAAGCATTCCGTGTTGAATTAATGGTTTCTGTGATGTCACAGAAATCCACCTATTGACACTGAAATTATAAGGAGTGTTTCAGCCCTGACTAAGTGTTTCAGTCTAGGCTGTTGGATTTAACTTGATCTTTAGCCAATGGACTCAAAAAATACACTGGCAGAGTTAAATAGTATGTAAATCCATATAAATATCACATAAGGCAAAATCAAAGAAAGTAAAGAGGAAACTATGTGGACACAGCCAAGGCCTCAATTTCAGCACTGGACTTAACGTGCCCCACCAACCTTGCCTCACCACTTGGAAGTAGAGGTGGGCGATATGGGAAAAAAATCACATATCATGGTACTTAACTAGATTTTCATGATACATATCACTATATATTGACACACAGCCATAATGCACTAACAGTGTGACATTTTAAAACTGCCATCAAAACTAATCAACATGATTATTATTTAACATTTCACTGTTCTGCACCACATCCATTTAAACATGACTAATTATGCTCTCTTTATGATGAATAAGACAGCTGGTTAGTTTTCTTTAAGTACTGATTATATCTCCATATTACCAAAATAACAAAAATTATCACAAAAATTATCACAAGATTGATAAAATATTGTTATATTGCTCACCCCAACTTGGAAGCATATAATATATACTAACGGCCAAAGGTGTGTGGACACACCTCTGCATTATTGAGTTTGGTGTTTTAGCCATACTCATTGACATCGTCATAGACAAACACTTCATACTAAACAGCTCAGTGTCTTTAAATATGCCACTGTCATAGAATGCTACCTTTACCCTGAGTCAGTTCATGAAATTTGTGCTCTACTAAATCTGCCTTGGTCAACTGTAAGTGCTATTTTTGTGTAAGGAAAACATCGCAGTGCAAGAATAACTTGACCATGCATTTGCACTGTGGAAGCAACATCAGCACAAGAACAGTTTTATGAGCTTCATTAAATGCGTTTCCATGGCCAAGCAGTTGAACACAAGCCTTTCTATATGCAATGCCCAGTGTTAGCTGGAGTGGTGTAAATCACACCACAACTGGACTCTGGAGCAGTAGAAACGTGTTCTCTGGAGTGATGAATCACGCTTCACTATCTGGCAGTCTGATGGACAAATCTGGACATAGTGGATGCCAGGAGAACACTGCCTACTGGAATCATAGTGCCAACGGTAAAGTTTGGTGGAGGAGGGATAATGGTCCCCTTAGTTCCAGTGAAGGGCAATGTTAATGCCACAGCATACAAAGACATTTTAGACAATTATATGCTTCCAACTTTGAGGCAACAGTTTGTGGAAAGCCCTTTTAAATTTACACCTTTATCCAGAGTGACTTACCAAGGGTCTTTGTAAGTCACCTGTTCCAGCATGACTGTGCCCCTTGCTCAAAGTGAGCTCCGTAAAGACATCGTTTGATGAGTTTTGTGAGTCAAAGCCCTGACCACAACCCCACTGAACACCTATAGGATGAATTGGAACGTGGATTGAGAGCAGGGCCCTCTCATCCAATATTAGTGCCAGACCTCACAAATGCTCTTTTGGCTGAATGAGCACAAATTCACACAGACAAGTGGGGGTTGTTATAATCACAAAAGGCGGATCAACTCCATATTAATGCTTATGGTTTTGGAATGGGATATCCAACAACCTCAAACAGCTGTGATGATTGGGTGTCCACACACTTTTGGCCAGATAGTGTATGTTTCTCAGATGGCCACTTGCAACATTTCAACTGAACAAGGAACAGATTTTTCAGTCTAAATTCACTTGCCCATCTCATAGGCTAGCCTTAGTGAGCTAACTGGCTAGCTAACCAAAATTAGGCAAACTTTTTGGAAAAGTTTGACTGTAATGTGCATTATGAATAATAGCTTAATCATCTGGCTTAAGCTTCAGGTTTAGAACGAGAACTCTGGTGCATTGTCTCTTTTGTTATTGCTTAGCTTGCTAACTAGCAGAGTTACAGTGCAAAGCAAAAAACAAAGCAGTCAAAGCACAAGTAAGAGTAAGAAAAAATGCAAATCCTCCAGAATATTTTCCTTCTCAAAATGTTCTATTGTTAAAGAGGAATACTAATGATTTTTAAACATTTCTGCATAATTCATGAGAATAATAATACAGATCATTCCATTCAATGTGGTAAATCTTGAAAAAAAGCTTTTATTGGAGACTATTGTTCCTCTACAGCATCTTGCATGTAGCCATTGTCTGCTTATTCTTTATATTTCCTTGCGATGACCAAGTCTGCAGCTTTAAAGTTTCTGTCTAACAGACACAACAGCAGCATTAGTTTGGATGTTGAGTCTCACTGAACTGGAGCTTTGGGTGTTTAGCTGCATGTTTAGAAATAAAACCAGGGAGATGATTAGAGTTATACGTAAATTTACGGTAGCATTTTAGCTTTAGCTTATCTCATGTTTATGCTCTTCTTTGAGCTTTCTATGTGTTTTTCACTGGTTTTCCCCACACATACACCTGCTTATGGGAGGTGTAAATATTTATTAACTACTGATCTCAACATTAAAACTAGTTTGAGTTAGAGTTGTACAACCTGTTTTGATTTAGCGGTGCATAAAACTGAATTTAGTAAACATTTCTATTACCACCAGCCCACTTATATACAGCAGGGGCAACTTCACACAACTGTAAACAATTCTGACTCTACATTTTTGTAGGATTTTGCGTTTCACATCAAACCACTCTGAAAAGCTCTGTTTACATCCAAAAATTTAGTTTTGTGGTAATTTAGAAGAATCCTATTTAATTGAATTCCTTTTTAACTGGGTCAAAATCTAAGTTGTCTGCTTCCCCAGACTGAAGTCTAAACGTCAAAACAATTACAGCACCCAGCTCAAGTTGAAAGGACACAGCAAGGTGTGCTCGCTCCTGCTAATGATGTTTGCATAGGTACTTTTAGTGTGCGTGCTGAAGTCTATACAGAAAACGTGAAAGAGGAGGGGTGGCGCGGGTGGGGGGGGGTGGTGGTGGTTGTGAACGTTTCCATGGCAACAGGCTTCCCGCGAAAAGGTCAACGTTGAAGGCAGACAGGGAAAGGCACAAGAGGATTATTGGGGATTTAGTGCAGAGTAAAATCATTTCTATTCTCTTTTTATGTATTTCTGTCCTATCTGAATGATGATAAAAAAGAGAGAAACACTGGATATGAATCGCGCAATTACGCGGCTCAAAAAAAAAGAAGAAAAAAAAACGACTAGTTCTTCCTTTTTTATTATTATTATTTCTCCGGCTGCTTTGAAGTGGAATTGAAAAGAGAAGAGTGGTGGACGGCTCTTTGTGCGCAGTGCTGATACGCACTCGTCTGCCCCCTCAATCACTCTCTCTCTCTCTCTCTCTCTCTCTCTCTCTTTCTCTCTCTCTCTTTCTCTCTCTCTTTCTCTCTCTCTCTTTCTCTCTCTCTCTCTCTCTCTCTCTCTCACTTTAATTAAGTCAGCCTCACTGGCATGGCTGCCAAAGATAATTGGAGAGGGTTTTGGATGCCATTTACTCGAAATGTCGCCGGTTTCTTTTCTTTTTTTTTTCTCTTTCTTAAAAAAAAAACTCATCTCTCCTCTGTCACATTTTCTCGTTTTCTCCATGTCTCCCTCCTCATTTAGTAGAGAGGGATTAACCTGAAGTTTATGCTGTACAGGTGTGCTCCTTACTCATCACAGGAGTGCACGCCGAATGACACTCAGACAGTGAAGTTTATTAGTCATGTCAGTGCGCGCAACTGCCTTTCCCAACTTTTTCCCAGCTTCTGGGTTTCATTTTCATGGGCTGAGCACCTTTTCTATTTCATGAGTGTTTAGGCTGATTTATGCCTCTGTGAAGCTGCGTGTAGCAGGTCTGCATCCAGATGAAGGGAAAGGGTTCATGGGCAGCCCACAAGAGTAGCTCGCAAAGGCCGCAGCATTCATACCTCTAAAACCTCAACTCTGTGTTATGCTGATCTCCAGAGTTGTATCAAGAAACGGCTGATTGGCTGCCTGATACCATTGGGAGACCCAAGCAATGTTTGATCCCAATCAGAACTAGCAGGAGATTAGAAGGAGTTGTTGAATTGGCTGGCAGAAGAGAGCAACCTTACAAACCTCAGTTCCAAAGAATTAAGAGACAGTATGGATTGAAAACAAAATGTAAAATCTATTAGACCTGTATGAAAAAAGAAAACAATAAAAAACACAATATTTGGTAACACTTTATTTGGATAGTCCATTTTAGATGCTTTGTAGATACTTAATTTACTACTGAATCCCAACCCTAACCTTAACTTCAACCCAAAACCTAAACCCAACCCTCACCCTGGTCCTAGCCATAACCCTGGTCCAAATCCTAACCCTAGAATTCACAATCAAGTTGCAGCAGATAAGTTGTTAATAATTTGAACATCTGTAGACAATCTATAGGGGACTGTAGTGGACTATGCAAATAAAGTGAGACCCAATATTTTTGTGTGTTTTCCTTATGGACTTTATTATATTTTATAATATGCTCATTCCAGATTTGATGCCTACAACATGTTTCAGAAAAGGTGGGACAGAAGCCACTGATCTACCGTGCTCTTCCTTTGCATCAGCCTTACTTTTAACAACACTTAATGATTGTTTGCAGACAATGATCCAGTTTTGAAAGCCATTTTTTGCCATTCTCACATTATACAAGTCTTCAGCTGCACAACTTTATCAGATCTTGGTGCCCTCACATATGTGCAAGTTATCCATGCCATGGGGACTAGTACATCCCAATGTCATGACAGACCCTGGCTTTTGAACTTTACGCTGGCAACAATTTGGATGGTCCTTTTCCTCTTTGGCCTGGACAGCACACGTCTATTATTTCCTTAAACAACAAGATTAACCTGTCAGACCAAAATACACATTTCCACCATGTATCATCATTTCAGAAGAGCTCAAAGCCCAGAGAAGTCGGCAGTGTTTCTGGACATTGTCGACAAATGGCTTCCAATGTGCAGTCTTAACTTTCATTTGTGGATGCAGTGATAAACAGTGTTTATTGACCAAGATTTGTCAAAGTATTCCCGAGCCTATTCAGTGATGTCTATCTCAGAAGACTGCCAGTCGTTAATGTAGAGCCTTCTGAGGAATCGAAGGTCCCAGGCATTCAGTTGTGGTTTTTGGCCTTGTCCCTTGAGCACAGGGATTTTTCCAGATTCCCTCAGTCCTTAGATGATAATATGCACAATAGAAAGTGAAACACCTAAAATCCTTGCAAGCACTCACTGAGGAATTTGGTTTGGATTATTGACTGATGCATTTCCTGACGAAGTAGTGAGCCTCAACCCATGCTTGCTCAAGCCCATTCGTGGATGCCTTATTTATACCCCAGCATTATTGCATCACTTGTTTAATGTTTCCACAATGTTTCTAG
Source organism: Colossoma macropomum (assembly GCF_904425465.1). Lineage (NCBI taxonomy): Eukaryota > Metazoa > Chordata > Actinopteri > Characiformes > Serrasalmidae > Colossoma > Colossoma macropomum. Next base: position 35,570,303 of record NW_023494804.1, read on the forward strand.
TCTTTAATTGTCGCTGTCCTGATGTTTTTGGAACACGTTGCAGGCATCAATTTCAGAATAAGTGAATATTTGTAAAGCAATGAAGTTGATAAGGTAAAACGTTTGCTGAGTCATTCTATGGAAACATACATTTTTTTGTCCCTAGCATTTACAGATATATTACACTTGAAAAACATATTAGGGTTACAATTTATTTACATTTTAAAATAAAACAATAAGTTATTTTAACAATTGCACCTTCTTGAGCATCAATTTAGCAATATTGTTTTTTAAATAAATTTTATAGAATTCCAAGTATCACAGAAGAGCTTGTCCTCACAGTCATGTGTAAAGGATGAGTGCTATATTTTGAGGTAAAATATTTTTCTGCAATTTTAACTGTAATAATCTATGCATGACTATGAAATATATGATTTAAATGACATAAAGAAAACAAATGCCAAGTAAATATTATGATATATATATATATATATATATATATATATATATATATATATATATATATAATGAAAGTTGTTGTTCCCAGGAGTCGTGGTGTCACTGGTGTCACTGTGTAACAAAAAATCTCTTTTTTTAAATGAAAAAAAGCACGTGGTGAGTCCACTGTGTCTTTTCAGTTATCAGAATTTTTTTCATTTTTCTCATGATTTCATGAGCTTTTAGTTGAAGTCATTGGTGTGACTTACTTTATTCTTAGGTAATTGTGAAAAATAGAATACAAAGGGATTAAATTACACATTTTAGTGGATATTCCATGATTGACAGCATGTGGTTTGATGCTCTGTAGCAGCCATTTTGTAAAATGCATTTTTCATTAAAAATGTCTCTGGTGTTACCTTTCTTATGTGTAACACCAATGACAATCAGTAACACCAGTGACTCCTAAGGATAGAAATAAGAAGTGGACGTTTCTGTAGAATGACCCAGATATCATTTTACAGGTTTTGTTTAAATAAGTACTTTCTGTTTTTATCTACATTTTATATACTGTCCAACCTGTGCAACCAACTACATTTCAAGTATTCAAAAAAGTGGAGCAAGTATTCATTTTAAAAAGAAATAGGAAAATTTAAGAATTTCGTCTTCATTTTCTGGACGTTCTGGTCTGGATTCTGCCTCCTAGTGCATGTGTTTATGTTGCTTTCAGGTATGTTGGCAGGCACCTATATGAACAACGGCACACAATGCATGCATGTGTTCGCAGATACACTGACACAGCAGTATACTTCGGCCTTTACGGGGTGAGCGGTGCTCTGGTTCCTGTGATATAGATTTCAAAATGAAAGCTAGACGGCTGAGTGCTGTCTGGGCACAAATTGGTCAGCAGTGCCCAGTTTGGATGTGAAGTATTCTGTGAGTGCGATGCAAGCTGTGGTGAGTTGTATGGTGCTGTTTTATTCCTGTGTAACTGCCTAATCGCCATGGATACCAGAAAACCTCAGGGAAAGCAAAAGTAACAAGTTGCTTTTTTACTCTGTTGCTCCAGTGTTCAAAAGTTGGATAAAACTTAGTAAGAACAGATTGGGTAAGGCATTCTCTCATGTCTATTATCTTAAGACCTCTTTTTAATAGTGAAATGGTTGTAGATGCAAAGTTGCAGTATGTAATCATCAGAAATGTATTTGTGGAATTCTATCGTAAGTGATTTTTGAGCATATTTTCTGTTGTTTTCTAGATACGAGGAAACGTTGAAATTATTGTTCATGGTAATTGATGATGCAATACTAATGCAGCACATAGAGATTAGGTTTCAGACCTAATCTGTTGGAGTATTCCATCAAATTTAAACTATTTCCGACTTCTAGATAGATGATCAGCTAAGACATTTTTGCTCCATCCGCTTAGCATTGGAAGAAAAAGCCATTGCTAACAAACACTGGAAGTCAATAGTCACCCAAATCTTTTCTGTAAATACATCCCTAAAACTTCTTTTCCGTTTGAAGGTATCTCTACCCCACAATCAGGTCTTCATTAAGGTGGCACAGACTTGATTATGTTGGTTTGTAGTGCACAATAATAGTTACTGTGAGCTATAAAAATGAACAAAACTTCACTGTGTTGCTGAATTCTGTGGGTAGCCATTGTAGAAAAAGCCATTGTGCCGAATTCTGACTCATCTTCCTCTTTACATACATGCATACCTCACACAGGCATAAGGATGCTAGATTATGTTCGCAATTTCTGTTTTTAAACATGTATTTTCAGTTAAAAAATTCAAGATTAACAGTAATTTATAAAAAGAAACAACAGATATAACAAATATAATCTGTAGCGTCCGTGTGCCTGTGTGAAAACTTAAGCACAACACACTTATTGTCTAAAGTTGCTGTTTATTTTTGCAGTTCACAGTGTAATAGTCACTGACCTTAATAAAGACCTGTGCTCTTTATAAAGGTGCCACAAAATAGTCTTTGAATGGAGCCATAGAAGAACCACTTTTGGTCTCCTAAAGAACCATTTGTGTAAATGAGACGTGCGAGTGTGAAGAACCTTTTAAGGATTTAAAGAATGTTCAAATAGTGTAAAGATTCTTTACCAGTTTAAATGTTCTTCCCAGAATCTTTACATCATGAGGAGATTTTTTAAACTTTAAAAAGTCTCATTTACAAAAATGATTCTCTTAAGAACCGTCCGTTGAAAGGTTCTTTATGGAACCAAAAATGGTTCTTCTATTGCATCATGCAAAGAACCCTTTTGGCACCTTTACTTTTAAGAGTATGGATGTGGTTTGAGTGGGTTGAGAGACGTTTTGGGGATGTATTTATGGAAAAGAATTGGGTGACTAGATTTATGGTGTTTGTTATCAATGTTAGCATCATAGCTCGAGTGCTAAACTAAAGAAGCAACATTTGGACGCCAAACTTGTCTTGGCTAATTGGCTACATCTGGGGTAAAAGGGAAATTGGGTAAATTTGATTTTTTTGCCTTTAGAGTAGAAAGGCCATAAATGTGTTATGAGGTTGATCTCTGAAAATGTTCATGTATGTTGCAACAAAAATCATAAGACCAAAACCAAAAGTCCATAAAGCTTTGGATATGTTTTATGTTATATCCTGCACATTCTGATGAATGTGCCGATGTAAGAACGCAGTGAAATAGTACTCTGCACTCTTCCCATTGTATTTTACAGTTACTGTATTCTATACAGTGACCACAGCAGTTTTATAACCCTGGTTTGTGTGTGAGCGTGTGTATGTTAAGGCCTGAGAGATACCATGTGTATAGAAATAGTAGTAGTGTGTGTTTTAGCCTCGTGGTGTGTGTGGGGACTGCTGTGGGAGTTAGCGAGTGAGGCCTCCTATCAATCACACAGAGCTGCTGAAAGTTAGTGTGTGCAGCCAGGCCACCCAGCCAGCCTGCTCCAGCAGGGGGATCTGATATCCCCCTGGCCCTAATGGGCTCCAGATGGCCCAAGCAGAGCTCTGTGTCGGGCAGGCCTTTCTCCGTCCACCGGGGGGATTACTTACCGTTTCAACTGTCTTCAACCCTGTATGTTTTACATTGGAGTCATTACTGTGTTTTAAAGTGTATTGGTGGTAATGGTGTGTGTTTGAGGTACATCAGGTGTGTAATAAGGGAATCACACACACACACACACACACACATGTATGTTTTGCCTTCTTATATATTTTTCTTACATAAGTATTACAATTCGGATTTTCAGTATCAATTACATTAGTAGCTGATTAATACGCAGGTTATTTTAATGCTTGATAAACAGTAAAAAATGACTTTTTGGCATGAAAACAGGGCCAATATATTTTTTTCAGTATGTAGCTGATCTCCAAAGTTCAGTCTTAGAAATTGGTTGCATGTTCTGCATTTTGCCATCCAAGTACTCCCAAAAATATTGTCTGCCAAAACTGGTTATGTGCATCAGACTCTGTTTCTACTTCCACTTTTTCATAAAAAAGTGTACTTTATAAATTGATAAAAATCAGATTTTGTCAGTAATGCGATCAACACGTTTACATGCACTTGAGTAATTAGATAATGGGGAAACTCCTGGTCTACATGAGTCAGGCAGTAATCGGATTTCTGCTTTGCAACCAGCCAATAAACTCACAGAAGAAGACGTGACATAAACATAATGTAAACTCAGACTTCATGCCATGGCTTTTTTTTAACATCACGCCACTTTACCTGAAAATATGAACATACATCATCTAGAACATGAAGAATATTTAAATCCTTTATTTCATATTTGGTTTCAGCATCGCTCCAAAAGTGTTTTCCAAAAGTCTCGCGGCAGTGCTGCTTGCTTGTTTCTGGTACCGCCATCTGTTCTCGTGCATGTGCAGACTGAGAAATCCGAAAGAAATCAGAGTAAGGGTCTACATACACTGAGAAATCTGATTATTGAGCTAAAATCCAGCTCTCTTTTTTTTGGATTTTTTTAATGGGATTTCGAGATAGGAGTACAGTGTTTACATGGCCATCTGAATAATTGGGTAACTGCAGAAATCCAATTATGATCTGATATAAAATAGAAATGAAAATAGTAACCAAGTAAATAGCCTCAACTTAGGACAGGGTGTTTGAAGTAAGTGCAACTTATAAATACTGTACATACGGTACAGTTATGTTCCCTGACCAAAGACACTGAAGACAAGCTCTTGAGGGGACCATACCAGTGACAAGGCACAGTTTTATGAGAAAAAGTAGTAGAATGTAAAACATGTGCAATCATAATGCAATTTCATTATATGTGCAGTCATAATGCAAAAATTATTTAACATTGCAGAGTTATCAGGAAAGTCAATTTTAATGCCTGATTTTGTGTTTAAACGATTAATCATGATAGCCCTGACTGCAGTGCTGCTGTGGGTTCAACAGAATATGCAGGCTTCTAGAAGAGAAAGGTTAGATTTTAGTTTCAGTTTACACGCTTGCCTTAAAATGCAGTTTATGTAATATCGGTTATGAGCCTTTAGGTGGGGGAATACCTTCCTTTTTAGTAAAATAAATATTCAGAAAGGGGCTATAATGATGAAATTGGACTGGAGGTTATTTAAAGCATTATAGATACATGGAGGAATGTGTGTTTTTCGGCTGAGGTCCACATGGAAGCTCTCTGGGTAATATTAGATGTGAGCGAGGCAGCCGGCCAGCCGCCGTTGTTGATGCACCTGCAGGTTAGAAAGTTGGCACAGAGCCAAGGATGGACAGAGGGGCTTTCCATTCAAAACAGGCTTGCCAATTCCCAGACTATATTCTTTCTCCCTCTCTCTCTCTCTCTCTCTCTCTCTCTCTCTCTCTCTCTTTCTGTCTTCTGTGTCTTTCATTCTCATTTACTCATTCTCTTTTTGCTCTCCTTGTCTTACTGTCTCTCTTTTTCTTCTTTGTGTCTCTTTCTCTAATCTCACTCACTCTCTCTATGTTCTCTCTTTCTGTATCTCTCTCTCCCTTCTCTGAGTCTGTCTCTGTCTCTCTCTGTCTCTCTGTCTTTCTTCTTTCTCTCACCTCACTCTCACTGTTCTTCTCACTACCTCTCTTTTCTCTCTCTCTCTCTCTCTCTCTCTCTCTCTTTTTTCTCTCCCTTCTCTTTATACCTCACATTCACTGTCTTTTTTCCCTCTCTTTGTCCACCTCTTTTTCTTCTCTCTCTCTTTTCGTTCTCTGAGTCTTTATCCTTTACATTTTATTTCTCTCTTCACTCTCATATTCTCCCTTTTTTTCTTTTTCATCTCTCTCTCTGTCCCTCGCTCTCTCTCGCCTCTAGGTCTTTATTCATGTTTTCATTCTCTTTTTACTCTCTCTCTTTCTCTCTCTCTCTCTCTCTGTCTCTTCCTTTCCTCCATTCCTCTGTCTTCTCTTTCCCCTGTGCATGCTTCCCTGTCTCCCTGTGGCATTGCAGAGGAAATTTAATATTGGATTGTTTGGAGTTTCCAAGGATTCCATTCGGTGTAGCTCCGGGCTGCGCACAAAGACAAACATCAGCTGCGGGGGCCAAGAGCAGCAAACACGGCCTCATTATCCTGCCGTGCTCATTTCGCCTCTGCGCCGTGTCTCTTTCTCTTCATTGTCTGTTCCTTTCCTCCAAGTGATCCCTTCTCCCTCAGCATCCTGCCCATGGCCAGGCTGAGTAAACCTACCGTTCCAAAAAACTGGAGCTCTAGAATTTCTACACTTCCCAGGTCTGCACTGTACATTCAGTCCTGAGTGTTCTAAAGCTCTGCAGGGGTCGACGCTGAAAGTGTTCGGATAGGCTATGGCGAAGGGCCTGTGTGGCCATAAAGAGCATTCCTGACTTTCCATGTGTCCCTTGACCTCCCTTTGCTTCCTGCTGAGGATGGACATTTGAACTATTTTTGCTGTCTGCATGTTTAAAGAAATAGTGTTCAAATGTCACACAGGGAAAATATTTTGTCATAAATTTAAAAAACAAAACAAAACATGGAACAGGTACCGTCACTATATTTGTAAACAAGCAGTCTGCTGTTATTTTCCAGATTAATCTGAAATCTTACATTACACATTATAAACATATGCTCATTTATGAGATCCTTCTGGTGTGGATTTCCTCTCTTTCAATGAACAAAAGCGGCTTGAGTGCTAATAGCTCCCCCTTGTGGAGAATCCTCAGACTGCTAAACTTGGCTTTATACTGACTTTGCGGAGACCCTGTTTACTGTTCATGTTGTGTGCTAATCACTCTAATTGCGACAGCCTCTGTGGTTCAACATGTTCGCTCAAAAATGTACTTAAAGCCTATGAGATAATGCATGATTTATTTATTTTTTCATGCCTTAATCAAATATCTAGTTAAGTAAACGAATACAAAGATAAATTTGAATATCTGTATATTCAACTCTCTATGCTCAGGTAAGGACTGATGATATGTTGCTAATGTGACTCCCCCTGCCTGTCCGGTAGAAGTCGATGTTTAAGGAGGAAAGCGGATGCGAAAAATGACTTTCTTTGATGGATTTGATTCTGGTAATGTAACACAAAGATGATTAATTCTAGTAATATGATTGTGTGACTTAGTAAATGATTAGGCCTTGTTTAGACAGGCACTTGCATTAGTTCAGGGGTTTATATGGAGCTGTGAATGTTTTTAATCTGCTACTGCAGATCATCTGACATTTATTCCTCATGCTCACTCCCTGAAAGCTCCTATGGCCAAGTACAACACCTCCAAGTCCACAATTCCACCTCCCTCATAGCCTGTGGTCATTTAAACAACTGCGTATTTCTCTCTCTCTCTTCTCTCTCTCTCTTTCTGTCTCTCGCTCTCTCTCTCGCTCTGTCTCTCGCTCTCTCTCTCTCCTTTCTCTCTCTCTCTCCATGCTCCTCCCAAAAATGTGTTCCTTCATAGCAGCTGATTTTTGTTTATTTTCATTACACTGAAAAAAATCTTGGTGTTTTTGTTTCAAAAAGTTAGTAACCAGGCTGTCTTAACATTGAGTTAACGAAGATAAGCAGAAGATGCAGATGCTAGTTCTTACTATTAGAAGTTCAATTAAGTCAAAATTTAAGGTAGATTTCTTTTCTCAATTAAAAGACTAAATGTTTTTATTTACTTATTTTACAGTGTGCATAATTTTGAGGTTCCGGTTTAAAAAGCTATGCTACCAAACCAGATGCTGTTGTAGTTAACTGAAACTAGACAGACTGGAAATGAGCACAGAATTTGCTACTGTGCTGAGGTTCGCTCCATTGCACAGTAAAAAATGCCTATGCCTATTCTAACAATGTGAGAACAGGCATAGAGAGAGATGCCTATTCTCTCCCTATGCGTAGAGAAAGAATAGGCATCTCACTCATTTTTTCTTAGGTATTTTGACAAATTTCTATTTAGCTCACATCGAATTTTTGGATTTTTTTCTTTACTTTGCGAAGCTGTTTTACTATCACAATACTGTGATCAAGGTTGTGTGGTATTGCAAATAACGTCATAGCAGTCCAACCAAATCACATCCATCATATTATTTGAAACAGGCAACCTTGGTTGTTGTACTGCTTTTGTAAAACAGTTTTGCAAAGTAAAAGTAAAAGTTATTCGATCATTGATGTGAGCAGAATCTTGGTTTATATGAAATGGTGCATTGTAGAGAAAATTTCAGATTTCTTTACGCTGATGGTGATGGGGACTCGGGGTTGTAGTGCAAATATAGCAATTGTGTTTAATACCCAAAACAACCAATGAGCCAACGTGTGTCTAAGTTTTTTATGTAATACCGATAATGGTAAAATATTAAAAAAAAACACGGTGTATGTGTCTGTCCACAATGAATGTAAAAAATATATATAAATAAATAAAATAAATAGTCCGAAGCCTCATCTCCGTTTTATGTAAAAAGCATTCTGTAAGGTCGCTTATGGCATTAAACACTTTAGATGTTTGGTTCCTATCAAGGTGAACAATGCTGACTTGGTATGTTTAGAGAAATGCATTTCACATCAAGTCACTCTTAGCAAACGGTGGTCAGTGGAATGATAAAAGTATGGTGGAAAAAAAAAAAAACATGCTGTTATCAGATATAACAGAATGAGTAGAATGCTTTTCAACCAGTCACACTGTGTGGTCCAGAGTGTCCTTCCTTGTATAACATCCTGTTGTAAGTCTCCTTATACCTGTAAGATATTATAAAACTCAGCTGTAAGTGAATATATATAGTCCTAACCCTTTCACCACATGTGCTCCATGGTGGTCATTTGATCTTTTCTGCTCTGGCCTCTTGGCTGGTCCGTGCGCACACTCCTGCTGCGGCCTTTTCTCTGGGTGCTCTTTTGAAACTCAACCCTAAACTCTTCATTACGAGTCTGCTGACAATCAGAGCACTCAGAGGCACTGTGTGATAATCTGCCTCCTCATTAGCCCCCTATTGCTCTCTCTCTCTCTCTCTCTCTCATCCACACATGCACACAAACTTTTTTCCGATGAGGATTCGGGAATGGGAATGCGATGAAATCCTTTGCATGTAGATCACTCATTTCCTAATCCCACTGTCGCAATCCTGCCGCACTGCCAATACGGCTCTCTTTCTCTCTTTCTCCACTTGTTTTAGTTCTCAAACCTCTAACATCACTACGTTCTCTCCACCGCTCTGGTGCTGTGGTTCGGCCCCCTCGGTTTTCCGAAAGCCGACTTTTTTTTCGTTGCGGCCCATTTCCCAGCACTGGCGCTGTATTCCATTAATGTCCAAGCAATGGAAAATGATTGATGACAAATTAAGTGGGAGAAAATCTGGCCGAAAAAACGTCCCTGCATTTCCATCGATGAGTGATTCACTAAGCAAAAGCCCATCTTTAACCTTTAGACATCTTTAGACATCTAGAGTTATTACTGTTGTTTTGCTGCACTATTAATGTGTAATTATGTAATTAGTTAATTACAAAGTTGTTACACAATGAATTTTATATATCTCACATTTTTATATATCTTAGTTTCGTTTTTCAACTTCAAAACAAATGTAAAAAGTCAGAAAAAGTCAGCCTGATGATGCAGTATGTAAATTGAAAAGTGTGTGTGTATATATACTTTACTTTTAATGTCAGTCAATGGAACCTGACTTTTTTCTAAGTAATTTTGGGTTGTTTCTGTTGGTCCATTCATCTTGAAATTTACACACAATATAAAGGATAACATGCATTATCAAATTATGTCAAAACCTGAAAAACGAGATACAAGTTTTTGTTCCGACAGCAGCGATATGTTCAATTTACATACTGCATCAGTGAGTTTGAGGCTGCTATTCTGACATTTTACATTTGCTTTGAAGTCAAAGAATGAGACACTTGCGACAAACATGTTAAGGACGGTTTTGCCTCCTGTGACACAAGACTATAGTTACAACAACAGCTTTTCAGCAAATTGAAACCACAGTAAAATCCCCTCTTCTACTTACAAACGCAGATGTGGTATTGAAAGTTTAGAATCCGCAGTATACATAATTTATCCACTTCTTTCAAAGAGCTAAGAGTGAGAAATAACTATTATTAAGGCAATAGAACATGAGCGTAAGTGCATTTTTGTAAATAACATTCATGAGAACTCGCAGCCTTGAGTGCTGGGTTGCTTTTATACAACAGTTCTGAAAAGTACAAAAAAAAGAAAAAAGTAAAGCACATAAGCCCTGAATGTTGTGTCAAAAGTGCTTGAATACTTTAAATTCCTTAAAAATTGTGGCCTTTAGTGTTCACATTTGCACCCTTTTCAACACTTGCCAGATTAATCTGAATGTCCTTTTGTTGTAGACGGTCTGTAAAGCATTTCACCGCCCTTCTTGTTTGCTGAATCGTATTCTGTTTATTTCTGGATAATTCCAGCTTGTTGGGTTGTTCTGCCATCACAGCTGCTGACCAAAAAGCTTGTTTAGAAGCAGCAACAGGTTCAGAATGTGATGTAGTCTTAATGTCACGTTCTTTTTCAGAATCGATCCAAATGAGATGCAGGTCAAATTTTATCTCATAGACGTTATATTGTCTAAGGCAGGGGTGCCAGTACTTCTGAGATCTACGTTTTCCAGTTGACAGGTCATGATGAAAAAAAAAAGTTGGCCTCTATTGATATTCAGAATTACAGGGCGAACGACTGAAAATCACACTAACCTAATTCTGATGATTTGCACTGAATGGTATCAGCCGGTTTGTGTAGTGTGGACAACTTTTTTCTTCCTAAGTTCACTTTTTTAGGCAAACTCACAGCAGTGCTTTAGGCAGACTGTGATGTAGCTATGGTAACAAGCAGTAAATTAAAGAGACACTGGCCACATTTGGCTTCAGTCAATTACCTTGACCTGCCCGCCACCAGCAGCAGTAAGAAAGTGTTGAAATGTGATAGCCTGTTTGAATGAGGCGCTATCTACCAACGTGCACCACGTATTGGGCACCTCTGAAAGTGTCCCTTTTCTGTTTTTGTATGTATTAAACAGTATAAAGCAGAACCTTACTTAGCAGCTGCAGCTGATACAGTTACTGTGAAAAACTGTGCTGTCATCAGAAATAATAGAAAGAGTAGATTGCTACTCAGCCAATCAGATTACGCCGCTGAAACTAACTGTTGTTTTGAAAATGACAGAATGCTTTTTTATTGGCAAAATCTGTAACAGCTCATATTGTTTTGTGGCAGTCTAATTGTGCTCTACTTTGCCATAGGACTCATCCTAAAGACCTTAAACAAGTACAATGTGATGCATTTTTAAGTTTGTATAGTTTGTTTATAGATTAAAAGTCCTTCAGTGCATGTGAATATAGACACTGAAAAATCTGAACATCTTTTCTACCACTGAACAAAATTTTGTATCGACTAAAAAAACTTTCGAATCTGCACTTTTGACAGAATGTCTATGTGAGCTTCAATAAGCTAAGTGAAAAAAGAATGATTAAACAAGTTGTAAGAAGAGGTTTTTAAACCGTGTACAACATGGCAGGCATGGAAGAGTTGGACTGATGCTTTAGAGCAGGTTACATCAAGTTTATCACAGAGTTGTCCTGTTCTTTTGCTGGTTGTCTCGCTAAAGTGACACGGAGCTGGCAGGCTGGTGGTAAGATTAGGAGGTATCCATTTAAAAAAAAAATGGCTGCAGATGGAGAGAGAGATAAACCCCCCTACTGTCCCCATGCCGTATCTCCGCTCAACATGACAGCGCTGGGAAACGATTTGACAGCAAAACTCTTGAAGATTACCCTCCCTCTCCGCCAGCTCTGGAGTTCCAATTTCGGTGGAATTCCAGCCTTCGATATTCCGATTTTTATCAGCTCCGAGAGGAAATGTGACCACTGCGTGTCAACCGCAGGACGTGGCGCTCTCTCTGGTGCACGCTAATAACATCAAGATGCCGCCGCGCTCACTGCCAACTGGAAAAAAAAAGAGGAAAAAAATGCTGCCACTGAGACCCACACATGCCAGAGGCCTAAAACGGGGATGGACATGAAAGCTATGCGTCTGTTCGTTCCAAGGAAAAAGAGCTAATTATGGAGAATGTAATCTCCTTATATCGCCAGATTGCTGAACATTTTGAGGCAGTTGTAATTTGCTCTTCTAATGTTGAAAAGAGTCAGGCATTATCTGTACTCTATCCTGTGCATGTGGTATCTTGAAAAGAACTCACATGATGTGCTGGTGAAAATAAAAACTATAGAGCACAACTAAACTTTCTCTACCGATGCTGATATTGAAACCGTGAAAGTCGGCCGATACCAATCCGATATTTTTCCTTTAAAAATGACTGCTCTTTAAAATGAGCTGTTTTTGATTGGAGCACTTCTTTTGAAACTATACTATGTAAGAGTTGGGGAATTGGACACCTCTCTGGTAGAAGTGTAATTGCACACAATGTGTGGAAGAACATGAGTTTAAAACATGAGCTGTGATCAGAACCCCCCACACACATCCCGAATGGATGATTGTAAATTTGTTAAAAGTATGGCAAACCATTTTCATGCTTTTTTTAAATGTAGTTTCCACTACTTAAAATGTAATTCTTATTTTTTATTTTATTTTTATTTTCATGAGTTTTCCCATTCATTATAATGGGGGAAACATTTTTACTGATTTTATTGATATCAAAAATTACATTTTCACTAGTAAAAATGAAATTTTTATTATGTAGAATTAAATTTCTACGTGTTAAAATCCAGGTTTTACTAGTAAGAATGAAATTTTCACATGTAAATTGAAATCCTGATATCAAGGGAAAAAAAAGGATTGAAAGTTAAAACGGCTTGCCGTGTAAAAGAGCATTCAAAGACGTGTCTTCTGAGGATATAAGTGAATTATCCACTATTGTCATCATATCTTGAACAGTATAACATTGATTCTGCATTTGAAACCAAAAAATCGAGAGAGACCTTCTTTTTGCCTCTGTGTGTGACATTAGTGCATGAAGATGTATGATGTGGTCTGAAAAACTCTCACAAAATCCGACCCAACACCTCTGTCTTTTAAATTCTTAAACTTACAGCAATGCACGCACATTATATTTTAGCTTTATTTTTTACTTTGGACTCAGTAATGCTACTTATTTTAATTTGAACTAATCTGTAAATCGCTTTAAGAAGGCTGTAATGCTTAAACCTCTGTGAACATTTGCTATTTCAGGCTAGATTTGTTACAGGATAGGGTCAGATTCATTTATTTCCTTCCGATATCCAATTCAGTGCTTTTTTACTGATGCCAAACCCTCTCTACTTAAACTCTGTATGGTATAGAAAACACTATGGGGTGTATACTATGTATTAATTTTAATCACAGGGACCTGACAACCCTGGAACAGGGCATAATAAAAAGGAAACTTGTTTAAATCTGCTGCCAGAATAATTACACTGCATGTATGTCTCTGTTGGCACAGTGTACAATGTATTCCTTTCTTACAGGTGTTGCCAAGTTGGATGAACTTTACAGCATGTTGGCAAAAAACCTCAGATGTTTGGTCGAAATACCTCAATTTCCGAGTGTGTTATTAGTTTCAAATGCGGTTAATTTTGTTTGAGTAAAAGGTCACAGTGTTCGGCTAGTTTAGATGTAATCTTTTTGTGTTGTTATTGAACTAATATTAGTATGAAGGCAAAGTCATTGCCACTTCCAACCTACATTGTTTCAGTTTGCAAGAATAGCATAGTTGAACTCAGTATTGTCCTATTGTAGCGATCCACTACTGTCCCTCTGAGTGGCGTGGGTGGCGTGGCCTTGAGAGCAGCCATGCTGAAGGCTCATGGTAGGCGTATGCCCTCCTAAAAAGGTGATGGTGATCTCCTTCACAGGGTTGGCTGTATGTTATATGCCTTCCTAGCCAGGTGTTTAATAAAGAGAACTTCTTGCTGCAGAATCATGGCCTTCCCTGGTTTACTCTGCGCTGATGCCCCACCATTTTAACTGGAGACTCAAGATTATGTACTGACTCTAAACAAGAGGCACCCAAAATTTCTGTTTTGGGTCAGCAAAGTGTAATTTTTGTGATGGGCCAAGGGCTAAAAATGCATAACAGGTAGCTAGCCTGTTAGCCTTATTTTCATATGTCATTGGTATATGTGGAAAAATTATTATAACACTGACAAATCTTTAAATACTGTGACAGTTTCCTTCCTTTCAAAACAGCCTGTTTTGTCTTTACTTCCTACTTCCTTCATTACCTTTTATAACCATTGTCTGTTTCTGTGATTAGATCATAACTGGTAGCTACATAGGTGTTATAACAGCATTGCAGTTAGTAATGTGTTGTTATAGATTTTTATACATAAAAAAATCCTAAATCTTAAAAGACAAATAAGAAATTAAATAAAATATTTGGATTGGGTGCAGGAGTTGGGCCACCTTCTGGCCAAATCAAACGTCTTGGCAAGCCAACTTTGGCCCGCATGCCTCACTTTGAGTGGTCCTGCTCTTAACAAACATAGTAGTGCTGCAAAGTGAATACTTTATGTATTTATCCTAAAAGCTGTGTGAATTTTTCTAAATGCCCTGTGAAGCTTGTCTAGCCTCATATCAGTTTCTATGAAGGGTGCAGTATTGATAAGTGAACTGGGACACAAGATAGAATAGAATAGAATAGAATAGAATAGAATAGAAGGTTAAGACTCTGAATGATCATGCAGTCCCAGCAGATCATGGAATGTTCCGGCAGGAACCTGTGAATGAGAATAGAACTGTGAATGAGGAAGAACCCCAACAATGAGTGCAGATGAGTGCTGTATGTACACTATGGCTACGTGCATACTTCTCTTTTCCTTTAGCGGGGTGCCAGGAAAGCTGTTTAAAATAAACCAGAGGATATCCTTAACGCTTTCCATCTCCTCGTCAGCAGCGCTTAAAGGGCGTGGTGTAGGGGCGGGTTCGCGGGGAGCATTGAGAGAGAGTTCTCTACACATCCACACAATAGCCATTGTTTGTTTTGAAGTTTTTAGAGGAGAAATCCAGTTGTAAACATGCAGATTCTTTTCACTTTCATCCCCGCCATGCTCGAGCGTTCTATTGAGAAAATCCTAATTATAATAGAAGCTTTTAGCCATGCTAATGAGGTCATTTGCATGCGATCCATCAGGCTGAGGGGAATTACGAAATTTCACCACAGACTAAGTTTTGACAACACCCGTTTCAGCGAAGACTTTAATCTAATTTTAAAAAGCAGGACACAGCGCAATCATTTCCAGATCTGCGATATCCAAACAATCATTAGCATAAACACAAAGGAAGCAGAAATTGGAGATAGATTGGAAGGATGGTGCCGTGATCGTTCCTTTGTAGGCTCTGTCGGGGTATTTCATGCTCACACTGTAAATGCATTGAGCTTGTTTTAGCCTCTCTTGAGCTTGAGAAGATCACTGATGTTAGAAAAGGAGGAAGATGAGCTGAATTTATATTTCATCACTGTCATATCGAAAAGCCTCTTAACCCATTTTTTTGCTGTTTTTGGTACCGTTTCAAAACACTGGCCGGCCTTCGTATTGTGTAAACATTTCATAACTAACGCACCAATACAATTTTTTACAATTTCAACTTACAGTAACATTTCAGTACATTTTTTCCTCTTCTTGCAAACCTTTTCTTTCTAGTAACCAACAGCCACAGTATGTGTACAGTATTGTGCAAAATCAGAGACTACCATTCAATTGTAAACAGTCCAGTCAAAATAATGTAAAGTTCAAGTATTTTTGGGATATTTCTGAGGAGAGTAAAGATGCTTGTACGTCCTGGTAGACCAGCAAACTGCCACCATCAGACAAACAGGACTTTCATCTTTGAGTGAGAGGGGAAAATTAAGCTCCACTCTTGCTTCAGATCTGGAAAAACAGGTGTTTCTGTCCATCCTTCCACTTTGAGAAGGCAACTCAACACTATGTATGTCTGAGAAGATGTGTATCTGTCAAGAGAAAATACACAAATGAATAATAATAATAATAATGATAAACTGCACTAGAACACTCAGAGGTAGAGTATTTTTGTATGGTCTGGTATGTCTACATTGGTATTTGAGATTTACAACCAGCTTCTAAGACTAAACTTTTTGAAATGTTTACAACAAGCATGGAAAAATATCCCTGCAGATTTCTTAAAAACACTGAAAGTGACCCAGAAAGAAGCTGATAGAAGCTGTAATAAAGGCAAAAGGTGCACACACCTATGTGGATATGTAAATATGGAAAAATGCAACAGTATATATATATATATATATATATATATATATATAATGTCGCATTTTTCATTTTTCTATAAATTGCTATATATTGTCACATATTTATCTATTGCTGCTGTCGGAGCAAAACCTTGTTTCTCCATTTGTGTCGTTTTTTTAGTTTTTGACAATGTGAAAATGCCTGTTGTAACTACATAGCCTCTCATGCAAAAGAAAATGGGTCAAGCCCAGAATACTAATGATTTTTACCTGGTTTGTGGTTTGGACTGGTGAGAGTCCAGATTTCAACTCTATAGAGAATATTTGATCTCACATTAAACACAAAGTAGATTGGCAGTGTTTTTCAACTGTTTATAGCCATCAATGCTGAGTGGAACAATATTAACTCTTATTTCTCTAAAAGGCTGTCTGCAAATTTACCCACAAAGCTCATGCTAATCCACTTTATGAATTTGTTTAATTCTTGCTCATTTACTGACTTATAATTTGTTGTTATGACCATTAAAAGCATAATGTTTTGCCATTTTAGGCCTGGCATGGGAGTGTATATTGTGGAAAAAGAAGAAAATTCTTGAAAGTGGTCTGTAATGCATTTTGGAACAAAGCATGTAATAGACACATGTATATGTGTATACATATGTATTTATGAAATAATACATATATATGTACCTATTTTCATAATGGCTCACAACTGGGAAAAACAGTTTGCTTATGCATGTATGTGCATATGTTTTTGTTGCTGGCAAGCCGAGAGCATCTGCGTGTGTCCTTTTTTTGCACATCTGTGTTTGTGTATATGAGTATGTGTTTTGTTTTTATGAGTACATGGGATTTAATCTCCTACCTGCGGCTCATACAGGTTAATGAGCAGTGTTGGGATTGTGTGTGTGTGTGTGTGCATCTGTAAGTGTGTGTGTGGCCTGAGGGGCCCTGGGCTGGACCCACAGCCACTCTGCAGGGCCTCTTTACCCCCACCCCACTCCACCCCACCGTTCCTTTCCCCTCTGACTCAGCCCCCCTACTCTGCACGGTGCGCATTGCAAATGGGCCTGCACACTGGCCTCTAATGGAGCAGATGCATTCAGATGGGCCGCTTTATTTATGCACTTTGGAGAAGGCCTGACTCAGGACATTAAGATTCATGATATTTGGGGCGTTTGTGACGCACCCGCTGTTTTAATATTATTCATTGCGTTCTCCCCCCGCAGGATCAGCGGCTGACGAACTTCCGAGCAGGTTACGCTGAAAGGGAGGTGGAAAAATGACAATTGGACACACTTCTAGCTCAGCGCGCACATGCCTTTATGCTACAAAGCGTCCTTATATTTATCAGATCTGCTACTCAGCTTAGAAGTGGAGGATGTGTATTTTCTTTTTAAAGGGCCCATATTGTGGAAAAACTAATTTTCCACACTTTTTTGAAATAAAAGAGTTTGATGCAGTATATAAACATGGTTCATAACATACCGCATGTTTCCCAGTCCATACTTGCAATATATGTAAACTAAGCTGCAAAAAAGGCCCTTTTAAATTCACTGTTTTTGTGATGTCACAAAAACACAGCATGCAAATATCTACCTATCAGCCCCGCCCATTTATGCTGAATTTATATTCAGTGTTTCAGCTTGGACTGCTTTTTGAATGAGGCACAATTGTACATTGAAGTACTCAAATGTCATCAGAGAGAAATAAATGTACTATGGGAAACGTAGATAGGGACTCTTTAAATGTTAGTATCATCCAGTGCTATTTCAGCTTGTAAGTGTGTTGAGGACATGTTGACATCTATTGTTGCTATAATCTGTCCATCTGTGCAGGAGTACGTACCCAGAAAGCAGCTCTTGACAGATGTGAAATTTGGCTTGGAGACTGAGAGAGGGGGTCTGTGCATGATAAACAAGCTCTGTAAACATGATGGCCACTCCTGCTGCACTTCACGACTACTATATAGCTAAATAACACCAGATCAGTGTTTGGCTTCCATGTCCCAATAAATATAGTAATATGGGCCATAGTGAGCTGGTCTGTAATCAGCATTCTCACTCTACGATGCTTGCTACAGCACAATAGATGAGTTCTCATAGATGTCCTCAGTTTTTGCTGTGCTACAAGCAGACTTGGGTTCATTAAGGAAATACCAGTCCTGAGGTTTTTAAAACAATCTTGATGTTCTGCTTTTTCCCCCCTTTTTGAAATGCATGCCTCAAAAAAGCAATACAGTGCACAAATGACTTCCCCTAGGCTTCAATGTCGCAAACAACAAGACAATCAAAATTGCTTTTAGGAGCTCTAATATACTCCTAACAGTTGTGCCATTAGCTGTTATTTCCATCTAATGGTAAGACCTGATAAAGAAAATAGCTCATGTAATCTTATATAGAGAAAAGCAGGGCACAGACAACACATATTGTTTTTTCCTTTTTTTTTATTATTTTTTTTTGCATTCACTTCACTTTCAGCTGGATTGTTCATAAATGGTATGTGCAGTGAGTGTAAATGTTACAGCTAACCAGATAACCCCCTAGGTGGGGTTAATTGTAACAGACTGTTGGGCTAGTTGTAACAGTTGCTAAGAGTCTAGTAAATTGATGCAAAGCACAATTCAATACAGTTCTATGTTGTTTGATCCAAACAAAATACATAAAAATGTTTGCATTCAAATAAATAGTATTAGTGAAAGGAGGCTGGGTCAAATGCTGCAAAATTCTTTTGACCACGAAGCCGGCAAGCAAATGTCTGCACGATAAAATAGAAATGTATACAATACAACACCGTGTATTAGTTTTTTGGAAGAATCTGTGCTTGAAAAGTAACTGTTTGAATGTATATGGGCTTCTCTCATTGTTTAATGTAGGAGGCTTAGTTACACTTAGTAACACTGCGTTAAAACTAACCCTGCCATGTGAAGAGGCTGGCTAACTCCCACTGTGAGTTATTTAAATACTTCATAACAGTGCTGTATTACAGCCACCAAGAGGGTGATTCAGAAGTAGAAGTGTAGGTTCCGTGACTTATACACAAAACTCAATAATCAAACAATAATTATGGTGAAAAAAACATCTGTGGTGTCTTCGGGGCGAATTTTGAGAGATGATGTTGACAGTCTTCCACACATTACCTGACATCTTACACATCTCCTTGTGAAAAACTGTTTTCAGATTTTTCAGAGTTTTCAGATTTAAGAATACACTACGGCATACGGTGAAGTTTTTTAGAGGTGTATTAGTTACAGTTGCTAAGCCATGAAGGACCAACTGGGTGAAACAAGTGGCTACAGCGCCACCCTGAGGCAGACTAAGGCTGCATCTTTAGTTAAGAATACTACACACAGAAGCCTGCCATTCCGTGGGTGGAGCAGGCTTAGCAATGACCTTTCCTTTGACCTTTGACTTTATTTACCCTAATGAACAGCATAACATCATTATAAGTGGCCAGAATAGTGGAGTGTCTTCGCTGTCCAGTTATTCTTTGTAATGAGCTCTAAGCGGACTGTCATTATGTGTTAGCTACTTAGTATGCCGTTACTAAAATAATTACTTTTACCATGGTGTATACCTTCCACATTATTTGTACTAGTAAGAAAAGAAAAAGCACTTTTAAGCAGAACTTGACATTCTTATGCATGCATATAGTGTGTATAGAGACCCAGTGTTAAGCTATTGTTTGGCAATGTGTGATTGTTTATGTAATTGCTAGTTAAACAACCAACATTTGCATGCATTTACTCATATAGTCTTATGTAGTCACGTTTACAAGCAAACATACACACACACACAAACACACAGACGCTGGTCCATGGCTCTTGTCGATAGCTGTTCTCCCCGAGACGCTTGTCTGAATGATCTGTAGTGATCAGACAGGCTAACGATTAGTGCTGAAGGGTCGAGTAATGCGGGGTTATTGACGATAAACCACACACTTTCTTCAGAGTATCCCTGATTTTAGCTCTACATTCAGTCCCTTAACATTCACTGACATGCCAGTGTGGGTCCAGTTAGGTCCATTCCTGTCCTATAACTTCATACTAACTCAGACATTTTGTATTATTTTCCATGCAGTCACTGAGCAGGCCTTAGGAGCATTACCCTTTCAACAGGGGTGCCAAATTAGCTTTGGCTAGAAGCCCTATATACATATTTAAAAAATGTTGGGTTATTAAATGGTTCTTTGAATGGACTTATGGTTCTATCCGAAACTTTTAATTGATATAGAACCTTTATTTTTAAGAACATATGCCGGGAAAAAGAAGGGATTGAAGCAACATATGAGCCTGTTTGCTTTGTGTTGGGTCTGAACATGTCTTGAGTATGTTTTATGTTTATTTTAAGTGACTCTTCAGTATATAGAGACATTATAAAGCCTTTGTAGTGCTCTATTAAGCCAGTAGTTGATAGTTAACTGACCGATCACTATGTTATTCAGCAATAACTAGTGTGAATGAGGCAGTTTCCAGAGCACTTTTATTTGTGTTTTGTACATCATTATCTTGTGCACAACATTTGCTTTAGCATTATATCAATACCTTAATGGTAAATCACCAGTGAGCTCTAAATGAAGACAAACTGACCCTGAATTCTAAAGTGAAGATTCTGGTCTTGTGTACTAAGAAGGTGTTAAATTCTGGTGCATATGCCTTTTTCTGAGCATGGGGTTGACATGAACTGGGCTTATTAAAATCTTTTGTATTCAGTTCCTACCCTGATGATCAGATTGTCTTAGCAAAGCACTAGTGTAACATCTTCATGTCAATAAATAATGTGCAAATTTTTATGATGTCTGGTACACAAACTAAACATTTTCTTTGCTCTGGAAAATGCTTAATTCACACTAGTTGTTGCTTAATAAAGTAGGAATAAGTAGTCAGTTAAGTGTGAGCTACTGTTTTGATAAATCTTAATAAGAGCATTATAAGGTCATTATAATGGCCACTTATATTGTTGTATAACATTGTTATGTGAATATGTGAATACAGCGTATACTCTTAAAAATAAAGGTGTCAAGAGTTCTTTGGAAAGATACCATAAAAGAATCTGTTTTGATTCCCTAAACTGATGGTTCTTCAAAGAATAATTGCTCTAAATGTCATGTGCAAGTATAAGGAAGTCAGTAGTCAGTGTAAAAAAGTCATGAGTCAATGTTTCATTTAAAGTCTTTAGTCAAATACAGCCATTTTTTGTTACAGTGTAGTATGTAAATATTGTTAAAGTTTCAAAATGTATCATTCACTCAACATAAACTAAGCTGCAAAACAGTCTCTTTTTTGACTTCACTGTTTTTGTGATGTCACAAAAACTGACACACTGACATATCACTGTTGTCGGAACAAAACCTTATATCTCCAAAATGGTAACTTTACAGGAGGAGAAAAAACATACTTTACTTTTAATGTAAGTCAATGGAACCAGAATTTTTGTCCAAGTAATTTTGGGCCGTTTTTTGGGCCATTCATCATGAAATTTACACACAATGTGAAGGGCCACAGCCAATTTCATATTATGTCAAAAACTGAAAAACAACAAAAATGAGGATATGAGATTTTGTTCCGACAGCAGGGATATATCGACCTATTAAGCCTACAGCAGTTTAGCCCCGCCCATTCATTCCAAAACTTTAAGGGGTGTTTCAACCTGGACTGCTTTTTTGAATAAGGTACAATACAGGGTAGCCAATCAGAACTGAGGTCATTTACATATAATTAGTCTTAAAGGCACAGTAACAATAACTGCCTGTTTAATTCTAAGTTGGAAAATGTCAGTGTAAAAAATGAATGATGGATGTTTTTAGTGCGTAAATCTACACAGATGTAGGTCCTATAAAAGGTCCTCAGGAAAATAAATGAAGTACAAGAAAAATATAGGATATGGACCCTTTAAGGTCAAAAAATGTACACTCATAAAATACTTTATAAAGGGTTTTTTTCTAGAACTGTACGTTCAAGTCAAGAACCATTTTACAGAGATTACAAGAAGAAGTACAGTAGGTCATCCTACAACTAGTGGCTTTACAGTGCAGTCATATAATGTGAGCAAATTGTCCAAAATCCAGAATGATGCTGGTGGTGAACATGGTGGGAAGGTTCAGAAACATGGTTGCCTTTAGCGTTCTGTTGCTGTAGACGTAAACATGAGGCGAGAAAGTCGGTTAGACAGCCTTCCAGAGACTTTAATGTCATTCACAACACTCTGATTAGGCACCAAATTTCCTCCCTTCGCTCCACATTCATGAGCCTTTGATGTCGTTGGCTGCATAATTCTGCTTTTCTTCCCTCTTTATTTCCCTTTTTTCATGCGCCGTGCTCTGTGGCAGAATTAACAGCCAAGCGATTTTATGCAGCACGCATGTTGTATAGAGGCTCTCCCGCAGTAATATCCTGTGCTTCCCCGCAGCGATGTGCTATCTCTGACACTGTGTGTGTGCGTGTGTGTGATGTAGTAATTAGCAGTGTGTGTTGAGGGGGGTGAAGAGTGCATGTTCTCATTGTACACATGCCTGTTTAGCCCATTAGGTGAATGGCAAGAGTGAGAGATGCCTGCTGTGTATCAGTGGATGGGGGTCGATATGTTGTTATCGATCAAATGTGATGAGATCAATGGGCTGCATGTTAAGTCCGAGAGAGTCATGATGTGTGTTAAAAGAGCAAACCACCTTTCACCCAGAAAAGCCGCAGGATGACCTTGGAGATTTCTCAGCTCGTTATAGACTGTACGGTACTGTGCAAAAGACAGAGACCACCCTTTATTTATTAAAGCACAAGTTATTCACTTTTAAGCATAAAAAAATTAAATATTGTTTAATGCATTTTTTTCCAATTTTGACACTATATGAAAATACCAGTTGCCCTTTAAACTGTGTGATAACTTCATAGTAAATGGACAAACAGAAATAACCCAAAATCACTTTGAATATAATGTATTTACATTAACTTTTATTAAAGGTTAGGATGTTTTTACTACTCCTGTAAAGTTATTGTTTTGGAGATGCAGGATTTTGGGCCAACAGCAACGATACAGAACAGAAAATTACACAGAAGCCTCAACAACTAAATGTGATATATTATATGCATAATATATTTTTTCAGCATTTATTGTGCCCATCCTTTGCCTCACAGCTTCCAAACCATTATAAAGGCCTTACTTTAGGTTTTTCAAAGAAATCTCCAAAGTTCAGTCTTAGAAATTGGTTGCATTTTCTGCTTCTCACAATCTAAATGATCTCAAACACATTCAGTGATGTTGAAGTCTGGCCTTTGGGTTGTCAGTCCATTTTTCTGTGGACACCAGCATCTTCTTTACTTGATATGCAAATTTTCCATTTTTTGTGTATTTCCTTTTTCATTGATGGCTTCTTTACAGCTACACATCTTTTCCACAGTACTGTATTTGCGTATGTATATGCGCATGTCCTCAGAAAATCTCCAAAACAGTAACTTTTTTGTTGGAGAAGGAAAAAAACTTTGAGCCTTAAAGGTTTAGTTGGTTGTTTTGCTGTACATTTGATTCATGTTATGCATTTATTTCAATGTAATTACACACATTCATAATGAATTATCTACTTACATAAAGAATTATACTTATCTTTTATTTACATTCCTTCTCAGCAGCTTTGAGTCTGCACTCCTGTTCATTTTGATGTCAGAAAATGACAAAAATGGCAAAAATGCCACAAAACAAGACTGTACAGTTGACAGTAACTTTCCATCAAATGTAAATTATAATGAAAGATCTCCACGGCTGCTTACGAATACAAATGCAGTATCGTTTGAAAGTTTAGGGCTCCCGGGTGTGTAAGTGCTGGCTCTATCATTGGGAGATGGCGTGTTTGAGCCTAGGAGGTGCCATTGACAGCCATCCGTAGCTGGGAGTCCAAGCGATCATGGCCTCATTCTCTCTGGGTGGGTTGGATGACCCTCCCTTTGCTTTGCCATGCTAACCAATGCATTTCTCTGTTATCTCGGTTAGTAACAGAATTAGCAATTTAATTTCCCTCCAAGCATGTTGAGCTGTCCAACTACATTGTTTTATCGGCAGTTTTAAAAGAAAAGATGCAGTTTCTGGCTTCATTTGTCTTGTAGGAGGCACATACCAGCCTTGACCCTCCTAGCTTGGAAGTAGTGTGTGATAGAGGGAGATTTAGATAGAAAAAAAAGAAAGTTTAGAATCCACACCAAATTTTAAACTGACTTTCTCTGCTTGTTTCAGTGCAGTGAGCTACAAATGATAAATCTTTATTAACCAATCAATTAATCAATTATAAACATTGGAATATATATATATATATATATATATATATATATATATATATATATATATATATATATATATATATATTAAGACTATTGTTCCAATGTTTATAATCCATGTTGGCAATAAAATAAAAACTATTTTCTTACTTAATAATGAATAAAATGGTCCAGAAATTTTACATCCATCCAGAATAATGATATTTGAGTTTTAACTGATTCTGAAATGCTTCTGAAAGCTGGAGAGCATTGAGAATGAGGTTATAATAAAAGCAATATGCAGAATTCCTCCTTTGCTTTCACAAATTATGACAAATTACTGCAAACTGAGAACTACAGTGTATGATCAAACATTTAATAACTTCTTGTTGATTCCAAAACATATTAAATATTGAATAAAATATCTAAAAATTCCTTTTGATGTCTAGTTAATAATATTGAATTCTGCACAGTATAAGAATATTGCGTATAAAAGAGCCATGATAAATATGACAAGTTATTCTAAACATTTGAACACTAGTGTACTTTTGTTATCTCCAGCAACAACTGCGACTTCCAAGGGTGAAGATACGTTAACATAATGAGATTAAGTCATTTTGGCCTATTTCTTTTGGTCCATTCATCATGAAATGGTCACACAGTGCAAAGACCAGCCTTTTTAAATATGCAGGCCAAAAAATAGCTGTGCAGTTTTGATATGACGGCAGCAACATGTACGCCTCGGTCTATGTTAGCTCCGTCTGCCTGTGTGCCAGTGTGTGTTGTGTGTGTGTTATTATGGTGCTGTGGTGTTAGGTAGTGCGTTACTCGAGGGAGCAAGACTTGAGAGGCCTCCTAAAATACTGTGCAATAATTGGAATTGCTTTATCTTTAGTCTCATCAATTAATGTGCAATTTTCCATTTAATTACCAACTCGCTTGCAAAATTTGCAATTAAAATGAGGCGAGATAACAGCGAAGATGCCTTTCGGCTGATAGCACTTGGAATGAGAACACAGGCTTAGTGTGTAATCAGTATACACATCACACATACACACAACATCCTCAATTTGTATGATTTGGACGAGCTTCATGAAATATGCAATGCCGAGCCAGAATCTAATTTGTGCTGGAAAAGTCTTCCCGTTTTCTACAAAGTCCTACATGAAACAGTTAGAGTACAGGGGTGCTGATGGTGTTTATGATAATAATGACCCCAAATCTTTCTGCTTATGTGTGTGTGTGTGTGTGTGTTTGTGTGTGTGCACGCATGCGCTTGTGCATGCAAGCGTTCGCCGAGCGACGTCTTGAAATAGCTACTAGTTTGTGTTGGCCTCTGCTGTCCCTTTTCCACAAAAGGCTGCCAGGATGAGAGAGAGAAAGAGGGAGAGAGACATAGACAAGCAGACCCACAGTCTTTCCTGTCTCTCTGTTTGTCTGTCTGCTGTCTAAGGAGAGAAATATATGCGTGGCAGATATTTGGTCTTGCTCACAAGCCTCTTTCTTGAATATTCCCAGTGCCTGTGTTGTGTTTGCTGTTGTTGTAGATTAAGGATGGGCCATATGACAATATTTTATTGCTGCCATGTCAGAATACAGTTTCCTGACTATATTAATGGTATTCCAGATGAGACGATACCATACTTTCTTCCAATACTGATCCTGAAACCTTTAATATTGGCAAATATTGAAACAGATCTGAAATTTTTCTTTAAAAACTGCTAAACTTTACTGATTTTTGATTGAAGGACTTCACTTAAGATGAGCATCTAAACACAGTATTTCATGCCCAAACTACTGAAAAGCTCAGTCCCAAAAGGCACACCCACAGCCCACAACTGACCACAAGGCTGCAGATATTCAGATATGTTAGTAAAATACATTTGTTTATTAATTTAAGTATATTCCCGGGCCAACATTCCTTGGCCACACCACCACCCCCCCTTTTCCAGGGGACATACATATATATATATATATATATATATATATATATATTCTTTTTTTTTCTTTTCACTTCGCTATTAATGTCACAACTCATCGTTTATTGATGATCATATAGATATAAGGTGATGTGGCACCACAACCACCCAACACCCCTCTAAACACCCCCCTCCCCCACCTTCTCACCCAGCCCCTGCTTTGAGTGAAACAATGAACAGAAATAACAGAGGCAAAACAGAAGAAGTAAAGAGAAAGGATGAGATAATAATAATGATAATAATAATAATAATAATAATAATAATAATAATGACAAACTGGACATACAGGACAGACAAACACAAACACTTAACAAAAGAATAAATAAGGCAGTAATTAAACACGTCTTAAATATTAATTTGTCATTGAGATACATTATGCTTGTAGCCTGAATTGAGCTCCTATAGAAAAGCACATTAAGTCATGTAAAAACTTTCAAAGTTCATGTGTTTAAACCAAGCACTAAGAGTCTCTTGCCCTGTCGATCTGCACATTGCTAACGTATGGATGTGTGATATCTCAGGCTATAATTTAGATTTGTCACAGGATTGGCTCAGATATTATTATACAGAACGTATAAATTACACTAATAAGCATATTATAGCTGCATAAACTTCATAGTTATATATATATATATATATATATATATGTATATATATATATATATATATATATATATTTATATATATATATATATATATATATAGACTATACTGTGACTATACTGTGTCTTTTAACCCCACTGGCCCATTTTAATTAATTCCAAAGAGAAAATATTTTGTATTTTTATGAATAAACAATGGAACACAGTGTCAATGATGGAAATAATCACTTTTACTTGTTTCCTGTGATCATTTCAGCAACCTAAACTTTGACTTTAGCCATGTTCATAAGGTTCTTCACATATAAAAACAAACAAAAATATTGAGGTTTTAACATTAATGCCGGACATACACAAATAACCTTCCTCCGCCCCACAGTACCCCCCCCCCTTTTTTTTAATGATATTTTGTCCAGAATAACTTGTCTGCAATCTTCAGAAAAATGAAATATAATACATATATTTTAAAATAATACATATTGTGTATTGTGAATGTTATATGCAAGTATCAAGTATCATCATGTTAAATTTTTGCAATATTGCCCAGCTTTAGTGCAGATATGCATTATCTTTACCTCAGCTGCACTGTAAAACACATGGATCTGTGCACTACTCATGTTCTTTGACAGTAATTGAAGAGACAGACAGCCAAAGGCACTTTGTGAGGTTACAGTAGACCCTCTCACAGGAGAACTTCAGAGCAGCATGCTGAAAACTATATAGGTCAAAATTTATATTAAAGAAATTTAGCCTTCATGTAATTACAGAAAGAATGAAAAATAGATCCCATGAGTGTGATTTTATACTTCACTCTGTTGACCTGTTTCATAATTACATAATAATATGAGCAATTAGTCAGAACTCTTGACCATTAGCTTCCAGTCCTCGGTTACTATGACTGCATGATGCAAACAAATAAACCCCAATGCAGCTAAGCTGCTACACACTGCAATTAATACAACATGCTATGAAGCTTCCATTGTGTTGTTATCTGGAATTTTCTTCAGAGTCCTTCAGACTTTAAAGTTGAGTCTTTTCTATTCTCAGGAGGTTCATAGCTGTTTGTGAAAGTGTAAGTCTTTGTTTGTTTGTTTTTTTGTCAGACTCTACACTTAAAACTTGTGAAGTTTAAAAATATACAAATAAAAGTGAATTAATTAAGTCGGCCAACTTTAATGCAGGAAAATGAATAGAACCTATTCGCATGTAGCTTTGCTGTCAGTATTGCTGCAGCCTCGCACAGTCTGCAGGGTCATTCTCCCTCAGCTTGGTGCCACGCCAGGTTTGATGCAGATTCAAACAGCAAGACTTTCCTTCAGTCTAACGGACAGAAAGAAGTGCTGTATGCAGGAAGCAACACAACTTGAATAGGTTTGCTAGCTTGTAGTTTGGATAGCAAGTATACTAGCTAGTTCATGCGTGCTGTTTTAAAGGGGTGGCTGGGGTGGCCAGTGCCTTCCTTGAAATCTGATTAGCCACCCCAGAATTTCTGCCACGTCATTGGCTTCCACCTCACTGTGGGGCAGGTGTTTGTGCCTTTAAGAACCACCCCCCACCCCCCACGCATTCACATTGTGAGTACGTCTCATCTGTCCCGCTTTGCCTGAAAGAGGAGAATTGTTTTGCTATTGGTGAACTGGCCGACCTCTCTCCAACCCCCTGGTGTGAGTGTGTGAGTGTCCCCACTCACACACTCACATCGCCACCCTGCCGAACTCCCTGCCACCCCTTTGCCACACCTGGTAATTTGTTTTAGATCCACCACTGCTTAGTCAATAGCTAATATAGCTGAAGTTCTCAGCTTCTCTCTGAAGGTTTAGTAAGTAACAGATCACATTTCTTTTCAAACTGCAGCTGAATCACCTGCAATGCAAACTACAGACTAAACAACCATTTCAAGTTAAACACTAAATTTACTGCAAGTGGTGCTTCAGTTCTATCCTGCAGACTAAGGCACTACATGCAGACTGAAGGTTTCTTATAATAAAAAGCTGGTTATTCGAAGCTGTGTCAGCTTTTTATTAAGGGTTTCCTTTTGTTCAGTGCAAAGCTAATAACTAAACTAAAACTATAAATATCTACCAAAGACTTAAAACTCGACTCACACTCACTGCACAGAGGCTTGAGGCTCAACTCACACTCACACCATAGAGACTTGAGACTTTCAAAACATGACAGGACTTTTGAACATCTCTGCTAGAGCACTGCATATATCATGAAATCTAAACCAATTATAGAGACTTGAAGCAACAATCAGTATTTAGTAACTCAGTGCACTCTAGCACAATTATACCACACAGTTTTGTGGCCTTTTTAAATGTAGCACTACTGTTTTCTCTTGGCACATTTTGTTTGTTCCAACTTATTCACAAACTTAAAAAAAATAAAACCTAAATATTGTGAAGCATCATGTGTATTGTGAAAATAAATCTATTGTCATGTATTCGTATGTTATATTTTTGCAATATTGGCCATTCTTACAAAATACAATAGGATTGCAATATATTGCTTACAGTATTGATGCTCAGAGGGCCACATTTTGCTGTTTTATTTTTATTTATTTATTTTAAGTGTATTGAACACATTTTAGTCAAATAAGAAACCAAAAGCAACGTGGACCAAGGCTTCTGTTTGGATAGCATGGTAGATAACACCTTTCCCCTGAAGATTTTAGGTTTGATTTTCCACCCAGGCAGGTAGAGCACTGCTATATCAATAAGAAACCTTGGGCTAGACTCCAAATTTACACATCACAACAGAATTGTATTGTAACTGAAGTATTGTGAATGTATTTTAGAGCTTTTAGTGATTCCCGCTCCTAGCACATATTAATTCTATGATGCACAGGATTAATCCTGTATCCCTGTTAGATGGTTTATTTATATATTGGATGTCAATCTAGGTGTTTATCCGTGTCAGAGATTGTTGTTTTAAAGCTCATGCGGTCACTGGCTGCCTTTCCATAATCAGACAGTGAATTATGGTGTAATGGATTTCTCTCTGTGCACAGACGCAGGCTTAGGGGGGTCTGTATGTGTTGAAAGACTGTCTCTGTTTATTTGTATGACACTAAACAGAATTTAATGAGCGAAGCAAAGACAATTTGTTATATGGAAAGATCAATATGGCATGCAGAGCGTGCAGGTCTTCAAAGGGAGGGGTGCACACAATGTTTACATGGCAATCAGGACACATATACACGCTCAGAAATATCACCAAAAGAGAGATTTATGGAATTTGCAATGTATGAGGAATGAAGAAGGCACTGTGGGTTAAGAATTGGTTTATCTGGTTTTGTCCAAAGTGGCACTCATTCGTGCACTGAAGATTCTATTTTAGTGTTTTTAGTGTTTTCAGAGGTTTTTCTGGTACAAACCCAATTCCAAAAAAGTTTGTGTGTATGTAGTATGTGAACTTCTAATAGCAACAGAAAGCAGTGTTTAGTAAATTCTGTTTAGTCTCTGTTAAATTGAAAATGCAAAAGACAATATTTTAGCTTTTACCCTATTATCCTTTTTTTAATTTAGTTTTTTGTAAATATACTTTCATTCCATGTTATTGATGCCTGCAACACATTCTAAAAAGGTTGCGACAGCAGCATATTTACCACTATGTTTGAACGTATTATGAACATTCCACAATGTTCCTAGTCCTAAATTAGCCCTGTCCCAACTTTTCTGGACTGTGTTAGAGGCATCAGGTTCAGAATGAACATATATTTACAAAAAGCAATGAAACTGATAAGAAAAACATTACATATCTTGTCTTTATACTGTTTTTGTCCAAATACAGGTCGAAGTAGATTTATAAATCACTGCTTTCTGGATTTATTTGCATTTTACCCACTATTACAAATTTCTTGCAGGTTGGTTTGTACTTTCTATTGTTTTTAATTATTTTTTTGTTATTTTATAGACAGTAATAATTTAGTCAACTAAGTCATAATTCATTGTTAGCCATTATTTTATACACACGCAGTGAAATATACATGAAAGCTTTTGTTCCAAAATGCTGTATATCCAATCTTAGACATAATAAGTTTTTAAAAAAGTAACAGCTGATACATCATGGAAAACTCAATTTTGTTTCCCTAATAAATATATAATATATATATATATATATATATATATATATATATATATATTATATGATATAGTGTGGTATATTATATATACACTCGCTTAGCACTTTATTAGGAACATCTCCTGGACACTCTTTGTCCATTTTATCAGCTCCATTTACCACATAGTAGCACTTTTTAGTTCTACTAAACAGACTGTAGTCCATCTGTTTATCTGTATACTTAGTTAGCCTCTTTTACCCTGTTCTTCAATGGTCAGGACCCCCACAGGACCACCACAGAGTAGGTATTATTTTGTTGGTGGATCATTCTCAGGACTGCAGTGGTGGTGTATTAGTGTATGTTGCACTGGCACAAGTGGATCAGACACGGCAGCCTTTTTTCCATTTTGTTTTTTATATTTATTTATGTATGTATTTAACACCAAAATACCAACTACCCTTTACAATGTTTGAAAATTTCATAAAGAATGAGCCATAACAAATTGCTTGGATTAAAACCTCTTGCACTTAATTTACATGCATACACCAGCGTTCAAAAGTTTGGGATCAGTGTTTAAAAATATTGCAGATAGACGCACAATTAATATCACTAATAATTCCACACTTCTGAACAGTAGTGTGTATTGTTAAACATATTGGTTAACATCAAGCATTACATCCTTCTTCGTAACATAAAGATGAGTAATTGTTTGGACATAAGAGCGGTGATACTGTGCTAGCCTCTCAATGTGTGACTCGGGTGGGGGGTCAGGGGTTCATATGTGGCACCACGGGCCCAATTATCTACAATAGGGATGTCCCAGCATGCACCATCCCCTGGGTCTGTCCTGCCCACACCCGGTGTCAAATACCCCTCTGACAACACAGCTAATGAGCTCCTGATTGGCCTGGTGCTGCTGCCGTGTTTACCTGCAGAAAACGCTCATTTAAGGTGAACCCTCAAAATAGAGCAGCTGTTTGTTTTGTGGATTTACAGCATCGCACCCTGCTCACATTTTAGGATCATGGCAGATGTAGTGTTTGATAAGTGTGATGACGGCTCTGCATTTTGAGCATTGTGCATTAGTTACAGTGGAAAAAACAGAAGCAATTAAATGCTTCTGTTAGTTCCTGGTGGTTTTGTAAGGAGTTTTGGTTTTTCTTGATGGGTTGATGTCAAAATATAAAGGATCCTAATGATTTAACAGGTGACCTGTGACTGATCGTAGATGCATTTGATGAGATCTAAAGGTGTTCTACAGGAAACTATTGGTCTCGAATGGAAACCATTTAGCCAGTTTTTTAATATGAAGCAAAAGCATCAGGTTTTAATCCTAACAGTTCGAATAGTCTTTAATCAACAGTACATGATAAAACACAGTGGCTCCCACATTAAAGCTATTGTCCTGATCTCAGCTGTACAACCTAATGCTGGTCAATCATCATTTAATTTAGCTTTGAAAATCATACAACTCATATATTAGAGAATGAATGACAGACATTTGCTGCGTTTAGACAATTGACCGTTTAGAATCTACTTTGAGTGCTCACTTCTGGACAGTTGGGAGTCGTGTGGAGTGTGTGTGAAGAGAGTGCTTTCTGCTAACCTCTCCTTTAAGTACAGCAGCACCTGCTGGTGGCTCCTGCACCCTGATTCATGTTTCAAGTGTATGTCCTGGTGAACAGGCTTTTTAATGGGACAGTTACTGGCATATAGTTGTTATCAATGATCAAAATTACTCTGACCAATAACACTTTCATGAGTATAATAGATGATTCAGTTATTGCTAGGAGTGTAAAAATGCAGTGATCTGAAAGTGCTTATTCAGCTGCATTCGGTTTTGATGTGTTACTGTTATAATAAGTTATAATATTTAGTAAACTATGCAAATAATTTGGCCAAAATAAAACTCTTGGGCTATTTTTATTAAAAAAGCTTGGTGTGTTGTTTTTTTGTTTATTATTTACTGTTGTATTGGTGCATTGTTTATATATGTATTACTACCACAGTGTAATTAGTTCCTCCAATAACTCCTTTTCTATTCAGAATCGAAATCAGAATCTTTATTTGGCGAGTACAAGACGTACATGGAATTTGTCAGGTGTCAACATGTCAGAACGTCCAGTAATACCTTGTACCTTGGCTGTTTTGACTGAATATTAAATAAATAAATGATTGTCTCTCTGAGTGTTAAGCACACCTACATTGTAAGTATCAAGGTTATGTACAGTTCAAAGTACTTGAATGAAGTACTTGTGTACAAGATTAACAGCTAAAGATATGAACAGTGGATGTCTCTCACTCTCTCTCTCTCTCTCTCTCTCTCTCTCTCTCTGTAG
Source organism: Colossoma macropomum (assembly GCF_904425465.1). Classification (NCBI taxonomy): domain Eukaryota; kingdom Metazoa; phylum Chordata; class Actinopteri; order Characiformes; family Serrasalmidae; genus Colossoma; species Colossoma macropomum. Next base: position 35,603,580 of record NW_023494804.1, read on the forward strand.
CAGCAATGAAACTGATCTGAGATCAGTTTGTTTTTTTAATGTGATAACGAAGGATGAGATCTGACTTTGAAACCAGTCCTAAAAGGGTCTTTTTTAAATCAGTTTCTACAGTGTTTGCTAATGTCTGTAACATGGTGTGTGTTCATTTGCCTCTTACAGGGTCTCCATGTGAAGCTCTCCCATGATGCAACATGTGCCTCCAGCACCAGCACTGACAATGATGGCCACACAGAGTGTCCCTCCACCGTCCTATCAAGAGAGCCAACAGGTCAGTCAGCAAACAGAGAGGCTATAGCCAATAACCAAATGGTAAACAGACAATAAGCAAAGGCAAAGAGATGAAAGTGACCTGCCCATCATTATTAACTAAAGACTTGGATTAGGAAGCAGCGCAGAGAGACTGCATAGCCTGCACTTCACACAGACCCAGCAAAGAACTTCAGACAAGATGATCATCAATACATTTGAGAAGGTTCAAATAGAAGGTCTTGACTACTACTACTATATATACTACTATAAATACTACTACTGATAATTATAATTTGGTAGAGATACTGATGGTTTACAGTTTGCAGTGTAAGTGGAGATATTAACAGTCCAATTCTGTAATATTGCAGATAATTCTATAATAAAGGACACAATTACTTAATGAATTACTTTCATAGTCTATTTACATTTTGTAAGTTCAAGCCTCTACTTCAGATGTTATTCCTACAAAAATATGCATAATGCATTTTTTTCTTTCTGTACAACAAAGACATCTACTGCCTACATTCAAATGCATGATTTCAAATGAAACTTCAGCATTTTTAACGGAATTTTGTGTTTATGAGAGCAGAAAAGGAAAATGTATTAAAATCAAGTTGCATAATGACTTTTTTATTGCTTTTGTCAGTAATTGCGATTTGTCAAGCAAAATCTATTTGAACCCATAGTCGTCTGGAGTTGAATTGAGTTAAATTACATGATTATTTAAATCTAATGAGATCATTATATAATTAGCAATATTCTTAATATTGTGAGTATATTTTACAACATCATCAGCAAGCAGGTTTGCCTAAATAATCATCCAACAGGTTTCCTTTCCGAACAGTTGTTAAAAGCACTTACTGAAACTCTGGCTCTGCAGCCCCTGCTTTACTAAAGCTACTACAGCATTAATTTTAGCTTATCACACAGTTTCCAAATGCGCTCGGCACAGAACCAGAACTGCCACACAAGTCAGCTCATCTCTCCAGTTGTGAAATAATCATGTTTCAACACAGAAAGTAAAAAAAACATCATTTTTATGAATAATTATGAATGAAAATTTTATTTTCTCTAAATAATTACTTACGATGTTAATTACACAGCACTTTCTTGACGAGTAATAATTATTTGTTTTCAGGTTAGTTCCATATTATTCTGAGTAGGTCAAAATATTGAGAAAATAATCTAATGAAACAAAGGAAGATATAACTGGTGAAAACAGGCTTTCATACGCAAAGCTTATGGTTATATTGCGCTGGTCGTATGTTAATTACGAAGTTGGTGACCCCGATTGGCACACAATGTTGGTAGATTGTCAGTAATTTGTGCCTCTCTTAGTAAATCTGCCCAAAAATATAAAATATACCATAACTTTTTCACAGGTCAGAATTAGTTTTTTCTCCAGTATATTAAATTTAGCAAATAAACAGTAATTCTGCATTATATTGTGCAGACATGTTTCCTTATTTTATGTTAACTTATTTTTACTTAGAAAATCAACAAAACATGTCATTTGACCAAAAGTGCCCAAACTTTTGCATATGACTGAATATATTGTATTACTATTAATTATTTACTATTAGTCATGTCTATGGACCTCCACTAGGGCGGTAGCTGCCTTTTACACTGTGTCAAGATTTCATGATAAAATGAGATATAAAAACAATCCAAAGTGACTCATAACAAAATTTGGTTACATTAATTTACGTTGAAAGTTAAGAAGTTTTTTTTCCATCTCCGTCCAAAAAATATCTCCAAAAATAGATTTTTTGGAGATACAAGATTTTGTTCAGAAAGTTAGAATGTGTTTGTGGGAGGAGCTTGGATAGGTCAATTTCTTCACTTGTCTCAATGAGCTATTAGTGAGAAACAAAATGTATGAAAACGTTCGCTGTGGGGGATTAAGGCGAGTTAAAGTCATCAAAGTCAGCTGTGAAAAGAAGTACATGCACATAAAGGTACCTGAAGTCAGGTGTGACCTGTATATGTTGTCAGGTCATCACCTTCCCTTGTTCTGAGCACACGGGGAGGGATACACATTGAGGGAACTTCACCAGATCGCCTCCTCCACCCTGTCCAACTGGTGTATCCCTCCTCCTTGAGGATTAGTGCCGGGGGAGAGGAACGCAGCGCAGCGGCGGAGACATGCAAATGAGAGCTAGTTAAGTGTGAAGAAGCTAATTTATTTCCCATTTGAGGCTGGGATTAAGACTTCCAGCCCCCAGGAACCCCCCCAGCCACCACCACAACCACCACCACCACTACCACCCCCGCCCAAAGCCCATGCAGCAGGGACGGGGGGGGAGGGGTCTTGCTTTTAGAGCCTCATCAGGAGGGAAAGAAAGAAAGGGGGCAGGAAGGAACCAGAGAGAGCGGAAGAAGAAGCCAGAGAGCGTTGTAAACAAGCAAATAATGCATGATAAACAGATTTCAGCGCATCCACTTGTTGTATTGACAAAGGGCAAGAAAGGGCAGGGCTTTCATACCGGAGATTTATGCGATGACTAAGATGGGAAAAGTACTTTTCATGCAGGATTTGACCTACATTAAAATTTAGGGGTCGAGTGCTGCAAATTAGCTTCTACTATTTAATTGGACCATATGCTGCTGTCAGTGATGTTATATCGCCAATACAGGAGACACCACCGGCATACTGTGTAGACGAATAAGAGTGCGAAAAAAAATGTTTTCCATGTAGTTTATATCAGAGAAAATATTGAAACATCTTTTTTTGTCCTTTTCGTCTCAGCAAAAGATGTCAAATCAGATTATTGTGCACACATATCAGCTCTGACACCTATGAAGGAGTCATAATCTAATAGACAAGCTGAAAGAAAAGGATTCCTCACCTTTTATCTCTGGTGTTATTTGAATTTCGATTTAATTTTATACAAGGTTGTAAGTTGCAATGTATATAGGTCTTAGTAACAGTGCTTGAGGAATGATTAAGAGGAACAGTTTGCCAAAAACATCCAATTTTGCTGTATGTTCACATGTTTACATGATGATTCATATCTAATAATGTAATTACATGATTGATTACATAGGTTCATATGAATTGCATTTACTTTGTATTTACATTCTGTATCAGAGTCAGTGACGGACATGCCTTTTTTGTGTCCAAGTCTATTATTTTCCTACTAAATCATTTAATAAATACATGACACGTCACCGTATTCTCCAGTACCTCCTTATGTAAATGCATTTTCAGTATTTTCATATTTCAGATCAAAATAAAATCCCTTTTAGGCATTTATACCTGCAAATTCTAAAAATGTCAGGTGGAGCGACTGTCCAACCATATATGCAAATTAAGTAAACAATGTTAAAAGGTAACTTTGTTGTACAAAAATTCTAAATAATATAGTCAGCTATGTTTTATGTTTGAAACCTTTAAAATCGTAACATATGGCAAAATAGGGCAGCTTTAATATATTATTCTCAAAACTTTTGTCTGTAAATTTTGATTTCCTTTTATTCTGACATGCTTTTAAGAAAGTGGGTACGGTCGTGCACCATAAGGAAGACCCCATTTGACTTTCATTGGGCAATGCTGAGGTCATTCACAAATACATAATTCATCAGTTGAGTCATGGTTAGGCTGGTTCACTTTACCAAGTCACCCAGGACAATCACAAAAAGAATTGTTATTATTGTAATAATGTTTGTTTATAAAACAAAAAAAAAGATGACCTTGAGTTCAAGGACAAAGCTTTACATGAGTGTCCAAGTAGAAAGACTAGTTTAGTTTTCAGTGTTGATAAATAACTTTTATTTTGGTTGCACTACCTGACATTATCTGGGTGGTAAAATTTATGACCCTGTTTACAAATCAATTAATACCATTATAAAAGCTATGAAATAAATATCAAACATGCAATGAATTCTTTACGAATGTTTGAATATTTTTAGCACTTTGAAAGTCTTATTTGTCAATGACTCAACAGGTTCAAGTCTGCACTTCTGACTTTGTTCCATTTTAATGTCAACAAATGCCAGAATTTTCCCCAAAATATAGTCACACAGCTCAAACATGTTTTGTGTCCAAACTTTGTTCTTTATTTTTGCACTGAAGCTACGAAAGTGTCACACTTAAAAAATCAACTCAACTTTGTCATTATATCAATACAGGGTTGTACAGTATTTAGGAAGCACTGTCAGGCTACTTCTCTGGTGCAGTGATAAAGTATAGATAAAAAAAAAAAATTAAAAAAAACATAATAGTGTAAAGACAGTAGGCAAAAACACAAAGACAATAGGTGCATAGCCAGTCAATACAGAATATGTGCATGAGTAGTAACTGTAGGTCAGAAGGGCGGGGTAGAATTTCAAGTGCAAACTGTAGTTAAGCAATAAATATGTAGTCTTTGAAATTACTAGCTAGTTGCATTAATGGTGTAGTAATTTACCTTACCATAAAAGCTGTAAATAAAAGTCAAATAGCAACTTTATACTGTGACTTTGCAGTGAACTGCACCACAAGATTACTGTGAGGAAGCTTTATTCTGAATACTTACAGTAATACCCCATTACTGAAATTAAACCATTGTTCTTAATGCAACTCCAGTAATTTAGTGAACATTTACATATAAAAAACGGACTTCTCATTTTAACAGACCTAAAAATATGTTGTTCAAGAAAATATCAATTAGCATATTCACCATGTTTTGCACTGCATATGCACTAGTATGCATTCATAATTGTAAATACACTTTTAGTGACAGGTTAACATTGCTTATAATTTACAGAAACATGACCAGAACCTTACAAAACTCACAACAATACAACTTGACAACAATTTAGTGTCCTAACATTAATAATATAAAAATATATTAAAATAAGCATAAATAAAGCATAAATAAAAAAAGCATAAAACTTGATAGAAAAAAATGAAAGTACAATCAGAATCGTCAGAATAAAAAACCCTTAAAATGTTTTTACTTAAAATGTTTACATCATTTTATGTTTTATGTCTCACAGTAGTATCTTAAGATGACTTGAGTTCCCAATGAAATGATGAACACTGGCTTTAATTAACAGTTCATATTACACAGTGTCAGACACCACACAGGTGAGTCTACTGAGATTCTTTAACAACAGTTTGAGGAAAACTGTGTAGATTAGATTTTTGAACTGTTTCTTATTGTGTACTGTTTGGAGTCTTCTAGCTTCTACAGTTGGAGAGCTAATTTTGTACCCACCTCCTCTCTGTATGTTGACCATTAAGGCAGTGGACCTCTGAACATCTGCCAACCATTCGTTTTTTCCTCTGGCTTCATGTGTCTCTCAGTGAGGATGGTGTGACCCTTCACAGTACAGAGTACCTTAAGGTCAGCAATAGATTAGAAAGGTACATTCTGTCTGGTATCGTAACGTTATCAATAAGAGATGTGGAGTCCTGGGATACACAGAGTCGAAAGATGGGCTTTCTGGAGCTAGGAGAGTTCAGAGTTCAGGCAGGTTGTGGAGGAAGGAAGACAGGAGAACTTAAAGAACATCAAAGAGGGCAGAAATGTAAAGTAGGCAGAACCTTTAAGGAACTTTAAAGAAGTACTTCAAGGAAGGCAGAACTTTAAGGAACCCCAAAGAAGGGGCTCAAGGCAGGCACAACCTCAAGCAAGAAGCTCAAAGAAGGCAGACAGAAAAGTACATTCTTAATTATATACCTTGTAAAACCTCAGAACGGACCATGCACCTGCGTGCCATACTAGCTATTGTGCAATTCTCTAGATGGCACACTGTTAGAAATAAAGGTTCTGTGCAGGTACATTTTTTCATTCATCAAGGTACAAACAATGTAAATGTTCCCTCAGAGGTACAACAGTGGGTTTAAGTCCAAATCTGTAACTTGAAAAAGTTTTTTGCAAGTAAAAAGTACATATTTGTATCATTTTATCATCTATTGTTTAAAATAGAGGATCTTAGGAAATATAATTTCAGTGGATTATGGTACAATTATGTTCCCTGACTAAAGGTACTGAGATGTACCATTGAGGGTCCCACCCCAGTGACAAGAGGGGTACTGCCCCAGAGTCTCGTACCTTTTTTCTGAGAGTGCAGGGAAACATTTAACAGCATAAAAGTGTGGGCTATCAGAAATGTTATACAAAAACTCAACCCTTTCTACAATAAACATCAGTAAATGCGGCCTATTATGACTGTGTATCCAGAAATATGTTGTTTTTCATTATTAATGTAAAGCCAAAAGCTCTACTAAGAAGGCACATGTTAGCAGCATTATGAGAAATAGTCCTTACTAGAGGACCATGACTAAAGTGGAAGAAACACTGGATAAAAAGCAAAAAGTTTTTTGACTGTTATTTAACAGTTTTGTACTGGCAACTTTACAAACTTTTGTTTTACTCCTTTTTAACAGTGTAGTCTAGACACTAGACTCATCTCTAAGGGTTTGTTTTCATTGTTTGGATAGATGGCAGGACAACATTTATCATGTTAAGGGTGGGACAGTAAACAAAACTCTTAAAATGATGGACAAACCAGTTATTTGGATGAGTTGGATGAATGGCTTGGATTATTTTTCCAATTTTAAATCTTTTTATGCTGGTTTTCCTTTCCTGTTATTTTTATTTGAATTCCTTTTTCAGTTGCTTTAATAATCATAAAACCATTGCTGCCAGATCAGTTCTTTGAATAACTCAGGCATTGACAGTTCACTATCATGGACTCATTTTTGTATTAAAAGATGTCCTTACAAGCTCAAAAGTGAGGCTCTCTTAAGCAAAATCTGATAAGACGCCAGTGTCTGGCAGCTAGCCAGGAAAAGATGCTAAATAGTATTTCCATATAGGCCTCTTAGTTTAAGTCTGTAGCCCGGCCTATGTTTTGCCCTTCCTGTGCTAGGAAACACTGTCCTAAGGATGGGAAATGTGTGGAGGAACCTGATCCTAGACTTTTCCTTTGGGCTGTTTTATGCATGCTTCATGTCTTCTGCACAATTTGAAAACTGTCTGGACATGCACATCTCCAGAACCTTGAAACTGGGCTGTTGGACCCTTTTTTAATAAAAAGGACTGACTCCTTCAAAAACTTGCAAACGTGGATCAGTGGTAGGGTTTGGAGTCGATCCCAAAAAGAGTCGATCTAGGAATCTAGGAATCTAACAATGTAGGAATCAAGAGTTCACCTCAAGCTTTGCACTCTGTTCCACACAGTGATGTTCAGGTTTACTTGCAACTGAGCACAAAGTAGGAGTGAGATTTTGCTTTCACTGTTGTGACAGCCTGTCTGAGAAAATGCATCCTTGCACAACACACACTAATAAGTTAACAAAGTGAAAAGCCAAAAAATTGAAAAATAAAAGTGGATGTACAAATGGGGATTGTGTCTTCATTTTTGAGTGGAATCGACTCTTGGAATCAACTCCATTACTTTTAATGGAGCTCAGAGTCCAGAATTTCTGGAATCGAACAGCCCTAATCAGTGGTTTGTGTGCCTGATAACAGCCAAGCTACACTTAGCTAACTAGCAAACCAAGCTGCTGTCAGGGTGAGGTAAGCAAACATGTTCATCACTTGGATTACAGTTTCAGCCAAAAGACAAAAAAAATGCTTGCAGTTGTTCTGTAAGTAGCTAGAAGAATTAGGTTTACTTTATATTCTTGAAATTGTATGTGTATATATATATATATATATATATATATATATATATATATATATAATAAGATGTGGCATTTTAACTAAAAGAATATTGTCAGAACAAAATCTCCATTTTTGTCATTTTTTACTTTATTACATAATTTGAAACTGACAGCTGACTTTTCCATTGTGTAAAAATGATATGATGAATAAACAGAAGTGGTCCAAAATCACTTAGACAGTAATCATTTTACATTAACTTCCATTATAAGCTAAGAAATGTTTTCCTTCTCCTGTAAAATTACTATTTTCTTTTGATGAAAACTATGAAGAATCTAAATACGTCTCAGAATATGGACCAGCCTGAATTCTACAGTTTTGTAGACTTCTTCCCTTGACTTAAATCAGGGTTTTGATGGGTTTAACTTCCTTTGATGCTTTTGTAGTTAAAGATGGTGGCAGAGATTCTCCCGAGGCGAAGTGAAGAGAAAAGTCTGTGAGCGTCTTTCTACCTGCAGAGTCAGCGATTGCACTTGTACTGGTGTCTTCAGGCTGTAGGCTGCAGCTTATATATGTTGTTTTCTCCCTCCAGATGACGGGCACCACGCAGCAGAACTCGAAGGCCCAGCAGGTCCACATCTCAGCATCATCCACAGCCGGGGCCACTCCGGTCAGTGTGACCCTTGACCCACAGGCCCAGCTGGAGTCAGACAAACGGGCCGTTTACAGGTGAGCTGTGGTCAGGGTCATGTTATACAGAGTTATAGAGTGGTCAAACATTTTGCTCATCAGGAGGGTTGAAATAAAATCTGGATGTTGTTTAACCCATAGAGGTCTGGAGTTATAACTGTATAATTAATTACATAGTTTATTACATGTTAAATGATGTTTGCATTTAATTCTCATTCTATCATCTACACTTCTGATTTGTTTCTCCTTGTTTTGTTGTCATTAAATGACAAAGCATGCTAAAAATTGAAAAGATGGTTCTTTTCTCCAAACAATGACTATATGCACAACAATATTTGATCAGATTTATGTTGTATTGCCTCATACAAATATGAGGTAATTTAATGTAATAATTATGAAATTACAACATGCTTTCCTCACTGTGAAATGCTAAAGCTTATGTCATTGTCCAGTAAGTCAAAATTGTCCTGCTTTGCCATAGTCTGGACTTTGCTTATTATAGTCTGAAAGAATACACCATTTTCATACATAAAATTTATGAAAGATTAAAAATCCATGAGTATTGAAATAAATGTCCTCATATGGAACATGCCAAATGCTTTCTTATTTCTATGATATTATGATGATACTACTATATTCTGTAAATATTGCAAAGCAACACAGAACCTAAGCACCTTCCTGACCATGAGTCATGAATATTTTGTCAGCAGAATAGAAATATCAATGTAACATTTGGTAGATGTCTCAAAAAAAACCTTCCATGTTGCACAGTTTGCTTTTATTTTGATCATAAATCAGGGTTTGGAGTTTTGCTCTCACTTTATGGCTGTGGAAGACAAGCAGTCAGGTCTAGACATCTCAAAGTCTTGTGACAATCAGGCTAGAACAGTGAAGAGTTTCAGTTGTGGAGACTGATTTACGCGGTTTACAGGTAGCAAAGGATAGATGTGTCACAGTTACATACGGCTTCCATAACAAATTCATACCGACACGAGTGCTTCTTACAGAGTCTGAATAGCGGCACACATGCATTGGTCATATTTTCTTTCTTCATTCCCAGATTCAATAACACACAACACGCTGATGGTTTAGTAGTTAACACTTCATTTTTAACCCTCCGTGTCCTGGTTCATTACAGGACAGTGGTTCTTGGGCTGCTCAGTTCATTCTGTCTGGGCTACTACCTTTGTGTGTGTGTGAGTGTGATGCGTGGTGTGCGGCTGGTTTGGCGGAGCATGGAGCTGGCTGTGATTAGCAGTGTGTGGCAGCGCTGCAGCAGTGGCGGCGGCCCCTCAGGCGAGTGTGTGAAGGCCTGGGCAGGCCTGAGGCTGGATCTCTCGGCTCCTCTAGAGACACAGCAAAGCCTTTGATGTGAGCAGCCTGCCTGAGGCAGCCCGCAGGCACACACACATACACACACACACACAGCCTGTTCTTACAGTCCTCTCCCTCCTGAATCACTCATAGGTAGATGTAGACACACACACATACACACATACAGACACAGAGTCTTAGCCTAGATGCACACACACTCACACACTCACACACACACACACACACACACACACACACACACAGAAACACAGCCGAGACACATATACACACACACTCAGCCTAGGCACATATATACAGACATACACGCACACACACACACACACAGAAACACAGCCGAGACACATATACACACGCACACTCGGCCTAGGCACATATATACAGACATACACGCACACACACACACACACAGAAACACAGCCGAGACACATATACACACACACACTTGGCCTAGGCACATATATACAGACATACACGCACACACACACACACACAGAAACACAGCCGAGACACATATACACACACACACTTGGCCTAGGCACATATATACAGACGTACACATACACACACACACACATACACACACACTGCCTAGATGCATATACATATGCACCCACAAACACAGCCTAGACGCATACACACACACACACAGCCTAAATGCATACACACACACACATACACACAAACAGATGCAGACTCTCAGCCTAGATGCATACACACACACAAACACACACATACACACAAACAGATGCAGACTCTCAGCCTAGATGCATACACACACACACACACAGCCTAGATGCATACACACACAAACACTCACATACACACAAACAGATGCAGACTCTCAGCCTAGATGCATACACACACACAGCCTAGATGCATACACACACACAGCCTAGATGCATATACATACGCACCCACAAACATAACCTAGACGCATACACACACACACACACACACACACACACACACATATACACACACACACACACAGCCTAGATGCATACACACACACAGCCTAGATGCATATACATACGCACCCACAAACATAACCTAGACGCATACACACACACACACACACACACACACATATACACACACACACACACAGCCTAGATGCATATACATACACACCCACAAACACAGCCTGGATGCATGCACACACACACAAACACAGCTTAGACACACACAAATTAGACGTGCACACACACACACACACACACACACTCAGCCTAGACACATACACACACATACGCACACAGACAGCCTAAATGCATATACATACACACAGACAGATTATATGCATATACGTATACACACAAACACAGTCTAGATTCATGTACACACATACTCAACCTAGACGCACATACACACACGCATACAGCATAGATGCATGTACGTATATACACAAACATACACATAAACATATACATATATGTACAAACACAGCCTAAACACTTACACACACACAACCATAGTCCATATGCATATATGCACACACACATGCACACACACACACACACATACACCTAGATACATAGACACACACACATTTTCACAAGCACTACACCATCAGTTATATCCTGTGTTTGGGGTAACATGGTACAAAATAATGAGTTACAGTAATGTAATTACTTTTTCTTGTAGTGTAGTGTAACAGATTAAAGTTTAAATTCTTTTAAGCACAATATAAATACTGACTTCACAACTTACTTGCATTACTTATATGTCTTTAGCAGAATATTGTTAATTACATGCAAAGCATTTAAAACATACATTTCCTCTATATAGATTATCCATGACTGTTGTTATACATAATTTGCACTCATTTGTAAAAACAGTCAACTGACTGCATGACTGTGAATATGAGAAGTGCAGCACAAGCGTGAGAAGCACTGGTAGCTGCTGTAAACTTTATGAGCAATATGTCAAAGCATTTCATCATCCAAATGTTAACGTGATGGATAAAGACTCCCTTGCTGAAGAAGAAAGAACCCACAACTCACCTAAACAGGCTGGATTTGATATTCACTATGAATCAGCTCTGTAAGCCTTTTCTTTGAAAGATTTTGTTTCGAGGCACCTGTTTTTGAACTGTTTCTACTGAATAGTTGTTAGATTTCTAAACAGCATTAGCCTTCATGATTTGAATCAAGCACAACAGGCTGTGTCGTGGTGAGATAAAGTAAAGGCAGGGATAATAAAATGCCTTTTAAATGATGTTTACTGTGGTTGAAACTGGTTTCTGAGTTTTCCCTTGTACTTTGTGGTTGCTACAGATTTGTATGTGGTTTAAAAAATAAAGTGGAAGTAATGAGAGTACCTTTTCCAGGAAGTAGTAATTAAAGCACTTCCATTAAATTCCGAGATAAGTAACAAGTGATATGTAATGGAACACACTGATTAAAAGATGTACACACGCACACTAATGCATACACTCACATCACACCCAGGTAGAGCGAGGCCAATTGTGCTCTCTTGGACTCCCGGCTACGGATGGCTGTAGCATCACCAGGGATCGAACTCGCGATCTCCTGATGATAGGGCCAACGCTTAAGCGGTTGCGCCACTCGGGAGCCCCCCTTAATAATTTTTTTAAACTCCACTTTTGTAAGCTATGGAGCCCCGGAAGAAACAGAATTAATTAGAATGAATGTTTTGCAGTTCATACGCACGTTTTCTTTTATTTGTGGTCACGATTTCTTAAATGTAGTAGATACAGGTTGTGTTATTTGTCCTGTGCAGAAGTAACTAGCAGCTCCCCAAAACTGTCTGACAGGTTTTGATGTGTTAGATTGATGAGATGATGGACAGAGATGCTCATCAGGTCTGATTTTGATTTGGGGCGTTATGAGGAAACTGCAGCTCCTCATCACAGAAAACGGCCCACAGATTCATCAGTGCAGCTGCAGTTTGGTGGTGAAATGAAGGAAGACAATAAACTACAACCACAATCGTCACTAAACTTCACTTGCTAATGATTATATTTAACAGAGATATAGATGCAGCGCGGCCGCTTAGCGCTGTTTCTGCTCCCGCGACAAGCTGCAGTGTTAGAGATCATCACACAATTACAGGAAGAAATGATCAGCGTCGACGTTTCAACAAACTCAAATTAAACACACACAGACACATTCATGTGGGATGAGGTCAAATGGTCAGAGAGTTTAACAGATCTATGGATTAGATATAGATATGTTAATGTGAGGATGTTGAAATGCTGATCATTTCTTTCTGTAATTGTGTGATGGTCTCTAACACCGCAGCTTGACGCGGGAGCAGAAACACCGTGGGCTGTTTGCTGTGAAGAGGAGCTGCAGTTTCCTTGTAACCCCCCACATCAAAATCAGACCTGATGAGCATCTCTGTTCATTATCTCATCAATCTAAAACATCAAAACCCATCAGACAGTCTCAGGGAGCTGTTATCAAAACACAAACAATGTGCATTCAGTTAAAAACAAAACATGACCACGGTTAAAAGAAAACGAGAGAACGAATTAGAAAATCGAGATTACGAAATAAAAAAAACCTACTCACAAAGTAAAGAAGACGTGTGGACGATTAAGAGAAAACGAGGGAATGATTTAAGAAATCGTGACCACGAATAAAAGAAAACGTGCATACAAACTGCAAAACGTTCTCTCTAGTTAATTTTTTTTTCACCTCCGTCCCCTCCGGGGCTCCGTAGTAAGCTTATGTTTTATGCACTTGTTTTAATTTGACTTTCTTCTTACTTATGCTAATCATATTATTGGTCTTTTGCACAGTATTGTACATGCACACACACTTATTGTCGCACTCTCACTCTTGTCTTTCACACACATGTGCATAGGCTCTCACAGGCCCAGTTAAGCGGTCAGTCATTAGTTAGTAAATGGCTCTTTACAGCTTTGTGTTTGCATCCTTCATGACACTTTATAAATGCTCTAAATGTCTACAGGCTAAACTGACATCTAGCACGGTCTGCTTATTCAGATCAGCATCCGAGCACACTGCAGTATGCGGTATTAATTCTGAATATGAAAGGTTGTGTAGATGATAAACGGTTTGTTGTGCATATAATAGATATGACATCTCATTGTTCTGTGCATCTAAAGCAACTGGAGAGCAAGCAGCCCTTCAAATGAAGTAAATGCGTCTGTTTTGTTGGTCAGTTTAAGTAGACACTTCATTTATTAAAGAATAAAAACCATAATAGAATAAACATTTTCTTGAATTGAAAATCAATCTTTGGTTTGTCAGTTTGTTCACCATATTGGCTTTGCACACTGTAGAATAAAACACCTAAGAGAACAAAGAAATCATTGTGAAGCACAGAAAACACCACCCTCTCTTCATATTTGCAGAGGCTTTGATTGTTGCTCTAATATTATAGGCTTGGATTGAGAGCTTTGGTAGCGGTGTAATTTATCTTGGCAGGTTGTTTACTCTTTAGCAGTAAATGCTTGCATTTCTCATCGCTCTAATTGCCGGCATTGTGGGTGTATGGTGTTGTTTACTGTTTGTGGGTTTGCAGTGTTGTTTAGACTCTTCTCTGACTAGCATGGCTTAATTATTAACAGTAGAATAGACGTATGATATAGTAATTATCTTAACGAGTTGAGCCGTGCTTCTAATAAAACATTGTGAGGATCTTGTGTTCCTATCAGATTCGCAGCAGGGGGGCTACATCTTTAGGCTAAAAAAGATGAATTTAATGCAAGTCCAAGCCACTTTTGCCACAATCAGGGCAAAACAGTGAGTAGCCCTGATGATCATTCAGTGAAGGGAGTATGTATGTAATAGCGTGCAGTAGTTTCAGTCCAGCCTGGTCATTTCAGTACTAGAATGCGTTCAAGGTTTTGATAGTGAGTAATGCATATCGTGTGTATGATGTGTATGATGTGATGCTGGTGGGATTGACGATAGGCCTAATTAAACTGTACTATTTATGCTGTCTTTGTAATGAAATTTGCAGTTTGTGAGTTTTCTTTAAGTACGAATAATATCCACAATATGCTCAGAAAATGATATTGTAACGCATTATATCATCATGTTGTCCACCCCAGATACAGATACCAATTTTAAGGGGCTAAATATTCCAACCTAAAATATTGGCTGGTGTAATTTTATATTAGAGTATTGAATGTTTGATTCTATTTTATCTGATGCTGCATTCACATGTTTGCGTTGATAAAAATGTCATTTCACACATCATAGTGGTACGTGGCCAACAGCGACATGAAGCCATGCAAATGTTGCCATGGTGACCGTGGTGCCAGCAAAAAAAAATCAGATTATCGGAGGAGAGCTTTAGCAGTGTAGATTGCTTATTTAAGGTGGAGAAAAGCAGAAGCAGGATGCTCTGTATGCTTTTATTTTTTTATATAAAACAGAGTTTATCTGTAACTCGAGACATTTGGCGTCCATGGCTCTCCAAAAAAAATCAACATCCAGTTTATTCCACTGCTGTGGTCGACATGGATTAAGCCTAATCTTGGACTAAATTGGAATGTCAATGGAGATTCCCTACTGAAAAGTCTTGAGCCTAGGCTTAAAGGAATGATTCGGCAAAAAATCAGATTGACACAATTTTCCACTTACCCCAGGTGTAGTCAGTTGGCCGAGACATGTTCGGCAGCAAAGCTAATATTGCAAACAAACACTGGAGCTCAGTAGTCACCCAAATAGCCCAAAGCATTTCTGTAAAAATACATCATCTAAACATCTCTTAACCCACTCGCTCCACATCCAGGACTTGCTGATGTGGTTCAAGACACAGTGTGGCTGACTGTGAATGATAAAAATGAACAAAACTGCAAACAGCCACTTCAGACAACAAGGTCTGTATTCATAAACCACCTTAGGAGTAAGAGTGCTGATCAGTATTTGTGAAAATACTGAAATCATAATACAGAGGAATCTGATACAACATCAGTTCTACTTCATAAATACCTGCCCTGGTGTTGTCTGAATTTAAATGGCTGTAGCAGTGAAGTTTTGTTAATGTTTATAGCTCGCAGTAAGTCATACTCTGCTCTAAACCACATTGGCGAGTCTGCACTACCTCCATGAACATCTTGATGTGGTGAGTGGGTTGAGATGTTTTGGGGATGTATATTTTTACAAAAACGATTGTGGCTATTTGGGTGACTATTCTGGTGTTTGTTAGCAATGTTAGCCTCGTAGCTCCAGTTTTAAACTGAAGATGTAAAATTTGGACTCTAGGCATGTTTTGGCTGATCGACTACATCTTGGGAAAGTGAAAAAATTGGATTTTCTACGTAAGAACTATTATTTTTATAGTAATCTAAGGTTAATTACCTTCTATCTGCCTTCACCTCTCACTTTTCATCAGTGCTCTTCATAGAAGAAACTCATCCTCATGCAAAAAGTTGGTTTCGATGCATAATATACATTCTATTATATTAACCACAATGATGTTTTGTGTTTATGTACACCAGTTAAGTCTGTACTGCTATGATAGTTTTGAGCAGATGATGACGGTCATTAGAGCACTGTCTACAAACATTTGCTGGAAACCATTCAATCCTCAGAAGTGAATGCTGCTCTTCATATGCGTGGATTGTTGCACTGTAAGTTAAGCCACTAATTATCAGGGCTTTATTTGTGGGAAATCTACAGATACCTATTAATATCAGCTGACGTTTTCCAGTCACAGACATATCCCTAACACGTAGCCACTCACAGATTGAACCTTTACTGGCTCAGGGCCAGATATAAGGAGACTTGTGCAGCAGTTTCAGTCACAAATAGGATTTATTCTACCCCAGAACAACAGAGCTTAAATGTGTTGTATAAATGGAAAAACATACACACACAAAAGCTGCATTTCTCTCTCACTTTGCAAAAAAATAGGTGGAGATATTGGAAAAGTGTTTATATAGTCTGCTTGATTTTCTAAACTTTGGACAGCTAGCGGTGGCCAGTTTGATTGGAATTTTCTTCATTTCTTAAAACGAGGCATAAATTAGTGATAGTGTCTCAAAAGCATGCGTGCTGTTGGGAAATTACAGAGCCCTATGTTTATCATGTATTTTATTGTTTTCCACCAAGGCCCACTTATGACGTTTGTGTGGTTTTATGCGCTTAATACAGTCATAATTAATTTTTATGTGACCATTGCACAACCTGTCTTAACCCCTTAGAATTAAACAGACAGCTTATGTTACTGCGCCTTTAAGACCGATATATGTAAATAAGCTCTATTCCGATTGGCTGCCCTGTATTGTTCCTCATTCAAAAAACAGCCCCAGCTGAAACACTGCATATAACTTCGGCATGAATGTGCGGAGCAAAACAGCAGTAGGCTGAAAAGGTCAGTATACACTGTAAAACATGGCTCACCAGATCTACTTAATAAAATTACTTCATGTGGTAAAAAGCAACTTAACTAGTTTTATTAAACTTAAAAAACATCACAAATGTGATTTTTTTTTTGTGACATCACAAATACAGTGAATGCAAAAACGGGCTGTTCCAGCTAAGATACCATATATCGACTGTATTGGCTCAGGAGTGAGTACTACATTTTGAAACTTGTTTAGATTTAAATACTACATCAACCTCTTATTAAAAAAGTGAGGACAATTCAGTGTTTCATGATTTGGACCGTTTAATAATGAGAGCAATTATTATGCTGAAAAATATTCACCAGAATAACAACTTTTGGTGGGAAAGAACTTCATTTATTAATACTGCTGTCCCTTCACCACTGAACATACTGTTCCTCTCTCGTCTTGTTGATGGCTCCACTATTTTACAGCGCCTTCTAAACCCTGCGTCTCAAAAGCATAGTGCAATTAGCAGTTTGCCTGATTAGTTACATGCTTTATAAACCACATGTTCATTTCAGATGCATTATGAGGGCATATCGTGGCCGCATCAAGCCACATTTTGTGCTGTGCACTCTCACATGTGCTCATCAGGCCCAGAGTGTTATTCTCTGCATGAAGTTTATCGATATTCACCACCTTCGGCACAACTCTTACTCTCTTCATCCCTCTCTTTCTTTTTTCCCGGTACAGAGTGTATTTGCATTGAGACTGGATTTTAGGACTCGGGGTGCACAGTCATGCTGCTTCTCATTGAACTCCAGTGGATGTAGAGATTCATGAGAGAGAGAAAGAGTGAGTGAGAGAGAGAGAGAGAGAAAGAGGCCTCCATAGAGTAGAATGTCAGAGGCCCAGCAGCAGCAGCTGCCTATATCACACCCATCAGGAGTGCTTTTAATTTGCTGGCGTGAGGGGAAGCGGTGAAGCAGCACTTCCCAGCTGCAGTAATGCACCATAAAGTCTGTTTACATTCGCTGCCGGGAAGCTTTCACTGTCGTTTGGTGCCCAACATCCCAACCACTCACGCTATGCCAAGGGCTTCAGATTCCTGCACCATCAGAGTCACTCAACTCAAGCCAGTCATTGAGGGTGGGCAATATGAACACTGATATTAATATTTTCCAGTATTTTCCATGTTATGTCGATAAACAACTAAATCAATCAATTTATGAATAAATTAATAAAAATTTAATTACTATAAGATTATAAAATAATATACAATGTTTAAAATTAGTCTTGGGACTTTTTTATATGTTACTTTACAAGCTAAAGTTATCATTTATTCTTTTCCGTCCGTCAAGAAAATGATAACAATCAGCAATAATGGCCAGGCTTACTGACTGAACCTCATAATACTGATAATTAACTGAAAACTTAAGTAAGGTAGTAAAAATACTCACGTTAGCGGGACAAACAGTGTCTCTTTCCTTTCTATAAGTCAGTATTTAGTGTTTTATTTAGCTCAGTATTTTGTCACACATCTCTTCTTTTAGCTCAAAGTCTTTTAGGTATGGACTGCAGGAGTGCACTGAAGCTCCACCAGGCTTTTTGGATATTTTCTTTTGGATAGTCAGAGTACGGCAGGTGTTGAATCTCCAATCTCTTGGAATTTTTCACACTTGATTTTAAAATATTTGTTTTTCTCACAGACATTTTGTTACTAAGAGACAATATATTTTCAAAGATCAACTCAACTCTATACTCAAGTTTTCTAAAGCCATAAATTTCAGAATGTTAATGACATTTTAAGTAAGGTGTTCTGGAGCAGCGTTTCATCTCTGGTATGAATGGTCATGTGTGTTTTAGTGTTTTAGTTTTCTCTTGTGCAGTTGGACCAAAAGTTATTGATTTTTTTAGGTAAAGCAAAGCTGAAATGATGTACTTCTGAATATGGCAAAGTACATTTACAAATAAAAACTTTTGAAAAATAAACGATGACAAAAGTGTCCCAGGTCTACTTTTAAGCACTGATTCTTCTTCTTCTTCTTCTTCTTCTTCTTCTTCTTCTTCTTCTTCTTCTTCTTCTTATTATTATTATTATTATTATTTATAATAATAGTGTGTACAAACAATACAAGATTTCAACTTTACCTTATAATGGTTATGATGATGGTGACAGAAACCAGGGTTTCACAAATGTAGCCATTTTATTTACTATCCAAAACAATCAGTGAACCTACGTTTGTCTTCTCAGTTTTTATATGTTTTACTGATAATGTTAAAATAGTTTTGTTTTTTTGCTAATTTGCCTTACCACGCCCTGCATGTATCGGTCCTCCATGAATGTATTTTAGACCAAAAATCTTACCTCCAAAATTTTGTAAAACAGCGTCCCAGGTATCAGGCATAACCATATATATATATATATATATATATATATATATATATATGGTTATGCCTGATACCTCTTTCGAGTGCATCTCCCTGTATGTATGTATATATACATATATATATAGACATACATACAGGGAGATTTACTCGAAAGAGGCCCCCTAATATTCTGTAATAATTCTCGCTAGGACGAATCTATATATAATACACACATATAAACATTTTGAGCTTGTGGAGCCACTAAATGCTTCATCTTTTTACATCTTAAATGTTTGATTATGTAGAATTATTTTTTACATTTTTCACCTTTAACAGAGGGCTGACAATGATTTCTATGATATAGTAAATCTACATCAGATGCAGTGACGCAGCTTCATGGTCCACATCTACATCACATAATGTCATATAACAAATATACGGAATTTAATGTACTGAAACAATATGGCAAAGGCAAACGTGCTTTATAGCATCTAACATTCTAACATCCATGTGTTAAGAGTTGGTGAATTGTAGTTTTTTTTTTTTTTTCTTTTTACTTTTTTAAACAAATTAGTTTACTTATTTTTTCATGCACTGGGTATGCGACTTAATGAAATGTGGTAGGTGCACATTTAATTAACATTTTGTAAAGGCCAGTGTTGCAATGCCCTAAAGACAGCTTGTTTTCCACTGTGTGTGGAGGCCTTTCTCTGTGAACATGTAGGGCTCCAGTTTCTTCACGAATGTTTTGTTAGGAACAGCCACACAAACCTTAAGGCTGATTTACATGTCTTGATACATTCTTAACCCCTTAACCTCTAACAGACTAGATTTGGGCCCAAGTTTCAATTTCTCACACTTATAACTAGACAAAGCATCAAATAGTTTTGTAGTATTTACTTAAAAATTCATGGTAGTTATTTCATGGATGAATGAAGCTCTGCTGTAAAGCTTTCCAAAGAGCATCTTCACATATCCTATTGTCCTGCTTTTGATTTTCACATATCGCTCAGCCATCACAGTGCAATAGTGGTTTATCTGTCATGCAGCTTTCTTCGTCTGTCACGATTACCAGGCTGGAGGATGTGAGCATGAGTGCTGAACTTTATTGAGATACACAGGAGCATTGGCTAGCAGGAGATGAAACAAACACTGAGCTAGGACAATACAATGAACTAGGCTCACACTGAAACAAACTAATAAACAGAGAAACACAAAATCAGAACACAGACTGGTAGAAAACTGATGAAAAAAAATCTAAAGAACACTGAATGAACCACAGAAATATAGAAAAAAACATACAAATGTTGGAAATACTAATAAGGTAAGCAAGGCTAGGATGGAGAAAGAGACAAGACTAGAGGAACCAGTATAAGGAATCATGCACATTTACATTTATGCCATTTGGCAGATGCACTTGTCCAGAGTAACTTACAGTTGTATCATTTTTAACCAGATAGGCAAATGTGCTGTTAGGAGTCTTGCCCAAGAACTTATTGGTATGGTGTAGGGTGCTTACCCAGGTGGGGGATCAAACCCCAGTCTACAACATAGCAAGCAGAGTGGTACCTATAATACCAACCATATAAATAGGGGTGAAACCTGGCTAAGGAAACTCTGACACACCTTATCTGGTGAAAGGAGCTGTGTTCTTGCAGAGTATAAATGACTGTGTTTAGTGTGAATTTATGTGGGAATGAGTAAATTCAATACATCACTTTTCAAAATATGGACATAACTAACACAGTGAGTCTCGTTGGGCCGAGCGTCATCTCATAACACGAATGTCTGGAGATGTTTTGAGGTGAATTTGAGTGGTATTAAGACTTCAAATTGCATTAAATTTCAAAACCAATCGAAAACCTCATGGAGGAGGAACTCTAAGTGATGTTGCGCTCATCATCATTCTCCAATGAAACAGGCCTGTCATCAGCCTGGATAGATAAAACCTATCTATATAGGTATATATATAGGACCTCTTATACCTCTTTTACCTCTTATGAGGAAAAACAGTTCCATTAGCTATCAATCGCATTTCTCTGTCTAGCTGCTTTTGTTTAGCAATTGCACTCCATTGTAATGGAACTAGTTCACACTGCCAAAGTTAACGTGTAACACTTCAAAAAGAAGTTCAGTGTACATATGACTTAACTCATGTTAAAAGTTGTCGCTGGGGCTCCCGAGTGGCGCAGCCGTCTAAGCGTTGGCCCTATCATTAGGAGATCGCGAGTTCGATCCTTGGTGATGTTACAGCCATCCATACCTATGTTCTTGCAGAGTATAAATGACTGTGCCCATATGATTCCAATCTGTCACATAGAGAATCATTATAACAAAATTAGCTAAATGTCCTGTCTATATGACTAACTTGCCAAATGAACACTAGCTTACCACCCTGTGTAATAAAAGGCTGATGAGACAGGAGACTCCGCTGGCCCCCTATGCCCCTCTCTAACAAACCTCATATTCTGGGAAAACCTTGATATGTTTTTCCCCTATTTTTCTATTTTTCTGTTTCCTCTGTATTATTGTATTATAGAGCTCTATTTAACCCTTTATGCCTGTAAACCAGAGAAGAGACATGGCTGTGTATCACTATGGGCCATTACCCCCCGAGAGAGAGAGAGAGAGAGAGAAGAAGAAGAAGAAGAAGAAGAAGAAGAAGAAGAAGAAGAAAAAAAAGAAGAAGAAGAAATGAAAACAGGCTAGAGAGAGAACTGCGCAACTGATTGAAATGCAGCAGCAGGGGTCCCTCATAAACCCTGATGGTGAACGCTGTATGTGTGTGCGTGTGCATGTGTGTGTGCCCCCTGTGCAAGGTTAGCTCCAGACATGTAGCCTGGAGGGGAGAGAGAGAGAAAGAGAGAGAAAGAGAGAAAGAGAGAGAGAGAGTGAGTGAGAGAGAGAAAGACTGTGTGTATGAGCAGTCTCAGCGTGGGGGCACCTCAGACTGGGTTTAATAAAGGCAGCAGCCACTGGCTCGCCCTGATTAGGATGGCAAACACACCGGGTAGCACGCCCCCATCGCCCTGCAGCCTGTGGGTGGCCCACTGCGCTCCCCAAACAACAGCAGCTACCGCTCGCTCTGAAAAAAACACGCTTCGTTTTCACACGCCAAATCATATTAACCCCTTAAACTCTAAAGATCTGTGAGCAAGTCCAACCTTTCCTTCCACACTTATATCTACATACACTGCAAAATGTGATGCATTAAATTGACTTGATTTAAATGTGTGAATCATTTCCACATGAATCTACTACATCTACACAATTTGGCCTTTCTGTTTACTTACTTGAGGCAATTGTGTTAAGATAGTGTAACTTATTTATGTGGGAATGAGTAAATTCAATACATCACTTTTCAAAATATGGACATAACTAACACAGTGAGTCTCGTTGGGCCGAGCGTCATCTCATAACACGAATGTCTGGGCACAATCATGAGATGTTTTGAGGCAAATTTGAGTGGTATTAAGACTTCAAATTGCATTAAATTTCAAAACCAATCGAACACTTCATGGAGGAGGAACTCTGAGTGATGTTGCGCTCATCATCATTCTCCAATGAAACAGGCCTGTCATCAGCCTGGATAGATAAAACCTATCTATATAGGTATATATATAGGACCTCTTATACCTCTTTTACCTCTTACGAGGAAAAACAGTTCCATTAGCTATCAATCGCATTTCGCTGTCTAGCTGCTTTTGTTTAGCAATTGCACTCCATTGTAATGGAACTAGTTCACACTGCCAAAGTTAATGTGTACTTCGAACACTTCAAAAAGAAGTTCAGTGTACTTATGACTTAACTCGTGTTAAAAGTTGTCGCTGGGGCTCCCGAGTGGTGCAACCGTCTAAGCGTTGGCCCTATCATCAGGAGATCGCGAGTTCGATCCCTGGTGATGTTACAGCCATCCATAGCCGGGAGTCCAAGAGAGCACAATTGGCCTCGCTTTTTCTGGATGGCCCCTCCCTCTCCCCCCACCACCTAACGCGATGCTAGTCAGGCATCTGTTGGCTGACGTAACAGATCTGGTGGTTGGCGCTTTTTGTCCGAGCGCATTCAGCTGTCCAATGACATTGCATGAGCGGCAGTTCGAAAAGATGTGGTGGCTGGGTTCACAGGAATTGGAGAAAGCCTGTGTTAGCCTTCGCCCTCCTAGCGTTGATAGCATCGTGTGATTGGGGGAGGCCTAACTAGCGGGTGGAATTGCCGATGACTAAATTGGGGAGATAATTGGGTTACAATCCAAAAAAACCAAAAAACAACAAGTTGTTTGTGGCAGTGTGGCTAAACATGCTGCACTAAGTTAATTCAGACTTCTCAATCATATCTGTTTCATGTTAAGGCACTTGTGCTTTGTAGGAAAGTAATAGTAGTAACTGAGTGAGAAGGCACTGAGCTGCCTACCTCTCATTGGCTGTTTTATTTTGTACCCTTACTAAACGCTGACTTAAACACCTGGTTGCCAGGCTAAATGCAGTGATGTAGTTATGCTACAGTGGAATAAACATTTAGGCTGTGCCACCTTTTTTTCAGTGTCAACATTAACATTTAGAGATCTCACATCGACTTGTGACGGCGTCAACTATTTTTGTTATATCAGACTTTAAAAGAGCACAGAATAGGGGACTTGGAGAAGGTTTTAGAGGGGGATGTACCCTTGTTTCACTGCAATCCAGCACCAGAAGTTTAAGAAGTTGTCCTAGATGTGTGGTCTATTGTAACAGAAATAGCAGCCATTTTAATAGCCTGAATTTTGTCTGTACGTTTGTGCATTTTTTGAAGAAACAGTATATCATACAGTGTCAGAATCCACATAATCATAAATATCTATTGAGATAACTCAACATACACACTTAAAAATGATGGTTCTTCAAGTTTTTTAGTAAAGAAGATGGTTCTCTATAGAACCAAGAACACTCAAAGAACCCTTTGCATGATTAAAGGGTTCTTTGCATGGTGAAAGTGTTGGAGATTGTATTGTATATGGTTCTATATCGCTGCTGTCAGAACAAAACCTTGCATCTCCATTTGTGACATTTTTCAGTTTTTGACATAATTTGAAAATACCTGTTGTCCTTTACATTGTATGTGAATTTCATGATGATTGGCCCAAAACAAACGGCCCAAAATGACTTGGAAAAAAGTCTGGTTCCATTGGTTTACATTAAAAGTAAAGTATGTTTTTTCCTTCTCCTGTAAAGTTACCATTTTGGAGATATGAGGTTTTGTTCCGACAGCAGCAATATAGAACCTTTTTTTTAAAAGGGTTCTCAATGGCACTAATAGGGTCCTTCTATTGTAGCAAGCTTTACATTGCAACAATAGAAGAACCCTTTTCAAAAAGGTTCTATATACAACCATATACAACACATTCTCCAACAATCTGAAGAATCATTTTGTGATGCAAAGAACCTTTCAGTCATGCAAAGGGGTCCTTGAGTGCTCATGGTTTTATTTAGAACCATTTTCTTTACTAAAGAACCCTTGAAGAACCATCTTTTGTACGAGTGTAGTTTAAGGCAGGCGTGCTATGATTTAGGAGTGCTTCTTGCATGATGCTACCAGTGGCCGGAAGCCTTGGTTACGTTATCTACTTTAGCCGTGTAGCTCCAGTGCAAAACTAAGGTAGCAAACTTCAGACACCAAACAAGTCTTGAGATGATCATCTACATTTGGGGTAGGAGGAAAAATGTGTAAAGCCTGTAGCTGTTGCATTTCTACTGCAGCCACTTCTTCAAAAGTGTTCTGAGCGCTCTGATTATGTAAGCCTAGTAAGATTTCCCAGTAAAATCAACTCATGAAAAATGTAACACTATAAAACAGAGGCACTTTTAACACTAGAGATATATATATCCTTCATGAGTTCTACACAAATAAGACATTTTTGATGAATTCAGTGTTTTTCTGCCTTTGAAGTCACCAAACTCTGGAAACCCATCTCAGAGCCTTCAAGGTATTGATGGAGGAGAGTTCTGTCTCTTTTCTGCATCAGATTTGGAGTGATTCTGCTGACTCCTGCCTCTGTAAATGGCACTTTTTACGGGCGTGGTAATGGCCCCCAAGGCGCTTGTGGATTTCCAGCCCCCTCTGCACTGCAGATAGGGCCTGTTTCTGGCTCTTTACCAGGAGCTCCAACACCTCACACTCCCACTACAGGGTTATGGCTGCAGCATCTGTTTTTATTTGAACCCGTGCACCACAGTCAGCATGAAGTATAATACAGTCAGCTTATTAAACATGCTTCTGTAAGACAGTGAACAGTCTCAGACAAGTATTCAGCGCTTTGAGCAGAAAATGATTAGTTTCAGGAGTCAGATGTTTACACTGCCTATTAAAAATTTGTCTTGATCATTTTATTCTCCAAAATATTGCGAAAAACACATCTGATCACACTTTATTCAAAGGTTACCAACACAGGGACCTTATAGCACAAGCAGAAATATAGAACACTATATGTACAAAGTGATATTTGAGTATTTAGGTACAACAAATGTCAGTATTTCCGAGGTGTGAGATATGTGTAAAAAATGAGGCATTAAAATCTAGAACTAATATGCATTGTTCTTATGTCTGTCTTATAAATGTATTACTTGGGAATGATACTTCAAATGTGTTATAAATGTTCCACTTTAGTATATGGATCATATGTCAATACAATGCCATTTATTTTAACATCTTATGTCATTGTTTTAATACTGTGTTATAACAGTGTTATAAATGCCCATCACTTTAGTGCAAGGACCTCATGACAGTACAGTGGCATTTACTTCATAAAACATCTTTTGTTATTGTTTTAATACTGTTATAATAGTGTTATAAATGTCCATCACTTTAGTGCAAGGACCTTATGACAGTACAGTGGCATTTACCTAATAAAACATCTTTTGTTACAGTTTTAATACTGTTGTAATAGTGTTATAAATATCCATCTTTTTAGTAGAAGGGCCTTATGTCAATTCAATGGAATTCACTTCATAAAACAGCTTTTGTCATTGTTAGAGTGCTGTGTTATAACAGTGTTAAAATCACTTTAGTATAAGGGCCTTGTGTCAGTCCAATGGCAGTTATAAAAAAGTCATCATTTGAATACTGTTATAACAATGTTATAAATATATATATATCACTTTAGTATAAGAGCTTATATCAATACAATGGAATTTACTTAATAGAACATCTTTTATCATGATTTGAATACTGTGTCATAACAGTGTTATAAATGTCCATCACTTCAATATAAGGGCCTTATACCAGTACAATGGAATTTAATTCCTAAACATCATTTGTAATCATTTTAAGGCTGTGTTATAGCCATGTTATACATGTCCATCATTTTAGTATAAGGGCCTTATGTCTATACAATGCCATTTAATTCATAAAATGTCATCTTTCGATTGCTGACATAAATACTCAAGTATTTTTAAGTACATCACTCAGTACTTAAGCATACTTTTCATCCCAAAAGTGGTTTAAATAGCTGAAGTGTTGTTCTTATGAGTGCTGACGTCACAAGAAGGGGATAAAATATATGGGCTTTGGCATCATTGCCAAGGTGGAGCTTCTGTCAGTTTTTCTTTAGTGTTGCAGGCTTGTTTATAGAACAACAATATTTTTCCTACAACATATGATACCATGGCTCATATAGCATGTGTCGTGCCTCAGAGCACCACTTCTGATTTAGGGTCAGCTGATCACTGTTCATTTAACTGTATAATTACAAAAAGTCACAAACTGATCTCAGATCAGATTTTTTATTTTATTTTGTTTTATTTTTTTTTACAATTTCTCAGGTTAACTGTCTCTAAACCATGCAGATGCTTTCTTTCTCTCTCCATGTCTGCACTGACAGTCCAGTCCCATGTGTGAATGTATCTATATGTGTAAATATGTGTGTATTTGTGTGTGTCTGGCTGGAAGATTGAGGTTGAGATGATTAGTTGCATGTGTTGTGAGATAAACAGCATTAAGAGTTTAATTTGGCTGGCACATATTAAAAGAGTTAACAGATCTGCACAACTTTAAAGAGCAATGGCCCCCACTCATACCTTGGTCCTTGGGCACATTATGAACTTTTAGTAAATACCACGTTTGCGTTTTAAGTATAAAAGGGGATTATTGTTATTTTTCTAAAGTTCTAAAGTTCATGCAGCCTTTTTGTCATGTACTTTTTGCCACTTTTTGTCCATTTTTTAATGTTTAAAGTAAAAACGTCAGAAATGCAGCATTAAAATCAAATCAAAATTGAATGTACATGTAATTCATTACATAACTAGTGTGTAATTACACAATTCGGCATAAATACTATATAATTAAAGAGTACTTTACATAATTAATTAGTAATTACTACTTAATGACATAAAAACTATGTAATTAAGTATTAATTACATAGCTACATTCAAACAGAATAGTAGAGTTACTCCCTTTCTAGCTTTATTTTATCCACACAGTTTTGTCATTGCTCAGTTTCTAGTTGTTCTGCAGCGAGTGTGAGTGAGGATGATAATACAGCAAACGAGATATTTTTTGGTGGTCCTGTGTGTTTGGCATTTATTCCTTTATTTGAATGGTAATTATAAAACTCAGGGTCATTTCCCCTCATCCAGGCCTGCTAAAACAAGCCTCTGGGGGTTAAACTGATAGTGTCCTCAGGCTGTGGTGCTGCAGGCTGTGTCGGGGTTATGATCCAGAGCTAAAGGGATGGAGGGGGAGAGATAAGTAAGCTCATGGCCTCCAGGGTGCGCTGTAGTGGAGGCGGCCGGCGTGGCGGAGGAGAGCCGTACGAGCCCAGAGGGAGCGCAGGATCGTCTGTGTGTTCCGCTGTGAGCCTGTTTAGTATTCGCCTCACGTCGACTGGAGGGAGCCGCATTAAATTGGGATCAGGCAGATTAGAGTCTAATATAGCGGGCTATTAAAGGCTGCAAATGAGAGCGGTGGGTTACAGCTGGAGCAGAGGCCCCTCACCCAGTCCCACCGCCTCTATAGCCTTCAGCTCACAGCACAAACACACAGACACAGGCACATACACACCGTACACACACTGTCATACACACACAGTGGCTTTTATGATGTTATATGTCTCCCTGCTTAATCTGAAGCTTCTGCTGTACAACATTACAGCTGTTTTGTAAGTGATATTGGAACAAATTTATATGATGAAGAATTCTGTGAGTCAGATGAACCCAGCTTCAAGATCCTTAATTTACTGCAGGATAGAAAAAAGAGGAGGATTTCTGCTTTAACCCTTGGAGTTACTATTTTCATTTTTAAATATTATTGAATGTAACTATATGCAGTCATATTGTAAAGTGACACTCCTGGTCAAATTATGTTTTTTATTGATGTTCTCAGTGAAAACACAGTAACTAAGTTAACACATCATCTACAAAGAACACACTTACATATTGCATTTTTTCCTTTTTTATATATGTTTTTCCCAATATATTAAACCCAGCAAATAAACAGTAATTATACATTAAAATGTTGAGAAGTGTGCTCTCTGTAGAATGTGTTATTCTACTTATTTTCATGTAAAAAATCAAGAAAAGCATAATTTGGTGCCCAAGCTTTTGCACATAATTATATATTATGTTCAGTTTACATTCTGTATCAACAGGTTTGAGTCTGTACTGACCTTTTCTATTTACTATGATTTCAAGAAATGAGAAGAACATAGCTTAATGCTCTGATGGTCCACATTTTTTGCTCCAGCCTGACTCACAACACAACACAAAGGGATGAAGCAAAAATGGGGGACTCTGAGGACCGGGTTTTGTTACTCTACTTTTAAGACTTTAAAAGTTTTCTTTGCATTGATTCATTAAAAAGTTTCATTTAAATGGAGCAAAACCAGTTTAATTGCTTTTTACCACATAAAGTAAATTTTTAAGGTTCGACTGATATTTTACTGTGCATAGAAAAACTTTTCATACATCTAATTACAAAAAGGTGCAAGAATCATTTGGGAACTTTCATTTTTAAGAGTGTACATTTGAGATTTGCCTGTATTATCTGAGAAATGTTTGAGAACTTGTACATTGATCAGAGAGACAAAGAGTGCTGGTCAGATTCAAAATAAGATTCAAGTGAGAAAAGGCCCAACATCTCAAGGCGTTGACACTTGCTGGGAGATATAAAGGTGCTTCAAAGGGCCTGTATTATGGAGAACCACATTTCTCTCTCTTTCTTTTTAAATAAAAGAGTTTGATGTAGTATATAAACTTTGTTAAAGTTTGAAAACATATTGCTGATGCCACAGTCCATGCAGTCTTTACATGGAAACTATAACATCTTAGTTTTGAACTCCATTTTTTTGTGATGTTGCAAACGGACACATTTACGTATATCCACTTATTCATTCTACAGCAGTTTAGCTCCACCCACTCACACTGAAGATATATGGAGTGTTTCAGTCCTGGCTGCTGTTTGAATTAGGCACAATACAGAGCAGCGAATCAGAAGAGAGGTTATTTACATACATCAGTCTTAAAGGCACTATAACGAAAACAGTCTGTTTAAATATCAAAATGGATCTCAAGGGCAAAAATAAAATATAAGAAAATGAAGGATATGGTCTAAATGATCTAATCTTGATAATACTGTTTGAATATCACCAGAATCAAGTTTTGGCTTTCATACAATAAGTAAAGACGATCTAGATCAACAAAATTGATTTTAAATTCTACACATTGTGTCACTGCCATATCAAAATGCATACCTTTTGTATTTATTGTGACTAGATTAGAGTGACAGCTGCCCCTTCATATTATGTGAACACTTCATGAGGGATGGACCAATAGAAATGGTCCAAAATGAACTGGAATAAAATCTCATCGCATTAATGTAAAATAATGTTAAGAATGTTTTTTTTTCCTTCTCCAAGAAAGGAATACAAGTTTTTCTTGTTATGAACATATGTCATTACTCAAAAACATATACGACCTCTATAAACAGCTTAGCATTTTTGTGATGATTGTCATGACTGACGATGTCCTTAATGTCCACCCTGGTGCTCTCCTGCAGGCACCCCCTGTTCCCTCTGCTGGCTCTGCTGTTCGAGAAGTGTGAGCAGGCCACGCAGGGCTCCGAGTGCATCACCTCGGCCAGCTTTGACGTGGACATCGAAAACTTTGTGCACCAGCAGGAGCAGGACCACAAGCCTTTCTTCAGCGAGGACCCTGAACTGGACAACCTGGTCAGTACAGAAAAATCAAGATACTCTTCACATCTCTAAGCACAGATTAAAGTGATTGATTTTACTGATGTGTACACAGAAGATTACACCTTGCATTAATGTATGTTACCCCAAGGATCATATCTGGATATGCTACAGATTCCATTTATACTTTTCACTAAAAATGTCCCCAGTGAGGCCAAATGAGGTCCGATTTTACTTTCCCGAAATGAAAAGCGCATCAACACATGCATCATTTCCGTTTTGGTTTTGTTTGCTTTTTTCCCCAGAAGGCTATTGGTTTTTTGCCTCATGTCTCCTCCAATTTTCATATCATTGTTTATTCTCTTACCTGCTAGTCAGAACTCAACTCCGCTCATGTAATTGTATGCAGACTATAAAAATGCTTCTGTTTACACTTAACTTGTTAAATGTGGTCATGATCTGTCCCTGTCCACCTCCGAATGTACTACGATTGATCTAACTGACTGATCATAATGCGATCACATTTATTCCTGGTGTGTTTACACCTGGCTTTCCATGCAGACCAGTGAAATCCAAATGTGATCCAATCACCAGAAACGCTTGTTGATGCAAGGTGTAAACAGGACCTATATTGCATCAACACAACTGTACTTCCTTTTGGCAATGTACTTAATAATGTGGCAATGTACAAATTCAAATCAAGTGAATTCAGTGCGTCCCTTTTTTTCAGTGTCTCCAAAAAGTTCACATTTTTCTCTAAAGTAATAATAATAAGTTTAATTTATATAGCGCACAAACCCAAGGACGCTTCACAAAGAGGAGAAAAAAAGGACCTAACACTTTGGAGAAGAAAAGTAGTGAGCAGTGAAGAGAGAGAAGTTTTTAAAGTTGAACTTTAAAAGAAGAGGAAGTAGAGCAGTCACGAAGAGACTGAGGTAGAGAGCTCAAGAGTTTGGGAGCAGTCGCTACTCTTCATGATGTCATAGCTAGTTAAATTACTGTAACATATTAATAGCTGTCCTGTTGTCTCTGTAAATCTCTCTAAATAGGCTCCAGCTAGTTCAGAATACAGCAGAATATCCTTTAGCAGGAAAAAACCTTCCCCTTCAGTCCTATTCAGTTTAAACTGGCTTCCTGTTAAGTTTCACATTTAGCTCAAGGCAGGGGTGATTCTCAGATCAGAGCTTTAGGGGTGCTAAATGAGACCAGCCAAGCCCCCACCCTGTGTCATCATATCTTCTATCATTCTATAACATCAATTAGCTGATATGCATACAGGCAGTACAAGTGTAGCACCCTGGCTTTAATATCAACTTATAGGCCTACCAATGGCACAACAGCTCACTTCTCCCTCTCGAATTCAAACAGTGGACGGTCATTGATTGACAACATGCAATGTTAGCTTGCTAGATAAAAAAACATCAGATAGCCAACAAGAACAACATAAAGAGGGATCTGAGATTCAGTGCAACAAAAATGAGGAATACTGCTAATGACTGTAATGTGTTGGTGCTGAGTGATAAGAAAACCTCGTCTGCACTACTTACTGGAGCCAAAACACCACACAGTCACACTGTAACTGTCTAGTTACACTGTAAGGGGCTAAACATGCCTATGCCTCAAGGTCTTGCTTACAACATTTAAAGCCCCTAATGGCCAAACTCTGGCAATCCTTACTGAACTTTTGAAACATATCCCACCTAGTCCACTTCGCTCAGCTGAGGCAGGTTTACTGCAAACTCTTAAGGTCTCTTACACCTCAGTTGGTGGAAGCTCTTGTTCTTGTACAGCTCCTAAACTCTGGAATATCAATTTTTGATTAAAAACAAAGATTAAACTAGATTAAAAACATATTTGTTTAGGCTATGCCTGGACGTATTGTGTCCTGATTTCTCCCGTTCGTGATTGTGTTATTATTTTATATAGAGCGTAGTGTTTTATCTTTTCAAAGTTTAACTTATACTGCTTCAAGATTTTGTTAGTACAGTGAATATTGCTATATAAATTAAGGCTTATTATTATCATTATTATTATTATTAGTAGCAGCAACAGCAGTGCACAGCAGTCTTCTGTTAAGATTATTGTAAGATTGATTTAAGATTATTTAACTTATTTCTAGACATTTTATACTTGTTTTAAGTGCTTTTCTTAAGTAAAATTTTCTCACTATATTGGCAGATAATTTTGCTTGTTTTAAGAAACGTGCTTGAAACCAGCTAAATTATCTGCCAGTATAGTGAGATAATTTTACTTGATAAAATGACCTAAAATAAGTAAAAATGTCTAGAAATAAGATAGATAATCTTATTATAAGTGCACAGCCCTCTCAAAATGGGAAATATTAGACAGATAGACTAGATTTAAGATCATTTCACTTCACAAAATATTATTTATTGCAGTATAGTAGTAGTATTATTTAAAAAATACCCTCATAATTCCACTTTTTATTTTATAACATCGAAATGGCAGCAGCACTTTACGTTGTGTGAACACTTTAATGGACAATGGACATTTTTAAAAAGTACACTTATCATATCTTTTAGCTATGTTAACACAGGTTTGGTTAAGTTTTTTATTCTCTGTTTTCTCTTACAAAGTTACCATTTTGGAGATGCAAGGCTTTAACGAGTGATATTGTCTCTCTGTCCACATTGAAGTTTACCGAGCTGTGCAACATGCCCCATCCACTCTGCACTACACAACTATAGCACCCCCTGCTGGTAGAGGCAATCACAATACTTTGTATCACTGGATAGATATTTGCATGGGAGTTTTAACCCCTTAAACTGCAAAAGCTTGTATTTGGCTCCACAGTTCCACTTACAAACTAGTTTAGAGGAGCTACCGAATTATTTATAATAGTACCTGAATATGTCATAAGACTAGTAACTAAATAAGAAGCTTCAGGTTTAAAGGGCTAAGAATTTTAAACCAAAGAACTGTCGCATTCCTTTAGCCCTTGTTCTCTTTGTTTCACCCTCCCTCTCTCTCCCTCTCTCTCTTTCTCCTGGACCCTCCACCCCCCACCCCCGCCTGACAGCTAGCAGTAATTAGAAATTAGGCGAATGAGGAAAGGGGGGAAAGGTCAATGTTCATCATTACCAGGTCTCTCGGCCGACTACTGCGGCTCAGTCAATTAACTCTGCATCTGTGTGCTTTACGATGGACCAGTGGCGCAGGGCCCCCCTTCATTGGCGCGGTTACGGCGGCCGTGCCGCTGCGGTGCCGGGCGAGGGATGGCACGGTGCCCCGACGAAACGAGCCGCAGTAATTGGCAGATTTATCTCCTCCTTGGCAAAGCACTTTTTAGCCCATTCGCTCGTCCTTGAGTGCTGACTTTGAAGGCACGTGATCTGTGGAAATGGGGGAGTTAGCCACGCAAGTTTAGCCACGACCAGAAGAAAAAGAGCTGTGATAGTCTCAACAGATACTTTTTTGGGTGCAGAAATGCCTGTACAAGAACAAGGTATCTGATTTCTTATGCACTTGGAACTCATAATCAGTTTTACTTCTGCGTTATGTTCTTTTGTTCAAATATCTGAGTGGAATTACTCTCAGCACACTTGCTAGATAGACAGTTGTCATCTGTATTGCATGGGCATTTTATTGGTTAATAGTTGTCTGCAATCATTCTCGTATGTCTCTCATTGATATTTTGCTCATTATCTCGTCTGAAATGTTGCAAACATGCACAATATCCACCTACACATTATTAACCCATTAAAATCTCACTTACTAAGGCTAATTATTCAGTGACTACAGGGACATCAGTGCAAACTGGCTGAGCTATTCTTAGGTTTAGAGGTGTGTAATAAAACTTTGGGCCCAGTGGCGGGTCCTGGCTATTTACAAGGTTAAATTCTATATGTAAATATTGGAGCACGCATTTGTGAGCCCATAAGTTTCTTTATTTTTCTTCTAATCTCAGTAAATATTTATAGCTTCTCCTGTACACACACTGGCTATTTTATTAGATACACTTACCTTGTATCTACACTTGTTGTCCATTTTATCAGGTCCACTCACCATATAGGTGCACCTTGCAGTGTTGCTGGAGTTTATCTGTCTACACTATATTGGTTTGAATTCAGCTGTTTCAGCCACACTCATTGCTAACAGGTGTAAAAATCAAACACAGCCATCGAGTCTCCATAGACAAACATTGGCAGTAGAATGGGTCACACTGACGAGCTCAGTGACCTTTGCCACAAGTAATTTACTGAAGTTTCTGCCTTGCTAGATCTGCCTCAATCAACTGTAATTGTTATTATCGTGAAATGGAAGCAACTAGGACAACAGCTCAGCCACAAAGTTGTAGGCCATCGCTCTATACAGAGTTCGAAACTGCCTCTAGAAGCAGCATCAGCACAAGAACTGTGTGTCAGGAGCTTCATTAAATGGGTTTCATTGGCTGAGGAGCTGCACACAAGCCTAAGATTACTAGGTGCAATGCCAAGCAGCAGCTGGAGTGGTGTAAAGAATGCCAACACAAGACAGTGGAAATATGTTCTCTGGACTGAGGAATCTTCACTTTTGGTGGATGCTGGTAGAACACTAGTGCCAGTGTTAAAGTTTGGTGGAGGAGGGATACTGGTCTGGGACTGTTTTTCAGAGTTTGGGCTCAGCCCCCTAGTTCCATTGAAGGGTAATCTTAATGCTAAAGCTTACAAAGACATTTCAGACAAATATATACTTTCAACTTTGTGGCAGAAGTTCAGGGAAGACCCTTTCCTGTTTCAGCATGACTGTGCCACTGCGCATAAAGCAAAGTCCAGACATGATTTGATGAGCTTGGTGTGGAGGAACTCTGATGGCCTGCACAGAGCCCTGACCTCAGCTCCACTTTACATCTTTGGGATTCTGTCCACTCTATGAAGAACCTTTGTAAAAATGTAAAGAACATATGCATAATGTAATATAATGTAACGTCTACATTGGGGGTGCACAGCTCCTGTCCAGGTCCAGCAGAGTTCGGTGATTTACCTGCTCAGACACACCTGACTATACTTATCCATTGATTGGAAGGTTTTAATAGGTATGTTTGTGTAAGGAAGCTACCAAACTGTGCTACCGTGGCCTCCAGGACTGGAGTTGTGCACCCCTGGTCTACATAATAGTAAAGTTTCTACATCAAGTAGCTGTTTAAGCCCAGTGCAAAAACATGGCTATTTCTGTCATTTAATCTGCTCCTCCCTTTAATCATTTGATTTTTCCGTGTTGTCATTGTTCCTTTTATTTGAAATGTAAAGAACATGGTGTAACAAATCCAAAAATTCATAGATGTTTCATTTTTTCTCACTAATGATCTTATTGAGCAAGAAAATGCATGAATAGGAACATGTCACGTTTTATCATTACTCAAAACAGTAATAAGAATTGATTGAGTATTATGCTTTGAAGTGCTCAAAAAAATCAAAGTACATCCAACAATAAAAGAAGCCTTTTCATCTTTTATGCAGTGATAGGAAACGCGATAGCCATTGATGCATTTTACTCTGACCAACGTGGACATACATAGCGCTGCTGCCAAAAGAAAACCTTGTATCTCCATTTTTGTCGTTTTTCAGTTTTTGACATAATTTGAAAATACCTGCTGCCCTTTACATTGTATGTAAATTTCATGATGAATGGACTAAAAGAAATGACCCAAAATGACGTGGAAAAAACGTCTGGTTCCATTGACTTACATTAAAAGTAAAGGTATTTTCCTTCTCCTGTAAAGTTGTCAGTTGGCTATCGACATATTTCTCAGATCGGATTGCTGAGGAGACACTCAGTTCATTAGGGTTAAAGTATTTCTTAGAAACATAGGTTCAAGTGAAGAAACATTTAGGAAACTCTACTTTTAATAAAATGTGTCTCGTGCACAGCTGTTCTCTTGACCGTTTCTTGTGTATGTGTGTCAGATGGTGAAGGCGATTCAGGTGTTGCGGATCCACCTGCTGGAGCTGGAGAAGGTGAATGAGCTCTGTAAAGACTTCTGCAACCGCTACATTACCTGTCTGAAGACGAAGATGCACAGTGACAATCTGCTACGCAATGACCTGGGTGGGCCGTATTCGCCAACACACACAAACTTACCGCAGGTAGAGACAAAGAAGTGTAGTGTGTTCATTCAGTGTGTAAGACAAACAGGTCATTTATGGACATGGCTTCAACTCTCTTCTCTTCTCTTCTCTTCTCTTCTCTTCTCTTCTCTTCTCTTCTCTTCCCTTCCCTTCCCTTCCCTTCCCTTCCCTTCTCTCCAGGATCTCCTGCAGAACTCCTCTCCCTCACTCGCTAACGTGTCCAGCTCGGTTAATCCCTCAGGCATCGTGGTCCCTGCCGGCTCTCTGCCTCAGAGCAACGTCACCATGACTACCATTAACTCACAGGTGGTGTCAGGTAAGACAGCTTAGGGATGTATCTGCTCAGAGAGAGATAGAGGGATGGACCTGGGGGTCCCCACTTCAGTTCCTCATAACTTCATAGTAATTGCTACTTACTGCTTAACAAAAGCTTTTCCAGTGTTTGTTTATGGAGCCATATCCTACATTTTTCTTGTACTTAATTTTTTTCTGTACCAAAAATGGTCATAATTCATTTTTACATGACCATTTTCCAACTTCTCTTGAACCCTTAGAAATAAACAGGCTGTTTTAGTTATTGTGTCTATAAAAAAGAATTCCAGTGATGGAAAAAGTTGATTGTTATGATATAAACAAAGTCATTCAGGGTGGGTTGATTTGAAATGCCCAGTTCTGGAGAAACTTTCAGAGAATTTGTCACAGTGGTCGTGATAGAAAACAGACATCTAAAGAGTTTAATTTGTCTAAAAGCTTCATTACAGAAAGCTATTATATGAAATGGTTATGAATACATTGCATGATGCCTGATCATTTGTTTTATGATAGGTCTAAGAGAAGGTTTTGGCCTAAAATCTTTTTTTTTTTTTAATACATTTTTTGTGGAGAGGTACGTGTAGGGTTGTGTAAAGCAAAATAGTGTAGTAAGAAAATATTAATTATGATTATACTTTTATCCGGATTATATCTAAATATTCAGAAGACATGTGTAGGTTCACTGATCATTTTAAGGATATTAAATAAAATATATTTACCACTGTCACCTCAGACCAGTTTGGATGACTTTGTTTGTCATTAAGTTATGCAGAAATGTAGAAAAATCTGTGGAATTCCCCTTCAAGACTAATATATGTAAATGATCATAGTTCTAATTGGCTGTCATTTATTGTGCCTCATCTGTCCTTATAACTTCAGCGTGATTTTTGTGACAAAAAAGCCGAATTCAAGATGAGACATTTTGTATGAGACTGGGGAACGAGAATTATATGGGCTGGAGAATGAACCAGTGTTTACATGCTGCACCAAACTCTTTTATTTAAAAAATAAAATAAAATTTGAAAGTTTTTTAAATAATATGGGACCTATTTCAATAGTTTAGATGATTCTTTAGAAAGACTGCCTACTATGTAATGTGCTGTATTCTACATAGCTATGTTTTTTCCCATATAATACACTCCTGTGAAATAAACCCACACTGGCTGAATTCAGTTCTGTTCAGTGGCTTGTTAGAGTTCCTCTTAGTTTGATATGAGTGTAAGACATTAGCATGGTGAACTGTAGCT
Source organism: Colossoma macropomum (assembly GCF_904425465.1). Lineage (NCBI taxonomy): Eukaryota > Metazoa > Chordata > Actinopteri > Characiformes > Serrasalmidae > Colossoma > Colossoma macropomum. Next base: position 35,641,877 of record NW_023494804.1, read on the forward strand.
CTTAAAGATGGTGCTGTTTACCAATCTGCTGTGTTTTACGTGTGTGTGTATGTGTATGTGTATGAATGGTTCCCGCAGGTGGGACCCTGTATCAGCCGGTTGCTATGGTGACCTCTCAGGGGCAGGTGTTAACCCAGACTCTACCACAGGGGACCATCCAGATCCAGAACACACAGGTGACTCAAACACACACACACACACACACACACACACTCGTCAAGTTCTAGAAGTGGATTAGAACTTAAATTGTTTGAGGTATGGAAAGTTACAGAAATCCTTTTATAGGTCGTAGAGCAGCCTGATAATACCACAAGCACCACCCTTTTTGTAGCAACTGTTGTGAGGTTGGAAAAGCTTTAGAGAACATTGGCAAAAATGATTTAAAAGTAATTGTAGTGATCTTTTGTCTAGATTCTCTACATAACATTGGATTCCAGATTAAAATGCACTACCAAGCTGGACAATGTTGTTATAGCTACTCAAAACTAGCTCGATTAGCTTGATTGGGTTGGGAGAAAAAAAATCATACAGTATAATATCACAATATTTAAAATTGCATTGATACTCAAGAATTGATATTTTATTATTTAATTTTTAATATTTTAATATATCCATCCCAATTAATTAACTAATAGAATACTAAACTGCATTTCTGTCACAATCCACAAGGTGGTGCTGTTTCCTTCTAATAAGAACAAGGTGTCTATTAGTAGGGTTATTATTAGGAATGCTCTGATAGTGCAGTGGATAACACACAACAGTGGATAAAAGTGGGAGAACAAACTGTAGTTACCTCTAAATAAAATTCTTTTTTTATATATACATTTATAGGAAAAAATAGTGAATCTCTTATAGCATCATCTCTGCCTAATCAACAAATCACCCCATCAGTTTTTTTTACATCCTTTTAGGGGCTTATAATATAAGGGTTGTTACTCCAAAAACAGTGAAGTGGTTCTGCTAAAGCCATGTGTTATTAGTGCTGTAAAATACTAAATCACTTTGTTTCTACTTTGTGTCTTACATATTATGACTTTAAGTGGTCAGTCACAGTATGATGTACAGACATAGTTACAGGCTGTAATTATAGAGAAACTAAATGGAGCTGTAAAATGCGAACTTACTTCTTTCCATCTTCTCAGTCACTGCATCTCACATCAGGTGGTAACATTGGTTCTTGCAAATAATGTGGGTAATTGCACCGAAAGTTTGATGACATTAATGCATTATAATCACTCATGGTTGTTTGGTTGTTCTATTACTTTTGTGTGTAGGCTGACCAATATACTAGTGTTGTTAGCCAGGAACAGATGAGGTAAATATACTGATATTTCACAGAATCAGGGCTGGAAAATACAACATCACATGTTCCTTTTGTAGTTACAGTTAACAAAATATTAATTCTCTATTGTTAAACACAGATCCGGCAAAAGGCTCAGAAATGAGTTCAGTGATGGAAGAAACTCACAGCATACCACTTATTTTTACACATCATGTTTGTGTTTCTTTATCTTAACTTATTATTTAGTAACAACTACAAAATTAGAATGTAATTTTAGGTTAGAACAATTTATTAATATTATTTTACCATTTTATAACCAACTTAGCAATTGCTACCTTATTATTTAGAAACAATTAGACAATTAGATAGTAATATTTAGTTTAGTACAACTTGTTACCATTGTTTGACCATTTTGTTACTGCTCTTTTACCACTAAAATTACTAACGTACTATTTAGCAACAACTAGAAAATTTTAATGTAATTATTATGTAAGTACAACTTGTTACCATTAACATAGTAATATTGTTACAACAATATTACTATGTTATTACCTACTTATTACAGCTCTGTAACATGCTAGTTCTATATTGGAGGAATAACATGCAGTCAAAACAATAAAGTGCAAAACTTAGCATATCAAAAATCTTTAGAATTGTATCATGGCTCAAGTATCCTGATAATATACAATAGATTACACATAAAAATAACAATTTTAGACCTTTCGCACGTGTACAAAGTAAAATACAGCATTCTAAATGTAGATTTTTGGGCAAAACCTGCATGTTCTATGAAGCTTGTTCTTGACAACCTTGATAGTTGCCAGGTTGGCCAAGTGGGCGGAGCATAGATAGATGAATAGTAAAGCTGCGCTGCTGATTTTTTGCTAGAACTGGCTGAGCATCCTCGAGCTTGTTTGGCGTTGGTTCCAGAGTAGCCAGTTGTATGCATGTTGCATGCGTGTGTTTGTACGGAGCAGTAGCAGGCAGGTGAGGCAGGTTTTGACAGACAGCCGGAGCTGGGGTGAGTTACCTAGGGCCCAGGCCCACACTCTGCTCTACACGCAGGCTGGGAATAGAGCTGAGCCCATAACTACATCCCTGACAAGCTCCCAGTAATGATACCCCTGCATGGAGCCTCCAATTAATTCACCCTGCTTCCTGGAACACACACTTACACACTCCCAGGGCTGAGGTATGTGTGTATATATGTGTGTGTGAGTGTGTGTGTGTGTGGGGTATGGTGGGGGATGGAACACAGCCACGTGACACTCAGCTGCAAATATAATGTGGAGATTTTTTTCTCTTTTTTTACCGATCTTGATTATTATTTATTTATTTCAAAAGTCAGTAGGGAGGCTTTTCGCTTTTTATGACTTTCGGTTGCGGCAGCGGCATGAAATTAATTATCCTCATTTTTAAAGTGGAAATGTTTTTTAATTTATTTTTATTCATTTATTTATCAGCACGCGAGGCCATGCTGGATTATGCATCTGAAGCCGCTCTGAAATGTTAATATTTCGCAATCTCCAAATGACTGAGGACTTTTTTTCTGGGGCAAAAATTGCATAATAATATTTAACTCATTTGAATACTTTGGCCTTTGTAGTTAAATGGGTGAGTGGAAAACCTTCAAACAGCAACATTATTGCACAGACTTTCTGCTGTTTCCCGTGTGAGTGTGTGTGTGAGTGTGTGTGTTTCCTGTCTGTGTGCAGCTCGGTATCTAGATTTGGGTCTTGTTGCAGTGGAGGCTGAGTAAGTTTGATTAAAAGGAGAGCAGATTTGCTGTGGCGCTCTTTGTGATGAAAGGCCTCTATAAACGCTCCCTCCCCGGCTTTAATTTTAGGTATCATTACTCCGATTGCGTTGCTATGGTGACTGAGGGCATTTCTGGCCCTGGCAAAGGAACGGCAAGTGGCGACTCTTTGTTTCCGTGGCAACAACTATCCCTCCCTCTCTCTCTTTCTTTTTCTTTCTGTGACTCCCTCTCCCCTTCCTTCTTCCCCCTCTCTCTCACTTTTTCTCTCTTTCTATCACTCTCCATCTTTCTTCCGCTCCTTTATTTTCTCTTTCTCACTGTCCCTTCCTCTCTCTCTCTCCCTCTCTCTCTCTCTTCCACTTCTACTGTCTCTCTCTCTTTAATACTGTCTCATCTCTCTTTCTCTCTCTTTCTACCTCTTTCTTCTCTCTTTCTCTGCACTTTTCCGCTCTCTCTCCCTCCTTTTCTCTTGAAAACTGTCTCTTTATCTCTCTCTCTCTACATTTCTTTCTTCTCTCTCTCTATCTCTCTCCCTCCTTTTTGACTATTTCTTTTTCTCTATCTGTCTCTCTCTCTCTGTATATCTCTTTCTTCTTTCTCTCTCTCTCTCTCTAATACTGTCTTCGTCTCTCTCTCTCCCTCTCTCTCCCTCTGTCTCTTTCTTTTTTCTTTCTGCCTTTGTACACCCCTTTCCTCTCTTTCTTTCCTCTCTCTCTCTCTCTCTCTCTCTCTCTCTCTCTCTCTCTCTCTCCCTCTCTGTCCAGTTTTCTTTTCCCTTTCTCTATTTCTTGTCTTCCTTGGTCTCTCCCTCTTTCTTCTCTTTTTTCTCTCTCACTCTCCTTTCCTCTCTCTCTACGCTCTTTTTCAACTCCCTCTCTTTCAATTCTCTTTCTCCTCTCCTTCTATTCCTTCTCTCTCTCTCTCTCCCTTTTTCCCACTTCTCTGCCCCTCTCTCTTTTTCACTCCTTCTTCTTTCTCTTTTTATATCTCTTTTCCACTCCTTCTTTCTCTACTTCTCAATCTCCCGTTCTTCCACTCTCCTTGACTTTCTTCTCCTCTTTCTTGCCTCTCTCTCCTTCCTCCACTCCTTTTTTCCCTCTCTATTGCTCCAACTTTTTCTTGCCCTATCTCATCTCTTTCTGTATTTTTCTTTCTGTACCCCTTTCTTGCCTCTCTCTTTCACCCTCTCTCATTCTCTCTCTCTTGTCTGTAATTTAAGGTGAATCTGGATCTCTCCTCCCTCTTGGACAGCGATGACAAGAAGTCGAAGAACAAGCGAGGCGTTCTCCCCAAACATGCCACCAACATCATGCGCTCCTGGCTCTTCCAGCACCTCATGGTAAGGGCGAGGGATGGAGGACGTGCTCCATTCTTTCATCTCTCTCCTGAAAATTCTTCAGTGCGATCAGTGAATATAACATGATGAATTAATCACATTGAGTGTTACATGATTAATGGCAGATTAGCCATTTCCTTTGGACGTAGAACTGGGCTGATTAGATTGATAGAGCCCTGATCTGTTCATGGAGCTGGAATAGGTCATACAGCTGTAGTTAAAAGAGTCTTAAAGGATTTAATGTCTGTACCTGTTCACTGATATCGATGCTGTACTAACAAAGCCTATTACATTAACATTAACAGATTACTTCTGTTGGTCCATTCATCACAAATCCTTCACACAATCTCAGCAACAGCTGGTATATTTTAATGGTTCAAGAAATAGAATGGAGTTACAAGGTTTTAATATGTCAGTAATGATATGCCAGTATATTTACATTATGTAGCCATTACATTATAGTAAACGCTTCTCTATTACTTTATACAGATCATATGACAATTATAAATTTCTTTTTGTTTTTGTTTCCAGCACCCGTACCCCACAGAAGATGAGAAAAGACAGATCGCTGCACAAACTAACCTCACCTTATTGCAAGTGAACAACTGGTAAGACTGAGAGTAGAACCAGCTCTGACGTGCTGTTGTGCTATGTAGTAGGGGTGTGGGTTCATCCACTGCAATGTATAGCAAAGTGGCTCCATCTAGTGCTCATTAACATGAAGTACTTGTCAATGCGATGGCCAGAACAGGACTGTTTCTCATTCTCTTTTTGTGTCTCCCTCTGTTTTGTTTCCTTTGACAGGTTTATCAATGCCCGCAGGCGTATTCTGCAGCCCATGCTCGACGCCAGTAACCCTGACCCTGCCCCAAAAGCCAAGAAGATGAAGTCGCAGCACAGACCCACGCAGCGCTTCTGGCCAGACTCCATCGTGGCTGGAGTGCTGCAGACGCACGGCCCGCACTCCGCCAACAACTCAGACAGTCAGTCATTCCAACACTGCACTTAATAACAGCAAATTAAATCTTAATTAAAGCCCAAACCTAACGCAGATGCAGTTCAATGTTTGTAAAGATCACAGACTCAATCTGAGAAAACAAAGCAAGTGTACATTTATTTAATGGACCAAGTTTAATAACCAGTGAGGAAACAGTTATAATGAAGTCCACTTTTGTAATGTTAACACAGTAACAACATCAAGCAACTAGTGCTATTATTGCTTCCATCCTTTTCATGAGGCTTGCTTTCAGCTTTTTAAAGAAATCTGCAGGGATGTTTTTCCACACCTCCAAAGCTCAGTCTTAGAAGTTGGTTGCATTTTCTGCTTCTCACAATCCAAGTAATTCCAACTGCAAATTTTGGCTCGTAAGTCTATAAAATCTTACTCCACATCTCAGATGCCTAGTTTTAGTGTCTGTATTTACATGCAAAGATTTGCCACTCCGATTGAATACATTCCGATTATAGATTAAGACTGAGGTATTTATATGCTCACTCTACTCAACAATCTGATGGAAAATCTCTGTTTACATGCTCACTACCAGTAATCAGATCCAAAATGACGCTCATGCACCATGAACCACTTAGTGTAAACGTTACTATGACAACGAACATCATGGGAGGTCCAGTCAGTGTGAGACGAGTTTTCAGTTTGTGCACTTGTGTTTTTAATTACTTTAAAATGATGTCAGACTCAGGAAAACGTACTTCACATGTACTTATTAAAGAAGGCCGAGAGGAAGACGTCGTGTTCTGAGACACATAAGCTGGACGCCCGTCCCACCACCTCCTCTGCAGACCAGTTTCTGCTCTGCCATGTTGAACATTATAAACTTTCACTATGACCCACATGCACAGAACGTACTTAAACTTTTTTATTGGGAATGTAATCAGATACAGGCGCTTACATGGATATTATTCTTCTGTTTGAAAGATTATTTACAGGATTATGGATCAATTGTTCAATCAGATAGAAACTGTATTCCGAATGGCCTCAATCGGGCTAGTCTATTCCGACTGAGGTGTATACATGGACGTATTCTATTCCGATTGAGCTATTAGTCGAATTATTAGGCTGCATGTAGACGTGGCTAGTGTTTCTTGAAAATTTGCAAACTTTCTTTTTTTCGTCTATTTCCTTTTCTCAATAACGGCTTCTTGACAGGTACACATCCTTTCAGACCCCTAGCACTGAGTTGTCTTCTCACAGTGGAAACACCTGCAGATTTTTTTCGTATCTGAAGCAAAATTGATTGCTTGATTTTCTCCTAATTTTTAAAGGTGAAAGTATTTTTTCTGATGGTGACAGTTTTGGTGTTTTTTCTAATGGTGACAGTTTTGGTGTTTTTTTTCTGACGGTGACAGTTTTGCTGGTCTATCAGGTCATGCACGGTTGTTAGGAGACTCATCTTCTCTATATTTTGAACTCCTGTTAAACTCCTATTTTGTGACTTTTTTTTCCCTTCAATTTTTCACTTCTTTATGCAAGTGAATTCTAATCTCAGAAATATAGTCTTTTAAATGCACAGGAGAAAGGCATCTGCAAGGCAGCTGAGGTGTGTTTGTGTAGTTGCTTGTGTGAATGTTCATGTCTGTTTGAAGGGGAACAGAATGTCAGCTGCTACTGGTTCGTTTTAAGACTCGAAGCATGGATAAGTTAAAGGGCAGCAGAGTACACAAAAGTGAAGAGTGGACAAATTAAATATTGATAGAGTTGAAATTTTATCATTAAAGTGTTTGAGGGTTTTTTTTTTTTGATTTTTGCACACAACTCTACTAAATATACAGTTCTATATAGTATGTGCATAACAATGAATAGGTAAAGTGTAGGCATGCACACTTTTACAGTGCTTTTTTTGTGAAAAGCTCCAATGTATTAATATTAAATACAATAAGCAGAGTACATGTTACAGAATGCAGCAACCAGACCACTCCCCCACCCTCACAGCACCCCCCACCCTCACAGCACCCCTCAGTATAGCACAATTTTAGCACAATTTAAATTATATTCAGAGTTTATTTAGGAGCAAGGATGGGCTCTATTTGGAACAGTTTTGCTGTAAATGTCTGAAAATATTTTAAAAAACTCTAGTCCAAAAGAACTCCCAGTAAGTGTGTGAAAATATATCAAATCTACCATCAGAACAAAAAGTACAAGGGTGGGTGGGATGAGAAACATAACGTTGCTGTCCTTGAAAAAAATAGTAATTTTACAAGAGAAGGCAAAATATTCTTAACTTTTAATGGAAATTAATGTGAAGAACTTTCAATTCAAGTAATTTGGAGTATTTCTGTTGGTCTACTGGCCATCATGTTTAAATGATGTCAAAAAATAAAAAATGGAAGTTTTTTTTTTGTTTTTTTTTTGTTTTTTTTTGACAGTGACGATATGGTAGCACCTATAATAAGATAAACAGAATCTGTGAATAAAATGATAGTAAATAAGCTGATGATTAAGTTTCTGATGGCATGTTCTTCCATACAGTTCCACACCTAAGATTTCTATCCATCATGTAGTAAAGCATGTTTGTGTCTCTGTTAGGCTCTTTGGGCATGGACAGCCTGCAGCCGCTCTCCTCCGACTCGGCCACCCTGGCCATGCAGCAGGCCATGCTGGCCGGGGCCGACGACTCCATGGACGGCACGGAAGACGATGAGGAAGAAGAGGAAGAGGAGGAAGAAGGGATGGAGGAGGAGGAAGAGGAAGACGAGGAGGAAGAAAGCGAGGGAGGGAGGCAGCTGTCTGGCAGAAGAGATATGCGCCTCGATCACAGCGAGGCGCTGGAGTAACACACAGGAAATGACATCAGTGCCCTGACACACAGTCATGGCACATTATTTAAACGATGCCCCCAGAGGTTTCCACTGGACACTCAAGTGCTTTGGAATATCCAGTTGGACAGGGAGGTTCCCATAAAAAGAAATGGGCTGTGAATTCCACACTGTAAACATGATTTGGTGTTAAAATGGTAACACTTTACTGGAGGGCAGCATTTATAAGGCTACATGACACCTACATAAGCCTTTCATGACAACTGACATACACCTACATAAACTCTGATAAAGGCTTTTTCTAGCAGGCATCAGTCAGAAGCTACTTTTGTCCATTTTGTACATCTTTTCACCTCAGAAACTGATGCGTGTTGGAATAAGCCTTTATAAAGGTTAATGTACTGTTGTGTGCTAATGTTTGAACACAGCTGGTCATCATGTTTTGCTGACTTTCTAGATAACGCATCATTTACAGGGAAGAAGCAAAAAATGGCATTTTCCTGCCAATTGTAGTGTATAAATTCTAAAAAAAACGTCTAAGTTCAACATATTGGAGAAAAAGTAAATATAAAATATAAAGTGAGCCAAAACTTTTGCACAAGCCATTTTACGATTATTTTTTCCCAACATGTAAATTTAGCAAATAAACAGTAATTATGGATTAAAATATGAAGAACTGTGTTCTTTGTAGAGGATAAGTTCACTTAAAAATCAACACAAGGTACAATTTAAGCTAAAATATTAACAGATGACTATATACATAATAGATGTTATGGTTATGAAAGGCCTATGTATATGTCATAAAGTATTATGAATGCTGCCCTTTTATAAATTGTTACCAAGTAAGTTAACCAGGCTGCCTCAAAATGTAGAATGTATGAGACAAATAATAATTCAATAGAATAATAAATAATAATTATTCTAAATAATTAGTTAATATCATAAATAATGAGTTAATAAGAGATTGTTGTGTACACTTATGGCTTGATGTTCAATGAACTCTGCATTTGAAGGCAGCCAAGTTTCTCACTGTTTTAACAGTAAATCTTTTTTACGGTGCTGTAATTACTCCGTAATTTTACAGAGCTGATGAATGCGCTCAAATTAAACATGCAAAACTTTAAACTGTCGGGCCTTGGGAGATTAAAGAGAAGCTTCAGTTATATTAACAAAACCCGCCGTCTACCGTCCATCCTGATACGTTCTCATGCGTTCATGCCTTGTTTTCTGTCCCCAAATGGTTCTTCTTGGTCTTGGTTCTATTGGTTCTCAGGTGAAACCCACACAGCATGAGATCATTTTTACAAAACCTTCCAAGATGACTGGTTTTTTTTTTTTGTTTGTTTGTTTTTTGGGCATGCATTTTCAGAGCAAACAAACTTATTCAAAACAGACCAGACAGCACAAAGTTTACCCCTTAGACTATGATGCATCCCCCCAGTTGCTTGATATTTATGTTTTTAGGTTTTCAACTGCGCTACTTCTTAGAAGACTCTTATTTGCCTGGAACTCTCAGATGATGCAATCCTGAATGACTCCGAAGGCCGCCTGCCTCAGACTTTCAGCGGGCTCACTTTTCTCCTGCTCATGACAAGAAAAACAAACAAACAAACAAATAAATAAATAAAAGGAAAATGTGGGAGGAGCCAACCTGGCACACGAAGCATCTCATTCACGGAAGAAAATAAAACGGTGGCTCCTTCCAGACCACAGACTTCCTCAAGATGTTTACTGCAGGAACAATGAAAAACACAGTGCATTGAGTCTGCCTGATTCAGAGGTGGACAGCAGTAGCACAGGAATAAAATACATCAACACCACTGCAGTCTTTCGGTTTACCTTCTTTTGGAAATAACTGTGGTGCTGTGATGTATTTTTATTTTCTTCTCACGTGCAGCCGATACACACGTTTGAATCAGGCAGCACCAATGCACTGCTTGCTTTTAAGTGAATGAACATGAGCGTCTTTACAGAACGTTTCAGCTGCTGGAACCCCCTCTGTCTACTCTCTGTGAAGGGACAGAAGCTGTGAAGATATTCCCGAGCTTTTTTTTGTGCTTAATCAGTCTCCAAAACTAAAGCACCTGTTTCTGATGTGATGTCTAGAGCTGAACGAAGCTGTTCTTGGATGTTATTGGAGTTGGTCTTTGTGAAGTATATGTTTCTCATTATCCTTTTTCTTGGTCTTTTTGTTTTTTAAATGGATCTTCCAGAGCAAGTGGTGATAGGGGAGCTTTTTATTTTGTTTGTACACATCGTTGTCATAATCTATTGTGTTTCAATAGACCATTTTTGATAATTAAAAGAGATGATTTTAGTGGATGCTGAATGTCTAACTTCTTACAACTCCTCTTATTCTACATAACACACTGCTCACTGCTCACTGCTCTAGTACAGGCCCCTAAAAACATTTTGGATTTTCTTGAAGTCAACGTAAATTCATCTTCCTTCTGTACCTTGAAATACTGACCAGTGAAACATGGTAGACAGGGTCTCTGGGCTGGCTGAGAGGGAGGTAACACATGGTATTATTGGTTAACATTATTTTTCCTCACCTGCTGGAAAGCATGGTGATGTAATCAAAACTCAGAAGACTTTTTCAAGATGGCAAAAAAGTCCCTGCAGTTTGATCAAAGATTACTGGATAGTGAGAATTTTGTCTTTTATAAGAGAAAATTAATAATAATATTAATATGATTATAATATAATAATAATAATAATAATAATAATAATAATATGACATGATGAATCATGCTTAATGTGACCATCCACACAAACTAACATGATAAAAAGGTAATTTTTTGAAAATGCATTTTAAACTCTTGCCTTTAAAAGTATTTCTGAGGGCAAGACACTTTTAGGGGTGGTCTCTTAAATAGATGAGTATATGTATATATGCTTGATGATAGGTGGTGGTGATGGGCTGGTGAAATGATGATATTATTGGCTAAAGGTGGAGTTATTTTAGAAACATATTTTGTTTTATTACTTGAAATACTCTTTACATCCTGATAGAAATCAACCAATCAAATGCCCTGACAATAAAAAAGGAAAAAAAATCGTTACCTGTGGAGGATACAGGAGTGTAAAAACCCAGTCCAGTCATTTCATCCAACCCAAATTAAACAATTAGATGGCCTACTTGCAGAGAAAGTTACACATGTACCTACTACAGCTTGAACTGCTAAAGAAAGAAAGAAAAGAAAGACAGAAGTAGAAATAACTTGGAACAACGAGAGGTTAGATAAAGTAAGAGGTCAAACCACAGTGAACATCGGTCTAATGGTGGTACAACCTGAAGGGCTTGAAAGGCCTGGAAAGTGATGTCAAGGTTGCTGTTTTTCTGTTGGACAGGTAATTATCTGGTCTGTTTTGTTCATGGGGGAATTTGTTATTTTCCTGAATTATGTAGTCAACATAGCCAGCTGCTTCTGTAGCTACATTATGTCTTAGTACAACGCTAATGTTAGCTAAGCTGGCTATGTAAGCTAGCTGTGTTCATCTTGTCTGGGATCTGTGTGTGTATATGTTCATAAGCCAAGTATGTTCATGTGTTTTAGAGGAGTGGCTTTGGAAGGAGGGCTGAAAGTAGTGGATGGGATTTTTTGTTGTTGGATTGTTTCAAAAACTAACTTACACTTCCTGTTTTCTACAAACTCACCTGCTCTAGCTTTAATGATGATCATATTATTGGTCAATAATATATTCCCCACCATCTGGTGTGTGGTGATGTAATCAAAACTTAGAGGAGGGTAAAAGCGGAAAATGGTGGAAAAACAAACATTTTATCTTTTAAATGACCAGCGACAAAAACAAACAAGTTAAAAAAAAACAATCAGTTTTGTCGACATTAAAAACATGGGGATTTGTGTCATGATATGAACTGAGAGTTACAACAGTTGACTTATATCGTCTGGAAACTCACTAAAACATTTGTCCAACACTTGTTTGCACAACTTTTCACATTCTCTAAAAGTAATCTTACTTTCGTTTAAGAAACTACCTTATATATTTCAAAGTAGCATATCATCAATATTGATACATCATAACTCCAATTAAAAACACTAGCCAACCTTTTTTTTTGGTTGTATTAACATGCCATGATGAATGGACCAATAGATACAGCTGTACGCAAAAGTTTGGCCACTCTTGATCAAATTATATGTTTTGTTGATTTGTTGAAGTGAAAATAAGTGAACACACTCTCTACAGAGAACACACTTCTGCACATTCTAATACACAATACTGTTTATGTGCTGAATTTAACGCACTGGGGAGAAGAATAAAAGTGTGTTCTCTGTAGAGGGTGTGTTATTTTCAGTTAGAAAATCAACAAAACAAACAGGGTCGTAAACACCTCAATTACTTGGAATATAATTTTGATATATTAACAAATATTAAACTGTAATTGCACAGATTTTTCTCTTTTTTTATTGTTTAGATATAAGTAGCGTCATTTAGTGACGTGATTTGATGTGAGATCTATTCCAAAAAGAAACTTACTGGGTCTCAATTGTCAACAGTGGGGATAATAGGAACCAGATGTCTGGAAAGTTTAATGACACTAAAAGATTCTTCACAAGAAGTTAATACATAAAATAGGTAAGAATACACTGTCTGATTCACGATTCATTGTTTTGAGATAAGATTTTGGCCTTTTTAAGATCCATTCACAGTGCAGAGGTACATGCAGGGTGAAATAAAGACCAAAGACTTTGTCTGATGTCTGAGACATTGCTTTACATTAATTTTGAGATAAAGTTTTGATCTTAAACATATTTTTCCAAACCTTTCATAACAGAAAGACACATGAAAAACAGTCCAGAAAAAAAACCTAACTCTAGACTCACTGGTGGTTTTGGATGGTAAATAAAATTAGTTTAGTACATTTCTTTACAACGAACCATTTCACATCAAAGCACTGTGAATGACTGTTTACATCTCATCACTGAATTATGCAGAACTTTTGAACATTTTTTTCAGTTTTTTCTCCATACAGTTAGCATTTCAGAGAAATGAGGTTTTTATGATGATGTAATAATGATGGTAAAAATAGTTTTTATACACATTGCATTTGTATTTTATTTCTAATTAATCTTAATCCACATTTTACCAGGCAACTACAAAGCTCTTGGAAGGGCATGAGAGATAAAACTACAGACTACAGATATAAAGATGAAACTATAGGTGGTTGGTTTGTGTTTTTATTTTTTTCCCCCATTGGCATCAGTTGCAATTTGCAATTGTTGCGTCATGTAGTTTTTATTAAAAGACAAAAACAAAGCCTTACAAAATGACAGTCTTCAGTCATAAGGCTTTGAACAACACCCAGTCAAATACAAGTTAAACTGACCTATTTGAAGGAGCTGCATTACTAATGCAGCATATCATCACTGTCTAAAACGTGTATCTCCGTCTTTGTTGATTTTTATTTTTTGACATGATTTGAACACAGTGGTTGTATTTTACATTGTGTAAAAATTCGTTATGAATGAACCAATAGAAATGCTCCAAAATTGCTTAGCATAAAACTAAGCATTATCTTACATTATAAGTTAAGTTTTTTTTCCCTCTCCTGTAAAGATTCTATTTTGGAGTAATATATTTTTACTATTTTTAGCAGCGAAGATACACAGAATACCTGCCAGGTTAAGGATTATAGGTGAACTCCATCCTCTGCTTTGTTGTTTTCTATGAACATTTTTAGAACTGTGCTGCCTTTTTAGAGAGTAAGTCAAGATATCAGTGTGCCAACATTATCATATGTCAAAAATTACACTGAAAGCATAGATTAGAGTGTGTGGGGTGAGTGGTGTGTGTGTGGGTGGTGAGCTATTCACTCGATGCAATGAAAACCTCTCAGAACAGCACTTACGTCAAATGCACTTTAAAGAACTCTGTCTACATCAAATCTACTCTGGTCACACTTTACATTAAAGCTCCCTTAACTATCAGGCATTGTTTGACAGTAACAAACCATGAATCTCAGCATCAATAAACATTACTGATGTTAACAAAGTAATTAGGATCTGTATTAATGTCTGTTTAAATTCGAACTAAATGAAGACCTGCGTTTGCTGGCACTAACTGAAGCATTGATAATGAATATATTTGTCTTCTATATGTTTTCTACAAACACTTATCAAAACATTTACACACTGTATTGTGTAAATAATATGATTATCAACAGTATTAGGGTGAGGGTTAGGATTAGGACCTTGATTATGGTTTATGGTTGGATTTAGGTTGTGGTATGAGGTAAAGATTAGGGTTAGAATGACAGGTTTGGGTTTTGGAAACGCAAAGTTTAACAGATATTTAGTTAAAAGACCAGCATCAATAAGCATCTAAAGCGGACCACCCAAACAAATTGTCACCCTTTTTTTTGGTAATGGATGAAAAAACACATACGTCAATGTGGGTCTTAATTAGTTTGTCAGCATTACTTCACAGGATTATTATTATCCTGGTTAATGTCAAGTTCCTGGTTTGTTAATGTTTACTAATGTACTAAATGCTGTAAATTATGGGAACTTTGAAAAGTACAGTAAAGCTACTTTAAAGAGCCTGAAAGTTTCTAAACTGTCACTGGTGCAGTTCCGCTCTTATCACTGAGGTGGCACCCTCAGGGGTACTTCTCAGTGACTTTAGTCAGGGAACATAACTGTATCATAATCCACTGAAATTATATTATCTAAGCTGTATTGACTCCACACACCTCGTCTTGTCTCCGGGCTTTTTTTTATTGTTCTGTTTTAAAACATTCGGTTATGAAAAGATACAAAAATGTACTTTTAACCTGGGAAAAACATATTTAAGGTGCACAACTGGACCTTAAAACCACTGCTGTACCTTTGAGGGAACATTTACATTGTTTGTATCTTGATGAATGAAAAATGTACCTGCACAGAACCTTTATTTCTAACAGTGTAGTGCACTGAAACATCTTGTCTTCCAACACAGGACAGGCATTCGGTTTCTTGTCTTCTAAGAGCGAAGCATGTGCATGTTTACTGGGTCGTTTTAGGAGGAGCTGGGTGGTGGGAGGGTGGTGGTGGCACTTTGCAGTATGATGATTACAGTTCTCTAAAATCAGAGTATCGCTTTGGCCCAGGTTTCCCCCTTAAATAATCAGAGATTACAGACTGCTCATGGCACATGTGGCCTGTATTTCAGGGCATGTGATCTTCGTATTTCTCGGTATGTGGTTAATTCTTATTTTGTCGAGCTGGGTCTACTGAAAAAAGTGATGCGCTCAACTTACTTGAATTAAATTATCCACCATTTCCACTAAAACATTTTACATCCATCTCTCATGTATATATAATGTACACATTTAGACCAAGTAAATCTAATGCATATTTTTTTCAGTGTACTTCATCACATTCAATACTGGCTCCAGGTCCTACTGGTGTCTTAGATGTTAGATGTGCTCCTCGCTCTACATTCTTCAAAATTAACGATACAAAATGAGTTATTTGGAGCAATAAAAGAACTTTTGGTTCTCTAAATGATCTATAATGGACTCTTCTTTAAAGAAGCTACTCTTAAAAATAAAGATGCAGGTTCTTTGGGGTGATGCCATTAAACCACTTTTGATTATCGTTTAAATTATATTTTGGTCTTTAAAGAACAAAATTAGCCAATCATGTGTGCATGAGAAGAAACTTATTGAAACACTGAAGCATTTAGGAACCCAAAGAAACTTTTGAAGGTTACAGAATTACCACATAGTGTAAAGATTCTATACAAATTCAAGTGTTTTTAAGAGTGTAGAGCTATGAGAGCAAAACAATGATTTGGCGAGTAAAACTACAGAGCAAAACTATGAACTGGCGATAGTTCTTTAAATACAGGATTATTTTAGTTGTGTTTCAATGAGGAGAGGCTGTTGAGGCTGGAGCACACTGACCAAACGTTCTGCAACAAACACTGACCTTCATTTAGAATACCAAGTCAAATGAGTCAAGTGAACTAGACTCACCCAACAGCCACATATCACTGTTGTCGGAAGAAAACCTTGTATCTCCATTTTTGACATTTTTCAGTTTTTGACATAATTTGAAAATACCTGCTGCCCTTTACATTGTGTGTAAATTTCATGATGAATGGACTAAAAGAAACGACCCAACATGACTAGGAAAAAGTCTGGTTCCATTGACTTACATTAAAAATAAAGTGTAAAGTCCTGTAAAGTTATCATTTTGGACATACAAGTTTTTCTTCTGACAACAGTCATATAGATATGGCACACCACCTAAATGTGTGTGTTGGTTTGTTTTTGTTGGTGTTTGGTCAGTTTGCTCTAGCCTTACTTCTTATCTGCTCATGGAGACAAACCAAAAACAATGCTGTCCTTAAAGACCTCCAGCCATTTCATAATTTTGAAACATAATAGCATGTACAGTCGCCATTTTTATCCAGGAAATAAGGATCATTGTAACATGAAGGCCACTATTTTCCGTGCAACTTGCAGCCATGTTGGCTGTTGTGCATTTAAACAGGACTCTTGAGTAACTGAATTTCCAAAAAGCTCTGAGAGCAGCACTGAAATAACTGGACTTGTGGCAGTTCTCCAGATTTCTCATGGTGAAACAGTGAAGTGGTAGGTCTGCTCTGGGCTGCGTTATATAAATAGTGAGGGCAATGACAGGAGCAGAAAAAGCCACAAAAGCCAGGCGTGTTTGAAGTGGAAGGGCGCCACCAGCCCCATACGCATTTTAGGGATGTACTGCCCTGTAGCCCTTCCCTACTCTATTCTACTGCTCTCTCTTTCTCTCTCTTTCTCTCTCTCTCTCTCTCTCTCTCTCTCTCTCTCTCTCTCTCTCTCTCTCTCTAATTGCTCCCCTGTTCTGTCTCTCTCTCTGCTGCTGCTCCTGCCCTATGGGTTCTCCAGAGTCCTATAACCCCTTTAATTACCCGGTAACCCTGTTCAGTCCAGCCTCCTGTTTAGTTCAGCCCTCCTCTAGTATTTAAAGTCCTCGCCAGCACCCCCTTGTCTTCCCTAGCCTCAGGACCAGGTCACTGCTGGAGCCACTGCATCAGGAGCACTAAAGGTACTGCTTTTTTTCACACACATCTCTCAGTTATTAATCCATAATTCCATGCGAGAAACTGGCAATCAATGGATTCTAATTAACCAAAATGTAGTAATGATTTCCTCAACAAAGAGAAAGTGCAGCAGAATTGAGCTATAAAAAAAGCACATGGGACTTGAATCAAGTCAGTGTTTTCCTACAATACTGTAATTAATGCAATGATCCAGGGTTTTAATGACATTTTTAACACTTCTACTTTTTCTTTTTTATGTTTTGACATTTATGTGCACATACACTCTTAAAAATAAAGGCGTGTAAATGGCTCTCTGAGACATGCGCTTCTATGCGAACACTTTAGCTGAAATAAGATTTGGATAGAATGTGGAAGGTCCATTCACTTTGAAAAAGGTGAAGAACCTTCACCCATCTAACACACCTGATTGGCACATTTGGTCTTTAATGAGCCGTTCGTAGACAGGTTCTTTATAGTGGCTGTACTATGGCATCACTCAAACGTTCCATTTTTGGCACCTTTTTCTTTAAGAGTGTAGCTTGGTTTGCTGGTTTAGCTGATTTCTATTCAACATTACATGTGTGTCATCAGTAAATCTTTGTCTCAACAGTCTCGGACATGTCCATTGCCAACGCGGCCGCTCAGGCCGTGCTGTCTGATGCCTTGCTTCGGGACAGCAATGGAGACAACCGCATCCGCCACCTGGAACTGGAGCTGCCCTTAGACAAAGTCATCAAGTTTGTGTCTGTGGGACTTCCACTGCTGCTGGTGTCTTTGGCGTTTGCACGAGAAATCTCCATCGGTTAGCATTTTTGCTGTCAATATCCATATGTATGAGCGCTGATCTAGGATCAGCAATTCGTATATCCATATACCGATTATCCTACACTCTTAAAAAAGATGGTTGTTTGATTGTTATTTAGTAAAGGGAATGGTTCTATACAGAATTATGAGTTATATAGAACCACTTGATGATTAAAAGGTTCTTTGCATGGTAAATAGGTTCAGCTATTGTTACAATGCCAAACTCATTTTGGTGCTACATAAAACCATTTTCCAAAAGATTCTATATTGAATCATATATAACACATTCTCTATCAATCTGAAGAGCAATTTTCAGCATGCAAAGAACCATTTAAGAATGAAATGGGTATTTATAGAATTCATGGTTCTAATTAGAACCATTCTCTTCATTAAAGAATCCTTAAATAACCCTTAAATTAATCTTTTTAAGAGTGTAGATTAACAGTCTTCCTTAAAAACAAGTTTCAGTAGTATGAATCACAGAAACAGTGAACAAAACAAACTTGTTAATTTGTTTCACAAACCTACAAGCAGAATAGCACTGGCATTGCTGACCTTTGGGACTCACTGGACTTTCCCTGGCTCAGAAGTCTTTTAAAGAAAGTTGTATGAACTCCAACTCTACATTAGCTCAGTAGATGCAATTATGTATGCCTACTAAAAGTTATTTTTAAGTTTTATGTAAGAACTGTTAGCGCCTTGGAGTTAGCTAATTAGCTCCCTGTCCGAAAAACTGTAAAGGGTGACATACTGGAGATAAGAGCACAATAGAATTAGCTGGTGCTGATGTCGAGGAGGTGTTAGACTAATGTGGGCTGGTGACTGACTGCTCGGCACAGGCTTTTTAAACCTTTGATATTGGCTTTGATATTAGCTGGATATTCATTTGGCCGGTGGAAATTGGGCTTATTTGGCTTGCTCTGCAATTAAATGTCAACCATTAATGTCATAATGTTGATTTAACATTATTTGGAACATGAATCAACATATTTAATCACCTTTTGCAAGGTGGTAATGGTCATTTGTTTTGGAAGGTTGTTAGGCTCCAGGCTGACAGGCCACTGGAGATTTAGATGCAAATGCCTCTACATTGCTAGCATTATCTTGCCAGAGGAAACTGTCTGTGCAGGGCAGGCAGCTGACTTTGAGTTTGCAATCAGTTCCTCTGGAGTTGGTCTGCAATCAGCTCACACAGATGTTAATTGGCATGAGGATGATTAAGAGAGACGTGGAAAGATGACAAGGGTCTGTAATTACAGTCAGCCTGCTCTTTCCCAGTTCTCTATTTCAGTCTAACCAGAGGATATGCTAATTAAAGCAGCAGACGTGCAGAGCAAGCAGAGTCTGGTACAGTCTGGTAGAGGCTGGTTCCTGGTCACGTTCCGCGTTCGGAAATGTTTGCAAAACACAGCTATCCAGGGGTGGGATTATCCAGTTTTCTGATTGAGGAGATGTTGGCAAAAATACTGACCTTTCCAGCTAACAAACTGATTTTGCTAACGCTCTGTTTCTTGATAGGGTCATCTTTGAAACTTCAGTCTCCACTTAGGCAAATACTGTGAAATAAGAAAACAAGAAATGTTTATTCCAGCTTTAACTGTCTTCCATGTATCGTGTAATTTGTCGAGACATGTTCTCTGCCCTGCACTTGTCCTTAAAAAGGGCGGCTGTGGGGAATGTCTTGTACGGTAAGTAAATTGGGGGGTTGACTGTGCGTTTTGGAGGGAGACACCGATATTTAAGCAGTCTATAAAAAGCAGGGGCCTGGCTTGTGCTCAGTGGTGGGGTCACACCCTCATGGACCAGTGGTCTGCTCCTCCAAAGTAGAAACACCAGTCAGGGTGTTCATCCTGCTGCTGCAGCTGCTGTGGTTTCTACCAGCTGTACTCCTGAAATAAACCCTGAATTTAGGAAAACTGTGCCACCCTGCTCTCACACACAGCCTTTTCCATTTCACCAGGTGCCAGTGATGATAGCAATGATACACTGATGATACGTTGCCTACAGTAGGGTGTAGTTCTCATGCCTACACTCTCAATCTTGATCTGAAATGGTGCACTGTAGAGAAACTTGGATTTCTTGACTATGGTGGTGATAGGAACCAGAGGTCATGATGAGTATGATGTAAATATAGCCATTTAATTTACTATTTAAAATGACCAGTGAACCAATATGTGTCTTTTGTCTTATGGTTTAAAACATTTACCCAAAATCTTACCTCAAAACTGTCATAAACATATACATATCCAGCATATTCATAACTATCCCCACCATTGTGAGCAATTCTGACTCAGCATGGTTATCTAGAACGGCATATTTCACATCAAATCACTCCATGATTTTATTTACATTTTCCCAAATTTGTAAAAAAATTGGTGGGATAACAGTGCCAAAGGAGTTTTTTAGAGCTAACTACTTTTGATTCATTAAATGATCTCTCACTACAGTGGTCCTTCAAAAAACCCAACTCAAACCTCTCAATTGAAAGGTCCTTTAGAGAACAAAACATGGTACTTCAATTGCACCATGCCATTAAACTTGAGCTAAAATTAGCTTCAAAGGAGACTGACCTTCAGGGCTGGTTTTCTTTAATCCATTTCCAATTAGGAATCATCAGTGGAAAATACCTTGAATTCAAGACTAGACATAACCTGCATCTGAAAATCCATTTTAAAACCATTTCAATCTTCAAACAAACTGTTGTTGATTTTACAGACTGACAGGGTTACACAAAGTATGGTCAAACTATATGGTTGGTTGATTTTCCAGGTGAAAATAACTTAGCAATCCTCTAAAGGGACCAAACAAATATGGCATTTTTATGCAACTTTAATGCACAATTTTAATGTACTGTTAAAAATATGCCACAATTTTGGTTTCATTATTTCCCTAATACTTCAAATTATATAAATAATAATTAAATAAGTAATTTTCCATTGAAATGTGCAAAAGTGTGTTCTCTGTAGAGGATATGTCCTTTTTTCACTTAGAAAATCAACAGAATACATACTGTGACTAGGAGCGCCCAGACGTTTGCATATGACTACATGTCATACAGTGCAAGGAACCACATAACCAAGTCTATTTGAGATTACTTAACATCTTGACGCAATTTGAGGCAAGTGTGTGATGATTTATGCATGCTGTTTGCATGATGCTAATTAGCAAGGCTTAGGTTTCCATTACTCGTTAGCTACATTAGCCTAACAGCTCAAGCACAAAAGCTGAGAAGTAAACTTGTCTTGGCAGATCGACTACAGTCAGAGTAAATTATTGCTTTAGGGCCAGGATTACTTAAACTAAGGCTGTTTAAAACTAGCCAACTTTGTTTCATTGCCATTTCAGGTCCACAGATTAGCTGTTTTCCTCCCAGCAACTTCACAGTGAAGCAGGCTGCATATGTGGACACATACTGCTGGGACTCGCTGATGCACCATGAGTCTGACACAAATGGAAACTTCGAAGAGCACTCGCTGTGGGTGCACAAGGTGGGGGTCTCTTCACAACATTGCTAACAAGAAAAGCTACAAAGCTTTAGACATATTGACTTGTTCTTCTGAGCTTTGAAATTTGCTGCTTTTCGAAAACGTGTTAGAGTCTATTCCTGACAGAGAGATCTAATGAATGTGAAATTAACAGTCCCATCTAGGCATTAAAAATATGTCAACAACATGGCTTTGAAGTGAGCTTTGTCTTTAATTATAATGAAGCAAAGCTAATGAAGGGTTTTGATTTTTTTTTTGCACTGTTTAGATATTCCCCTACTCCTTGCTCATGATGGCAATGATGATGTACCTGCCAGCTCTGATCTGGAAGTTCCTGGCTATGCCAAGCCTGGGCTCAGACCTGCTCTTCATCATCGACGAGCTGGACAAGTCCTACAACCGCTCCGTGCGCTTGGCTCAGAGCATCCTGGATCTCAAACAAAAAGCAGAGAACCTGCAGGATTTCCAGATGGAGTTGCAGAGGTAAGGGAGAAAGCCAAGTGGGTTGGCATTCTTTGCTTTGGTCTTCTATTTGTCTTCCATTTGCCAGTAGAGACAATTACTTATGATTCTTCTCAGTTTCAGCTTTCAAACATGAAAGAAGGAATTTGGACAGAATTTTTAAATAGTTGCATGATGAGTGCTAAGTTGGCAGAAATTTAATGTCGATTATCAGAGATGAAAGACACTCATTGTTATCGAATCCAAGGCACTCCTTCTTATGATACTTTATTGTAAGATGGGAATAAAAGCAATATGAATATGCTGTAAGATTTTCATTAGGCCTACTATTGAAACTGTTATTGAAATCTCTTTGTCCAAAGAAAGTGGTCATCTGCTTCAAAGAAATTGTTTAATTTGCTGTTACCAGAGCCAAGAGGAAACGTTACTTTGATTATCCCCTGCTGGAGAGATACATGCAGTGCAAACATGGCTCCTACTTCTTGGTCAGCATGCTCTTCCTGCGCGGCTTCCTCTTGCTGACCTTCATGTCCACTGCCTGCCTGTACCTGGTCTACTTCCACCTTTCGGCCTTCCTTCAGGACGAGTTCAGCTGCTTTGTGCGCACCGGCCTTCTCCGGGAGCAGTCGTGGGTGCCGGAGTTGGTCCAATGTAAGATGACCAGCCTGATGGTCTTCCAGGTCATTAGCGTGGCTAGCGGTGCCATCTACGTGTTACTAGCTCCAGTCGTCCTCTTCAGTCTGCTGCGCCTCTTCTGCTGGGACACCAACTTACTGTCCCTGTATGAGGTGCTTCCTGCCCTGGGCCTTGTAAGCGGCCAGAAGCTGGGCTGCCCGCTCAATGACCTGAACGTACTGCTCCTGTTTCTACGGGCTAACATCGCACACCTTCGCTCCTATGGCCGCCTGAGAGCTCTGTGCTCTCTGGCGCCCCCTCAGGTGCAGAAGGGTAAGGGCATGCTGACGGAAGATCAGGCTGAGGAGGCAGCTGAGGCTGCCGAGGAGCTGGAGGAGGAGCTGAGGGAGGCCAGGGAGGAGGGCAAGCACAACCTGGTGGACATCATGACCGTGCTCGGGGCTGCCAGGGGGAACGTGGTGAACTGTTCTGAAGAGCGCCCTCTGGTGGAGGAGAACATGACGCTCGGTACAGTTACTCTCATCTACATATTCAAGCGTGTCCTGCTGGTGGGCATATTTGTGTACATCATATGGGACGTTCAGAAAATTTTCACGTAATCTCTCCCTCAGATTATTAATGCAAGATATCAGGGTATGTTTAGCCGAGGTTTAGCCTAGTTTTAAAAGGCCGGGTATATCAAAAGTGGAGATAAACAGATTATTTAGGTTGTCATGACATTGATCAATGTGAACTTAGATCTACTTGTGTACATTGAGTTGTAAATCAAGTAACAATCAATAGTGGCCAGTGCAACATCTGTCTTATTGTGTTTTGATTGCCATGAAAACAAATTGCCTCGAGTCATTTAAGTTGCCTTTTGGTATAATTTGTGCAGAAGTAATACTTTCACTGTTGGGTGGCTCGAATGAGTGAAGGCAGTTGTTTTCTATAAGCCTTCTTTTTAAAAACATCACATCAGATTTTTCAGTATTCAAATTCTAAAGGAGGCTTTAAAAGAAATTGGTCCATGGTAGAATTGATACCCCTAACAGCCCTCTCTGTTTTTTTACAGAGCCTAACCACCAGGGGTACCATGAATTGAAGGAGACTACAACTTGTTGTTTTGGCTAAGCATCCGCCAATGGACCGAACCATCATTGTAAGAGGGTTGCATATTAAGGGGAGGCACCATAGATTAGCCAGATCCCCTCTAGGCTACAAGTTATTCTGTAGTTTGATTTAAAAAAACACATCTTGAATGGAGATTTTCCATTGACTGTTCTTTTTAGGTTCAGACCGAATCCTTATAGACCAAAGTACCTCAGGAAAACCCAGGAAATTCTCCAAAAAAGCCTCCATTAGAATGAATCGCTTGAAGATGTTTGTTTTCTTTATTTATTCTTATGTTATTTGTCTGTGATATTCTCTCTCTTTGTTGTATCTTTTTGCTCTTGACCAAGATCTTTACTTGACTTTTTCCCCATTTATAAACAGTTAAAATAAAGTTTATACTTGTGTTTTTACCTGAAGTCTACCGCATTGATTTTACGCAAAAACAACATGGATCTTTAAATTCAAGGAGGGTTTATTTAGGTTTTGATTTGTTTTTCCATCCAAGGCAAAAAAAAATTGAGCCAAATAAGCCTTCTTTTAAAAAAATCCAATCAGGAGTAAACAGCAATGGCCTGCCTCAGGAGCTGACAGACAGTGTTGCTCACTTTCATGCTTTTCTCAGTCAATTTCAGACATCTGCCAAGCCGTCAAATTGACACCTTCGCTCGTGTTATTGAGATACAGACAAGCATAACCAGCCTTGGGGTGTGGCTTTTCAAACTCAACATATAATCTGATTTGCTTTTTTTTTTGTTTTTGTGGCAAAACAAAACGAGGTTATGTTTCAGATGGAAACACCACCCGCTCCTATTAGCATTCTCTGTGTGGCTCTGAAATCATCGTCCCACTTGTTTGGCTCTTTCTCAGATTCTAAAACCACCCCCGTGATAGCAGCTCAGCCTGAGGCAGCCACTCCCTCAGAGTGCTTTTTAAAACACTGTAACTATCAGTGGCCTGTAATGATGTCTGCACTGCTCATATTTCAAATGTGTTCAGTCTCTGCTCTCAGTCTCCTTCTTTAATTCCCTCAAAGCTGTTTACAATCTCCTGGTACCTTATAAATTACATATTTCTAAGCACAACCCAAGCAAGGATTACATATTTAGACTCCTCACTGACAGCGTTGAACATTTGAATATTAGTTAGTTGAAAATCAGGCCCAAGGCCTCCTACACCAGTTTTCCAAGGAGTGTGGGACTAGAAATAGTTTGAAAAAGTTATAAAGCATAGACTGTGTTAAGAAAGAAACATGCTAAATGTTCATACTATTTAGAAAATGACAATTGTGAGTACAATTTTACTTTTAAGGAGCCTTTCAAGGAGCCTTCAACACATGGAACGTATTTGGATCATTGGAGACTGTAGATTTTGAAAGATATACTATCTATGTTCTTCAACTTCTCGCAAAACAAGGATGCATTTCTTGGAGGATCCTATGAAATGGGACAGCCTTCAGACATAATGATCTTTGACAAAAGGCTATTGTGATTGAAAACTCCTAATAATGTATCATAAATATTAGCATGACATGCTAGTATAGCAGATTAATAGTACAACATGTTAACTAACCTTGGATAAGGTTTACTCATGTCAGCTCTGTGAAATTAGCAGTGTTTCAGCAGCTAAATGCGCTATTAACAATTTTGTAAAATACAGACTATGGCTCCAAAATATGGCCAAAACATTCTGAAAGGTTTATAAACAAGAGGACTTTCACTGATCACTGATTTCAGGATTAACCATTTGTTTTTCGCTCATTTGGTGCAGAACTCAAAAATGCTAGCCAGTGCATGACTAACAAACATAGCTTTGAACAGGTGAATACACATGTAATAACAATATTTTTCATTAAAACATAAAAAAGTTTTATTTTTACAAGTCGAAATTTATGGGTTAGGGTTTACGACAGACGCCTCCCAATAGAAAGCACCCTATACATGATGATTCCGTATATCATCACTGTCCAAAGAAAAAGTATTTACCAAAATAGTAACTTTTCAGGAGAGGGCAAAAACACTCTTACCTTTCAATGTGAGTTAATGTAAAGAGATCTCATTTTAAGTGATGTTAGAGCATTTCTATTGGTCCATTCATCATGAAATGTTCACATAACATAAAGGAGGCTTAAAATAATGTAGAAAAATAAAAATTGACAGAAATGGAGATACGTTTTGTTTTGGACAGCAATGATATTTTAGCAGGTAAAGTAGGAATTTTGAAAGCTAAATTGTTCAATACTATTATGTTTGCCAGGAATTGTATGTAGTTTGTCAAAAGTGACTCACTATTCATGAATCCAAGACACCATTTTGAGTGGTCCTTTGTAGATGGTTAATAAACTCTTAACAGATTATCAGTAACACAGCAACAACATATCGGTGAAGTAGCAGTATTGAAGCATCTGAATACATTTAAGTAAATATCTTGTAGATGTTCTGTTGATATATTACTTACATTAAGTAGATGTTTTGTTAATGTGTTACTTCCATCAGGCAAAACCCAACCTTACCCAACCTTACCAAACACCTAGTCCTAACCCTCACCCTGACTCTAATCCTAATGCTAACTTTAACCTCAACCCAAAACCTAATCCTAACCCTCATATGTTTTTGACATGTTACCGAGAGTCTGTTCAGGGTTTGTTTCATCTAAAAGGACCACTCAAAATAAAGTGTCACCTTTTGGACAAGCAAGATTTACACATTGAGGCCACACTGACACAGTTCAACTGTTAAATATTAGTTAGTTGAACATCAGGCCCAAGGCTTGGGTCCTAGTTTTCTGGCCCCAAAAGTGATGCAGTATCTTCTGAAGTCTCAAATTCAGGAATCAAGGCTGAGAACTGTAAGTAGAAACATTTTCATCAAAATATTTTACCATTGCAACAAAATGTAATAATTTTCCTCACATATTACATCAGCTTTACTTCCTGCTGTTTTGGTCTCCACTCTGTTATGGAATAGGCCAATTGGGCTGTTTGGAGGAGAAGTGCTACTTTGTTCTTTTGCCCAGTCTATTGGTCCATCTGCTGCACTTTCACTGTGAGAGCCATTACCCCTGCTCTCTCTCTCTCTCTCTCTCTCTCTCTCTCTCTCTCTCTCTCTCTCTCTCTCTCTCTCTCTCTCTCTCTCTGAGGTGGCCATTAAGAGGGCTGGGATGAAATATTGATCATTTGAATGTCATTTAGAGTTGTTAAAAACTGCTTTTCAAAAAGATTGCCATTTTCAGTGGAGCTATTTGCGCTCACAGCCAAAGAAAGTTCTAGATCTTTTGAACCGGATAAAATGTTATATAGCTCTATGCTGAACATTATTATGCCATATTGAACCTTTTTTGGAGTTTGTTAGTGCTTTCTAACACCATACAGCGCTTGCATTTTAAAAAGCATTGCCAGAAAATGCCTACTTTTATTGGATCTTTGATATTTAATTTGATAAAAGAAGTCACATTCATTGTTCCTGGCAGTTATGGACAGTGAAGCCAATTATAAATGCTTTTCTCTGTAATGGATGCCAGTATACTAATTTGGGGAGAGAGGGGGACAATGTAGCTCCATTCTATCAGGGAGGGACTTGAAAGACTCTGTAATGTAAGATGTAAGTTTTAAAAGTCTAAAATCTTCAATCAATTACTTCACATTTCCTTCTTTTAACATAGCACCTTCAAGCATGCCCACATGGGGGCAGGGTTGAGTTACATTTGAAGTGACACATACAGCAGAAATGAACTCTTTGGTTTTTGCAGTATGAAATGTGAAAAAATGATGTAAGCAAGAGTTTTGTAGGGATCCTGCCTGGAGAATCTGGTTTTCTAGTGATTTTTCTAGTGAAGCAAATACCGAATCAGCATCAGCAGATGGTCAACATTTCAGTATTGGTATTAGAAAAGCAATGGCGGTACCACGCAATCTCTCTTGTATTATAAAGTTCAAAAATGACATGTTCCTATGAAAAGGTATTTGATATGAAAGTAAGAGCATATTAGTGTAGAAGATATTAGTTCAGTTATTTATTTATTGTGTTATTTATTCCTAGTAAAGTCATAACTGCACTGATCCAGATCCAGAATCTGTGAACAATATTTTACGCTCAGATCCTGATATGAAAGAAGATAAAATTTCTACTCAATCCCATCACTGAACTGATTTATTTATGGCTTGGGTGTGTGGATGGAAGTGTATGTGTGTAGATGCTCAAACTCCACACACTAATCTGAATGATTCATTCACCTGGCACTGATGACATGTATGAATCAGTTGGAATTATGGCTGTCATGGGATTGGACAGGAGTGTCACTAGAGATTTATGGATAGGAGGGCTAAGTCTGTACTAGGAGGGACTGGGAGGACAGTCCCCCAGGACAATATTTTAATGGCATCGAAATGTCCGTTCATCATGAACCAGAAAATGGCTATTTGGTAAAACTGGCACACAGTAGATCTGTCTCTTAGTTTGACTAAAAACATCCATCTGCAGGTTGAGGACTTGAGGGACATAAAACCACATTATGATGTTATGATCAACACTATATGACCTTTTCATTGGCAGTAACTTACTGTAAAAATGTATGGCAAATAGGGGTGAAATATAAAAGCAAAGAATTTCAAGAGCTCAATAAAGTCAATAACATTATTTCGCTTGTTCGTTCACACTCTCACACACTCACTACAAAGTGAAGTTTCCTCAAATTCTTAAAGTAGTTGGCTTAAAGCTAGCTAGCTAATGTTAGTGTTAGCCAAACCTTAGCCACCTTTTCTTTGCCTCACGTAAACCCAAAGTTAGCTAGCTAATAAGCAACTGAGCTGGAACCTGATACCTAACTATGCTGACCATAATTTACCACAAATCCATATTGTAGATGAATCTTCACTCTGTAACTACTTGCTGTTTCAGTCTGTATATGACAGATTTTGAATAAGATCTAATATTTATTTTGATGAGCTTTTAGCCAACATATTATCTTCAACTTCAGCAGTTGCCAGCTCACATAGGAGGGAGAAAAACCAGAGATTCTCCCCCAGGTCTGATATGATTGTCTTAAAACTCTCAAGGTCTGATATGACTAGCTGAGCTTGGGGTTCCACTTTTTATGTTACGTTAGCAAATCTCTGGTAGCACAGCAGAGGCAGCACAGCCTTACAGCAGCAGCAGCGCTGTCCTCAGTCGCACCCTGCCATCACAGTGTATTGTAAAGTTGGAGTCATGTTGGTGTGGTTGAATGATAAAGAATAAAAGAGAACATGCTATAGATGATTTGAACTAGTAATGTACATTTATTTGGAAAGGGGGGCTATGGGGCTATATGACATTTAGCTACATGACCTAGTGAGGCCCAAGAGATTGGACTTGACTTGAGTTTGAAAAATAGGCAGCACTTTACTAAAGGGCAGTTTTCATAAGGCAACATAATACCTACATAAGCCATTTTTGACAGCTGACAGCCAATTTTAAAGGCTTTTTTTCCAACAGGCATCATTTGTCATAAAGGTTGCTTTTATCAACTTATGACATATAGCACCTTGCAAAAGTATTCATCTTCTTAAAAGTCATCAGATTCATCTGCATTGCAAATGACACTTTGATATTTTGTGCGGAGTCATATTTTACTTTGAAACACTGACAATCATATATATATATATGATTTTAATCTGTAACAAAATTGCTATACTGTTTGCGTAAGTATTCAACCCCTGTGCTGTGGAAGCTCCAAGTTTACACTGATAAAAGATATTATTAGATATTATAACAAGCTGGCTTACAATTGGCCTCTACCAGTGAATCATTAAAAAGTACACAATATGGACACAATTGACTTACAACTGGCCTCTGCCGGTGAATCATTAAAAAATACATTCTTAATTCAAGTACCATTGATCAGACTGTGAAAATGAAGGAAAGCTGTGAAAATGAAGACCAAAGAGCATTCAAACGAAATTAGAGATATAGTTATAAAAATGCACAAGATGAGAAAAGGCTACAACATAATATCCAAGTGTGTGGAAATGGAAGCTGCATCATACCACCCAGGCACTGCCCAGACAAGACCATCCATCAAAACCCAGCATCAGAGTAGGAGTGCCACAGAGAGGCCAACAATCACTTTGAAGGAGCTACAGAGTTCAGTGGCTGAGGCTGGAGTGAAGGTGCACCAGTCAACAAGATCAAGAGCTCGGCATACAACTGGCCTGAATGGGAGGATGGCTAGAAAGAAGCCATTACTGAAGGAAAAACACATCAAAGCATGTTTGTAGTTTGCCAGAAAGCATCAAAATTCAAAAACACCATGTGTGGTGCAAACCTAACACTGCCCATTCTTTAACAAACACCATCCCGACAGTGAAATATGGATGGTGGCAGAATAATGTTGGGGGGATGCTTTTCCTCAGCGGGGACTGAGCATCTTGTTAAAATTGAAGGACAGATGGATGATGCAGAACACAAAGAGAGACTGCAAGACAACCTGCTTCAGCCTGCTAAAGAAACTTCACCTTTCAGCCAAAGCAGCACAGGAGTGGCTGAACAACAAAAAAGTAAATGTTCTACAATGGCCAAGACAAAGTCCAGACCTCAGTCTAATCAAGAATGAGTAGCGCTGTTGCAGCCTACAAGCGAGATCCAACCAACCTGAGCAACCTGGAGAAAATCTGCTGGGAAGAAAATCTCCCCCAAACAGTGTGTAAAGCTCATAAAACCTCACCCAAAGAAGCTTAAAGCTGTTGCAGCAAAAGGTAGTTCTACCAGGTACTAGTGTGTAGGGTTTGAATACTGTAGCTGAGTTTTTCTACAAGCACTCTTATTGGGAAGGGCAGCTGCTGACTGTGTTGGTGTGTAGATCGGAAAGAACTGAGTATCAATCTAGCACTGATGGCAGAGATAGAAGATGTAGTGAGGCAGGCTAGAGCATACTGCTTACATACAGCGTAGCTGTGGCCAAAAACAGCTGGTTATTAAAGCAGCACAACTTCTGGGTAAGTTGTGTCTCTTTTAATAGCGGTGAACCCAACATTTGGTGGCAGAAGTAAAGATTTCGCTGATGGGAAAGATTCAGACTATTCAGCCAAGAGCAGCTCAGCTAAGCTACATGGCTCTGAGAAGAGAGATGGAGCACTCTGTTTGCGTCAAAATAGAAGAGGATAGAGGCGACTATGTATCTTTAAGAGCGTCACTACCACTGGAGAGTCGGACTGGACGTGCAGTGAGAGAGCTGTGGCGGTGGAAGGAGAGCTGAGCCTGAAAGTGCCGGCTAGCTCTGAGGTTAACCGCTATTGCACGCCATTCCCAACTTCTGTGACTTCAGCAGTGTCTCTTTTAATAGTGCTGAACACTACAATACATATGAAAGTAGAATTTTTCAGTTTTTAGTTATTTTTATTTTTGAATATCTGCTAAGAAATAATGAAGCTTGAATTTTGAGCATATAGGTTTGCAAGTCTGAGGACTTTTTAAGGGGGTTGAATACTTTTGCAAGGCACTGTAGGTGTTGACACAACACCTTCTATGTCAGACAGCATAGATTTTTATGTTGTTTTTTTCTGACACTTCCTGAGGTAAAATAACATTTTATGACAACTGATTTTGTAGCTTAGTGTATTTGAGATTCATTTGTTAAGAACTCTCCATTAGTTATTTATTATTAACCAACTTAAAAATGTCTGTTCATTGCTCAGCATGTCAAACAGCAAAAACAAACTCATTTAGATTTAGGGTCAAGTTGTCATGAAGGATTATATAGAGAAATGTAGTAAAAACAAGCAGAATGGACAAAAAGTTGGCAATAATTGTAAAATCTGTCGTGTTTAAGGCTGGAATGTCAAATGTAGCCAAGCACATTATGGACTTTACTGTTGTTTTCCAGCATTCAAAAGTAGGGAGAGCTGCTATAAGCAGTACTAATCCCACTGAAGGGTCCTCTGTCTTTGGTAATGCTTACAGCTGAACAACACTTTCGCAAATTCAATACTCTACCACATCTGTAACACTATAACATCACAATAGGTTCATTAGAATGTAAACTACGATGGTGTTTTGATCTTTTTTTAGAATTATTACTTTGTAGAGAGTTCACTATAAGGTGAAATAAGCTAGCTAAGAAGCTAATGTTATAAGCATTTTGTGCTAGTGGCCACAGAACAAGTGTTTTTGCTCATATTTTCACACTCAACAGAGAAATAAATAAACTTTGTTTTATTCTACACATGATTCTGAGTAACTGCAGACATTTGTGTGAGTTATGAATAGTGCTTTAAAATTAATAATAAAAATTAATAATCACAACACTGATTGTATGTGTAAGTTGGGGAACCAGGAGGGCAACAGATTTCTCTTTTTATGTTGTGGCCAAACCTAGACTGGGTCATAATATATGGGAGGATTAGTTTAAAAAACATATTTTTCCAATAGGCTATCTTAGTGAAGTTATTTGGCGTTGTAATATAATAGCAACTTGTCCTGTTGTTTTAAGACTTTAACAGAATTCTAGAGCACTCATGTGGATTCCTGATCATTTTCCAAATTAAGAGACTTATTGATCATTAAATTAAACAAAATGTTTAACCATGAAACCAGGTAAAAATGACAATTACCAATCATAGTTAAGTTCATTTTGAAGGTGAGTCCCACCTTTTTAATGCAAAACCAAGGCATAGAAATTGACACAGTTATCAGTTCAGGACTGAAGAGAAATTGTAAAAAAGGAAATTGTAATAGGCACTGTATGTGTAATATTAAGAGTACGTAATAAAAATGGGAATATAGATAAATCAGTAACATGGATATGAAACAAACTGACTACAACAAGTAATGAAGACAGTTCTGTCTCCATATCTGATAAACTGAATGCAATCTCATCCTTGTAGAGGGATTCATCGTAAAAAAGTGTTGTGTACATGTGTAAAACTTTTTGTTACAAATCAAAAACTGCGAAATTTTTATTAGAAAATGAAATATCTACAATCTAAAATGTAATTTGTGTCAAAGATGATTGTAATTGTTGTGTTTTTCTGTCAAAATTCACCACATTAAATCACAGCTGTCCACGGTGTTACAGTGAAATGCAGAGTGGCCGGCAGAGGCTGCTGTGGGGTCCAGATGGTTGAAGTCAGTATGAATGAGAAAGCATTGTCTATCTGTACCATTTTCAAGTGAAAACTATATTGGGGAGGGTCTCTGAGCAAGCTTTGTATTTTGTTCAATGGTAGGTGGGGTGAAATATGCTATTACTGTTTAATATTATTTTCCCTGCCTGCTGGTGCACAGTGACATAATCAGAAACCAAAAGGTGTTTTAAAGGAGGTCAAAAGTCGACATTTTGAGGGAACAGAAAACAAGAATTTTGTCTTTTAAATGTGTTATATGATAAATTATGCTTAATATGAGCATGAACTAACTAGATAAAGAGAGGTCTATTCTGATTTCATGTTGACGTTAAAAGAAAACATTGGAATTCTTCTGCTCTAAAGGTGGTTTAGCAGCTGAAAGAACTGAGTGCAGACATTACAACAATGCAACAAAATGTGCAGAATCTTTGGAATCATTCCCAGGACACAAACAATGTTTTCCTCAAAATAAAATGGGTTAGTCTAATGAAGTTATAACAAACTGACAGAGAACACATGGTTATATTACAGCACATTTCAGAAAGGTACCCCCGCACTTCTAATTGTTTCTCCTCGACTAATGTTTGTAGTTCAATGTGCACTCATAGAAAGCCTCTAGGAAGAAACACAGTGTTTATATGGAGAAAATTGTCTTCATGTCAGATTGTCTGAGTACATCAGAAAGAAGATGGTGCATTGAAAAGGCCCATGTCTAATTACAAGCAATCTCCCATTACGAACTACCTGTATTCAGCCAGGGTCTTGAAAGCTTCCTCAAGTGATTGAGCCCATTATCTAATTAGTGCTCCAACAGGTAATGCTTATATTCAGAGAATCTCTCCTGTGAGTCTGTTTGTGGAGCTCCTTGCTGATTTCAGGCCCCCTCGTTTTCTATTTTCTCCAGAGCCACAGCAAGCGCTCCAGCAGCACGAGTGCCGAGATGGGAAATGACAGCCAATTATTCCTCTCATCACTAATTTGTTTCCTTTGTATCTGGCCGTGACTTGCGGCGCTGGGGTGCCAAACGTCGTGAGGGGTCTCCCACTACTGTCCAATTAAGAGTGATGTACGCATTTGAGTGCAGGAACGGCAAATAATAGGGCCAGTGTGATGATGGATGCAGCGCTCACTGTGTGAAGCCTGGACCCTGTTTGCTTTGGCCCAACATGACTGTGGTAATGGCTTCCTACTCCTGGAGGGAGAGAGAGAGAGAGAGAGAGAGAGAGAATAGAATGCGTGTGAGAGAGCTGGAGAAAGAGAGGTGGACAGAAAAGAGGAAGGAGCGGGAGAAGGATAGAATAAGACAGAAGCAGAAAGGAGAGAGAGAGAAAAAACAAAGATAGAGAGTGAAGCTTGGAACGAAAGGCTGGGAGAGAGACCAAGAGAGAGCAGAGAGAGAGAGACCAAGAAAGAGAGAAAGGAGAATAAAAGAGAGGGAAATAAATAAATAAACAGAGAGAGAGAGAGATGAAGAAAGAGAGAGGGACAGAAAGAAGGAAGGAAAAGGAGAAGGATGGAAGAAGACAGAAGGAAAGAGAAAGAGAGAGAAGAGAGTGAAACAAAAGATAGAGATTTAAGAGAGTGGGGAACAAAAGACTAGGAGAGACACCATGAGAGAGCAGAAAGAGAGAGAGTGAGAAAGAAAGAGAGGAGAATGGAAGAGAGAGAGAGAGAGAGAGAGAGAGAGAAAGAGAGAGAGGGAGGGAGGGAGAGAGATAGGAGGGAAGAAGAGCGGGAATAAAAGAGAGACAAAGTGAAACAGAAAGAGAAAAACAGAGAAAAAAACAAAGAAAGAGGAAGAGAGAGAAAGAAAGAAGCATGTGAGGGTAGAAGAGAGAGAGAGAGACAGAAGCAGAGAGAGAGAGAAAAAAAAAAGGGTAGACAGAAGGGAAAAAGAGTGGGAAACAGACCAAGACACAGCAGAAAGAGAGAGAGAGAGAGAGAGAGAGAGAGAGCTCTTGTCATGCTCCACTGCTGGCTGGCTTTGATTACTGCTGCTAAATGTTACTCCTCCAGTCTGAAATGGAAGGTGAAAAGTACCTGCACCTCAGCGAGAGCCAAATTACTGCACCCTCGCAAAGTTTATGACAAGATCGATACCCACTGGCCTTGTTTTCAAGGGGCCCTCTATATGAAGACAGATGTCCAAATTAAAAAAGCAGCGTCTTCCTCAAATTTATTCACCCAGAGCACCACTTAAAGATTAAAGTAACACCCCCTCCCCCCAACCCCTGCGCCCCCCGTCTCTCTTTGGCTCAGCAGCGTCCTCCCAAAGTTAAAGGGAAGGTAAAAATGCCACTTTGGATCCCTGCTATTACAAAGAGGCTTTTTCAGTCTCAAGGCATTAGCCGGGTATGGCAGCTCCGCAGCCGTGTCAAAGCGGCGTGCGCGTTATCTGAAAGGTGTGAAGTCAGGAGATGCTGACCTTGCAGTCAGTCAACAGGAGCTGAAGTGAAAGCCAAATGACAGCCTGTTTACAGCCACTCACAGGACGAGGACGGTCCCCGCTCATCCTCTGCTCCTTCACATTCCCGCTTGGGTGTGTGCGTGGGTCTGATAAAATCAGGTGAATTGAAGTGCTTGCTTTCATGTGGAAACAGATTGGAAGGAAACTGTGGGTCAAAGCTATGATTGGTGACCAGAAAGTTACTCAAATTATACATTCTTACTGTTCCATTACGGTTGTCATTGGGCCCTTTGTTAGTGCTGACAGAGCTATGTTTAGCAGCGCTAGAAGCTGCTGTAAAGGTGCAACAAAGGTCAGTTGTATTAATGTGCTATGTGTCCTGACAGCTAGTCAATGAGGTTTGCACATAGGCCTATTAACAGTTTCAACAGACAAAGCACAAATCACAAAGCTTACATTACACCATTAAAGGCGAATTCCCATGATTTTTCAACATTTCGGGTCGAGAGGTAAACAAAGTCATTCAGAGTGTTCTGAGGTGAATTAGTACATTGTGAAGAAGTGCATTGACTCAGGGTTTCTTTACAGTGGTGGTGATAGGAACCAGGGGTCACAATGTCTACAACACAAATATAGACATTTTATTTACTATCCCAAACCACCAGTGAGCCTACATGTGTCTTTTGATTTTTTACATAAAATGTTGAAAATAGTGGTTTATCCAAAAGAAATATGCTTTCTTTGGGTACTATTTTGCCTCACCCCTCTGCCAAAAATCAGTTTTTAAAAGTATATCTCAAAACTATCAGAAAACAATGCATCAGACATCAGGTCACATATTAGTATCCAGCAGCATTAAATGCTTCAGAAGTGTGGTCCCTTGTCACCACTACTGTGAAAAATTCTGACTCAGTAAGTTTAGAATAACCCATTTTAGAATTTGCTTACATCAAACAATTAGAAAAAAAAATTAGTAGAATTTCTGTTTAACATGTCAGTAAAGCAGTGACTGTTGGTTTGGTTAGGGTTTGTCAGTTTAAGCCAATAAGGGGGCTGCAAAATATTTTTTAACCCCAGTAAAGAGTTGCACTGGTGAAATGGGTTAAGGTTAAGAAAATCTAGTTTGAGCAATTCATCAAATTACAGAATTTCCTCCCTTAGCCTGACTGTGTTTGATCAGTCAAGACATGCTGTATCCGAAATTGGCTCTTTAGTTTTGCACTGAAGTTACAAAAATGCTAATGTATCATGCAACTGGAGCTTATAGCAAGCAATTAGCACTGTGCAAACTGCATATCTAAATCTGCACACACTTGCCTCAAACTGCATTGAGCTGGTATGTAATGTCAAAACCACACAAACAGACTTGTTTGTGTGGTTTCTTATTGCTATCTAAAAAAACGTTCAAAAGTATGGACAAAATTCAGGCTTAAATATAGTTGCTGCTACTGATAAGCAATGTACTTTTGCCCACTTTTATGCAAATCTCAATTTAAAATAAGTTATGCAAACAGAAAGCAGTAACTTGTAAATCCACTTTCACCTGTATATAAACAAAAGCACTACAAACACAAGATACTTAATTAGATTTACTTTACCAGCTTCATTGTTTTTTGTAAATATATACTTATTCTGAAATGAACACCTGCAAGACATTTCAAATACATTTAGACAGGGACAATGTAAGACTAAAGACAATGTGAAATTTTCCAAGATGTCCCATACAGATGATGCCATAATGCTTGGGTATTAAAGAAGCATCCAGAAAAGGCCTAGTCCTTTATAAGCAAGGATGGATCGAGGCTCACCACTAAAACTGGCAGGCTTGGTACGCTGTGATGGATATGACCACATGGGGAACAGAAAACACTGTTGCTGAATCCACAATTGCAAGTTCAAACTGTACTATCCACAGCAGAAGCCATATGTCAACAATGTCAAAAATGCTGCTCAAAAAAGACTTTTTCAGGCTCAAGCTTATCTAAAATAGACTGAGGCACAGCGGAAACGTGTATTGTGGTCTGACAAGTCAGCCTTTCAGTTTGTTACACAGCACGCCACGCCAAAGTAGATACCTGATTGTTACAAGTATAAAGATTAATGCCAGCGTCTGTCATGATATTGAGTATTGTGTATTATGTATTATTTCCCATGCAGCTGCACAGCTGAAAACTTGTATGATGGAAAAATGGCAAAAAATCTGCTTTTAAAACTGGATGAATTGGCATCTTTAGTCTCCAAGCGATCATTAAGTGTTGTTAACAGAGTGGTAAACTTGATCCTGTCTCAAGTTTTTTGGAACATATTGTAGGCATTCAATTTGGAATGAGCATATATTCACCTGTTTTTGGAATTGAGTTTTGTAGATAATAGTATGTCATATATCAAAAACCAAATGAACAAGTCTACTTGAGATAATTTGACAATTTAACAAGGTTTGAGGTAAGTGTTTTCTGATTTATGCATGCAGTTTGTTGAATGATAATTGGTGGTTATAATCTTCTATTATTTGTTAACTACGTTAGCCTTATAGCTTCAATACACAGCTCTGGACACCCAATGTATCTTAGCTGATTGACTACATCTGAGTTAAGTAGAAAGCTATGTATTTACTGTTTTGTTTTTTGTTTGTTTTTCCATAAACTATTGCTTTAAGGAGCTTTCTACAGTACTACCGATGCACTGTGCAGTCCTCCAACACTGCAGTAAGCAGAGCAGAGTGTTGGTTTTGTTAGCTGTGTAGCTCTGATGCAATATGCATGCTGAGAGATGAGCTGTCTGCCTGAGTTTCATCTGTCAGTGGCTCATGAAGAGCGGTTGTATTGTTGCATGTGATGTGTGTGCGCCATTTGGGGAGTGCATGTGCGTGTGCATCTGTTGTATTAGCCATTGAAACATGACACAGTCACTCTCAGTGGGCTCCGTGGCATTTAAGAGTGTGAATTTTTTTGGAGTTCACCTGAGTCATGGTGCTACATGGCTGAGAACAGAGCAGGCAAAAGCAGCCTTGAGTCTGAGACAAATATACTCCAATATACAGGCCAATGGGAAATCTCACAGGGCTGTTTGCACCATCTGTAAGCCAGTTTAGGCAAGTTATAACATAAATGTTTACTAAGATCAGGTTTGTGCTTTAATAAATCAAAATATGTTGGATCATACAAAGTAGTTTTAATGTTGAGCTTAACAGTTACTAAGTATTTATGCTTACCGGTAAGCAGGTATAAGTATAGGGGAAAACAGTGGAAACCTCAAAGTAAGCATGAAAAATCTGGTTAACTAAGCTAATAACACTAAATTGAATATCGCTGTTGTCGGAAAGAAAACCTCATATCTCCACAATGGTAACTTTACAGGAGAAGAAAAAACCTACTTTACTTTTAATGTAAGTCAATGGAACCAGACTTTTATCCAAGTCATTTTGGGTCATTTCTTTTAGTCTGTTCATCATGAAATTTACAAACAATGCAAAGGGTAACAGGTATTTTCAAATTATGTCAAAAACTGAAGAACGTCACAAAATGGAGATACAAGTCTTTCTTCCCGACAACAGAGATATACTGTGATGTTACTTACAGACTGATCATCGCTCTGGTTTTCTGGTTTAGAACATGAAGCTAACAGGTTCCAGTTCAATGAGATGTAGCAGCTGCTGAACTGTTTAAACTTAATGTTTGTTGTATCAGTTTTCCAGAAACCATATCCAGGCATGCAAGGAAATATGAAAGAATAAACAGACAATGGATCTTAATATTGAGTTTTATTCAGTTGAACATGTGCACATTGCTCTCCTCTCTACTTTATTCTCTATTTTTTTACAGAAAAACCCATTACAGAAGGTTTAGAGATTGGTTCTGAACATGTTATCATCATTTTAAGCAACATACACATTAGTTAGTTGCTAGTGGCTAAGACATGACTTAATGATCTGTGGTACAAATTTAGTAAAAGGATAGTCTGAAAGTAAGGAGTGAAACTAAAGACTTAGGCCCAATCCCATTTCACCCCTTGCCCCTACCACTTAGCCCATAGCCCTCTGTTTTGCGCATTCATGTCTAGGGTAAGGGTGTCCCAATTTTTGTTGAGATAGGGGGGTAGGGTGAAGTGTTAGGGCTACATGGCCCTCCAAACGGAGGTTTGTCAGAGACTCCAAACAGTGTGTTATAAGAAAAAAAGAAAAACCGGCAAGATGAACGCTGCATGAGCAACTAAAGAAACCCATAAATGTGAGCATTTTCTCCATAAAAAGTTATGATAACCACTGTATTATCTAAGTTTAATGTCGTTTTAATGTATTATGGTTATTTTCTTCATAACAAGCATAAAAAATCGCTAATAGCATGCTGATGTCTCAGTAGCTAGCTAGCTAACAGGCGTATTGATGCCTGAAGTGCCAGAATGTAACTGCTGGACCATTTATGGTGGAATGGGAAAATTCAAACAAAAAGCTAGTGAATAGCTGACTTCAGCTTTGTATCACCAATGATTTAGCGGTGGGCGATAATAAATAATTGTCTTTTACCTCCTCTTTGGAAGCATATGATGCCCTAAATGTAACTAAAGCCCAGCAGCGAGGATCTGAACTTTTCGCTTCTCTGCTATCACTGAAGACGGGCCGGGTCACCTACAGAGCACCACTTCCCCTTGTAACTCAGATCCAAGGGGTTAGGGTGACACTCAAGGGGTAGGGGTAAAAAGAAGAAATAAGATTAATTAGCCTTAATAAAGACTTTACACACAAACTTAAGTACAAACCTATGCAAAACAGATGCAACCCAGGCCTGGTACTCCTGATGTGCCGTCCAACCCTGACTTCAATGTGAACAAGCAGAGCTGTAATTGTAGAGCACAGCACAGCTACACTTATACACTCTCAGAAATAAAGGTACCTTCAGTCAGGGAACATAACTGTACCATAATCCATTGAAATTCTATTTTCTAAGCTGTACTGACTCCACACACCCCGTCTCGTCTCCAGGCTTTTATTTTATTGTTTTGTTTAAAAACATTAGGTTATGAAAAGGTACAAATTTGTGCTTTTCACCTGCAAACACATTTAATATACACAATTAGACCTTAAAATCACTGTTGTACCTTTGAGGGAACATTTACATTGTTTGTATCTTAATGAACAAAAAACATAAATGCACAGAATCTTTATTTCTAACAGTGTAGGTGTGTTTAGCACACAGACACAGGGAGAATATGCAAACTCACAGAAAAGACCAAGCAGCGTCGCCCAACCGGGGAATCGAACCCAGGCAATTCTTGCTGTGAGGTGTGCCACCATGGTGCAACAGAGAAATACATACCTATATGTACCATATTCCATTGAAATTATATTCCCTAAATAAAGGAACTGATGGATACCACCCCAGTGACAAGAGGGGCACTGCCCCAGTGACAGCTTAGTACCGTTATTCTGAGACTGTGCTAATCTCTTCATAATGAATCAGACATTTGTTTTGCTTGAAAACTTAAACAGACTCTCTCACAGTTAAATACACATACAAAACATAACAGAACAAAAAGTCTCTTGTGGCTTCATCAGCTGGGTGAGATCTAGGAGTAAATATATTTTTGCTAATGCATCTTCGTGTCACAAGGGACACAGAAACTAAACTTTTGTCCCTCTAATGACCATCATCTCTCTATACTTTTGTCTGGGGAAAGATGCTTTGAAGCCTTGGGTTATTTTTCACTAGGGGTAATATCTATTTTGTTGTTGTGTTTGCAACAACACAATTTGACAGTTGTCAGTACCCCACCAGCCACAGTCTGAACACATTGATTATTCTGCAGTAAAAACAAAAAGTGAGAAACTAAATCTGAACGCAACAGAATTACTGACGTTATTGTCCAAAGCGTAAGGGCAAAACTGACTATATTTCTTGTATTATAGCCATACACAGCCATGTATAATCAAAAAACTCATTTTGTTTAGGTAAACAATACAGTTTGACACTTATGTCGAAAGGTCAGTCAGAAAAAAAAAAACATTAGCCACTTGTAATCACATCAGCACTTCAACATACAGCTAGCTAGCTACTGCTGGAGGCTGTTTCTCTCTGTCAGGAAGCATCAGATTAACCCACCACCAACAAGGATGATCTCCGCTGTTTTTCAGACTAGCTAACTGATTTTATCAATGCTGGCATGTTCAGCGTTTGCTTACAAAATAGCCCCGTTTTGGCTTTTCAGCTCAGACCTGCTATTACTACAGCTGATATTGCTCAATCAGAAGCCAACAGAACTGATTAATCACATTGCAGACATACTTACATTTGTAGTTTCTGCCTAGCCTGTTTGAAGTCATCACTGAGCTTTAACTC
Source organism: Colossoma macropomum (assembly GCF_904425465.1). NCBI lineage: Eukaryota > Metazoa > Chordata > Actinopteri > Characiformes > Serrasalmidae > Colossoma > Colossoma macropomum. The sequence continues at coordinate 35,683,391 of NW_023494804.1, forward strand.
ATTTAAGCCCACTGGCGACTAATGTTAGCAAATTTATACCCTGCTTTCTCATTTATAAAACAAATCTAACAAAGTTTGACACAACGCTTTAAATATTCACACACTTATTCAAGTGTTCACAGCTTTTAAAGTTTTAGGTGACTGAGCTGATTATGGTGCTGTCATTTTTCATGGATTGGTATCATACTTATGTAGGGCATTTGGTACAACATAAGACTTATGTACCCTTTAAAAAGCTTAACTTGCTTAGATAAACAATTATAATGATGAGTAAATCCACATATCCTCTCAGTAAGCATTGTTTTCTTTAAAATACACTAACATTAGAGTCAATATAAATAAGCAGACAAGCGTTATGTTCTGATTGGATGTATGAGAGTGTTAGTTTAACCGTTTTTAAAGTTCTTCTCAAGGAAGCCCAGTATTTACAATTACCATCTAGTACCTTGTTCACTTAATCAGTCCTTTACTAAAGTAAATCTGGTGCTGCTGATGGAAATTAACATATCAGTGCAGCGAGAAGTCAGGAACCAAAGCTGTGATCTTCAGACTATATTTTTCTAACCAACATATTGTCCAGAAACATTACTTTACAGAAGAAGGACAAAACTTTCTTAACTTTTAATGTTAACATGACAAGATGTTTTTGTAAGTCCTTTTGAACAGATTATGTTGCTTTGTTTGTCATGAAATTTTGTCACAGTGTGAAAAAAACCCAACAACAAAAATGGAATCAAATTTTTCTTCCAACAGCAACAATATCAAAAATATCCTAACCTGAAAAAATGATTTCAGTCTGGCCCAGCTTGGACTGTTTCAGCCTGGACTTCTTTCTGAAAGAGGGGACGTAATCAGAACAGAGGTTATTTACATATTCTCACTGTCCAAAGAAAAACAAATGTCTCCAAAATAGTAGCTGTACAGGAAAGGGTAAAACCATTTCACTTTACTTTCAATGTAAGTTAATGTAAAGAGATTTTACTCAAAGCAATTTGGAGCATTTCTATTGGTTTTACAAGCACAGCTGCTCAAACTATTTAAATAATAATTCAGTATTCAGACCTCTTTGCAAGGATTATGTTATGATTTATTTAAAACCCAAGGCATTAATTGAGGTTGATGAGGTTGTAATAATCTAAATATATACAAAATCATCATTTATAGGGTACTTTGTCTTGGGAAGTGGCTGTCTTAAACCTTAACCCTCACCCTGTCTCAAACTCTAGCCCTAACTCTGTCACAAACCATAATTATGGTCACCTAAAGAATAAGGATTGTGGTCTAACATCTAAATCAGTTAAAAGTCCCAAATTTGTTTTGAACTTAGACTTTGAACCAGTTCATTAGAATGATCCATATCAGTCTTAAAGACGCAGCAACTAAATCTGTTTGAGTCTAAGTGATAAAGAAAGGTTGAAAATGCTCTCATAGAAATTAATTACAAGAAAATATAGCATATGTCTCCTTTAACATCAGTCCCACAGTATGAATCTTCTCACTCTGTGAAAAGTGCTACTCTTTATTCATGATTGTCCCCACAGGAAAGCAACAGGATTAATGAGGCAAGATTACAAAAGAAATGACTACTACCTTCACCCAAAGAACAATATTTCAACAGAGAGCCCCCTGTAAACCCCCCAGCTTCATTTTTTTAGAACTGATGTGAGCAATTGTTGCATTTGCCCCAAAGAGACCAATCTAAAGGCACTTGAAATAGTTGGCATACATTTTTGAGATGTACACATACATACATACATACATTCATACATACATACGTTCATACATACAAACATACATACATACATGGACACTTACAACCCAGCCAGAGAAGGACCTGTGTATATGTGATGCTTTGATGCTCCTTTATGATATGAAGCCACCCTGTCAATGTGCCATACACTGATATTGGTTTTTTAAAATATGGCTGGTGGCTACAAGTCAAATGCATGAAAGTAGTTTTGATGTTGTCGTAGGAAATCCAGCATATCGACCTGAACTGAATGCATTTTAAAGGTTTCCATTATTGAAGTCTGAAAGTGTTTACTATCAGGCCACATTTATAAATCTAAATTCGAGTCGTGTGCCGGAGCAGTAATCCCTGACTGGCCAAGCATAGCAGAGTGGGTCATACGCCTCGCGCCTTGTGTTAGATAAGGTCGCCCTGTCACACTTCCAGTGGTAGTGCAGCTTTATGTGTAACTTTCATTCTGACAAAGGGGAGTGGAAGCAAGAAAAACAAACCTCAACACTGTCTGTACTGACATTTTTATTAATGAACGTTCAGCATTCAGATAGAAATCTAGTTGTGTCTGATTTTTGAACAACAGCAGATGTTCTGTTGATTTGGTTTGTCCTGAAATATAATAGCTGGCCATGAAATATACTAGCTGGCCATAATATATATATATATATTCCATTCGAGGAGTCAGAATGTTTCACTATGATGGTGATAGGAACCAACGTCCCAAGTGTTTAATGCCTCTAAAAGCTACTTCACAGAAAACTGTCCATGAAATAGTTACAAATATGTTGCCTGATTTCTGATTGTTGCAAATAGATCTCAGTAGCTCTGAGAGAAGCTTTTGGCCTAAAGTGCACTTTTTAAAATACTGTAGCATCAGTAGAACAAAGAAACACAGGTGCAGCCATGATCTGCTGAAAAAAGTACTCTTTATTGAACACAAAGCAAGAAAAGCGCATACAGAACACTGCAACCAGAGGGGAGGTCACCACTAGCCACAGGCTTCACCCTGACCAACCCTCACACACTAAGCCCAAACATTAAACACACACCCTGACACATAATAACACAATAAACACATGTACACAACTTATACTAACAACTAACAACACCAAGCAACACAAGTCCTTTTGTTGGACGGCATGTGCTACCGTGAGCCTATGCGAGTGGTCATCTGCCTAGCCACACTTCCAGCATCTCTCAACGCCAGTGCCAACCAGTAGCAGGACGCTACAAAACATTCATTGTGGAGAGGTTCATGCAAGGCGTTGTAAGGCAAAATAGTTCCCGACATTACCCACTCACTTACCATTTTCAAAATGACATATACAAATGATATATATATATATATATATATATATATATATATATATATATATATATATATATATATGTTTACTGGTCATTTTGGATAGTGCATGGCCATATTTGTGTTGTAGACATCACAATCTCTGGCTCATGGCACCACCATTATAAAGAAATTAGTTGGTAAGTTTCTCTACAGTGTATGATTTCACATCAAACCATTTTGAAAGACAACCCAACAATTGAATTATGCAGAAATTGGTGGACAAACTGGTAGAATTCCCCTTTAAAAGTTCCTCAATTGTTCTTTGCTTGGATGCACTGTTCTGGGAACAAACTCATGATATGGAGGTCCTTTAAATGTTCCAAAAGGTTTTCACAGGCATACATCTCATTTACAAAAATGATTCTTTGCAGAACCATCAATTTACAGGTTCTTTAGGGAACCACAAGTGGTTCTTCTAAGGCATTAGCTCAGAACTAGTCTTTCTGGCCTGTTTATTATACATTAAAACCTCTTCTTCTTAGTCTTGTTCTTCTTGTCCTTGTTCATCTTTTTCTTCTTCTTCTTCCTCCATTTGCTTGTAGTTCACTATATGGCCACCAGGTAGAAGTGTTGCTCATATTAAGGTGTCCTTATGGCACATATCTAGAAGGTCATAATTCATTTTAGCACCATAAGGATGGGTATAATTTCCATAATTATATTTGCCATATCAACAGATGCTAGTGTGTATACTTTTGAAATAATTTGGATTAAACTCTTGGATTAAATGCTTCAAACATATTGGTTTTGGTCTTTATTTAGTCTTTATTTCTTTTTAGACCTCCTTTTATTACTCCAGAAGGGCATTCCATTTGGCCAGTGGCTCTGTGTTCAATTAAATTATGGGAAGACATTAAAGGACAAAGACAGGCCTTAGACAAACGCCTTTTCAGGAGGCTAATTGCTCCCAAAAATACAACAGAAAGTGGGCGTTCGGTCACCTTGGAAACTGTGTAAAGGCATCCTGGAGATATCAAGGTCTGATGCACAAAGCTGGAGCAATAGTATACAGAGCGAACAAGACCAGAGGTCATATTCACACAGAATCTCAGTGTGGGCGGACTGTTTCTGGATCAGCGCTCTGTTTTACAACCCAGTGATGAAAGTCTGGAAAGTACATAAGTGATGTTGATGCTAGATCAGTGTTTCGTGAACAGAAGTCATGGAGGAGGTTGTGCTGAACTGTGGGAGTCACTCAAACTCACGATTATTTCCATAAATGATTTCTTGAGTTTCAAAGGATATTCTAGTGCTGGAGTATCTTTAAAGAAGCCCTAAGCAACACTGGTGGTCTTTATCGATCGTGATGTAATAACTAAAATTATACGAAAAATGCAGCCAATTCCAAAACACGTCCAAGCACGGCAGATTGGAGGATATGGCAACCTGTTCTGATTTGAAAACATGCCTAGGAGTTAGCAGCTGATGTGAAATCAGCCATGTGTGAGTCATGCTATGGAGGTGGGACGGGCCTCTTACTATGCATGACCAAACAGCATTGACACAGAGCAACTGGACACCAAAAGCAATCAGAGCCGTTTTTGATTGCCTTCAGACACGCCATTTACTTACAAGGTTGAGTGGTTTTGTTTGCGCAAGCCAAACAAGGCCTGCAGAATATTCAGCCTATCTATATGCATGCACTCATACTTTGATCTTCCACGAATAATCAATGGTGTAAGTGTATGCTGTCCTTAAAAGCTTATTTCCAACCTGTCTGGTGAGGATTTGTCGATGTGTCAAGAACATCCCAAGACAGACTCCACGATCAATTAATGTACCTTCCCGTAGGCCAACATTACCCATAATTTTTTCCTGTCTGCTCGACTGGTTTGTTTTTTGGGAGAAAAAAAAAAAAGATCCTACAATGAGCATTAAAAAGGATTTCTGCAATATGTTATCAATAGACAATGCTGTCGTCTTGGCACGGCTCAATATCCAATGTCATTTGTGGAAAAGTCCAAAGTGGCAGCCTGGTGTACTGACAGCATAGTATGTCAATTGTTTTTAAATCCTGGTTTTAGAAAAATGTTTGCAAACTGGCTGACTAAAGCTTGTCCAATATACCAGTTGGCTAAAAACACTGGCTGCTATTTCAGTCCTGCAAATGTTTTGGTGCTGTTAAAAAAATCCATCAGATAAAGTAATGATCTTCATGAGATTTCCTTTACATCATAAACACCTCTGACGTAAGGAAAACTTCGGTTTAGAGGATTTATTGGGGTCATGCTCATATACTATTCTTTAGCATTAACTTTAGTGTGAGGAAATCATGTTACAACTATGGCTGTGAAACGGTCTAAATGACTAATCACAATTAATCACATTATTTCATGTATAGTTGTGATTAATTGCATTTGTCTTATTTTCTAAAATTTGGCCCAAAAAATTTGAGTTGTGAGCTCAGATTTTTAGAACATGTTAGATAAAATTGTCTGTGAGCTGAAAGTGGTGAGATACCAAGAACTTATTACTGACTAAAAAAAGACAGCCATTTCCTGTCCTCTTGGATTTATGTTGAGTGCTGAAAATCCGATAGACAGCAAGACAGGCTTTATTTTCAATTTTATTTAATAATTTAAAATCAATGTAATTAGAAAGACAGCTAAATATTGTTATTCATGTAGTATTGGATTAGTTTATTAATATTTATCTGTTAAAATATTTTCCTGATTTCTGTCGTTTTGAGTAAAAGTTGACCCAGTCTTACTTATCAGAACATGCCTGCTGTTACCTCAGTAGGGGGTTGAAATGGGGGATTTAAATAGAGATATAATGAAATTAATTGGAGCAGATTCTGAGTGTTTTTTCAAGCTGGATTACTGGCTGATACTTTTCTGCAGTTGGATGAAATCATGCTGGCTAGTGAGGATGAGTCCTGCTGATTGCTGAACCTCAAAATCACAGAAATGTAGGGTGAACATGTCCAATTTTCATTACCTACATCCAGTAAGAACATCATCGTGTTCCAAATCCTCTGCCATTGTTTCCCTCTGATCCTCACACCACTACGCTATGTCTTGTCTCGAGCGTAACTGCAGTTTTCCACTTTGCTGTTGCTTTTGTTCGTTTGCTGATTGTTGATTTATTCACAATTCACAGTGTCCTTTGAGCACTGTCCAGCATAAAGTGCAGAACTGGTATTGCCAGCTTGGGTGATGTGTTTTGCTTTTAAATGATACTTCAGACATGATAATTTGGTAACTAAGAAATTTACAGCATGGAAGTAGCTTATTGTTATATGGAACTTCTTGCCATTTCAAATCTGTATTTGTATGTGATGGGCTACAGCCACAGAGTCATAGTAACAGTGAGCTGTGAGGTTTGGTTGGAACTATGGATGATTCAAAGGGTCTAACCAGAAACAAACATATTTATGGCATTAAAAAAAATCATGGTTTTAATCGTTTATCACATGAATGCATTGCTAGCATGTTAATTTTAACACCACTATCTAAACATAAAAAATTACAACACTAAAATAATTCAAATAAGAAAATTTTATATTTATGTTAATACTTTGTAAATTTCTGCTGTTTAACTGAGTTTTAAGAGGAATTTTCTGCATATAATTTCTGCATAATTCATCCATTAAGATGTAAACAATCATTCAGAGTGATTTAATTTGAAGTGGTCTGCTCTAGAGAAAGCTAGTGACAGAACTGTTCGTAGCAGTGGTAATAGGAACCAGACATCCAAACTCTTTGATGCTCCTCAAAAAGTGTAATTAGACAAAATAGTTATGAATACGTTGCCTGGTGCCATTGTTTTACATTTTTTTTTTATAAGACATTGTTTTATGATTTTGAATTTTGAAAAACTTTCTTGGCCTGAAACTTTTTTTTTTCATGACAGAGAGATACATGCAGTGCATTGGGAGGCAAGTTTTTTTTTATTTTTTATTTTACCATTATCAGCATCGCAGATAAAAAACGTCTGTATTTGTGGTGTAGCCATCATGACCCCTGGTTCCGATCACCACCACTGCAAAGGGATCTGAATTAGTACATTGCTCCACAATGAACCATTTCACATGTAACCACTATGATTTTTTTTATTAATGGTGGAAATCTCCTTTGCAAACTGTGGAGTGCCATCACTTATGACAGTGTACTGACAACTGTATGAGTCGGTAAAACATTTTTAAACTAAATCTATGGGGTTTGTTTGGCTTTTGACCGTGTTAAATTGTATCTGTGGAAATGAGAGGTTATTGCACATCTTAGCTACAGTCGAATGTAAAAGTTTCAACATTCTTGGTCAAAATGATGTGTTTTACTGATTTTCCAAGTGAAAATAAGTTACCACATCATTTACAGAGAACCAATCAAATATAGCACTTTTCTTCAAATTTTACTGCCCAATTTCTGTTTGAAGGGATTTGTTGCAAAACACAGACCATTTCAAGACATTTTTTTCCTGATATCCTATGTTGAAAGTGGGCTTTACACATACAAGAAATATCAATGCTGCGTTATGATTAATATCACCTTCATTAGACAAATGAAAATCTGCTGCTTTTTTAAAAAATAAAATTCAAAATTGTTACAAATGGATATAAATCACTTTGGAATGAAACTCCTCATTTATTGGCTGAGTTGGAAGAAAATGAAACAAACTATAAAACTTTTACACAGGCCAGTGAATAAACAGTAAATGTGTATTAAATGTGGATGTGTACTTATTTTCAAAATGTCCTTTAAATGTGCCAACTTTTGCATACAGCTGCACTTAAACCATTAATGTTTATATCTGAAATGCTATTTTCCTTTGGTCCTATGAGGATGTCTGAGCTCAAATCAGAAGAAAATTTTCAAAATGATCAAGCAATTTGACTAAAACTTAAGTTCATATTACTTACTAACTAATTTGTTGATTTTATATTTTGGTCACATGAGACTGCAGATGTTTTAACACAAATTTGATCGTCATAAGAAAGATATTTAAACATATGCAGTAAAACGTTCATCATTTTAGACCCAAGTTCAGTAGCATTTTTTTATGGCACCATATTAAGTTGTCGGACATGACTGTGTTGATATTGGGATATTGATTAAGGACGGCAGCGAGATGAAATGCATTTGATGGGACTACTGACCATTTCTAAATGAATGCACAACTGGAATGTCAGCTTAAGGTAAAGTACCTGAGTTGAGCCTGAACTGTTGGCTCTAGAGAGTGGCGGCTGTCGGTGACATGCCCTGGGGTTTGTTAAGAAGTAGTACACGTTCTATTTTAGCTGAATGAGAAGATATATATCATATTTTTCACTTCATCACTTTGCTCTCGCACACTAACTTTCACACAACACAATTCTTTCCTCACAAGATTTCTTACGCAGAACAGAGCAGACCTAAAACATTCAGCGAGTGTCTGTTTTCAAATGATTCATGATTCATGTCACATTTCTTCATCCAGACACATTAATACGCGTCAATAATAGTGGTTGCACATATTCATAATGAATTAATTGAATATCCACAAACTTTCTAACAGTCTAACTTTCATTTTACCCTGGAAGACTTTCCACTCGCTTGTCAGTTAATAAATTCTGGTCCACAGAGTCCTGATAAATATTACAAAGTCGTTTGCTCTGGCCAAGGGATAGAAATATAATAGATTTTTCATACGAGCAATTACCTCGTGTAATAGGTTATTGTTTTACGGCTCACTCCCAAAAGCACAAGCATTAATCTCAATCAATAGTTCATCAGCCTGACTAACACATATTATCTCTGCCTTTTGTTAGCGAGTATGCTAATTTCTCTTCTCCCAACTCAAATAATTTCCAGCCAGACAAATGTTGGATTGCTCCGTTCGCAAATATTCATTAATATTCAAACTCCGCTATGTTGACCATCCCTTGCAGTTCCCTTGATTACACAGAATATTAACTCTCCAGCAGCAAATACTCTGTAAGGCTTGCTGCTCGGGCCGATTGTCTGCGTCCTGCCCACTTTTGCTCCTCAGCAGCCAGAAATCAACAAAAGACACAACATGCTGGTGAAAAAGTGCCTCAAAATTAATTCACGAAGATGATTTCAATTATGTTGTGTATTTTAAAGGGCCATGTCTTTCAGGACCACTTATGATGTTATGTGGCATTTTATGCATTAAACATAGTCATTTTTACATAACCTCTCTTCATATCTTAGAATTAAACATGCTGTTTGTGTTAAGATTGTGTTCCTTTAAGACTGCTACAGCATATCGTCACTGTTGAACAAGTATCCCCAAACAACAAAACAAAGCATACAAGACTACATATCTGTCACGCCTCAGGAGGACTCCATTGCCCACAACCCCTCGGGAGATCATATGACTGTGGAGGGTTGTGCACGCACCTATCAGCGCTTTCATTCACTGGAGTACTAAATACATTCACCTGTGTTTATTGTCATATGACCCACTTAGTATAGTTTATAAGCCCGGGCTTTAGTCTTAGTCGTTGCGAGGTATTGTTTCTTCTTGAACTTGCTGAGCGTTTCTATTATCTGTTTGCCACTACCTGTTATGACCCACGTTTTGTTTCACTGACCTTGATTTTTGCCTGTCCCTTCTTGTACTTTTGCTGACTGTTTTTGGATACGTGTTTTGACTTTTTGGCCTGTTTTTTTGACTACGATATCGGATCACTCCCTTGGTGTTGTTTGCTTTGGTTATGATCACTTCGGTAATATTGTACTGCTTCCTGGTTACGACCCACGCATGTTTTTTGACCTCTTCTTTGTCGTGCTCGAATAAAGCCTGGTGTACATTTTTTATCCGCAAGCGTCTGGATTCTGTTGCATCGTCACAATATCAGATTCACAATCACTTTATTGGTCACATACGAAATCCAAAGAGTAAACAAGTAATACTATAAATACAAAGACACAGGCACAAAAAGTTTTGCATTATACCGGTGACAAACGGGAACTATTAGAGCTTGACCCTCCAGTGAGATCATAAATGACAAAACTCAATCAAAAACAAGGAAAAAACCCACCTGTACAATAATGCTGATTTCTACTAGCTCCCCTATGGGATTCAAGTGGTATGTTAGTGCTAAACCAATGGCAATTCACCAAAATATTTTTGTCCATTTATTTTAGATTAAACATGGACATCTGAACCTTGTAGGAAACGTTTACCTTATGTGTAGCAGTTTCGCAAAGAGGCTGGCCTGCTGTGGCAGAGCACTGCTGCTGTTTTCCATTTCTAATATCTGACTAAAAAACACCAGTCAGGTTGCTGCTCATACTAACAGTCAGTGACATTATGGACTTCCAGAAAGTCTAGAGCAGGGGTGCACAACTCTGGTCCTGGAGGGCCAATGTCCAGCACAGTTTGGAGATTTCACATTCACTAAATAACAGATAGGTGTAATTAAGTGTATTTGAGAGGGTAAATCATTAAACTGTGCTGGACAAGACCAAAGTTGTGCACTCCTGGACAAGAGGGACTTGTCCCACCCACTGGAAATTAAAAACGTGATTGATTGTTTATACTCCCATCTCATTATTATGTTAGAGGTAATTTAATCTAATGTGTAAGGCTTTCATTTCAGCTACAAAGCTAACCAATGGGAGCGCTTGCTTGGATACCTAGACACCACACACAAAAATAAATCCTGATTTTATAACTTTGTGTTGGGCTTTTAAATAATTAAACCCCTTTGATTCCAACTTGAAATGTAATTAACTAAAATGTATTTGTAGAGTTTAAATGCATTAATAGAAGCATTATTGCAGTATGTTTTATATATATATATATATATATATATATATATATATATATATATATATATATATATATATATATATAGCCTAGAAGACCCTGAAGGTCTTCCCTCTGCATTATACATTGTATCTTGTATACACAAGATATTCACTGTACACATCTGAAAATCTGAAACACACACCAATACATGATTACCAGCAGCATTTTTTTGAAGGGCAACTCCAGTGATTTTTTTCAAACATCTGCTCAATTCAATAGTTTAGACGTAAAGTCATTCAGAGAGGTTTGATGTAGGTTCATTGTAGAGAAACTCACTGACTGGGATTTCCATAAAGTGGTGGTGATAGTAACCAGACATCACAATGCTAAAATATCCATTTTACTTGCAATCCAATATGACCAATTAACCTTCATGTGTCTTCTGAGTTTCCATTTTTAATGTTGATAGTGGCAAAATAGTAGTAAATGTGAAATAAATACATTTTATTTGGGGACTAGTTTGCCTTACAAAGCCCTGCATGTACCTCTCCACCATCAGTGTGCTTTAAAACAGTACATTTAAGACCAAAGGCTTCTCACAAAACTAACATAAAACAATGTCTCAGGCATCAGACAGATTATTCTTAACCCTATAATTATGCATTAAAAATTGGCAGATTTCCTGTTTAAATGATTAATGAAATTTGATTTATAGTATAGGTGGGTGCTGGATGACACACACATTAAGTTAACAGACATCGGATAATTTCAAAGGTTACTTTCTGCTGTTTATGTGTTCCCTTTTTGTGTGACAAAGCATTCCCCTGTAACAATATGGCGACTTGACTGCAGAGATAATTTGCTACGGTACATTAGCTATTCACTGCAGGATATTTCTACACACAACACTGGGTGAAAAATCTATTAGCAGGGCTGATTTATACTAGGGAACACCAGCATGTGGAATGCACAAATAACGCTTTTTCTCCTTTTAGTTCTCCCTTTCAACATGGTACACATAGCACATGATTATTTGGGCCTACTTTATTCAAAGTGACATTCAGTATAATCAGAGAGCACTTTGAGCTTCTTTCATTGTGCACTTAATTAGTAGGTTTGGCGCCATCCCTGATAATAGATCTGCCAGACCTGAAAGCCTGAAGTCATGTGATTTTGCAATGGTATATTCAAATTCTCAGTGCGCTTCGTCTTGAAATTAAAGAGAGTCTTCCATATTTTTTGTGCTAGTGGAGACTCACAAATGCTATCAGTCTTGGAGAAAGGAAACTTCTGAAAAATTGGGTCTGTCACAGGGTTCCAGAGCCACTCCATGCTGCCCAAGAATCCTTTAAATTCGATTATATTCTGTAAAAGGCCTGACTGATGAGCATTGCTGAAAAATTGATCCAAGTGTTTGGTTTCAGCCGGCTTCGTTCAAACCGTGCTTGATTTATTCATGGTCAAATGCAAGACGGTGTCTGTAGACGGCTACAGTCGCACGAACAGGCGTCGGAGGGCATGTGTGGCAATTCTCCAAGCTCATCTGCCAGAAAATAAAAAGATAATGATGTTGACAAGGTTGCGGATTCGAGAGACTGCCTGAGAAAAGGTGGGACACAAAACTGAATTCCAAACCGCCAGCTGTGTGAAGTGTCATGCCATGTTTTTTTTAAACACCGTAGGCTGCTTCCCTCAATTTTCATTCGGAATTTCCATTTCCTTTACTGATTGGCCTCTCTCTGAGTGCACATTGCAAATATAGACCTAACTGTGAAAAGCCTGTCGCTGGTCTAATACATGTAAAGTAGCACTTCCACTGCTATCTAATAGAGTGATTTAACAGAATCAAATATACCCTGTACACTGAGCTCTTAAGCTTATGAAAACATGGCAAAGCAATCACTCGTGGGAGGAATATGTCCAAATCAGTGATATTATTGAAAATGAATGTGCTAACTATTCTATGACACTCTACTTTCTTCAGTCATTTTGACTAAAGGTACTTGTTTAAAGTTCTGCTCCAGGAGGCTAGGTGGCGATGTCTTTTTCCGGAAAGTTTATAATTCTTATTTCCTGTTTGGCCTACGTTTGACTTAGGTGTAGTAAATTTGTGTACAGAGGCATGTTATCAGGGCTGGGTAGTAATAGTGTTTACTCAGTTACTGTTGTTTATGGGCATTTTTGTGAGGTAAGTAATCTACATTTAATTGATTTCCACGTTAGCCATTCACATTGAGCTGCTAATCTTCTTTATGGGTTTAATTTCATTCCTTTGTGTTGGTTCAGCATCTGTGCTGCTTTGCTGTTGCTTACACCTCTCATTTTGAAGATTAAACATAAGAATAGTGTCTTGCAAATTTCAGTTCAGATGCTGGATATTCTAAGAGGTTCTGCTGTAGTTCTATAAGGATCTTAGTACTTGAGTGGTTTATTGATCTGTTACTTTTGTTCTTCTATTCAAAGCTACTTTTAATTCTACTCAAGTCCTTATTTCTTTGAAGTAGGCCTGGCTTCATGTTCATTTGAGTGTGGGTTAGGACTTGCATCTGCCACAAGGGTCATGTTTGTTTTCAGGGTTGAGTTTTTTGTCCCTGGAGATCAGTTTTACTAGTCATAGAAACTAATTTGCAAGTCAACCAGTACCCCAGAACTGGACTGAATTCTATGCTTTTAGCATTCTTTAAAGAAAATCCAAGAGGTCCATTTGATAGAAACTGACAGTGATGTAGCTTTGCTGGTGAGATTCAATATAAGATGCTTGAGACATTTTACACTAGAAAGGAAATCATTATTTTTGCTATTATACTATTGCTGTGTTGTACTCAGAAGTTGGTTCTTTTGACTTGATTTTAATGCATTTCAATGCTTCTGCTCAGATAAATATGGATGTCTGCCTCATAGTGATGTATGGCAAGTCATGAAAAATGATAGGCATCTTGAAAACCAGAACACAACAGATGATGTTTTATGAAATAAAAATTGATCTGAATTGAGTAAATGTCAAAAGTCGGCAACTGGGAATTCCAACTTCAGTGGCCAAAGAGTCAGAAAGTTCTGAGTTCTGAGAATACAGCAGATTTCTCTTTCCATCAATATTTGCTTAAAAAATTGTTTAAAAATGTTATAATATTGAGACTTAACTGTGTTACTTTCCATTCACTTATTATTTTTGAAAAGCATGAGTGTATGTGTGTTTGATTGCATATAAGCTGTGTGTATTTCTAATAATATCCAAATGCTTGGCACAGCCATGTGTCAACTATTAGAGTTATAAATTAGTTAAGTTTTAGCCGCCTTGTAAAGATTCTCTGTCTGTCTGTACTTAACTAATGGCGCTTATACATCACATGACCTTGCTTTCATAATACTGATATTGAAGAACTTTAATATATTCAAAAGCACCTCTAACCAATCACTGACTGCTTTATTGTGTGCTGTGAGCATCCTGACCAATCACAGATGTTCTTCAGGCATTTGGATGAATCAAGGCAATTGTGTGATTTAACAAACAGAAATTATTTTGGTCAAAATAATGCAGGCCGTTCTTTAACCACATCACATCTAGGGGTTCACCAATGGGTTTAATGGAGTGGAAGATATACTGCAAAAGCAGAAAACATAGATCATGTATACATATATACACAAATCAGATTTTTCAGAATTTGGTGTGTCCACTGTTTACCTTTATTACAGCTTCTATTCTTTTCAGGAGGCTTTCATTCTTGTTTTCAAAGAAATCTGCAGGAATGTTTTTCCACACCTCCAAAGTTCAGTCCTAGAAGTTGGTTCTCATGATCCAAGTGATCCCAATTACATTTAGTGATGTTGAGGTCTGGACTCTGGGGTGGTCAGTTCACTAGTTTAAAGACATCAGCAACTTCTTTGTTTTTTTGTGTGTGTATTTTATTTTCTCAGTGAGGTTCTTCTTGACAGCTACACATCCTTTTAGACCCCTAGTGTTGAGTTGTCTTCTCACAGTGGAAAAACAGACAGAAACATCTATGAAGTTGGAGCTTGATATTCTTCTTTCTGTCGAAGATGAAAGCACTAAGTACTATTTATCTGATGGGGACAGTTTTGGTGGTCTAGGAGGTCTTGCCCAGTTGTTAGGAGACCCATTTTCTCTGTCAAACCCTAATTTTCCTTTGACTTTCAATAAAATATATTAGATAATCTGTCTCTTTCTGCATGTCTGCAAAGATTAGCCTTAATTCCCACTCTATTGCGTCTCAATTGTTAGAGTAATAATAAGCTCCATTTGGAATAGTTTATCTGGGTAAATTTTGACTTTTTGTCATGTTGCAATATTTATTGCAAAAACCTAAAATACTACAATGTGACTTCTTCCCTCAGTATTGTGCAGCTCTAAAGAGGCATAAGAGATAAAAGTGTGTGTTCACTGCAACAGAATAGTCTTTATATAGTATACTGTTCCACCAGACTGTGGAGTTCATGTGCAATAATCTCACGAGTATCTTGGTCCTACTCAATGTTTTGGCAAATGCTACTGCATTTTAAATGTGAAAAAGGCTGAGATGTTAGTCTGGTACTTTGGAGACGGAGTTCTGCGCTGATCGTGTTGTGTATTGTCATAGATCTCTGCAAATTTCCAAATCAAATTCTTCATTTGTAGATTTTTGTTTGAAGCAAAGTTAGTCATGAGCCATTATACTCCATCATGCCATTCCCGCATGTTCAAATCAAACAATTACAGAGTGCCTGATGTTGCTGTAAATCAGATGAGCGTTGTCCCACTGGGCTGATGTGATGAGAGCTTGCCAATAGAGTGCAAACTGAGTAAGCAGAAAATGTCATTACTGCTGTGTTAGATGGCTTCATCCGTCTCTGTGTCAGCGGACTGCTCCGTTCCTCTAGTCTACACCTTCGCTTTGAGAAGTGCTTTCAAATTAATCTCTGACTTCGCCAAAGCTGTAATTTACTTTCGATGAAATGTAAAGCAAAACGCTTGGGTTCCTCTGGAAACTGATTTTTGCCTTTTTTCTTAGAACTTTCTCACGATCTGTACTGTAAACCCCAGTAGACGAGGTTACGCCAATGCAAAGTGACTGCCTTAACTCATTTGTGCTGCCCTAACGCAATTTATTTGTGCATATTGTTCATTTTACCACCAGTTATGCAACTAAATTAAGACAAACAGCTCGAGGCAATGGCTTAAAGCATTTGAGCAAATCCTGTTAATCATAATTTACAGAGACAGAGTTCACTGCCAGTGTTTTGGAATGCCTTGGAGGAACATTCAAGTTCTCTAATCTAGATTTAAAAAAAGCACAAAAGCCTGTGACAGTTATCAGCGCATGGAAAATTAAGGCAATCTCTTTTAAAAGCAAAAAACAATGTCGGGATTAAGATGGTATCTGCAAAAAACTCCCCCCTAGATCAGCAACTGCGCTCAGATTTATGGAATTGAAATCGACCTTGACATTATGAGACATCAGAGGCGTGACACCTTTGATGTAAATGTGAGCAGACAACAAGCAGGTCCATGCGGAGTTCAGGCCTGGCGAATGCGCTCCTAACTGCTGTCCATAGCAAACCACTGCGCTGGCCTCAAAAACGCTACACAACCCAAAGCTCAAGAGACTAAAAAAGCTGCATGGACCGTCTGTAGGGTTCCATAAACCGTGTGCTATGATCTCTATGATTATACCATTCCCCATGACTAAATGATAACAATCAGCAATTATAGTAATAATTAGCACGCTCATGTTTTGATCAGCAACAGCCTGCTAATATGTTAATATTGTAGGTTACAGGACATTGTATCCTTAGCAAAACAACTCACGCTTGTTATGACGTCACAAATCAGATTCCGATGTTGTTTTTCACCAGAGGAAAAAAATAGATTAAAGCTGTGAATATCTCCAGGGCACGTCTAGTTTTAGTCACTGTTGACATGTCACAGTGACACAACACCCCACCATGTGTCGAGCTCCTTGTTCGCCTGCTCGCCTCTAGTCACTATCCAAAAAGAAAGATTAAAAATGTGGCCATTAGAGGAGGAAAACAAACAGAATGGTACTTAAAACTGTCTCTGGTAAGCTTTAAGTGTGCATTTATCCAGCCTTACTCTTGTAAACATCTTCGCTGCCACATTTTCTCCCTCAGGATAAGCAGAAGGCGGCTACGTGCTGCGCGATAGACTCTTATCTGCGAGAGTCTATTTATGTCATATACGGAGTTTGCCCTCTTTTTTTTTTTTTAACCCCCTTTACATCAAGCTTTGAGACAAGCACAAATGAACACATTAGCATTTCAGTTACAGCAAGGCTCACTGAGGAATTTCCTTATTTCTCTTAGCAGGTATTTATTTACCCTGCGTGGAAGGTAAAGTGGGTTTCTTTGAGCATCAACAGGCTTTGTTTTGTCAGAGTGACTTTGAGAAGCGATGACTGAGGAAAGGAGAGGATTGAGAGGGAAGTGATCTCTCAGCTTTATGTCATCATTATTCACTCCACTGCAAATGAGCGCTAGGCCCTGTGCTAACATTAACACGGCATGATCCTCGGCGATAGCAGATGCTTTGTGCCGGCGCTGAGGTGTGTGTGTGTGTGAGTGAAAGAAACTGGTGCTTGAGCACTGGGGTCGGTTCAGCAGAGAAATCTCAATGCTGGGGGAGCCACATGGCTGTAATCAAGGACAGCAAGAGAGATTGAGGGAAGGACAGAAATGGGGGATGATGATAGGGAGGTTGTGTGTGTTTGTGTGGTCATGTATTAACTGATTTGTGGGGACCAAATGTCTCCTAGATGAAAATTATAAGGTTGTGGGGTCAAAAATGCTCTTTTTTTCCTTTAAATGTATCAGTTGTAGCATGTATGGTGAGCAAACATATTTGAGGAAGTAATATCCAAGAGAGATTTCCTTTGGTTGCTGAGGTTAAAGTGGAAGTCACAGTCAAAAAATAAAATAAATTAAATGCATAATTGAATCTATTTTGCCTTGAATTTAAAATTTTTATTTTTTTATCATTTGTATGTAACAGCTGTTCTTTCATGATGAATGGAACAACAGCCATGATCCAAGTTTAACTGCAGTAAAATCTATTTACATTAACTTGCATTTAAAGTTAATATGATTTTGCTTAGTTACTATTTTGGAGGTAGTTGGGATTTTTGGACAGTGATGACATTTGAACCATTTTTGCCTTTATACACCAAACACAACAGAAAATGTCATCAAAATGCAAAAGATTTGGACACTATTTTTCCATATCAAGATTATATACACCAGCCTTTTTTTAATGTATACTTTGCTCCTCCCAAAGGTAAATGGTGACATTGGGTCGGCTACTTTTTACTTTGGAAAAGTGAAAGGAGAATGGACACTTTTACCTCCTCATTAAGAAGCTGAAACTTTGAGTTATTTCATATATAGCTTTTATATCAATAATTCAGTATGAGTTGCTTTTGGAGATGCAGCACGTATGATGAAAATGAACTAATCCTTCTGATGTTTGTCATAAAGTTGTAGTTGCAGGGACAATTGGACAGCTTGGTTGTCACCATAGACGACCATGATTCATGTTTTGAAAGTTCGCAGAAATCAAACAGAAGACCAGTAAAATAATTTCTCACTACTACCATCTGAAAAATTGCAAGATATCATCAGTTACACATGTTCAAATTCATTTAGTGACGTCTAAATAAATCACACAAAAAAATTCATGCTCTGTGCACAAAGACCTTTAAGATGTAAACACAGCCGTTCAGAGTGGTTTGATAGAAAATGCTTTGCTCAAGAGAAACTTACTGAGTCAAAATTGCTCACAGTGGTGATAGGAACCAGATGTTTGATGTGTTTAATGCCTGTTAAAGCTACATAACAGGAAGTTAAAAGATTACATTAAATGATTATGAATATTTTGACTGATACCTGAAACATTGGTTTGGTTTTGAGAGGATTTTGGCCAAAAATGAATTACAGTAAAAAATGTGAAGGGGTACATCCAGGATGCAGAAAGGCAAAGTAGCCCCTAAAAGAAAACTGATTTGAGATTTACCATTATTAAACTATGTACATAAACATTCAGTTAGACGTGTTGAGGTTCACTGGTGATTTTGGCTAGTAAGTAAAATGGTCATGTTTGTGTTATAGATATCATGACCCCTGGTTCCTATCACCACCACTGTAAAGGCATCTGATTTGGTAAGTTTCTGTACAATCATTTCACATCAAAACACTTTCAATGACTTTCTTTACATCTCAGCAATTATGCAGAAGTGAAAGTTAGAAGTGGGTGAGCAGGGCATTATTTAGCTGGAGTACAGTGGTCAGTGGAAATCCTTACAAAAACAGGACAGTGTGTGTGTGTGTGTGTGTGTGTGTGTGTGTGTGTGTGTGTGTGTGTGTACTGGATGACTAAGGGTTAGGGGGTAGGATGTCAGAGAGGGAGAAATAGAGGAAGAAAAGATAGATGTAGAACAATGATTATGGGTTTTGGTGTGTGAATGCCCGTGGTTGGGGGCTTAGAAATGTTAAAGCAGCCACTAGACCACCTACTGAGAAGGCAGTCGCAGCCGTAGGAGCTGAACTCGCCCACTCTGCCCACTCGCTCTGCTCTGTTCTCTGTTCAAGACTTAGTTTTAATACATGAACATGGAGTTCTGATTAGTGCTTCATGCTAATGGGTCACTGCTCCTCCAGTCCAGCTTGTCATTCACCATCTCTCCATCTCTCATTCAGCCAGGAGCAGGAAACACCCATAGGGTGTTTACATACAGTTTACTAGAGGTGTAAATCTCTGAGTTTCCAGAGTAAATGATTTTTTTGATAGATTCTTCTTTAGTAAATGATTCATTGCATCATGAGTCCTCACATTTCACCATGTGATTTGATTCAGTGCCACTATTTAGGTACGATTCAGAATCTTTATTTTTTATTATTTTTTTTATTTTTTTTTTTTAATACAGTGTGTATACCAAAGATTGAGGTAATAAGCAACATCTTGAATCAGTTTATCTCTGTTTTGTTCACCATTTGCAAACACCATATTTTTGAAGTTGCATGAACCTTTCATGGACCAGCAAGCCATGGTGACCATCAGTAAAATATGCCTGGTGAAAAATCCAATTCACCTGAAAGGGAAAGAGAACCGGTTCCGTTACTAGTTACTACGAGTCCATCTAGGTAAACTTTCACAAACCACAAACCCAAATTTATTTTAATATTTTCAATTCATTTTAATAACGTCCCAGTAATGCCATTGTCAGATTAACAGGGACACTGTTGGCTCTTTATGTTGAGCTGCTAGTGAGCAGTGAGGGTTGAAAGAGGAGGGAATCCCCTGCTGTAAAAACAATTCACATCTCTCCACAAAGATGAGATAAAACAGACAGCACCACTGCAGCTTTCCTCACATCCAAAAATGAAGTGCAGTCGCTCCAAAAAAATTGAAATACAAAAAACCATTGTTGACTGGCTTGCTTACCTACAAAGACAAAATCCAGTTCACTTCCTTTTGCATAAATCATACGCATTACATTGAAATATACAGTGACTGGCCACTTGATTAAAACTACCTTCTTGGTTTAACATTCATTGTTCATTTTATCAGCTCCACTTACCAGATAGGAGCACTTTGTAGTTCTACAATTACAGACTGTCCATCTGTTTCTCTCTATACTTTATTTGCAACACCGCTGTGTCTGATCCACTCATACCAGGTCAACACACCACCACCATGTCAGTGTCACTGCAGTGCTGAGAATGATCTACTGCCCAAATAATATCTGCTCTTTGGTGGTTCCTCTGGTGGATCCTGACCCTTGAAGAACAGCGTGAAAAGGGGGTTAACAAAGTAGCAAAAGAAACAGATGGACTACAGTCTGCAACAAAGTGCTCCTATCTGGTAAGTGGAGCTGATAAAATGAGTGTAGAAACAAGGAGGAGGTTTTAATGAAGTGGCCGGTCAGTGTGTTCCTTCAACATTATTGAAGAAAAGTTGCACAGTTAAACTAAGGGAGCTTCATAATAGGTGGAAATTGCATTTCATGGCTACTGTGAAAAGAGATTAAGGCATATGTGACTGTGGGAAGTATTTACAGGAAAATATCTCAAGGTTTTTTAGAGTTTTGAAAATAGGTGAAAAATTTTATTTTGGCTAAAAGATGAGGGCATATTTTAGTGAATATTGCCAAATATTATTAATGCACTTGAATCACTGCTTTCAGATCATTTTATCGCAATGAATCATTTCTGCACCCCATAGTATTTGCTGCATAACAGTAAATGTAATGTGACTGGCCTTCAAAGCCTGGAATACATTTCAGAGGATATTATTACAGAAGATACACGACGAGGACCAACATTACTTAGCCACAGTGTCGTGCAGAGATGTGAGCTGAATGATGCAGAATTTGTCATTCGGCATGCAGGCTAATTATGGCCCCTGTCCGAAGGAATGGTGATGAGCTCTGACAGTCAGTCTTTGTGGGGGTCCCCAGGCTGACTCAAGACTGCATCCCACAGCTGTGCTCGACTTCGTCACTCACTGCAAGTTAATGAATTCTCATCCAACTGTGAACAAATCTGGTCTTGGTGTTAGCACTGCAGTTCTTCTCCAGCTTTGAACTTGTGCAGGGAATTTAAAAAGCCCATTTTGTTAAAACCACACAAACGTTATGTTGACCTCAAGGGAAAAAATAAAATACAAAAAATAGAAAATATAGGATTTAAAAGAAATCTGCAGGGCTATTTTTCCAAAAACAAAGTTCAGTTTTAAAAGTTGGTTGTATTTTCTGCTTCCCACCATCCAAGTAATCCCAAACATATTCAGTTCTGGACCCTGGGGTGGTCAGGTGGTTGTTCTAAAAACAACAGCAGCTTCTTTTGCTTGATTTCTTCTTTTTTGTGTCTTACTTCTCTCAGTAACACCTTCTTGACAGGTTCACATCCTTCCAGACTCCTAGTGTTCTTGTTCTCACAGTGGAAGGATGAACAGAAACAGCTGTGGATTTTTTCAGATCTAAAGCAGTTTGATTTTCTCCTCTCTCTCAAAGAAGAAAGGTCTGTTTATCTGTTGGTGACAGTTTTGGTGGTCTACCGGATCTTGCACCAATCATTTTTTGAAATTGTAGAAGTGAGAAATGCAAGTCTGAAACTGCCAGAGATTCTGGGGCAGTGGTCTCCAATCCCGGTCCTGGAGAGTTACCTTCATGCAGAGTTTCCTTCCAACCTGTATCCAATAAGTTGCCCCACCCTTTACTTAACTCTACTACATCTGATCCAGCCTATCAGGGACTTGGGAAGAGGTCGATTAGCTCTTCTAGGTGTTACAAATTGTGGTAGGATTTAGGCTCTGCAGCAAGGAAGCTCTACAGGACCAGGGCTGAAGGCCACCATCCTGGGGAGTGTAGAGACTTAATTCTAAGGGTTAATGTGCACAAAAGCCAACAAATGTTACGGGGGGAAAATATTGAGTCCTTTCAGGGCAGTTCAGATATTTGAATCATTTTGCATACAGTTTATTCATATTTACATATAGTTATATTGACTCAGAGTTTTCTATTCAGTCTTGATATAGAAGATTTATAGACAATGTGTAAATAATATCTTGCACACATACTGCATATTTTCTCTTTCTATTTGTCCCGCTGTTTCTCTCTCTCTCTCGCTCACCCTCTCTCTGATGTTGCAGATTTACAGTGAATCAGACAGATCACTGATGTTTAAGATAAATGGGCCCAATCCCGCCTGTCTGCTTTAATTATGGTCTGCTGAGGCGGAACTGTTGTGCTGATTATTAACAAATCATTTCATTGAGTGTCTTTTATCTTTCACAAGGACTCAGATAATTGGAGGAATGCGGCCATACTCCTTTTTTTCTTTCTTGTGCTGCCAGGATTGTAATAATTTCCTCATAACAAAAGGAAATACAGATTGTCTATCAGTAGGACATTTTTTTCTCCTCCTTTCTTGTTTATAGATCTTCCGCATAAAATGATTGAATATAAAAAAATGCAGGTTAATATAAAACAATCATAGTGGGTTTTAAAGGTGCCATAGAACAGAAAACTGTATTTATGTTGTCATGACTGAATAAGGAGGACAGACCAATGCTCAAGTGTAAGGCAATCGTAAAGTTAAGAAAACATTTAAGAATATAATAGTCAAGGATGTCACTTTTTCTCAGAATTACTCTTAAGAAAATAGTTAAGGAAAGAAAATAAGGTAATTCTTAAGATAGATAGATAGATAGATAGATAGATAGATAGATAGATAGATACATACATAGATAGATAAATACATACATAGATAGATAAATACATACATAGATAGATAGATACTTCATTGATCCCGAAGTAAATTGAGCAGTCACACAACACAGGACAGTTATAATAATAAGGGTGATACAAAATAAAAAGAAGAATATATACAAAAAAAACTTATATACAGGCATATATAGAAATGTACAAAAATATGCATAAAGATCTATAACCGGAGATAAAAAGGCAGTGCAGTGAATCTTGCAGTGAATGAATGTATAGGAAGGTGCAGAGAACAGCATTAATGACAATACTGAATAAATATGTGCATATACTGGTACTGAAATAAAGCGTCTAGGTGTTGAGTGTCCAGATGTGCGATAAGATGTGCAGAAAGTGCAATATATACAGTAAGGTGTCCATATGTACAGATAGATAGAATGAACCTGTAGTTTAGCATGAGAGATTCAGTCCTTATCTCTCCTCTTCCCTCTTCTCTCTTCTCTTCTGGCCCCACTGGGAAGAGTTGAAGAGCCTAATGGCTCGAGGGACAAAGGATCTCCTGAATCTGTCAGTTGAGCAGCTCTGTGACAGCAACCTGCCACTAAACTTGCTCCTCTTGTCCATGATGATGGTGTGCAGTGGGTGGCCATCACCATCCATAATGGAGAGCAGTTTGTGCAATGTCCTTCTCTCAGCCACCTTAACCACAGAGTCCAGTTCCACACCGACCACTGACCCCACACGCCTCACCTTAAGATACCTTAAGAAGGTATTCAAAGAATAACAATTTCTTGTAACTTTTTTCTTAAGAAAAAACACACATTTAAGAAGATTTTCTTTCTTAAGACAATTTTGTGAATCTGGCCCCAACTTCTTAATCAAATGTTCCATTCCACATTAAATGCTACAGCTTTTAAGAAGAGAGGGGCAGTTCCAACTCTATTAGCATCACAACCCCAACCACAAGCTGTTAGTAGCCATGCTGTGTGTTTTTATCCATTTTTTTGATGGTTGATAATCTTAAATTGAAAGCTTTGTAGTGAGCTAACAACTTTAATTTACTGTGTGTTGTTGAGATTGAACATAAGCAGCTACTTTAGGTAATGTTAGCTGTTAGCAAGCTCTAAGTAACTAGCATAGCCAACTAAATAGTATTATTTACACAGAGGTTCATTTTATTTTCCTGCCTGTGTCTATCTGCACATGTTGCTTCTGTGGGAACCATTGCTAGGCCTCAATGTAACCCGGGAAAACAGCTTGTTTCATTCAAGGGCCAAATCACAGCGTTGTAAATTCCCATGTAAAACCACATTGAGGCGTTTTCTGCCCCAAACAAAGTTGCAAACCTTCTATGTAGACATCAGAGAACAAAATAAATACTGAAAAAATGCTGAATAAATGCATTATATCTTTGCAAAAGAGTTCACATTGCTGAGTATAACAGAATACTATTTTCTTTGACTTTAAAGAGACTGTATCATGTAAAAACAAAATGCAGTTGTTTATTTGTTTATTTGTTTTTGTACCATGTAAACAATGTTTAAGTTCCAAAACATACCATTCACTCCCCAAACTATACAGTCTGGGTTTGGAAACTATGTTGTAAATCTATTTTGAATTCGTCAGGGTTTTGATGTCACATCCATGGGCACATTTCTATATGATGATCTACAGCAGTGTCACACCGAAATGAAGTGTCATTCCTGGAAGAAAACAGTTAAACGTTACACTGTTCCTGGCTATTTTAATTATGCTTGCTGCCTTCAAAAGGATCCAGACGTGCAACTCGCAAAACCACAGATGTTTTTAAGTGGCTTGAAAAGGCCAACATCTACACCAATTTTTTGTACCCTTTCAAAGGTCACCCTTGTGCTCTTGCTCTTACATGTATATATACACTGATCAGGCAGCAGCACTGCTGTGTCTGATCCACTCAGACCACACTAACACATTAACACACTACCACCATATCAGTGTTACTGCAGTGCTGAGAATGATCCACCACCCAAATAGTACCTGCTCTGTGATGGTCTATGGGGATCCTGACCACTGAAGAACAGGGTAAAAGGGGGCTAACAAAGTATGCAGAGAAACAGATGGACTACAGTCTGTAATTGTAGAACTACAAAGTGCACCTATATGCTAAGTGGAGCTCAGTCTTAAAGGCACAAAAACTATGATTAAAATCAAATGAGGTCCATTTTACTCTTTAGCCTTAGAGACAGTCATACTTCAGAGTGACTGGTTTGGAAAGAATAAGTGTGCATATGTTTTGGCAGCCCTCCATGGGTCCTTTTGCCCTCACAAAAATGGACTGGCCACCGCCAGCAGTGACCGTCTGTTCTGTGGTTTTAAAAGCCCATAGCAAGCTGATGGAAGCAGGACAGAGATTCTAATGGCCAGTAAGGGTGCCACAGGCGGCTGGCCCTAATGCTCCAATCAAATTTAGTTTTAACCTGATCAAGTGTCCCAGGCTTGGACAAGCTTGTGGTCATTTGCAAGAAAGCATATGAATGCGGTCTAGGGTGGAAATCAAAAGCTCTCACTCAATTAAAGGGGAATTTCATCGATTAAAAAAAAAAAAAGAAAAATTCATCGATAAAAAAGTGTCTGAGATGTAAACAAAGTCCTTCAGATTGGCTTGATATGAAATGGTTAATTGTGGAGATTTCTGTCCATTACAGACGTATACATTCACACCTAGGGCCAATTTAGTTTTTCTATTTGGCCTGACTTCATGTCTCTGGGCTGTGGGAGGAAACAGGAGTACCCAGAGAAAACCCACACAGACAGGACCATGGTCGCCCACCTGGGGAATCAAACCCTGGTCTTTCTTGCTGTGAGGCAAGTGAGGCACTACCCACTGGCATAAAACTCTTAAAACCTCTGGTTCGTATCACCACCACTGTAAATAATAGTGGCACTATAATTATACATTTCATTTCAAACCAATGTGAAAGACTTTGTTTATCCACAAATAAACTGTTGTTAGATTGTACAAGCTTTACAGATAAATTGGCAAAATTCCTTTTAACCTAATGAGAAATTGTAGGTCACAGCTCACAAAAGCACAGACGTTTTAAATTAACTTGACAATGTTCTTCATTTTATTTATGGGCCCCCTTTTGTGCTGCTGTGTTCATGGGTCACAGTTTTCGAGCCAGAGCCACAAAACATTTCAGGAACACCTATATAGGAATATCTAGATAGTGCACTTATGCTTTTGGGACGTGGGATACCGTAGCAACTGCCTAGCAACACCTTAGCAACCACTTGGGACACTGTAGCAACATCTTAGCAACTACCCGAGTGGCTGGGCAAAAGCCTAGCAACATCTTAGCATCTTACTGGGATAACATAGCAACACCTTAGCAACCACCTGGGGATGTAATATTAATGGTCTATCAATGCCTTAGCAACCACTTGCTATGGGATTTCATAGGAGTGGCTTTGTCAAGCCAACTTTCTCCTTCTAGTTCTTTGTGTTTTTGTTTGTTTTTTTTCTATGTTGTTGTTGATAAACAAAACTAAGCTTGCCACCATACTAATGTTAGCTTGAATAGTTACCCAACAAAAAATAGATCCATCCTAACAGTGTGGCAATTCTAAATAAACAAACCTTTGAACTTAGTGATCTAAACTAATGTTCAGGTATTTTGACAAGCACTAATAAAATGAGAATTTAATTGGTAAACATCTTGCAAAACTTGCACAACATGTTTAGTCTTCAAAGATCATATTGTGGTGGTTAAACAAAGATTTAACTGAATGTCTGCATGTAGCCTAAAGCGTGTGGTGCTGAAGCAGAAACACACCAGCGTCTCCACAGCGTGTACTTTTATTCATTGCCTGAATTCCTCATTCATTATTCTGAGGATGAGACGTCTGAGGAAACATGGCGCTGAAAATAATTATTTCTGCTCAGTTCACTCAGCAGCCCTTGGGGAAGAATCACTAACTGTCGTGGCATCCGTCGTGTAAATGTGCAGAAATGAATGTAGTCTCACAGGTTAAGTGACTTAGAGGAGCCCTTTTAATTCTAATTTAGAACTTCCAAATGCTAAATCATCTACATAAACAAATGGGTGCTTAGAGATCACATGCTCCGCTTTGTGTTTTGTGTGTGTGTGTGTGTGTGTGTGTGTGTGTGTGTGTGTGTGTGTGTGTGTGTGTGTGTGTGTGTGTGTGTTTGTGTGTGTGCGTATTTGCCTACTGGTAGTGACTCACTGTGGTGTGATCTAAAATTAACCTAAAATGACCCCCTCACTTGATTTTATCTGAAATAATTAATGGAAAAGTACACATTAAAAATAGCTGAACAGACGTTAGCTCTGAAATACCCCTTAAGGTCATTTATTTCTATAAGTTCCTATTTGTTTACCATTATTTGCCATTTTGAAGTCGCTATCAGACATTTGATGAATATAAAAAACAACATAAGGTTTCTTTGTAATGTGTTGAGCCATGACAGACTGCTAAAACAGCTTCATTGCACCTGGAACTGTTTACACAGGGAACACTACTCTTCCAAAAGTCCAAACACATCCGTCCAAAATCTCCCACAAACATAAGTTTCATACTGATCAAATCCTTCCTTCATGCCCTGTGGGTGGGGCACGGTCATCCTAGAACAGGCCACTCCCATCAGGATTGAAATGCTTAATTATAGGTTAAAAGAGATCAGTAATAATAATCTCAAGTGACCATTTACTCTAAGGCAGGAGGACAATTCCGGCCCTTAAGGGTCAGTGTCCAGCACAATTTGGCAGTTCTTCTACTCAAACACTAAACCTAATTAACAATTAACAGATGAACTGAACCAGGTGTGATTATACAGGGAAATCAAACTATGCTGGGCATCGGCATGCGTCCAGAGTTGTGGACCCAAACCATGCCAGCAAAATGCCTCCCACAGTATAACACAGCCCGCAGACCCACTTGATGTTGGTGTCAAGTATTCATGTAACGTTTTTATGATGTATGCCACACATTTTCTTTTGGGCCATTCGTCTTTATAATTAGCAGTTTAAAAAAAACCTGTTATAATATCAAGTGGTCAAAATATGAAAAAAATCATGGGGGGAAGGTGGGTTCAAGGAAAGAGGGAGTGTACAGTATATGGAGCATACTTTATTTATATAGAACAAAGTATGTTTTATGTGACAAACTAGAACTGCTTTCACTTTTCTAATAATAACTTGTCCTTTTTTGTTACAGTTTTCTTGTGCGTATTTGTCTACAGATCTTGCCGTACTGTATTTTACCGTTCTTTGTAGCCGTCAGGATTGCCAGGTCCAGCAAAAATCCTGAGGCCAAAGTCACCCACAAGAAGCTGAAGCACAATTGGTTGGGAACATCACAAACCTGGAGATCATTTTTTACCTTCACATCCCCCTTCACAAATAGAGCCCTGATAATATCCCTCTACATAGTATCAGTACAGTGTATGTTGTGCAAGTCGGGACCTCAAGTTCTTAGTAGAGAATTTGAGCTTAGCTTCATGCACTGCATTGTATAAAAGTAATCTCCTAGTAAAACCTGTCAAGTTCGACACGGCTTTATATAATGAGCCTTTCTTTGGAACTTCAGTCTGTAGGAGGGAACTGGAGCACTGCATGCAGTAAATGCAGTGTTTAAAGAAAAGACAAAATAACTTGAAATGGTTACTCTGTTTGTATAGCAACAACGCTATCATAAACCTCATGCCTTTTTAGAAAGGGCTTTGGAAAAGCTGAAAGGAAGTTTTTGTAGTGGGAAATTACACAGTCAAAAGTTTCATCATTCATTCATAAACATTAAAACATTAAAAAAAAAAAGAAAAAGAAACAATAAACAGTGAAAAAACCTTAGGCAGGACATTGATATGTTGGAAATGCTGCATGTATTCTGTACTGGGTCACCATGATCTAGCATGTCCAAAATGTCAGCAGCATCAAGATATATGATAGGAAACAACTAATAGGTAGGATTATCAGCAGTTATTATTCCTCTATAGTAGACTCTTTAACATTACATGCACCATATTTGGTAGTTTAACTGCATTAAAACATGTTTTACTTTTGTAGAGCTCCAATAGGTTAGCGGTCAGAAGAAAACACATTAGATTACAGCTTATGTAAACTGATAAGAATGCAGAGTAAAAACATGTACAGTGACTGTCTGCACAAATATGAATAGTGCAATAGTACTAGGACATAAATTACGGTAACAGTGCAGTGAGTGCAAAGATGTGGTTAAAGTGATGGTGTGGAGTTCAGCAGATTCACAGCCTCAGGGAAGAAGCTCTTCCTGAGCCTGCTGGTGTAACACCTACCAGATGGGAGGAGGGTAGAAAGTCTATGGTTAGGATGAGAAACGTCTTTGATGATAAAATGAATGAAAAACTCTTTTAGAGCTTCACAAATTCAAAACAAAATTTTGGCCACTTTTGTAACCCGAGACATTAAAAGTCTTTAACTATTTGTTCTTATGTTAACGTTTGACTGCACGTGACTACTGCTACCACTTTAATTCACTTTACATTTATAGTGCCACATTTACTTGAATAAATATTTTTTTGATAGTATTAAGAGATGGTTGACAACATAAGTTTATTTCGAATTACTTTAGAATTTTTAGCAATTCCAAACAGTATATACTCAACTTTTAGCCTACTAGCAATGTCACTCTTTCTACTCAAGTCAGTCCAAAATCATAACAGTATCTACATTCCCAAAATAAGTGGATAATGAATTCTTCACAGTTATTACAAAATGAGTAAGCAAAGTATATTTTTAGTATAATAATGATAGTTTATTCATTTATTTATTTACCAAGATTTAAATTGGTTCCATAACAAACAAAGTGTCTCTGAATAAAGTTCCTGACATGTTAATTAGTAGCTTAATCACTTAGTAATGCACATGCATTACCAGTGTAAAGTTCCTCTGGCACAAATTCAGGGATCAGATCAGATTGTTTTTCTCCGATATCGACTGATGGTATCGATACTGATGCTGGTTTCATCTCTAACTGTAGCTGCTTTGTATAGTTATTGGACTCTCCTCTCACTCCTTGATTGCAGCAATTGCTCTTCGTGCCAAGAGGTCTGCACTTCTGAAAGTCAAGAGGGAGCCGTGCTTCCCCGCTTTTCTCAGACATTGTCTATTCCTCAGTAGAGGGTGAAAGAATTACTGTGAAAATGACAAATCATATTACCGGGGAGAGAGGAAGTTTTGAAAGCAAAATAAGATTTATTATCCGTGGGAAAACAATAATTCCTTTAACATGCCTCCTTAGTCTGCCAAGTCATTGCCTTTATAATTACATGCTCCATCTGCTCCTCTCTCTCACTCTTGCACTCCTCTCTCTCTCTCTCCCTCTCTCTCTCTCTCTCTCTCTCTCTCTCTCTCTCTCTCTCTCTCTCTCTCTCTCTCTCTTACTCTCTCTCTCTCTCTCTCTCTCTCTCTCTCTCTCTTACTCTCTCTCTCTCTCTCTCTCTCTCTCTCTCTCTTACTCTCTCTTACTCTCTCTCATTCCAAATTCATTTAGGCCACTTTCGCTAATGTCTAGGCATTCTTATTACGAGCTAGCGCCCTTAACTAGCGGGACGGTTCTCAGGGAAGAAGGGACACATGCTGTGCGGATCTAATATCTTTGTGACTTACAGCTGACCTTGAATTTTAATTATTTGCATCAATTTAGCACACATTCTCCTAAAACACAGGAATTACTGCCACAGCACCAAGGGGACAGCTATGAAGTCGCTAGGGAGCAGACATAAAAATAGTTTATTGGCTGCAGGTTTATAGATTTGTTGTGGTTCAAAAAGCCAAAATATGACCTACCAGTTTGAGCAACACTTTATCTTTAAAGGACTACTCTGGCATTGTCCAACTGCCATACTAGTACAGTTGATTACTGTGAACAATCATTTTGAATTGTCTACAGAAAACCTGTTGACTCAAAGCACACATATAACGGAAGTCAGTGGGCCTGTGCTGAATCATCTGCCCATTTGCTTCTGTTATATAGTATATTGCTTAAGTGGCAGTGAAACTGAAACAGTAAAAAGACTGTCTGAACTATGTCTACAACTATCAGTCAAGCATACACTGTGAAAAAGTGGCTCATCAGATTTACCTAAAAACAAAACACTACATGTGGTAACAAGCAAGTGAACTAGTTTTATTCAACTCAATTAAAAAAAAAAAAAAAAATAAAAACAAACTATGTTGATTGAAAGAAGTATTTATTTAGGTTGAATAAAATCCTAACCCTAACCCTGAATTTAACCTCAACCCAAAATCTAATCCCAACCCTCACCCTGGCCCTAATCCTAACCCTAATCCTAACCTTAACCAAAACCCAATCTCTAACTTTAACCAAAACTTAATCTCTGACCCTCACCCCAACCCTAATGCTAACCCTAATCCTAACCCTAACCTTAGCCAAAACTAATCCTAACCCTCACCTCAATCCAAAACCTAATCCTAACCATCACCCTGGTCCTAATTCTAACCCTAACCTTAACCTTAACTCAAAACCTAATCCTAACTCTCACCCTGGTCCTAATCCTAACCCTAACCTTAACCTCAACTCAAAACCTAATCCTAACCCTAACCCTGGCCCTAATCCTAACCCTATTCTTAACCTCAACCCAAAACCTAGTTTTGACCCTAACCCTGGTCCTAATCCTAACCTTAACCTCAACTCAAAACCTAATCCCCCCCACTGATGCTGCTGCTGCTGCTGCTGCTGCATGAACTAAACTATTCAAATTAATCATTGCTCCACCTCTTTCCCTGTTTTTGTACTACAATACTTTATACTAACAATGTTTACTATCTGGTGTTGATCAGAGGAGGATGGGTTCCCCTTCTGAGTCTTGGTTCCTCTCAAGGTTTCTTCCTGTTTCTCTTAGGGAGTTTTTCCTTGCCACTGTCACCACTGGCGACGCTCATGGGGGCTTGGACCCGGATTTCTTTTTGTAATGCTCATTTCCTTGTAAAGCTGCTTTGTGACAACACCTGTTGTAAAAAGCACTATATAAATAAACTTTACTTACTTACTAATCCAAACTCTCACCCTGGTCCTAATCCTAATTCTAACCCTAACCTTAACCTCAACTCAAAACCTAGTCCACGTACAGAATGGTGTGAGCAGCATTTCTATAACAGCTTTATGAGGATGTTGAGATGATCAGTATTAAACCTGATACATGAGCAAAGTTCCTCTCTGGTTAAACATCTACAGATAATTTGGACTCCAAATAAAATTACAACCGAATTCAGAAGAGTATAAGCAAATTGTAGTTACACAAATATTACATTTCTTGATAATCTTCTAAATGTTTTCGCTGCTGCTACATCATTGATGTGTTAATATGTTACTGAGAGTCTGTTGAGTGTTTATTTTGTTTAAAAAGGACCACTCAAAATAAAATGTCACCATTATTATTTGTATAAAAGGCTGTGCTGGAGAGCGCAGTGATTCACTTGAGAACCTTCCCAGTTCAGCAGAAACTAATGATGGTAGAATTAATTGATTAGTTCATTCACATCATAAACATGGTTGAGGCATTGAAATTAAGGCTAAATTTCTTACATATCGTCGCTGTCTGAAAAAAAGAGAAGTATCTCCAAAGTGATGATGACCATGAAATTTTTTACACAAGGTAAAGGACGGCTGCTGTGTTCAAACAGCGCAGAAAAATAAAAGTCTTCAAAATTGACGAGATGTGTGGTGTGTGGCGATGACATGGCATTGTGGCAATATGCCTGTAAGTGTATGTGTAAGGAGCGAGCGAGAGGGGATACATAGCAAGAGGCTCAGTGTCTGAAGTTGTACAGGACTGTAAAATTTTGGGGAACCACTGCCATAGTTGTTCTCAGAATGAACTGGCCACCTTAACATCACTGAATGTGTTTGAGATTACTTTGATCGTGAAAAGCAGAAAATGCAACCAACTTCTAAGACTGAACTTTGGAGGTTGAAATAGAAAACCTGTACTCAATAGCAGTTTTGCAGAGTACTGACAATGTGACTTTTTGTCAAGATGTTTTCTGTTTATTTCAAGTCCAGGGAGATTACTGTCCATGGTAATTGCTAGGATACTACAGAAATAGCAGTTGGAGATTAGGTTGAAAAATGCTGGAGCGTGCCTGCAAGACTTTCAGAACCAGTCCTCGTTCATGCATTTATTGTATTCATACCCTCTCTTTAAAGATGCTTCGATGGAACCAGATATAACTTTCAAATGAGCAATACGGCCATGATATCGCGACATTTAATCTATGCGACTTCCATTAAAGTTGAATAGGCTCGTATGTACTTGCAGCTGCTGAAGCTTCTCTTGCATCATGCGGTGCTCTGAATGGAGATTTTGTCAGTGAGTGATCGAAGGTGGCATTTCTCATTAGAATAGCTCAGACAGTCAATGGCTCACTGACTCTGCCTTTTTCTCTTGTTCTCTCTCGCTCTATCTCTCTATCTCTTCCTCCCTCACTGCCTTTTAGGGGCTAAATCAGGTGGGAGAGGCTGGTGCCATCTGTACTACGGCTGGTGTGCAGAGCTAATAGTCCCACACTAGATCAAACACGCACTGAAAACGTCCCCTGAAGAAGTTTCTTGCACACACACAGCCAATATCAGACCCCATACCAGCCCATTTAATATGAGCTTGCCCATCTTGGCCATTAACTTGAACATAAGCGGCACAGCATGGTCGATCTGGGAAGATGATGTTTGGAGATTTTCTTTCTTATTATTTAAGCACTGCCAACTGCAGCAGTATGATATTCTTGTCTTAATGACATGCCGCGTAATGTAGCATGCCGTTTGAAACGTGTTTTAGAGCTAACAAACGTCCAATTGCTCTCAGATGTATTATGCCAGAACTGTTTGTGCATGTGTAGCCATGTTTAGCTCTTTCTGAAGACTAAATGTCTCTAAGATGATGAAAAATTAACATTTTGATGTTCTCCGTGAGGAAAAAATACTTTTTTAATGAATCTTTGAAAATTACGAGACTCGAAATATTTTTCAGCCCAATCTCTGTCTGCTGCATCAGCAGACTTAAGTAAATAACCATGGAAAACAATTTCATGCACTTCATTACTGTACTTGCATGCACTCTTAGCAAAGATGGTTCTTTGACTAATAACAATAGTGGAACCTTTTTGGTGCTATACAGAATTGGTTTTCCATTATAGAGATGAACGATTTGACCATGCAAAGAACTCTTTTTGGATTTAAATGGTTCTTTGAATGCTCATGTTTCTATATATAACCATTGCCTCTACTAAATAACCCTTGCCGAACCATATTTTTGAAAGAATGTACATTATTACCTACTCTAGTTTACCTACTTAAAGTACTCACAGTGCTGCACAAAGTCAGAGATCACCTTGTCAAAACGGCCATTAAGTACACATTAGTCATTTTTCAGGAGATATTTCTGAGGAGATTATACACTATATAGACAAAAGTATTGGGACACCTACACATTACACCTAGAGGAGCTTCCCATTCTAAATCCATAGGTATTAATATGTTGTTGTTCGCCCTTTGCAGCTATAACAGCTTCCACTCTTCTAGGAAGCTTTCTGTGATTTTGTCTGTGGTAATTTTTGCCCATTCATCCAGAAGAGCAAAATTGTCCTTTACCTGGCTCACAATCTCCATTCTAGTTCATCCTAAAGGTGATCGATGGGGTAGAGGTCAGGGCTCTGTGCTGGTCAGTTACGTTTTTTCCACACCAAACTCACCCAGCCATGTCTGTATGGACTTTGCTTTGTGCACTGGAGCTCAGTCATGCTGGAACAGAAAAGGGCCTTCCCCAAACTCTTCCCACAAAGTTGGAAGCATAGAATTGTCTAAAATGTCTTGGTCTGCTGAAACATTAAGATTTCCCATCACTGGATCTGTGGGTTCTAGGCCAACTCCTGAAAAACAACCCCACATCATTATCCCTCCTCCACCAAACTTTACAGTTGGCTCAATACAGTCAGGCAGGTAACGTCCTCCTGGCATTCACCAGACCCAGACTAGAGAAGCATAATTAGTCATTCCACAGAATATGTTTCCACTGCTCAACAGTCCATTGGCGGCATGCTTCACACCAAGATAAGATGATCCACTTGCATAAGGAAGGGGAAAGTCAAACAAAAATAAGTGACAAAACAGAAGTTAAAAAAAAATATATATTAAAAGATATAGAGAAAATGGTTGACATGGTGACTACAACAATACAATAAGTCAATGGAAAGGCCCCACAAAAATAGGAGTAGTAGTGTGCTTATATGTGTGTCAACATCTTGCAGGACTATAGAAAATGTCTGTTCTGTGTGTCTTCTGTCTGTGTCCATCTCAGTGCAGGCTTACCTCTTGCACCTCAGAACCCTGAAGTCCATTGAAGTCCACTGAACAAAAGGTGGCATCCCATAATTACAGAGACCATCGCATTTCCCTTGTGGTGTAGCCACTGAGCACAGCTGCAGCACAGCACTTCCAGGTGCTATTTGTCCTCAGCCAAACAGGTGCTGTTTGTCCCTGGTCAAACAGGTGTTATTTGTCCCAGGGTCACAGCAGGTAAAGCTGTACTCTACTGAGGGTTTAAAAGGCCTGGAAGAATCAGGGCTTTCACTTCCCTCAGGAGAACACAGCAGGCTGGTTTCACTGTCATTCCAACTCTAAAGGAATTCAAACCCATCCTTATGTTCTCTAATCGCTAAGAACGAGGCACAGCAGAGCTTTCAGCATTGGCCCACAATAAAAAGAAATTGCTTCCGAGTAATTTATTAATCAAGCAATCAAGTAGTTTATTGTTGGAGTCGTTCCAGTCCAAGACAATGAAAGATGTGGGGTTTCTCGCTCGTGTAATCATTCCCCTTGATGCACTCAGTGGATTGTTCAAAAAACAGGACAAAATGTTTCAAAAGTCAAACTGAATCTGAGGTGTAAGCGATTTCTGACCGAGGTCACCGCATGCTTTCATCTGCTCCAAAGTTCCTGCTAGGTACCTCGAGTTCTTTGAAAGGCAAACCAGCTCATGATTTCATTATGATTTATCTAAGATAAATTAATCATAGGATTAATTATGTGCCATCAATATTCCAGTCCCATTGAGCAGTTTTATACATTAGTATTAATCATGCAGCCATTGCTCCAAAGTCCTAAGAATATGTCCTTGTCGTATATTAGTTTCATGAATATCAATCAGCAGGACCACGGAAATCACAACCCAAAATTACTGATGGTATGATTATCAGCCAGTTTTGCTGCAGCAGGTCTGCTTAGCCAAAAAGAGGTGCAGTTTTGTTGAGCTTGGATGACACATTAGGGTGTGCTAAGCCAGAGTCTTCAAACAACCACATTACAAAGTATAGGCTCCCAAAAGGGTTCTTTAGAACAGTGCAATAGAAACACAAATTTTGGTTCCCTAAAGAATCTTTTAGTGGATGGTTTTGTACAGGACCATTTTTGTGAATTATATTTTCAAAGAACCTCCACAAAATGTAAATGTTTTATGTCAGGGCTCTCAAATCAAATTACCTTGGGGGTCACTAGCCAGATGGTCCCCTCCAAGAGGGAGGGGGGGGGGATATGCAGGGGAAAAAAAGTTGTCCCATACGTTTTTAAATATGAATTTTAGCAGAAACATTTTCATCTACCATTTTATATGATGTTGCAAAAAATGATTATTTTTTTCCAATGATCAATTGTCCAAAAATATATTAATAAATTAATGAATAACAATTTTAGTCAAGTTCTTCACTTTTTATGTAGGTTAATGTAAAGGGGAGATATTCCAAGTGGCTTTGGAACATTTCTCTGGCTCCATTTATCATGCAGTTTTCACACAATTGTAAGGAAGCTGCTGTTCAAATGATGTAAAAACGAAAACAAAAAAAAAAAAATGGAGATGCATGTTTTTTTGGACAATGTTGTTGTTGTTGTTGTTGTTGTTGTTCTCTACCAATTAAATGCAGTGCCATGTGCAAGATTATATACATTGGACTTGCACAAGGGGGGTGGCACCCTCCAATTATGTATAGGACAATGTTGCATTTTCTGAAAATCCAATTTCTAATTTGGTGCAAAACCAATAGATGCATGATGATAGTCCTGTATTGACTTCACTTCGCAATTCTTAATGCTGTGAATACATTATAGAGTTATGCACTGACCTTATCAAAACCATATATCTTTAAACAATTATTTTTTACAGTTTCCTACAATATTACCTTGCAGTTTTAGGCTTGAAAGGAATGTATTAGCCATAAATCTAATGTTGGGTAGTTATGCAGTTTATTCCTGCCTGTGTTGGTATAATTTAATTTCACAGGAGAATTTACTGAATAATAAACAGCCAGTTCATGTCAAGAGCAATAACAACCATGATCACTAATGGTAATATTGTACTTGTGTAAACTAATGTTCACTAGCATTCGCACAAATGAAGAATGGTAACAAAGGATTTGGGTTTGATCACAGACTGATCACAGCCATATGCAATCAAACAAGGAAACAGTATTATTGAGCTGCATTTCTTCAAGATAATGAAATGTGATTGGGGAGGCCTGTGACCAATCTGTGATCAAGCCCATGGCAATGCCCCTGTTACCATCATTCATCAATGTGAATGGTGGTAACAGGGGCACTGCCATGGGTTTGAACACAGATTAATCGCAGGCCTACCAAGCCAAATGGGGGAAATAATATAATAAAGCTATTTTAAGATAATGAAATTTGATTTGTTTTTTATGATCCCAGTCATTGTATTATGGCCTATCAAAATCATTACATTTTCCAAATCATTGCTGAATGTGCAAGGTACAGTCCAATCAATCAATCCCAAGTTTCACCCTATTTTCTTAGACCTAGAATCACTGTGTAGCACCCGTTGCTATCTGCCATTGCCTTCAGTTCTTTATCAGCATATCAGTGTTTGAATTTAAACATAATTAAACAAAATTTTGTGATGTTCCTGTGAAATTTTCTTATCCCAATAGAGCAGATTGTCTTTTTATGTCCAAAATGTCAACAAATGTAAAATATGTGATCGTTTTCATTTTTTCTGTGAATTCGGTATGTATATTGGTCTTTTACTGCAAAGGTAAAACAAGCTGTGTCAAAATATTAAAGCAAACATCTACTTTGTCATCAAAAGTAAGGTTGCTCTTTTGTTTTTCTTCATTTTTGTACATCTCAGCATTCTGATTTTAACTCGGTTATGTTGTTGTCAGTCTTTAATGCATGTAGTCAATATGATTAGAGCATATTGCATATTGTAGAATGCAAATATTCTGGCTAGTTGACATCCAGTGGCATAGGCAGATATACATTTTTGGGTAAGCCTATGACGAAGTGGATTGGACAACTTGATAGACACCATTTCCAAATGCCCTGTTTGTCCTGCAATGTTATATCAGGCAATAGTCTATAGCTGGATGTCATCTAGCCAGGATATTTACATTATGTGAAGATTCTTTAAACATTAAAAAGGTTCTTAAGTATCTCATCTCATCACTTGGGTCTTCTCAGTTTTCCTTCCTAATGCTCTTGGGGAGTTTTTCCTGCCACTGTTTGCCCTCAGCTTGCTCGCTAACAGGCTTATTAGGAGTTGTCTGTGGTAAAAAGCACCACATAAATAATACTGAACTTCTCTGAATAAAGTCACATTAGAATGGCCTTGTAGATTTGTGGTTATTTAAAAAGGTCTCTTATAATACAATAAAAAAGCATTATCACTTGCAGCCCGCTGATCTGAATCTCAGTTCATGGCACTCCAGGCACTGCATATTTTTGTACTTTCTTTGTGAAAAGCTAATGAATGGCCTGATAATTGCCTGATGAGTTGTTTCAGGTGTTAGAAGAGTGAAAACACAAAAATGTGCACTTTGAAACCTACTATGTCATTATTATTACTAAGTGTTAGGATCTGTGGTGGAAACTACAACACTGCATTATCATAGGAATTAAATTCAAAACATGGCTCTTTGACTGCCATCCATATTCATCGAATTCGTACTTTTTACCAAGTGAGATCACACTATTTTGCCTTTTGTTTTCTCCTTTTTTCATATACATAAAAAACCCTGAGCTCTAACTATGATATAGCAGATCAAGTTGTTAGCAGTCCTTTCTCCCTGAACACACCCACAGGAGTTTGAAACATTTCTGAAGAAATTTTCTCAGCCTTCTCTCGCTGGAAAACAAGGCAACTCATCTCAGAATGTAAAGAATCGACTGCAAGGTTGTTTGAAAGGTCAGCTGCTGAGTGAGGCCACAGTGTTGGCCATTAGCAGTTTACTCAGATGCTGACAGGTCCAGGCTCACACTTGATATGATTAAAGATGGCCATTGTCTGTTTATAGTCTTCTCTTTTTGCGGCAGCCTGGCGGAATTCGCCTCTAACCGTCTGACAGACTCAGCCACCCAGCAGTGGCCATTACGTAATACTCTCCCTGGGGTGAAAACAGCGTCGGCCATGGGTAAGTCCACACAAATAAAGGCAGCACAGACCATGACTCAGGTCCAAACCACAAGCAAAGGCAGTTTCATAAGAATATGTTGACACTGTGCATTTTGAGAAATGTTATTAGAGTTTAGGTTAAATGACCCCAAATACAAAATCCTACCATCTACTAAAAGCACAGTATCATGGTAACAATGATGCAGATATATGTAGGCAGTGATAGAACTGTAATACAATTTCAAGAGAAATGGTAGGTTTGAATAACAGTTGGACTGGATGGTGAAATTTGGCTTCCAAAAGGCTTTTCTGATACATTATATGGCCAAGAGTATACAGACACCCCTTCTATTTAGTGGGTTTGGCTGTTTTTGACACTTGCTTTGCTAACGTGCATAAAATCAAGCTTACAGTCGTGCGATCTACAGTAGAATAAGTCATACTGAGTTTATCAGTGTACAGTGGCGTATAGAACAAGGAATTCTCATAGCCTGCGTTCTATCCAACAAGTCAGTTACAAAATGTCTGCCATGCTAGAGCTACCCCAGACAACTGTAAGTGCTGTGATTGTGAAGTGGAAGCTTCTGTGAACAATATCAGCTCATCTGTAATGTAATAATCAACACAAGCTCACAGAACAGGACCACACAGTGCTGAAGAGTATATAATGTAAAAATTGTCTGTACTTGGTCGCAACTCACTCCTGAGATCCAAACTGCCACAAGGAGCAATATCAGCACCAAAACTGTTTGGCAGTTGCTGATTGGGTTTAAATGACTGAGAAGCCACACAAGCCACACAAGAGTTGGAGTGGTGTTAAGCAAACCACCATTGGATTTGATGAAAAAAGCATTCTGTGGATAATGAATCACACTTCGCCATCTGGTGGATGTATCTGGGTTCGACTGATACCAGGAGAGCACTATGCATCATGCTGTAAAGTTTGGTGGAGGGGAAATAATGGTCTGGGGCTGTATTTCATGGTTTGGTTTAGGTCTCTTAGTTCTACTAAAGGAAAACCTTAATGCTGCAGCACACAGTGACATGCATACTTTATGGCAACAATTTGGGAAAGGCCTTATCCTGTTTCAGCATGACAATGCCTCTGTACATGAAATGAAGTCTATAAACAAATGGTGAGGCAAGTTTGGTGTAGAACAACTTCAATGGCCTACACGGTGCTCTGAACTCAACCACATTCAACACCTTGGGAATAACATCGAACAAAGCCAGGCCTTCTCACCCAACATCAGTGTCTGACCTAACTAATGCTCTTGTCCGAATGGAATCTCGAAACTGTTGCCACAGAGTTCCCTGGAATGTGACAATGTTGTAGCAACCCCAGACCATAATTCCTGTAATGTAATGTAAATGTGAAGCCTTCACAGAAGAAAGCAGGCTTGTTTCAAAGGGGGACCAGCTCTGTATTAATCCCCAGGGTTTTTTTTTAATGAAATCCACAAGCACAGGTGGATGTGTCATCCCCTTATAGGAGATAAATTATCATACATATTTTTATATATTTTGGTTATATTTGATTTTCTTTCCCGAATTATGAGGTTGTTTTTTTCCTGCACTGTCAGAAAAAAGGTACTCTGCACATACAAACAATGTAAATGTACCTTCAAAGGTACAGGAGTCTTTTTAAGGTCCAATTGTGTACCTTAACCTAATGTTTCAAAAGAGAACACCATCAAAAAAGCATGAGTTAAGACAGATGTGTAGAGTTAATACAATTACAATATAATTGCAATGAAATATTATGTTCAATTATGTTCTCTAACCCAAGGTACTCAACACATACCATTGAGGGTAACACTCAGACAGTTCAGTCAATTTTTTTTGAGAGTGTGGTAGCAACAAAAAAAAAAAACAAAACAAAAACAAATCAGCATTTATTTACTTGTATGTTATTAACTGAAGACACTAAGCGCTCTGTTCGGTCCTGCCTGCAAGAGTAATCTAGTTTTCTACTAATTTATGCTTTCGCTTTGTTTGCAGTACTGTCACTTTGCCTTGGCAAACGTTCCGCCTACACTGCAGCAGTAGGTAAGCCGGAGTCGTGATTGTTCTCTCAACTTTGTACATATCTCTGAGCCGCTGCCAAGACTTATTCTGACATGGTGCATCAATATTTGTTCCGGGAGATCCGTTTAGTGTAAGGAAAAATGATGTCTGTTTGCATGGTGAGTGCGTGAAGGAAATGCATGAGAAAACTGTGTGGAATCACAAGGTCACCTTGTCATTTTGTCACTCACTATGATGCCTATCACAACAACGTGATATCAATGTCTTGGCAAGCATCCAGTGGTCTATTTTCAACACTGTTACCCAAATAGGAAATTGCCTGTCTGAAGACACAAAGGCTAAATTATTTGAGAAAGAGTAGCAGCTCCAGTAAGTAAGCCCTGGCAGAGCAGATATTGAAAAGGTGGTTATTGCTTTTATTGAGGCACTTGCTCTCTCTCTCCTGTAGATCCATCTCCTACAGCTTAGCTGAAGCGGTTCTGGAGCACCAGATGCCTGCTGCTGTCACTCAGCCAACAGCACTGGCCAATCAGCGCGCTCAAGGGGTGGGGCTTCGCTGCAGCTCGTCTAGTGCTCCGTGCCTGTGAAAATAATCAATGGGAACTCAGTCGCTGTGCCCATCGAAGTTGCGCTGGATTTTAAACTGCCTCTACATCTTACCAGATGCTCAGCAGAGGGTGAAAACAGGCTGGTTTCTGCAGCATTAATTACACTCTAACAGTGGCAGGAGCAAGAGGAGCGCAAGGAGTGCGTGTTTCTGTGTGGCACTAGAGAAAGAGCAGCAGCAGCAGTAGCAGCATCACAACACTTTGAAGAATGCATAAGCCTGTGTGCTTTTTCTTCGTGGCGTGGCTCATCGCTCTGCTCGTCTATCCAGGTAAGGAAGGCCACTGGTGCCTCAGGGAATGCCCATGCTGGTCAGTGCTGTGCTTTTAGAGGAGTTAAGCAGAGTTGACAACTGGATAATATTGCTTTTTTAACATGTGGATTTATGCTTGTTTTTTGATTAGTGTGTTGTTTGTGATTAAAGTTTAAAGTACAGTCAAAAGTGTCAGAGATTTTCATGTAATAGCACAAACATAAAATGTACATGACTACAAACTATGATTAACATAGTAATAACATAGTAATAACATAATAGTAACATGTTAATAACACATTAACATGAAGAAAGTGCAAAATAAAGTTATTGCCGCTATTATCATTAATAATAATAATTATTATAACTATAGTAATAAAATAATTTTTGTTGTTGTTGTTATTATTATTATTATTATTATTATTATTATTATTATTAATAATAATAATAATAATAATAATAATAATAATAATAACAACAACAACAAGTGCCAGGATGGAGGAAGGTTGTGCACAGTTCTAAAGGCTGTATACAGAAGTTGTTTATGGTCTTTATGTTGCAGTACTAGTGTCAAACTTGCTGAGGTCTCTAGAGTAGACAAAGCTGCGCCTGAGAATAGAGCAAAGTGAGCGAGTGAAGGACGCTTACTCAATGATGACTCAATGTTAAACTGTAGCATGAGAATGTAAGTAATGTGTTTTT
Organism: Colossoma macropomum; assembly: GCF_904425465.1. Classification (NCBI taxonomy): domain Eukaryota; kingdom Metazoa; phylum Chordata; class Actinopteri; order Characiformes; family Serrasalmidae; genus Colossoma; species Colossoma macropomum. The sequence continues at coordinate 35,726,456 of NW_023494804.1, forward strand.
AAAAGCTGCTGACAAACAAAATACCATGTTTTTTTTTTTTCTTTTTTGTATAAGCTTCATGTGTGGTATAAGACTTGATCTCTCTTGATGCATTTTTACTGACATTTGGACTCTTTATGTGTTTTGAATTTACATCAGTGAATTTGATTTATGTAGCAAACAGTACTGTGCAAAACTCAGAGACCACCCTTCCTTCATTTTAATTATTCATTTTTCAGGAGCGATTTCTGAGAAGATTAGACATAAGATAATCCACTTGCATTAGGATGAGGAAAGTCAAATAAAACCAAGTGCAGGAAAAAAGAATTTCCAAAACTGCACATCAAAAAATGATTAAAATATAGAGAAAATAGGATGCACGACTGTTCAAGACCTGGTAAACCACCAACACTATCCCCATCAGACAAACAGGACTTACAGCTTTCACTTTTGAGCAGGAGGAGAAAATCAAGCTCCACTTTTGCCTCAGATCTGAAAAATCCACAGGTGTTTCTGTCCATCCTGTCCACTTTGGGAGGACAACTCAATGATATGAGTCTGGAAGGATGTGTAGCTGTCAGGATACAGTTATTGAGAAAGGGAAAGAAGACAATTTTCCAATCAAACAAAGAAGCTGCTGGTGTTCTCAGAATGGACTGGCCATCTCACAGTCCAGACCTCAACATCACTGAATGTTTTGGGGATTGCTTCAATCTTGAGAAACAGGCAATGTAACCAACTTCAAAGACTGAATTTTGGAGGTGGAAAAAATTTTCTTGCAGATTTATTTGAAAAACTGAACACAAGTCCTGAAAGAATGGGAGCTGTGATAAAGACAGAGAGTGGACACTAAATACTGAAAAAAATAGATATGTTTAGTTGTTGAGGCATCTGTGTAATTTTCCTAATGCTGAAAATGAATAACTTGTGCCTAATGGCCATTTTAACGGGCAATGAAATAAATGAAGGGTGGTCCCTGACTTTTGGACAGTGCTGTTTATGGATGCTAATTTTTAAGCCATTTCTTCAGAAACGAATGAATGAGCACAGAATCACTTCTTGAAATCCAACTATTAATACTGAAACCAGCCAATATTGCTACAATCTAATGAGTTATATTTAAATGAAATATTTTACTTAAAATGAGCATCTAATAGTAGCCTTTCATGCTCAAACTACTTAAACATTTTACTACACGATTGAATCAGATTCATTGTTTTATTCCCTACTATTACCAATCCAGCATGTTCTGCTGATTTTGGCCTGATACTTGTATCCATCCATACTGATAGGCCATCTGTACTGACAGTATATTCGTACATAAGTGTAAAACTGCTAAATCTTTATACATACTTGATCACGAAAATTCACTGTGGAATGAATAAATCAGCAGCACATTCACAGCGATTCACAGCTTAAACCGTATTGTGTGTTTCATGCAGATTCTCTCGAGGGTTTCAGTTGTGTTTCAGGTTTGTGTCTCAGCTGTCCTATGAGCTATCTATGGTCTAGGGACTAAAAGAATGCAGCTGGCCACATTTTCACACTTCCGTTCCTCGCCGCTAGCCGATACATCTGCCAATTATCTGCAAGGTTACATAGGCGAACTGGATGTTTAGTGTTATCCAACACTTTTATTGAGACGCTCAACATAGTGTATACGTGGTGCATGTTCTAAAAATATCAGTCTTATTAGATTCCCTCCTGGGTGAGTTCATTAAATCAAGTAGTGTCGCATTTATGTGGAGTAAATACCTCAGGCAAGCCCCCTTTAGTTTAATAGCTGTGCTCTTATTAATCCAGGTTATTGTTTATTTTGATTGAATTAACCAAAGCCTCAGGTATCCACTAGTCCTCAGGCAGTTCAGTTCACAGAATTAACAGAAGCACTGTTGTGTACTTTGAGCATTACTGTGTTAGTTACTGACATCTCTTAACAGATAATGGACCTTTCCATGCTCTGCCCGTAAACATACACTTTAGTAGCAAATGTTGGATGGAATGTTCGGAAAAGCCTGTCAATATAATGAATTGGGTTAGAGTCTAAATTCACTACATGGTGCTGAGATCCAGTTTTAAATGCTGTGCTTCGGGTTTAAACTGTGTTGTTGTACAGTACTGTGCAAAAGTCAGAGACCACCTTCATTTATTTGTTTTCCAGTTAAAATGTTCACTAAATAAAATCAATTTATGTTTTAGTATTTATTATTCCTTTCAGGAGACTTGGGCCCAATCCCATTTCACCCCTTGCCCCTACCACTTAGCCTTTAGCCCTCTGTTTTGCGTGTTCACATCTAGGGTTATGGTGTCCCAATGTTTTGTTGAGATAGAGGGTTAGGGCAATGTGTTAGAGCTACATGGCCCTCCAAATGGAGGTTTGTCAGAGACACACTCCAAACAGAGCGTTATGAGAAAAAAAGAAAAACCGGCAAGATGGCTGTGCGAGCAACTGAAGAAACCCACAAATGTGAAAATTTTCTCTGTTAAAAAATTACAATAACCATTGTATTATCTTAGTTTATTGTTGTTTCAATGTATTATGCTTGTTTTCTTTATAACAAGCATAAAAGATCGCTAATAGCATGCTAACGTCTCGGTAGCTAGCTAGCAAACTTTCCTGTTCCACCTTAAATAGTCCAGCAGTTCTGACGCCTGAAGTGCCAGAATGTAACTGCGGCACCATTTAAGGTGGGATGGGAGAATTCGAAAAAGAAGCTGGTGAATAGCTGACTTCAGCTTCATATCACCAAAGAGTTAGCTGTGGCCAATAATAAATAATTGTCTTATACTCCCTCTTTGAAAGCATATGATGCCCTAAACGTAACTAAAGCCCAGCGGTGAGGTCGCTGAACCTTTCCCTTCTCTGCGATCACTGAAGACGGGCTGTTTTGTAGGGCAAGATTTCAACCAATTAGGGTGACACTTGAAAACAAGGGGTAGGGGAAAAAGAAGAAATGGGATTGGGCCTTACTTACAGATTTTCAAAGAAATCTGCAGGCATATTTTTCCCACCTCCAAAGGTCAGTCTTAGACGTTGGTTGCATTTTCTGCTTCTCATGATCCAAGTAATCCCAAACACATTCAATGATGTTGAGGTCTGGACTCTGGGGTGGTCAGTCCATTGTTCTGAGAACACCAGCATCTTCTTCGTTTGATTGTTTTTGTCCATTTCCTTTTCTCAGTATGGGCATTTTTACAGCTACTCACCATTTCAGACTCATAGCACTGAGTTGCCTTCTCACAGTGGAAGGATGGACAGAAACACCAGTGGATTTTTCAGAACTGAAAACAAAAGTGAAGCTTGTTTTTTTTTTATCACTCAAATGAAAATGAAAGATTTAAGTACTGTTTATTTGTTGGAAACAGCTTTGATGATCTACCACATCTTGTACGGTTGTTAGGAGTCTTAAAAAACTCTTTTTAAGTCATTTTCATTTGACTTTCCTCTTATGCAAGTGTATTGTCTTACATCTAATATCCTCAGAAATATCTTCTAAAAAGTGAATAATTTGTACATAATAGCTATCTTATGTTGAAATAAATAAAGGGTGGTTTCTCACTTTTGCATAGTATCCTAGATAATCAGAACTAAACAATGAATTTTCCATCATACTAACATAAGCCTGATTACAACAACACTATGAATGTTCATACTTCACCTGAGGTTTCATGAGAGTTTTGCCAACATTCTGTAAAGCCTGTCAAACCTCACAACAGTGGCTAAGAAATAACACATTTGCGAGCAGAGCATGGATTGGTTGGTTGGTTAATTGAATTGGTTACTAGAGAACTTCAGAGACATTCTAGAAATTAAAAGCATGTTTCACCTCAAACGCATCATAGTCCATCCCAGAACAAGCTATTGATTTGTGGTATAGGTTTTAGAGCAATGATACTGCTCAGCATACACTTACAGCACCTTCGCCTGTTGTTCTCATCAATTGCAACTGCCATGATTGATTCATTATGGCTGATGGGTTTGTGCTTCTAGAGAACAATGTTTTGCTCCCTCAGCTTTTTGTGGCATAATGAGCCTGGAAATAACACTGTCTCTCCAGCTCAGAAAAGCATTCAGCAGAATTACTGGAAAGAGGCTGGTGTAAATATGAAGTGTCTCTGGAGCAAATCTAATTGCTGCTGGCATTAAAGACTGTCCTCACACGTTCTGTCGTGATATGCAATTTGAACTGAAAAGGATATAAAAGTCATTCAGGCTCTTTGTGCAGTTCAGTGCATTGTGCATTTATATTGATTATTCCTGTTATCCCTGCGGAGGAAAAGGTTAAATTGTCTGTATGACCTTTTGGCTTTTGATAACTTGATACTTCCTCAAAGAGTTTGCAGCTCATATAGTATTTCTTTGGAGCATCTAAAGCCATCCCACTTTCCTATCCCCCCGTTAATGGATTCATTAATCAAACTGACGGCGAAAGAACCTGTTAGCACAGTCTCAGGTTGTTTCTGTTCAACGTTCCACACAGTTTATCATGATAAACGGGCTCTTTTTCATTCATCAAAAATGGTAATCTATGAAAGTTTATGAAGAGAAAATTGGTAGGCTCACATTATTGTAATTCTGGTGTACATGGCGCCTGTACAGTGTCCTTCAGGATTATTGATGCCTTTGATCAAAATGAGCAAAATACTCTCTTAAAATTTGTCTTTGTTGATCTTGGACTGAAAATATAAGATAAATCGAACCTTTAAGAGTGGCAAAATTAAGTCCTTATTAAAAAAAAAAAACACATTTTTCTGCATATGCAACATTTGTCACCTATATAAATTCTTGTCTTTCACAAAATGTAATCAACACATAATCCCATTTAGATTTTATCTCGGTGCTGCAGATCTTTTAAGCACACCTTTACGGAGTCTTAGGCTCAATCCCATTCCTTTTTTTACCCCTACCCCTTGTTTTCGAGTGTCACCTTGCCCCTTGGAATTGAGTTACAAGGGGTAGCAGGTAAAAATGAAAAAAATGAAACGAAATGGGACCCTCAAATAAAAAAAGAACTTTACTCCATTAACAGGATACAAGTGGTGCTTTGTAGGCGACCCTGCCAGTCTGCAGATGACAGAGGAGCAGTAAGTTTCAGCAACCTCTCTGCTAGTCTTTAGTTTAATTAGCACATCATATGCATTCAAAGATGGGAGATGCGACACTTTATCACCCACCCCTAATTCTTCAGTGATATGAAGCTGAAGTCAGCTATTCGCCAGCTTCTTGGTCGAATTTTCCCGTACCACCTTAAATGGAGCAGCATTTCTGAGGCCTGCACAGCCATCTTGCCAGTTTTTTCTTTTTTCTCATAACACTCCTTTTGGAGTGTGCCTCTGAAAACCTCTGTTTGGAGGGCCACGTAGCACTAACACTTCACCCTACCCCTCTACCTCAGCAAAAATTGGGACACCCTACCCCTACGTGTGAATGTGCAAAATAGAGGGATTAGAGCTAAGTGGTACGGGTAGGGGGGAAATGGGATTGGGCCTTAAAGCTACACTATGTAAGTATTGAGGATTTGGAGACCTCTCTGGCAGGAATGTGTATATGTGATTATATGCAATGCCTGAAATACTATTTTTAAAAAATCCCAGTCAGAACTTGGTGAAGGACGTGTCTTCTGAGGATGTGAGTTAATGATCTACTATTGTCATCATATCTTCAATAGTATAATGTTGATCTTGCATTTGAGACCTAAAGCTGGACCTTCTTTTTAAGGCTGTGCATCTGACTTTAATATGCAAAGACATATGACATGATCAGAAAATCTCCAGCTTGACCCCTTATCCCCTAGAGTGAGTCCTTTTAACTTGCAAGTAGCTGCAGTTCTAGAATGAGATTGTTATGCAGCATCAGTTCCTGGTTATCAGCAGAACACTGGAATCATGCAAACAAGATCAGATGATGGATCCTGTGTCTTTTTTTTGGTCAGTTTTTATTGGCCAGTGTAGTAACACATCACAACTTCTAATGCTTTTATTCAAACATATATTTAAACATTCTAAGGCTGCATTTAGAAGGTATTCCACCCAAAACACAACTATAGTTTACAGCAGGATGCAGATTCTGCACGCTCCATTCTTTCTGCCATGGAATATGTTTTTTTCTGCTCCAGATCCTCACGTCAAGTTAAACAGTGTTCAACTTCGGTGAAAAAGCTACACTCATCATGTGTCACATTTCATGAGGTAACCAATTAAAAAACCTAGGGTGGGTAAAACTGAACCATAGAGTGAATGTGGGGCTGTACACTAGGACAGTTTTGCTCACATTTGCAGTTTAAAAATATTCAGCTTGAAGATAAATATCAAAAATATTAATTCACTGATGTATGTACTGTCCTGTACACTTTTTATTACCAAATTTGCTGTAAGAAAAAAAAAAAAAAGAAATAGAAATAGATGACTAGTTCCACTCATCATTTTGGCTTGGTAATTGAGTAGTTTAATGTAGAAATATACACTGTGTCTCTTTGCTGGTTGTGGTGTTCAAAGTGTATAATATCATATAATGTTTACATTGGCTGATTATTAAGAATTCAACCTGATGAAAGCCCAATAAGTGCCAGTTTCTCTAGTCTATACATTTAGTGGGATGTGTGATGTGGTGTTGAACTTTCTGCCCATAACACCGCCCGTGAAGTGTCACTCGGCTCTTTCTCTGCTTTACTACACTTCGCACAGGTGGATTACTTACTGATCAGAATCATTTTTTTGCATTAAATGCTTCACTGTTTAAATGCAACCAAATCCAGTGTTCAAATCCCACCAGTGGGACTGTACTATCTAGGGACAAGCCATGGAAAATCCCACTGGTGGGACTGAACTAGTGAAAGGGTTAAATTATTATTTCTAGGCTTAACAGCGTGACTTGTAGCTGCGCACTGGCACCAATTTTTTTATCAGGTTTTTTTCCCTCCTGACTCAGTAGTGCTACTTCTTTTAAAGGGAATCTATTATAGCTTATTTTTCAGTGTTCAGAATTTTATTTTTGAGGTCTGCCAAAATAGATTTACATGCTTCAATGTTCCAAAAGCATTTTTTTCCCTCATACTGTACATCTCTATTCACTCTCTGTTTAAAACGCTTCATTAGAGCTCCTGTGTCCCCCCCAACCCACCCTGATGATCCCAGTGTGGTCACTTCGCTGCCTCTGTTCTGATTAGCCCACCACCAGAGTGATTCCGCCCCCAACAAGACCCTTCTCTCCTGAGCAGCTGTAAACACCAGTGTGGCAATTTTTCCAGGGTTATCGGTTTCGCCATATCAGTTTGAGTCCAATCCTGAAAGTCAGGTCATCATCTTTGATACGACTACAAAACTCAACAAACTCTTTCCAGCCTCCAGTTGTTGCTGTGCGTTGTGTGAGGGTGTGCCAAGCTTACCAGTAGCAAGGCAGTAAAGTTTATGTTATGAGATTGCATCATCTTGTAACAAAGGAACAGGGCTGGAATTCCAACGAGGCACTTCAGGCAGCTGAGAAAAGTAGTTCCTGTGGGTGTATTTTGAGCTTTGCACCTTTGCAGACCATTTACATGCACACAAAGCTGTATAACACACAAAGAAATATGGAAAACTGGAAAAACCATAATAGGTTCCCTTAGATTTGAACAAAATATCTTATATAGTGCACCTGTAAGTGTGAACACCCAGTCATCCATCAGCAGCCATCAAAAAGGTTCTTCTACAGTCACAAGTTTGATACAATAGAAGAACGCTTTTTGGTGCTATATGAAACCATTTTCAAAAAGGTTCTATATGGAACCATATACAATGCGTTCACTATCAATCTGAAGAACCATTTCACCATGCAAAGAAACATTTAAGCATGCAAATGGTTCTGTATAGAACTCTAAGTCCTAATAAACCCGTGCCTGGAATTCAGTCGTGATTGGGCTGGGTTCTATAGTCAGAGGAGACAAAAATTAAGCATTTTGGCAACAAACATCAAAGATAAATCACAGTCATTCAGAGAAGAGCCTGATGTCCACTGTGAAGTGTGCTGGTGGATCATGTTGTGGAACCATCCAGAAGCTCTGGAAATCTTGTTAGGATAAGGCATCAAATACCAAGAGATTTTACATCAAAAGAATGAGTCATGGTTGGATCCTTCAGCAGGACAATAATCCAAAGCATATCTCCAAATCCACACAAAGGGATATTCACTGACTGTGGAGATTTCACAAGAGAGGGCCAAGAACAGATATTTTGTATAGTGGAATTTTCTCCCTCCTTGTACAGATATATATATATATATATATATATATATATATATATATATATATATATATATATATATATATATATATATATATATATATATATATATATACTCTGAGTATTAATTGGCAAAGAGACACTTCAGCCACTTTAACTATCATTACATCTGAGGTAAATATGCAAATTTGCCTCCTTCTGTGGTGCCACAACAGTCTTAAGAGTGACTTTAGACTAGGATGGATACATAAGGGTGAGCCTTTTTCCTTCTTCCTTTTTTATTATTTGGCTATAAAGTAGAATCAAGCCAGGCAGTTAACATTACTGCAAGAAAGCTGAATACCATGTCTGTATGTATTACCCTCTCTATCAGTATCATCTGTGTATTTTTGTTTGTCCTTTTTTGAATGAACTTTCATAGAGAAATTATTTATTGCAAGTCATTTAGAAGAATTTCTACTGGTCCATTCATAATGAATTCAGAATGTAAAGAGCAGCTGGTAATTAATTATGGTGATACGTGAACAAAGAAATGCTAGTTTTAAGCTGAAATGTCTCTTGAATGAGTGAAGCTTATCACTGTCCAAGGAAAATCATGTATCTTCAATTTTAATTAAGCAACCTGTTCTTTACATTGTGTAAAAATTGTAGATGGGTCGATAAAAATAGTCCAAAATTATTGGAATAAAGTCTTGTTATTTTTGTTTTTTATTATTGAAAATGATGTTATAATTGAGGCAAATATATTTTCGCCTCACTAGAAGGCTAGATCAGGGGTGTCCAAAATCCAGCCCCAGGGCCAAACGTGGCCCACAGACGTATTTTAATTTGCCCATGGTTTCTATTTAAGGACGTTTTCACCCTTTCCCAAATACTTGAGTCCACACAGGACAGATTCTGGGGTTATTTGGGGGGAGTGGCTCATCATTGCTGGTTTACTTTCACACACAGGAATTCCATCCGAACTATGGAATGGAATTGTGCAATTTCACGACAAATGGGCCACTAGAAATGATCCAAATTAACTTGGAATAATATCTGGTTATATTAACATACAATCAAGTTAAGGACATTTTTTCCCTTCTTATTTAAAGTTGTCAGATAATACAAGGTTTTCTAACAGTGATATGTTGGAAATGAGCCACTGAATACGTATGCATAAGTATGCTTTTTCCTCTTCATCCAAAGAGATTTGGGAGAGAATTGCAAGCAACAAAGCCAGTGCACTGAATGAGGACATCCTTGTTGGCTGTTTGTATGCTTTGAGTGTCTTTGCTCCCTAATGCTTCTATTCTACCAGCTTGTCAAATGAAATAATAATATTTTTATGACCTTGCCAGAGGTGTTGAGTGTGCCATGACAAACCCATTCTCTCTCTCTCTCTCTCTCTCTCTCTCTCTCTCTCTCTCTCTCTCTCTCTCTCTCTCTCTGTATGTTTTAAGAGCAGATGCATGCGAGCACTGAATCAGTCAGCTCAGCAGAAATGCTGCTCCTGTGCGCTGAGCAGTGGCAGGAAAATAAAAGCAAATAGCAGCACTCCTCTGTATCTACTAGTCTACTGGTAAATAAACATTTGCTCCCTCGCCCTGGCAGAACCCAAGACCAAAGGGAAGCATGAGGAGGGGGCAGGAGGTGCCAGGCAGCAGGCTAAGCTGCAGATGCCAAGGCCCATATGCCATCAGGAGAGCTTGTGCCCTTGAAGAGCTCCATGTTTTGCTGAGCATCGGTCATTTGTTACCCGGTCTGGTTAGTTGGCCGTAGGCTGGTGGTGCAAAGGTCTGTCCATCAGGCCATGTACTGAGAGGGCTATTATAAGAAATTCAGCCCCTGGCTTATGTCACAAAGCTCATGCTTACTACTCGACTGCGGTCTGTTTGCTGCAAATGCTACAATGCCATCTGTGCAACCTGTATGCGTGGTCTTCAGATTTGTCTTTGTTGATCAAGTGATTAGAGCCATAATCTTTCAGCTGACCATAAAGATTAAAGCACTAAGACTGCATCGTACTGAGTGTGTAATATATTGTCGCCGTCATATCAAAAGCTCAGATGGCAGATGCCTTATAAATTTTGCAAACATTTCATGATGAATACAGGAGCTGAAATAGGCCAAAATAATCTAACAGTCTAATTATCTAATCTAATAATCTTGTTATATTAACATACGCTGAAGTAAATGACTTTTTTTTTCCTTACCATTTCAGAGATATTTTGTGGGTATATCAACAACTAGGGCTGTTACTTGATTAAACTTCATTGATTACTCAGTTGAAAAAGAGTCATTAATTAAAATGTCTCCTCAGTGAATCAGCAGTAATTTGGCACTATGCATGCTGACAGCGCAGTTTTTTTTAATGCATTGTCTCAAAGTAAGAAACAGAGCTCAATGGACACCATTCATATAATATTTAATTAAAAAAAAAGGTTAAACCATTTCAAACCATAAATAGAATGTAAATTCACAAAAACACCTTTATTTCTCAGACATTTGTGTTTATTTTAATGGTTGGTACTCGTATTATTAGAATAAAATATTGTATGACAATTAGTTGAACTAGTAAAACTGCTGAATTACAGTAAAAGGCAGTATTTCTAAGAATTTCAATGACTGTAATTTTAGAGAATTTTACTATCGTTGAGAACATTTGCTATTTCTTACTGGTAATTAGCGAGTTTTGTCAGGCGCCCCTGCTTCTGGACTTCTTTACCTTTTCGGAATTGTTTTGTTAAGTCAAGTTTTATTTTTTTTGTTTTTGTTTTTTGGCCTATTTATTAAAAAAAAGAAACTTTTAACCAATAATTGGTTACAAACAATTATTAGTATCAAGTCTTGTTTACAATGGTGAGAACGTACACTTGAATGAAAGAAATGACTCGTCAGATGAGGACAACCAGCTAAAAGCTAAAGTTAGCAAGGTAGCTGGCCATTTAGATGCCTTACCTCAGTTCTGCTTCTTTTTTTACTCGTCTATGGAATCAATTTTGTACTAAATATTGGTAATCATGATTTTCTGTATGATTTTATTGGAGGATTGAGGTAATGCTAGCTTGCTTGTATTTATTAGCCTACATATCAGTGTCTAGACTTAGTCACGATTTGCTGACACCACAGTATTAATGATGCATTTGCATAAGGCATGCTGGGTATTGTAGTGAGAGAACAATAGTGTGCCTTTTTAATTGCAAATTCAGAATCAAGTCCTGTGAAAGCATTGGCACTTTGATTGCGTTTGCTAGATGAAGCTTTTTAACATGTTTGCGACATCCAATGATGTATTTCACTCAGTGAAAATGCCATCAGGTGCTGTTGTGGCCTTCAAGACAATACAGCGCTTTTCCCCAGTTGAATACAGGAGACATTTTTTGGATACTTCTGATGGGGCCTTTTAATGATATTGCCTTTTAAACTGATGGCTGTTCCTTTTGAAATATAAACACACTGGCCTTCAAACTCCACTCTTTGATAATAGATCTGAGGAAGGAAATGATGAATTGAGAGAGACACGCAAAGTACAAAGATGTAAAAAGTGCATGTGCGTTCTGATAAATCTCATTCTGAAAAGAAACTAGAAGAACAAGCATTTAATTCGAACTGCGATCTAGACAGCTGCTGCACTCTGCAGTATTCAAGGACAGTCGGAATGAGTCCAAGAGTAGATATTAGGTCATCGGCAAAAAAAAAAGAGAGAGAAAAAAAAATGCCATGGTTGCCAGGTCAGATATTTGCAAGCAGGCATCAAAGGTTTTATATCTCTATGAACTCTGTGGAGACACAATGGGAGCTTCAGCTAGCTGCTGAAAATCAGAGAGAATTGTTCAATTTCATATCACGTCTACGTCAGCCATCAGAAAAGCCAACACGTCTGCTGGAAGCACCTTAAATAGCCCCGAAGCACTCTCCAATAATACAGATATTGTGTTGTGGTGATTCCCTATTTAGCTGGGGTTTCAGGTTCACCATATTTGTGATGTCAGATTAACTCAGGTGTCACCATCTGTACAATTCATTAATATTTATAGGCAGCGTACGCACGGGGGAGCCCCTAAGGCAACGATGTTAAGGGCACCATATGTACCTTTACTGCCTGTTAGTAATGGAGAAAAAGCAGTTATTCTCTTTATTGGACATGAAAACTGTGCCCACATTGGCAGTTTATTGTCTTGTCAAAATATATAGCATAATAGCTTCTGTCTCCAGTCTCATTTTGCTGCTACAGAACTGTTTTTTCCAACTACTGTCCTGCCAGTTGGATCTCAAGTCATTTCACCAATCCGTTCAAATCCGATTTAAGCAACTATCTCTGACCCACCCACAAATACAGTCATTCCAGAAAACAACAAAAGCTCTAAAGAATATATCTGATCTCCTGTTGCCTCCTTTGGAAGCTGTGCGCCGTTAAGAGAATGAGAGAATAAGGGAGGTCAGCTTTGGCCAATCAGACGGCCCAGCTGAGCCTTTATTTTCTTCAGCTGTCATTTTGCATTTGGTGCTCTGCGGCTCCTGGGCCTTCAGTCAGGGAGTCAACACAAAAGACCGTTTTGATTGGTGGAAAGCAAATCTTTTTCTGGGGCAATCTGCTCAACATGGATGTCATTCTCCTAAAAAGGCACATCTTCCAGTGGGCAATGTCACAGGCAATGAGGGCATGCTGCTGCTTTGTTCGAGTTTGTTTAGTTTTTAACAGTCGCGGAATAACAAGGAGACAGCGCAGACTGCAGTTTTGTTATGAGCGTGTAATGAAGACAGTCATGTTGTCTCTTGCATTTCCATGATTTGAGAAACGCTGCAGGGAAGAGTTGGGGTTGGGTTTGTCCTTTGCTCGGTCGAAATCTGGCATTTGTGCTCGCATTAATATCGCAAGATTAAAGGTCCATAAAATATGCTCATATGATACATTTTGTTGATTATGTAAAATACATACATATCTTCAGTAAAGAATACCTCTGCACACTTTAATACACAATCACTGTTTATTGTGCTGAATTTAACACACTGGAAAAAAAGAATTGAAGGTGATGAGGCTTGTGGAAAGGTTATGGCACATTTGAGATTTTATAATACACTCTCAGAAGAAAAGGTACAAATCTGTCACTGGGGCAGTACCTCTCTTGTCGCTGGGGTAGTGTCCTCAAGCTCCTCAAGGGTACATCTCAGTGCCTTTAGTCAGGGAACATAATTGTACCATAATCCTTTGAAATTATATTTTCCAAGTTGTGTCGACTCCACACACCCCGTCTCGTCTCCAGACTTTATTTTATTGTTCTGTTTTAAAACATTAGGTTATGAAAAGGTATAAATGTGTCCTTTTTCCACTGGGAAAAACGTATTTAAGGCACACGTTTGGACCTTAAAACCACTGTTGAACCTTTTGAGAGAACATTTACATTGTTTGTACCTTGATGAATGGAAAATGTACCTGGACAGAACCTTTATTTCTAACAATATATTGTTTGTTTTTTTTTAATATGTAAACAAAAATTGTGCTCTAAAATTTGCAGAAAAATGTAAAAAAAATGTAAGAAAATGCTAAAATATTTAAAAAGTTTGTTCCATGTAGAGGATGTGTTATATGTTTGTCTATTTGCAATTAGAAAATGAACATGTCCAAGGTATTCAAACTTTTTTTGATTGTATCATGATAAGTTTGACCTTAAAGAAAGATTTTCTTTTCCCCTTTTTAAAGGCCATGCATTTTGTTATAGCTATATGAGTGAACAACATGAGCTACATCAGAATGTTTTTACTGCTCTCCATAATTCAGGACTATTATTTTTTTATTGTGTGCTTACAGGGTTCACATTAACATGAAAGCATGAAATTCACGATTTCCAAAAGAGGGAACGCTGTTTCCAATTTTCATCACCAACATCCAGTGAGAGCAACAGTGGCTGCACGTTCTGACCAATGGGCCTTGTTCACCAATATCTTCCTAAGTTTTTTCTTAAATGGCTTCCTGAGAAAGGTACTAAGAAAAAGTCTACGTCAGATTCATGACGTGTTCTTAAACTGCAGAACTGTTCACACCTATGTGCTTTTGTGTCTGTAGATTCTGTTCTTACCTAAGAACAAATCCCAAATAAGAACACACTGGTGAATATCAGAATCTTTGTGAACACTGCATAAATGGGTTTTAAGAAGAAATCTCTTCTTTAGAGCAGTTGGTGAATGAAGCCCAATGAGTGTATATATCATACACACATATGTATGTATGTATGTATGTATGTATGTATGTGTGTGTGTGTGTGTGTATATACATATACATATATACATATACATATATACATATATATACACACAGGGTGCACAGGTCAAAATTTCATCAGATTTCAAAATGGTTTATTTCACTTTTAAATCATTACAGAACAATTCAGCAAATTGTAAATGGTTTAAATGAGCATAAAATTTATTATGTAATTTTACAAGTGCTCAATATGAACCTCCTCCAGCTGTACAGACAACATCAACACCATAGTCAAATTCATGCCATACTCCATTGAGCATGTTGGATGTCACTGTACTCACGGCTCTTTCAATACGATTTCGGAGATCATCCAGTGATGTGGCGCCAACGATGAACGCTCTGAGCTGTTGGAGGTTCAATGCCGACGAAAATCACGTTGCACAGTTATGACAGATTCACTCTTATTGAAGTGGAGAACGCGAAACGCTTTCTGCTCAGGGGTCACCATCTCCTCTCAGACTGAAGGGAGCCACCTTCCGGTGACAGTCAGAAACTCTATGACCCCCTCTTTCAATTGGTATGTGATTGGTTCCTAGGTGCCTCATGGTTGTAAAAATACGGTGTTATGAAATCGGATGAATCTTTCTGAATCCCCCTGTATATTAGTTTTCCAATTGCTATTGCTTTTGTTAGTTTTCTGCTCATTGATTTATCCATAGGTCTTCAGTGTGTATTGTCCAGAGTAATTTGTCATAGGCCATTTAAAAGTTGTATTTAAAAGAGAGAGATACAATTGTGGATTCTGTCATGCAGGCTAAAGTCCCACTGCAGTGCATCAACAGCTGGCTTTCAGCCTGCATTGCTACAGATGGTTCAAAGGGTTGGGCTGTTAATAATTTATAGCATTAATGCGTTATTAAGGCATTAACTTTGACAGCCCTAACCTGTACTTATATTTTTCCTGGCTTCTGTTGTGAAGGTGGACATGCTTTACATAATGATGACAAAATTTTGTTTAATGAGAAACTGTCATGTAAAACTTTTATTTTATTATTTTTTTTTTTTTATTAATTATTCGGGTAAGTGCAGTGTTTGTTTATTATCAGTATGCTATGGGTCACTAAGATGCCAGGCTTTAGTAGTTGTCAATATAAAGTTGCTAAATAAATAAATAAATAAATGCAGAAATAAAGAAATAAATACACCCTACATAATACACCCATGCTATATAAGTGTTTGACCTTTCATATGCTATAGAAAATGAATATCAATTGATATTAATAACACACTAAACTTAGGTAGCTTTAGAAGTTGTCAACAAAAAATTGCAAAAAAATAAATAAATAAATAAATAAATACACCCTACATAATACACCCACGCTATAGAAGCGTATGATCTTTCATATGCAATAGAAAATGAATATCAATTGATATTAATAACACTCTAAAGGTATTTTGTTTAAAAACTGGGTGGTGCCCTACTGTTGCCCATTAGGTTGAATAGGATTTGTGCCAACATTCTGTAAAGCTTGTTTAACCTCATAACAGTGGCTGCGAAAGAACTTACTTGTGAGAGGGTCATGGTAAGGTCAGATTTACATTTTTAGCGATTTTACACTCTTTGGAAATGGTTGCTAAATCCATACAATGTAGTTCCGTTATGGCAAACCAATAGAATAGAGTTCTGATTACATTGGTGTGCCTACTGTACACATACCTGTATCCCTTACTTACATCTCCAAGCCTATTTGATATTCTTTGGAAGCGGTTGCTGTGGTTGAGCTAGCGTAAATAGCTGCAAATTGATTGTGCTTACCTCCATGAGCATTTTGAATGAAACCAACAACTGCGGAAGCTTCATATTGGAGGTATGATAATCGAAGAGTGGGCTGTTCTTGTCAGCCTGCTGTGATGAAGCTGTGGAAGCCTCTCCATCTCAGATGGATGCTATTTCAGCTTTAAATTGGAGCATGAATGGCCATGATTTTCTTCACAAACTACTCAATCTGTGCAGTCGTCTCACTTTCTAAATGTCCATTCGGAGAAGAATGTGTTTTCCTTCTGCTCAATTAGGGCCATCCAGACACTCCAGCACGAGTGCTTTTAACATGCAGAGTGATTCTGAGGAAAAAAAAAAAAAAATGGGTTAACCATTTCTAGACATGCACTCGTAAGGCAAGACACTACGGGTCATTTTTTAAAACTAGATATCACAATGAATCATCAGTTGATTGCAGATATTCTTACAAGTGTTGTAGTTTGCTTTGAAAAAAATGTGTTAATATGCAAATGATGAATGTCTGCGTACATTTGCATCTTTTATAAAGAAAAACTCTAGCCTTTAGATGATGTTACAATTAAAATTAAAATATTTATTTAACAATGTCCTCTGTTTGTTTTATTACTTAATCAATAAAAAACTCTGCATCGTTATTAGAAAATGTTTTTCATGTCATTCTGTAGTACAAAATCCAGCATATTCCTCCAAACGGGGTACAATTTCATGAATACACATGCTAGCAACCAGGATTTTTTGTTCTGAATGTAAAGAAAAGCTGATTTTAAAGAGCCTCAGAGCTGCATTACCTGTGAAATCTCAGAACACATGTTGTAGGTAGATTGTACAGAAAACAAGCTTTTCAGTGATGTATATAACAGTTTTTTGAGTTAAGGCTAAATGTTGCTAACTTTTGGAAAATTCATTTAGATGCAAGTGCAGTAAAATTCACGGAACACTCTGAAATAAAGATATTTCTGTTGAATTTTGACATTTTTAGATGAAATTAATTTTTTTTCTTAAAAAAGGTTCTTAAATAGTGCTTCAACACACAGTTTAATTGATGTAGAATAGGGTGGTCTTAGGGGGTCAACGATGTCTGTAGTGGGTCAAGGGCCAGAAAGGACCAAACAATATACAAATAAAGAAGATAGATCGGTTATAACTTTTATAATGTTTACGTTACTTTTTGTAAATAAAATGCTTGAAAATACAATTTTAACAAACAAAAATGCAAATCAAGTTTTATATGTAGTATAACAATCTGTTTGTTCTCTTATTGGTTGAGATGATGGGGGAGATTTCTGGTGAGCTGAATCAAATGTCCTTATGGACCAACCTTGGGCAGCTCAGGAATAATATCTTTACATTATATGGAGGCTGGGGATGCATCGACACTGTTACTGGTATCTGGTATCGGGCCAATGCTCTACTCACTGACTCATACTCGACCTCATAAAAATGCACTGATACCAACATTTGAGACCAGCTGATACCTTGTGACATAAGCCTACTGTACACTGCCACACCAATGAACAAACGACTCAAGCTGGCAGTGAATGAGGGTCTGCTTACACAGAGAAGTGTTTCCAATGCCGTTGCAGTCGGATGGCAGTTGTTGAAACAGCTTTATTGATAACTGTCTGTAGACAGAGTTGATTGTATGGGCTGCATTTCATGTAGCATGTTAATAGGGCTGAGCACTGTCCTATAGTCTGAGCACATTAATTGTAGGCTTTGTCTGTACATGATGGTCTTCTCAAATCTACAGTGTGAGTCACCCAAGAACAAGATTTCTAAAATCGCACAGTGAATGCCTGGCTTGTGAGAACATTCAGCTACAGCTACTTCAATAAAACAGGCAAAAAGACTCGAACCACTCGAAACATGAGTTCCTCAGATGTGTTAGCCTCTGATGTGATTCCTGCTGACACTGTGCTACTGTGTAAGACTGTTGTGTTGAATGAGATCAAAACTATGAAATGTGCTTACCTACAGCTGTACAGAAGCACTTTCTGACAAGAAACAAAGCCCACTTTTCTTCACTGTAATGCCACCCGATCCAAGGTAACTAACATAGTATAGCTGGCCAAGGCACTTAATTTAACCCTTTAACATTCCAGGCTTATTACATACTAAGGCTTATTATTCATTAACTACAGGGACTTCAATGTAAAATAATTGAGCTTTTCATAGGTTATAGAAGTTTATAATAAAACTTTGGGTCTGCCGGCTGGCTCATGGCTTAGTAAGGGGTTAAAATCAGCTAGATCTTAATTATTATAAGTAAGCTGCACTCATTTACACTAACAATTACTTCTTTCTAGGTAGGTTACTCACTATGGCACCAAGATTGAAATCGGCGAGTACCTAAAAACATGTACACATACCTGGTCTGAAAAAATGGTATTGATGCCTCCCAAATGGAGGCTAAAACTTCTAAACCTCTCTTGTCAAAATGGTTCTATAAAGCAGTGGTTTCTCAAACTGGTCCTCATGACCTTCCAGCTAGTCGACACTCCCAAATCCTAGGGATACACATAGCAAAAATGTGAATTGTCTATGTGTCCTGATGACCAGTTTGAGAGCTACTGCTCTAAAAAGTCATCCAAAAGTGGTTCTTCTGTGGCATCACTCCACCTCTATAAGAGTGTACATGCAAATGTGCCTCATACCTCCATTAAACGACAGGTTACTGAATGATGCTAGTTATGTTTTGCCGCATTCTCTTCATTAAATGCAGAGTGCTGTTCTATATTCAGAACTGTAGAAAGACCTTGCGAATTATTTACAGGCCAAATGACCTTGAAATTTTCTTAATACATATAAGCAAACACACGATGGCTAATGAAAAGCACACTATGAAGAAAAGAGAAAGAGAATGGAACAGTCTTACGTTTGAGACCTTGCAAACTCTCTCACAGTATCTGTATAGTACACATGTTGCTGATAGTTAACAAAGCAATGCTTTAGTCATTTATTAGAACCAAGCTAATTTTTTTTTCTCTATCCAAATTTAAATTAGGCCAAATATATTCTGAAACTCAAGCTGCGAGTGAAAGCAACAGGGACTGTGCTGTTTGAATCTGATTTATTATTTTTTTTTAACTCTGTTGGCCCAGCAGAGCAGTGTCTTATTTATTCAGCTTCTCTTTCTCTGTTCCGCTATTCTCTCCATACTCGGCCCCAGCAGGGAACATGCACGTGCTGCAGTTTGATACTGTTTCTTCTCTTGAAGTTATTTTAATGAATGGAATGAGGAAAGACATGGGGTGGCTGAATGACAAATGAGGGATATTTAGGAGGCATGTGCAAGGCATGGTGATGTACAGTACACTGGATAAAAACTCCAATCTTGAAAACGTTAAAAGTGAAACAAATAGGCTTGCATGTATGAGGTCACTGTCACAAGAAAAACTCTTACAACATATGAAAACCCCTGTCGCCCTTTACGTTGTGCTCAAAAATTCCTCAAAACTGTACAAGTGGATATTTTAGTTCTTCAAACTGCAAGGGTCAATATGTTGATTCACACTTCATTACTCTCATATATCACTTACATATGAGTCTCATAGAAGTTAACACATTAGCTAGCGGAGATGAAGACTCGAGTCAGTGACTCAGACTCAAGTCATACTCAATTCACATGTTGACTGACTCACGACTTAAATCAGACTTGTGACTTTTGACTTGTAAAGTTTCAGCCTGAGGAAAAAAAATGTGAACAAAACTGGCCCTCCGACCAATGAGGTAAATAGATGAAAGCTTTTGTGTCCGAGCTTACATGTATGAGTTTACCTGTCAGTTTTGCTATGGTCGTTACTACACAGTCTTTGTACTGAAATGCCATTGTCCAGCAGCTCTTAGTGGCGCCATGTTTGACATGGCTTCAAATAATGAGCCTTTCATTTTAGAAAAACCTTCAGTTTTCAGATATTCTCAATAAAATTATTCCAAACACAGTCCAAACTTTGCTTCTAAATGGCTCAATATAACTTAAATTGCTGTAAAGCGAATCTGGTTGGCTGGTCTTACAGCCAGCAAAAATATATTAGCTTTACACTGGCAGCTTCCTCATTCTCTGTGCTGGCAGCAATGAATCTTCACTTATGTGGATTTTATTAATACGGAGCTTTAAACTGCAAGGGTCCATGGTGCTAGTTGGGGGACATTAAATGCTTTGGAAAGTGCAGCTAAGAAGAATTCTTATGTGTCTTATTATGAGATCTGTTTTATTTTTAGCAGCAGTATTGTGCTAATAAGGCTGGTATTATATTATATTCATTGTACTGCACTAGTTTGTTTTGTATTACTTTATATATTTATCTGAGGGTCTTTTTTTCCCTTGATCAGTGTTAAACTGATGGGTGCCATGTGGGTGGGGCCCATTTTGCTACTTGTTCTTTGCCAAGTGGAGCTTGAAAATAAACATTTGATCACAGACAAATAAAATAATTCTGTTAGATGGACAGAACCACATGCTAAAAGAAGTAATGCAGTGCAGTGTAATGTAGTAATGTATGTAGTTCAGTTAGCAAGTAAGCTCACTAGCACAATTGCTAGCCTAGTTTGAGTAAGTTACAGATCACCTTCCTTAAAATTAGCTAATACTTCAGCTGGATCAGCTATTACATTATCTAGCTAGAATGCATTCCAACCAAAAAAACGACAGACTAGACAATCATTTAAATTATTTTTGTAGGGGCATAGACAGCCTACTAGAGGAGGTAGGACTTTTTACACAAAAAAAAACAGACTTTTTAAATTACAAGTACAGGATATCTTACATAGATCAGCCTTTTACATGATCCTACTACTCACTGTTGTCAGAACAAAACCGTGTATCTCCATTTTTTCAGTCTTTGACATAACTTGAAAATGTTACCCTTTACAGTGTATATACATTTCATGATCAATGGCCCAAAATTAATTGGTTACAATGACGTACATTAAAAATGTATGTATTCTCTTGTAAAGCTACCATTTTGGAGATATGAGGTTTTGTTCCAACAGCAATGCATTACAGCAATAAACCAGGCCTGCTTTTTCCCCAACCTTGTCCAGCACTTCCACTTTCCACTACGTAATTTATATTCTGTCTGATCTTGAATATCTCAAAATAAACTTTAAAATTAAAGACGTCACTTACTTTGAAATACAGATACTTCAGTAGAGTGCAATAAAATGTTATTCATGGAATTTATCAGTGAATAAACATTAAAAACACAACTTCAAGTTTGCACAAAAAGATGTTCTTTGTTTACAAGTCACATCTGGTTTCTATAGACTGGTGAGCAATAATAGTCTTTAAATAGTGTTCATATATTCAGACAAACATGATTAAAGTCATCAGTTAATAAGTCTCTGTATAGCAAAAGGCTACTTACAAAGGGAACTCAAAGGTTTCTGTATTAAACATGACTATGTAATACACGTGATTTAATATGACTGCGTATTTGACAGACATTTTATCCTGAAACAGATGGGACGCTGTCTGGAGCCTTGGACACAGTTGGACTATTTCAAACATTAGCTCCAAGCTTAGCTTAGTGCTAGCCAGAAAATTCGTGCTTGGTTGTGTTAATTTCAGACCTCCATGATGACATGACTTCAGACAGTTCTAACCCCTGGTGAACATCCAATAAAATGAACTGAACTAGCTAGAAAACTAGAGTTCAAATAGAGCCACCTTTTGAGAAGAGCTGTTCTGTATACTGGGAAATGAAGTCCATGAACCCATGCTGCCTGTGTTTAACACAGATCCTGGAGAAAGCCTGACAGTAATTAGGAATTGAATTATGGTTTGCACCTACATAGATACTTTG
The DNA here is from genome assembly GCF_904425465.1 of Colossoma macropomum. NCBI lineage: Eukaryota > Metazoa > Chordata > Actinopteri > Characiformes > Serrasalmidae > Colossoma > Colossoma macropomum. The sequence goes on from NW_023494804.1 coordinate 35,748,435, forward strand.
ACCTTATTAGGAATTAATTAATTAAGTTATCTATAGGCAATTTCAGCCTCTAAATAATGCAGTAATGACTATGCACTTTTTGAAGGTACAGCATGTTTTAATTTGGACAGCTTGTTATTTGAACACATGGCAGCTGTTTAGTAGGGGTTTGCTTTTGTGCAATGCAATGCTTGTAACTTATAATGAGACTAAATTAAAGTTCTCTATTAAAGACTCAAAACTTGCCCTTACACATTAGAGATTTGAGACTGGACACCTCACAGGCTCAAGACTTGACCTGGACCTGTGAACATCTGTGGTATCTTCTGAATAGTAAGACATAAGATTAATAACTCAATCATATGCCTACAGTTTAAGGAGTTAATGTGATATTCCAGCATCCAACTTAATCTTAATCTGCCACATCTGTAGTATATAATTGATTACCATTCACCATATGTCTGATACTCCCTGTACTTAATAAAGAGCAGGAAACCTGTTGACTCTAAGCATACTTAGAATAACAACTTCAGCATCTGCCCTTCGACTTCTATTGTACATGTTTCAGATCAGTAAGCACAGAAAAATTGTCTGTGGTAATCAACCATATGCTAACATACAGCAGATAGAGATTATGATAAAAAATGCTAGAATAGTCCTGTAAGTTATTTTAACAGATATTAAGAAACTATATCGATACCACATCATTGAAGATACAATGGGCTGTGATTACCAATATCTTCCTAAAGGTCCGAAGAAAAAGTAATCAGATTTTTTTTTTGAGTTCTTAAACCTTAGAATTGTTTGCACTTTTGTGCTCTTGAGTGTGTAGATTCTGTTCTTACCTAAGAACAAATCCCAAATAAGAAAACACTGGTGAATATCAGAATCTTCATGAAAACTGCCTAAGAGGGTTTTAAAAAGAAGTTCCACGTTAGCCCCCTTTTACCCTGTTCTTCAGTGGCTCAGTGGAATGTTTGGTAAATGAATTCTGATTTCTCATAACAGTAATTATCTGTTTGTTTACTTATGCATATTTTAAATACCTTTGACAACCCCTATCTCTGGCGATGACCTTGTCATAACCATAGCATTTTCCCTGTTGGCCTAATGCATGAGGGACGATACCTGCACCACAATGGTGTCAGCACTGTCAGCTCTAGATTGATTGATTATGTTGGACAGGATCCAAGAGAAAGAGACTCTTACAGCTGAAATGGCTCTGAGCCAGGCACTTACAGGGAGTGGCGGGGGACTGTTAAGAGAGCAAGCTAAAGCTCAGGGGGTGGGGGGGTGGAGGAGTGGTCAGAATGACCTCAACAGTCATGCCCTTCCCTTTCAGTTTAGAAGTGAAAGGAATGTGATATGTTGAATGTATTACAAGTACAGGGATTGCAGAAGGTATTTCAGAGGAATGACAGAATGTATAGCTTTCAAATCCCAGGACTACATGAAAAAAACCTTATGTGAGATAAGGACATTCAGAGATTCAGAGAAAGTGAACTGCACCGATGGATAAAATCTCAGTTGTTGCCGTCCTCAGTTGTTGCCGTCCACCTACACAGACCTACCTTATTGCCTGATCCCAATTAACCTCAGGCTGGACGTTGAAAACTGTATAGCAGTGAGTATTTATAGAGTCTGTAAGGTTCAAAGAATGGGCGATCTGACCTACTGGGCAATTTAATTCAGCTGCTATTTGAATGTGACCCATCACTGCCTGCAGTATAGTTCCAAAGGCACATTTGGATCAATATCCTGTTGTATTCCCATGTGTTAAAGCCAACCTTGTTCCTTGCCCTTTTTTGACCATATTGCCATGAACTTTGTTACTGCACGAGTTCTGCATGAGTATTATAATATAACAAACATCAACCTTCATAGCAAAATATAATGACTAGTGAGGTCAAACATCCTATAAGCCTGCCTGTATTTGGACACAAATGTATTTAGACACTTATTCCATATAGGAGCCTAGGGTCATGGTCCCCATTGCTAAGCATCAGCTGCAGGGGTTTAAAGCTGCCCAGCATTAGCAGTGACCCTAAGTTCTCTAAAGTAATGAAGCTCCAATACCTTTGGGATGAGTTGGAGAGATAATGTGAATTCTGTGATGCAGAATTAATCATCCCACATCAGTATGTGACCTCACTACTGCTCTTGTTCAATCAAATACTCAAACCAACGTGTAAAGCCTTTCTAGAATAGTAGAGGCTGAAACTGCAGCAAACTTCATATTAATACTTTTGATTCCAGAGGACACTTTGGATGAGCAGATGTCTACAAATTCTTGGATAAATAACACAGGTTTACTACATATACTCTTGCGGTGAAAACACCACAAAAACATTCTTTGGAGTACACCTTTTGGTTCCCTAAAGAAATATCACAGGTTTATGAACAAGCATGTGTGAGTGTGAAGGACCTCAAATGGGGGCTTCCAAGTGGCACAACCCAAGCGTTTGCCCTATCATCAGGAGATCGATCCCTGGTGAAGCCACAGCCATCTGTGGCCAGGAGTCCAAGAGAGCATAATTGACTTCCCTCTCTCTGGGTGGGAAGGATGGCCATTTTTCTACCCTATCACTCAGTGTGAAGCTGGCAAACATGGACATCTGTTAGCTAATGTGGCAAGCATGATAAGCTGTCCAATGACGTAGCATTATCAGTAGTTTGAAAAAACATGAAAGCTGGATTCACATGTCTTGGACTAAGCATGTGGTAGCTCTCATTCTTCTAGCTTGGTAGCATTGATTGATAGGTGGAGAACTAGCTAGCAAGTGGGAATTTTCCATAACACAGTGATTTAGTTAGGGTATGAAATTGGATAAAAATGGTGGCGAGGTGGATAGGGCCTGGGTTCAGTTCCTCGGCTGGGCAACCCAGGGTCCTTTCTGTGTGGACTTTGCATCTTCTCCTTGTGCTGGTGACCCGTCGAGGGTGTGTCCTGCCTTCTGCCCAGTGACCACTGGGACAGGCTCCTGTGACCCAGAAGGATAAGCGGTTTAGAAAATGTGTGCGCCAGAAGTTTTTCAAGGAAAAATCTCATCTGTGTTGGGTACAACAAATGTGGTATTAATGTAGGATATCACATCAACCAACATGTTTAAAGGTCAGATTTGTAATGTAATCACCAGACACAGACCTACTCAATGTCACATAATGTAATGTTTTATGCCAATGAAAAAAAAATCCTAACTGTACCTCCAAACCAAAACACTTAAAAAAAAAAGGCTTCTAAGAGTGTTCAATTATAGACTGAATCTCTTTTCATGCTCAATTTGTCAGCCACCCTCTACCCATTCATCACTGGTCAGTTTCTGACCCAAGACATCTGACCAGATGTTATTTGGGTGATGCACCATTCTCAACACTGCAGTGACACTATAGAGGCATGGTAGAGTGTGGTGCTAGTATAATGGTATCAGGCAGAGTGGTTTTTCCAGTCATTTGCTAAGTATTTTATATAAATATGTAGCACCAATATCACGATGCTTAATGAATCAGTGGGTATTGAGCTCACAGCAATAAATCTGCCATAAATTTGAAGATCAATATTAGAACAGTAATGAGCCACAGCACACCTAAAAAGAGAATCACAGGAGAGCGAAAGACTAAAGAAACTAAACGTTGAGAATACGTGTTTGCAACACAAGGGGATGAGAGCTAGTAATTATACATCACAACAACCACTGAGTACTTATGCAAATTTGGTTCAAAGGCCTGATAATTGAAGTCGAGCTACAGAGGCACTTTGTGAACATACTGCATTTGTGCTTGTAGTGAAGAGACAGATGACTTTGCATAGTTGCTGTGATGCTGGTTTCACTACATTTTCAATGAAGGCAGTAGTGAAAAAAAAATTCATTTAGTGGCAAGGACAATATTTGTACAGATTGATACGTTATATTCGGCTAATTTCCTTCCACAATTTCCTTCTGATTTTTTTTTTTTTTTTTAATTTAGAAAAAATAATCAAACTTCAGAAGAAACTATGCCTTAAAGGCTAATTTATGCTAAGTTAACAAGCTTCTTTTAGTTTGGCCATAAATTATGATGCAACAGCCTAATAACTTGTTTTGTTTGTGTGGTATGTCAAGCCCCAGGCATGCCTCATCTGCCTGTTCACAACCAAGCAAAGCAATGAAAATGAAGTTTTTATCTCCTTATAGATGAATTACACAAATCGTGTGACAGCAAATAAGCTGCAGTCTCTGACTGTCCACTAACTAGGTGAACCTACAAGGCAAGTGTTTCTAATAGAGAAGCCAATGCCTGTAAGTGGTAAACTGTATGCATTAAACTATTTACAATACAATACAATGCAGTATAATACATTATAATGCCAGTGGTGAAGCACAACCTTGTATCTTCAAAATGGTAACTTTACAGATGATGCAAAAAATCTTCTTAACTTTGAATGCAAGTTAATGGAAAATATTTTTTGACGTAATTGTGGTCCATTTCTATTGGTCCATTCATGAACTTTGTGTGACCACTCTGTTAGACATCATATCTTCCTTGTTGGTTCACCCTGTAGATGTAAACTTATAGATGACAGCTCATCTGTTGCTGCACAGTTTGTGTTGGTCACCAACTCTGCTCCTGGAGATCTGCTTTCCTGCAGACTTAAGCACCAACACCAATCAGTGGCAGGATTAGTGATTCGGGGGCTCCCTCAATGCACATTTTTGAATTGATTGAGGTTCTGGGCTCTTAAGTGGTGCAACTATCTATAATGCAAAATTGTATATTTTGGCAGATGAAATTATCTTAAATCTAGTTAATATGTCTCATATTTCTGATTCTGAGATAACAATAAACATAGGATTATTTAAAAGGATACACCGATCAGGCATAACATTATGACCACCTCCTTGTTTCTACACTCATTGTCCATTTTATCAGCTCCACTTACTACATAGGTGCACTTCGTAGTTCTACTATTACAGACTGTAGTCCATCTGTTTCTCTGCTTACTTTGTTAGCCCCCTTTTACCCTGTTCTTCGGTGGTCAGGACCCCCATGGACCCTCACAGAGCAGGTACTATTTGGGTGGTGGATCATTCTCAGCACTGCAGTAACACTGACACCATGGTGGTGTGTTAGTGTGTGTTGTGCTGGTCTGAGTGGATCAGACACAGCAGTGCTGCTGGAGTTTTTAAACACCTCAGTGTCACTGCTGGACTGAGAATAGTCCACCAACCAAAAATATCCAGCCAACAGCGTCCTGTGGGGAGCGTCCTGTGACCACTGATGAGGGACCAGAGGATGATTAATTCATACTGTACAGCAAGAGATGAGCTATCGTCTCTGACTTTACATCTACAAGGTGGGCCAGCAAGGAAGATGTGTCTAATAGAGTGGACAGTGAGCGGACACAGTGTTTAAAAACTCCAGCAGCACTGCTGTGTCTGATCCACTTGTACAAACGCAACACACACTAACACACCACCACCACATGGACAATGAGTGTAGAAACAAGGAGGTGGTCATAATGTTATGCCTGATCGGTGTATACTGCGTCCTACATTTTTCTTTTCATTTATTTTTGTCCCTAAAATCCACTTGTGTGGGGTTATGAATGAAAAACAGTCATTCATTTTAACAGGGCAATTTCCACCTTCCCGTGTTCCTATTCACACATACTACCTCTGCATAGCGTGAGCGAAATATCTTTTCATTTCGGTGCTTTCACACAGGTGGTGTGAGCGGCAGAGCGTCCGAGGGCGCTGCACTGAAGCAGCACGGTATTTACAGAATAGACCAGGAGCCGTTTTTTTCTGCGCACCACACAGCAAAAGACACTGAAATAAGAAATGAAAATTTAACAGAAAATACTGATTCTTTAATTTAATTTCAATTCATTCAACTTAATTCCCAGTTGGTCTACCAGGCTTGAATAATTTGCCCAATCAAGTCACATCAAGTCAAAGTTTATTTATATAGCATTTTTTACAACAGGTGTTGACACAAAGCTGCTTTACAGAAAAATCCTGGTCCAAGCCCCCATGAGCGTTGCCAATGGTGACAGTGGCAAGGAAAAACTCTCTAAGAGCAAGAGGAAGAAACCTTGAGAGGAACCAAGACTCAAAAGGGGAACCCATCCTCCTCTGGTCAACACTGGATAGCAAACAACATTCAATCACAAGTCAGAATGCTGTCAAGGGTAAACAAATATACCATTCTCATTTGCAGATGATATTTTTATTGAGCAGAGTGATCATTTGGAATATTTATCCATTTGGATAAAAGATGACTATAGCTTTCTTGCCACTCCGCTCCGCAGCATAAAGCTGTATTAATGAAAGGCCAGTGTATGTGAGCTGTATCAGTCAGACTGCCTTGATGCTCAAGCAACACAGAGGTGGTATTTGTGAATCAGGCCTTTGAAATAAACCGACTCATTTTGTTGCTGTTTTCCTGTAAGACTGATATGTAAATGAGCTCTGTTCCAATTGGCTGCCTTCACTCAGAAAGCAACCTAGGCTGAAACACTCTTTATAAATTCAGCATAATTGGGGGGAGTGAAATAATTATCTAATTATTTATTTATTTATTTTTTTTGACATCACAGAAACAGGATTATTCAAACATGCTAGTAGCTAGTTCAAAAGCTAATTCAGCTGAAGGAATGTGGTCTGAAACATACGAAGAGCTAGCTAGTACATTACTATCAAAACTAAATGCTAGCCAACCATTTGAAGTTGCTTTACTTCTTTCCTTTCAACATCACTTTTACTGCATGTAGCACTTCATTCTGTCCATCGGGCTGGTTTTTCTGTAATGAAGGTCTCATTAATTGAAGTCATATGATGTTGCTGTGAGCTAGGGGTGTAGTCATATAAAAGTCATATGATATGATATATATTGCCATACTTGCATCATGATATGATACATTTTTAATACACACTTTGACATAAAATGCTAATGTAGCCTTTGCGTTTATTTATTTATTTATTCATTGGTATTTTTTCCCAAAAAGACAATGCAGTGCTTGTTGATGGAATAACTGGTATAAGTAATGTTCATAGATTACATAAAATAAATGAAAAGCAGTGTTAACAGAAGTGCCAGGTGTATATTAGATGTTGCACATGTGTGTTTGGCAAAGAAGTGTGTTATTATAGCTCTGAGCATTAAATATCTTCTGTTTCTGTATAAAGTGTGACTCTTACTTATTGTCTGAATTGTGTGTGAAAGCATTTTCTAACATGGCTCAATCACTCCCGGCAAACTGCAGAATCCAAGACTCTCCGTATCCAAGGTGCAAATTGGAAGCAATAAGCTTCCCTGTGGAGCCATTTGTTTCGCCCATCCTGAATCGTCAAATGGTGGCTGCTTGAATCCTCCATCCTTAGCTATTTGTGCATAGTAGTGGTACAAGCATGTGAATTATTGGAAAATAGATTTTATTAAAATATTATTTTTCATCATTATTATTATAAATTTCCTCACACATCAACATTTCCTGAGTCTCAAATTCCCATTTCCCATTTCCCAAGTGCTGAGAATGATCCACCATCCAAATAATACCTGCTCTGTGGTGGTCCTGACCATCAAAGAACAGGGTTAGGGAGGTTAACAAAGTATGCAGAGAAACAGATGGACTACAGCCTGTAATTGTGGAACTACAAGGCGCACCTATTTGATAAGCAGACCTGATGAAATAGACAATTAGTGTCAGTACAGGGTGCATGTACCTGGAAAACGCAATGCAAATAAGCCGAAATTCTGGGACTGGATCGCATTTAACTTTGCTAGACGTGGCGTATTTACATGAGCTGTGGCTGATCTCTGTGGGCGGACTAGAGGAGGTTGTTGCACTCCTGTGTCTGACAGTGTGGCAGTAGTAGACAAGGAGGAGACAGGCTATGATTCTGCAGTGCCACAGTGATTTCCCACTGACCTCTCCTCCACTGCTCATCCACACACACACACACAAAACTGTTTTTCACACAACTGAGAAATTCCACAGTTCCACTTTATTGCACTACAAAACCACTTGGGGTGGAAAATCCTCAACAATAATTATAATCCTATTTGATGACGATTCTTTAGAGAACATCTCAATTCACCATAAAAATTTCAAATTTGATCACAATTCAACTAGACTATTTTGGTTCAGTTCAAAATGGCTGAAATGACAATCAAAATTGAATGAAGGAACTTTTTATATAGTGGTGGAATGCAGACATCAAGCCTTTATTTCAATTTTAAAATGTTATATTGGCCAAAAGAGTGGATTCTTTACTGAATATTATTCTAATTGATTATAATCAAAATTGGTGCAGTAGATAAGTCATTTCAGACTGATGCATTGTGATTCATAAAACTATAATACCAAAAGCGAGTCTGGATGCATGGCTTGAAGTCAGATAGTCATTATTCTATGATGTTTTATTACAATACCAATGGCCTAACTACATCTTAGCAACCACAAGGGTTAGCATAGCAAGACCTTAGCAACCAACCGGAAACTAATGGCACAGCGTTGTCAGGCCAAATTAATGTTTTTAACAAAGTTTTCCCTGGATCATTTTTTGGTAACACTTTATTAATTTCTTCTTTAGTTGTGGTTTTACAAATTTATCTACGTAATGTATAGAATTATTTGCACAGTTTTCAAGTAATTTATAAAGATTTGTTAGCTCTTCATTTATTAATGTTACTGGTCATAGGAATAATTCAGGTGATTTCTACTCAATTAGTTGTTTGCACTTGTGTTTGACTAATATTGTTAAAAGCTGACACAGGTTTTAGTGTTATTGTTTCCTGATCAGTGTAATGTAATACCCTGTGTATGTGTTACATGTGTCAGCACTTAATTACTGTTCTTTCAAACACAAGCCTGTGTATCATTGTACAATTAGTTATCAATTGCTTATGAAGTCTGATTGACAGTCCATACAGGCATATTCATACCACATAACATATAAGTAAACTTGCAACTCAAACATGACCATCTACTAGGATTTATTGCCATATGTTTGGTCATTGTTATTACCTGTACATTAGAAGTATAACGATATGCAAACTTCACAATAGAATACGTATTGCCATTTTTGCGTAACAATATGGTACGTTTGAATCAGAATTACTAAGGAAATGAAAGCGTTACTTTTACATTTCTTTCTTTCTTTTTTAATTTTGGGTAATATCCATCAGTTGTGGGCTGGAGGTTAGGAAACCAGCCACGCGACCAGAACATTGCCAGTTCAATCCTCTGAGCCGACAGTCTGTGACTGAGGTGCCCTTGAGCAATGCACCTAACCCCCAACTGCTGGGCACTGTGGATAGGGCTGCCCACCGCTCCGGGCACGTGTGCTCACTGCCCCCTAGTTTGTGTCTTCACTAGTGTGTATGTGGTGTTTCACTGCATGGATGGGTTAGATTGCGGAGTTGAAATTTCCCAATTGTGGGACTAATAAGGGTCACTTAATCTAATCTAATTCCAGAAATGTATTTTTTTTCCCTCCACAAACACTTATAATTGATGACATTGGTTATTTCAACAATATAACATTGTTAGAATTGGCAACAGCTAGAATCAATAAGGCTAAAACATCTGCTCTTGAGACATGGAGACAGCTTTGTATTGATGTTGTGGGAAGATTAGAACAAATGATGTAACATCTTCTTTTCTTTTTATTAACTTCATTTATTTAATAAACGGTTTGATGTGTATGTACAGAAGAAGGGGATGGAAGGACCACTGGGATGGTGAGGGAAGGGGGGTTGTTTTTGATTGCCTTTGACTTTGTGTTGTTGTTATGAAGAGCTGCTTGATTAACAGAAAATTAAAAAATGATCACAAAAAAAACAAAAAGACTTGTGCTTGTTAAAGGATTAACTAGCACAAGTCATTGTCTTCAAAGACACAAAATAAATGAAATAATAATAATATTATATCAGTGCAAAATTTATATGTATATGATGCTGCACGGCTCATAATAAATGTAAAAAAATGTGGCTACATCTTAAATAAACTGAGCATTACAAGTTCTTTTACAGTCAGATCTTGTGTTTCTATATAAAGTGTGTCTCTTACCTTTTGGATGAAATGAGGAGAGACAGAAGTTTCTAATATGGCTCAATCACAATAAACTCCCAATAAACTTTAAAATTCCAGGATTCCGCAACTGAACAGAGGTGCAAATCAGAAGCCATTTGCAAATTAGCATCTGAGTTTTTGTAATTCACCCGTTCAGAATTGGCTGCTTGCATCCTGTGTGGAGAAGCAGCTGCTGCGACTCATGTTTTCTCCTCTCTCCTGTAACTGAGACATTTGGGTGATATCTTTACAAATAATTTTAACATAGTTGAGGTTTTCGCACCAGTACTAGTGCAATGTTGGCACACTGTCACCATTCAGTCAACTGCTCTTTGCCTATTAGTGTTGCCGTTGACTGGAAAAGTTAAGTGTTTCCAAACAGAAGATAAATGTGAGAATTTCTTCTTTTATTCCAGCTCAGGTTTGATCTCTCCGCTCACCATTTCAAACAGCTTCGCTAATCATCTGAGAATTTTCCTCATGTTCCAGAATGTAACTACTGCACCATTACTTACCCATTTTATCCACTTTCAAGAGCTGCACAGCAAAGTTTGTAGGGTTTTCTTTTGTTTGTTTGGTTGTTTATCATTGGTGGTCATGTGGAGTGTTGTGACACTCTTAGTGTTTATACTCATCGATTATCATGTAACATGAAAACATTTCAAGTAAGCATGCAGCTGAAAGATTACAGTTAATTAACATTAACTAATGTATGGAAGACCTTCTAAGCTGGCTTAGAAGTGATATGTTTATAGTTGCTATAGTATTATTAATTAGTTCATAATTGATAACAATCAGACCACATTAAATCTCCTGCTTCGCTGTTGTAGGCGGATGCATGTACAATTCTCTTTTTCTGTGTTGTCTGTGGGTTGTAGGCCTACCTCTTTCTTTTTTATCTTCTCAGATAGGAAAGGTGAAAGGAGGTCAGGTGTTTCATCTTGACGTTTTAGCAGCTGAAATGAAAGGTTTCTCCCAAGCTTTGAAATTTGTCTTTAAATAAGAAAGAACTGCTCTTATGCTCAAGCATGACAGTGGCATCATTAAAGAATTCACTTTTTACGTCCATCATTCTTCACCTGTTGTGCTTGCAGTGGCTTCATTAAACTCTAAATTAAACTCTAAATTTCTCTTCGCTTTCATAAACGAGTGTCTTTTTTACCTGATGCACAGCTGTGTTTAGTAGGCAGTGTGATTTTACTCAGTGGAAGGACAGTGTGAGTTGGAGCCCATCTGTGGTGTTGCATTGTGTATATTGTGCTTTTGTTAAACAGCTTGATGGTAACAGCTGTTGGCTGATTTTTAAAATGCCGTGATTAAAGAGCACGTTATTCATATTGAATTCCAATATAATTCTCATATTGGCAGTCAGCAGTTCAGTGAAATCACAGGGATGCTTTGTGTACATTTGAGATTAACTTCCACATCAACTCAGTCTGCTGTCTAGCCTCCATTAGAGATGACAGTTATCAGTTTTAATAATAATATATTGCAGTATATGAGTAGTACAAGTAAACAACGACAACCACAGTCTCTGCGCAAAGCATTCGGCAGGACAAAGCATCTTTACATAGCTGTAATCTATATATATGTGTGTATATATATATATATATATATATATATATATATATATATATATATATACACACACATATATATATATATACACACATATATATATATATATATATATATATATATATATACACATATATACATATATATTGGATTACAACTATATATATATATATATATATATAAACCTCATATGTAAAAAATTTGTGGTTTTTCAGTTTTTGACATATTTGACATTTGCATTGTGTGTAATTGTGTGTAAATTTCATGAAGAATGGACCAAAAGAAATGGCCAAAAACAACTTGGAAAAATTTCTGGTTCCATTGACTTACATTAAAAGTAAAGTCGGTCGTTTCCTTCTCCTGTAAAGTTACCATCACAGTCACAAAGCACTGTAGTTAAATTGTTAAACTAATAACAAATGACTGCTTAAATATTTTGTGGCAAATGATTGCCTCAAATCAGTTGATTTCCACTAATGGAACAGCTACAGTGCCATGAAAAAAGTATTAGCCCCCTCCTGATTTCCTATATTTGTACATATCTGTTGCAATAAATGGTTTCAAATCCTCACATATAATGTAAAATAAGGAGAACATGAGGAAACATAAGTTTTCAAATGATCATTTCTTTTGTTGGAAGGTAAAAGCTTCTGCAACACCTATATCACCCATATGAAAAAGTAAACTTAATAACTGTTTGTTCCACCTTTAGCAGCAGCAGATGCAACCAAACTTTTCCAACAACTGGAGATCAGTTTTTCACACTGCTGTAGAGAAACATGGCCCACTCTTCTTTGCAAAATTCATTTTACTCAGCCACACTGGAGGGCTTAAGAGCACGTACTGCCCTTTTTATGTCCTGCCACAGCATCTTAATGGGGTTCAATCTAAGACTTTGACTAGGCTGTAACTTTTTCTGATATATTTCAATGACTTTCTTTCTTCTGATTGCAGTATAATGTGCTGCTTGTTGAGAACATTTAGCCTTCCTCACATTGCTAGAAATGTTCTATTTCAGTGATCTTTAGATTCAGCAGTGCTGGCAGTAATCAAGCTTGTGGGTGTCTAGTTTCATTTATCCCAATTACAAATTAGAGGTGCCATAGAATGCATTTAGTCAGTATTTTAAATTGTTCTCTGATGTCTACATAGAAGAAACCCTGTTTATGGTGAAAAATGCCCAGGTGCAGTTTTACTCGCCCATTTACAACCTTATGATTTGGCCCTAAAGTAAAACAAGCTGTTTTCCCTTTTTGGAGGGCTCATGAATAATTTGATGAGCTCTGCTCTGATTTGCTGGTTTGCAGTGAGAACATGTCAAAATAGACACAGGCAGGAAGATAAAATGAACCTCTGTGTAAATAAGCTAGGTAATCATACTATTTAGTTAGCAATGCTAGTTACTTGGAGCTTGCTAGCAGCAAACATTAAAGTTGTGAAGTTGTTAGCTCACTACAAAGCTCTCAGCTTAAGATGATCTGGATTCAAATATCAAAAAGTAGATACAATTACAAATCATGGCTACTTATAGGTTGTGGTCAGGGTTGTGATGCTAACAGAGTTTAACCTGCCCCTCTCTTAAGTCTCTTCAGTGTGAAACGCTGAGCCAAACCTGTATGATACTGTCCAAGGTTTAAGAAACTGTCCGGAGTGAAATGTGCAGAGCAAACTAACAACTCTAAGTTAAAAATGTCTGGGATCCTGTTAGAGATGTCAATCAATCAACCTTTATTTAATCTCGGAGAACATTGAGGGTGACCCTCATTTACAATGTTGCTGAGTTAATACAGAACAAGGGATGTGGGAGCTGGAGTTGGCTTTCTCATTTGATAACTTCAGTCTTGTTCAAAGATGAACAGGAAAGGGTATGAAAAGTGCCGACATCCTGTTCGCAGCCCAAAATGCATTTCTGCACATTGCCTGCCATTTTCATTGCTGTTGCTCTTCTATTGTGTCATTCTTCTCAACACCTGCTGGGCTAGAACGTTGCCCTGGTGTATGTAAATTTTGTGGTGTAAATATTAATGTATCAAGACGGTTAAGTAACAGCTTAGGGTTTTGGGATTGGCATGTTGTACTGTGCTATTTTGCCTTTGTGTGGTATTTGAAGGGAGGTGACAACAGTGTTCAAGGTTCATAGAATGTCAGTTCAGTGTATGAATTTCTTCTTAATCAAAAATGCCAATGTAAATACAATTTTCAGTTCTATAACACTTGTAAGTTCGGCTAATTGGTTGATTGAGTAAGTAAGGGATGATTACTTTTGCACACAGGGCTAGTTTGTGTTAACTTGGAATAATTAAGTTCCTTTAAAGAATTAAACGATCACTTAAATCAGGCCTGCCCAACTGGGGACCTTCTGGGCCAAAGTGCTGCGGAGATAAGCATTTACCCTCATCTAGTGCTCTGAATTCAGTTCATAAAGGCCTTGATAATCAGCTGAGGCTGTGCTGAAGTCTGCATTGTCCTGACCTGTGAAGAGTGGAGCCTGACACATGTGATTTTTTTGTGTTTACATAGGTTGTCTTTGGTTTCCCACTCCCTATGTAGGGCACTATGTAGCTCATGAAATAAAGGCTTCTACACTCAGATAGCACATTATGTGCCCAACAGAAGGCCATTTATATGTAGCCATAAGTTGTATCACTAACTATTTAACATTTAGTGCACTATTAGTGTGTAGCAGCAATAGTTTCATGGCCAGTGCAGTGCACTATATAGGGAGTGGGGAGCAAGGAGCAATTTGAGATTCACCATTTGTCTTATTGTAATTTAGTTTGAAGATCTGAAACAATTCAGTTGCTCAAGTATGCAAAAATAGAAGACATCAGGGGTAAATATTTTTCACTGTACTGTACGAATTGCAAGAGCAATGCGACTGCTTACTCAAAACATTAAAGCTACATTAAATTCTGTGATTTACTGCAATCACTCAGCTGATGATAGCACTACATGAACATTGGTATGCAAAATCACTTACTGAAATGCTCCATAAGTAACACAACTGGCAACAAAATGCTCAGAATTGTTCATTTTTAGGAGATCCCACTCCTTTGTGTTCTTGTGACAGACCATGCAGGAGCTGTTCACAGTCTAGCTGATTATTTACCTTTATATTAGTAATACAGGCTGAACTGGAAAACTTGCTTAATATAAAACATGCTTAATATAAAAGATATCAGTAAAATGCCTAAAAACTAACCTTTAGCACAAATAGAACATGTTGCAGCCCAAAAGTAACTTTAGAGATAACTGATGAACAAGAAGACCTAATTAACAGAAACCAACAAAGCGCTAATGACGCTGGGAAGCTCTGCTTTCTTGATGACTTTCCATGAATCTATCATGGACAGTTCTTTTTACATAAAACTGCAAACAGGACAGCAGATTATGAACGAAAGAGGAAATTATTGACACTGTAATTTACTAATCTGAATTTCAACATGGGGGCGGGGCATAACCCCCATAATGTTTGGTTCACCAAATGAAAAACACACAGTGAAAATGTGGATAATGTTTTTTTTTTTTTTTTCTTCTTTTCTTACTTTTTCAATTCAAATTAAAATCTTGTATTTACAAACACAAACATGGTGCTGATTGAAAGTTTAGAAACAGCATTTTCTACAGAGATTCTGACACTTTTAATGAGCTAAGAGTGAGAGATAATTACTTTTTGTTTACCACCAGAGAAAATAATAATAATTAGAATGCTAACAACTTTAATAATGGCAAAATATTATGATCATTTTGGTCATTTATTTCATGATGGGAAGTTTTCATCTCTTCCCTCACTAGTCACAATATAGACAGGGTATTTATAAAGTGATGGCCTTGAGTGGTTGAGACCAGAGCTGCCATTCTTTGTCCCTGAATTGTGAGAATATGATAGCTCCTTGTGGCCAAAGCACTTTCCATTCTGAGTCTATAGTAGGGCTATAGTAGCAAAGTGGTGATATATTATCATTATTGTAAGTAAATCACATCTTATGGGTATCATTACACTCTCTTTAGCAAATTGTTCTATATAGAACCATGAACACTCACAGGACCCTATGCATGCTAAAAGGGTTATTTGCATGGTGAAATGGTTCTTCAGATGGAGAATGTGCTGTAGATGGTATTGGTTTTTTGAAAAGTGTTCTATGTAGAACCAAAAATGGTTCTTTTGTTGTTATAGGCTTGACATTGTAACAGTAGAAGAACCCTTTCTGGTGCTATAAAGAACCCTTTCTCAAAAAATAATGTCTTGCCTCTAACAAACAAATTGTACCAAAAACCATTCTTGTATTGTTACAGGCTTGACACTGTTTTTTGGAAAAGGGTTCTATACAGCACCAAAAGGCGTTCTTTTATTGTTACAATGTCAAGCCTGTAACAGTAGAAGAACCCTTTTTTTGAGCTGTATAGAACCAACACACCTCCATCAATCTGAAGAAATATTCTAAAGAACCCTTGAAGAATCATTGTTTAAGTGTGTAGGCCTTCAAGAACACTGAACAACTGCATGTGTCCTACAAAAGACCAAACAGAATCAGTGAATAAGAACCATGTAAACTGCTAAATAAAAGTCGGCTCAATTTTTTGGACTGGATCTTATGTATTTCTGTTTTATGAATATTTTGATTTTTCTTCATTGTTTTATTCCACTTGTTCCTTCTTAGATAAGTTTTATTTTGCAAACACTGAATTTAACAAACCTCAGAAAAAGCAGCTGTCAAATGCAAAAGTTTGCACATTCCTGGTCAAATGACACATTTTGTTGATTTTCTAAGTGAAAACAAGTTAACACATCCTCTACAGAGAACACACTACCTTTTAAAACACAATACTGTTCATTTGATTTATCTGAATTCAACACATTAGGGGGAAAATGGCACAAAAAATGGCTTATTTTATATTTCATGTTTTGTTTTTTTTCAGTATGTTAAAGTCAGCAACTAAATAGAAATATCCAATATCAATATCTTATCTTTACTTACACTATTAAAAAGATGGTTATTCAAGGGTACTTTAGTAAAGACCGTGGTTCTATATAAAACCATGAACACTCAGAGATATGACTTTTTGAAAAAGGTTCTATTCAGCACCAGAAAGGTTTCTGCTATTGTTACAAGTTTGACATTAACAATAGCAGTGCTATATAGAACCCTTAAAAATCTCTAAAAGATTCTATATAGAACCATAATACAATACATTCTCCATCAATCTGAAGAACTATTTTACCATTCAAAGAACTATTAAAGCGTGCAAGTGTTGCTTTGAGTGTTCATAGTTTCCTGGTCTTTACTAAAGAACCCTTTAAGATCCATCTTTTTAATAATGGACACCAGGGGTGTTGAACCTTTATGACACGACTGTATCATTTGTTATAAACATGTCTTCAAACATTATGCCATTATATTTTACCTATATCGTCCAGTCTTAGTCTGAAGCGAGATTGAGTTGTCCACAGATTTCAGGGTGGAATCGATCCTTTCAGCTACATGTTGGCGGAGAACAGCTGCCATGAGCGGAGGAGAAGTCAGGAGAGAGTAATGCAGGCAGGTTTTAAGCTGGTGGAAGAGATAGGCGCAGTATGGAGCCCAGCTCTCCGTCTAGAGTGCTCAATGCCAGCATCAATTACATCCTCAAATTAAACAGCGGGACAGAGAGCATGCAAATATCTCTGACTGCCAAACCACCCACCACATGACTGAGTGAAACATGGAGGCACACGTACATACAGAAACACACACACACACACACACAGACACACACACACACACACACACGTGGAACCAGATGGAGCTGAGGGTCAGTTATTTCAGGCGGTGTGGGATGAGTGAGGAGCATGTGACCTCTCAAGAATCACATGTAGGTTGCTCTTACGTCCATCTTACATCTATTTATCTGTCACTTACTCCCTCGCTGCCTTCGGAATGACCACAATTGAGAGGAACAAATTGAGTCAATCATCTCTCATTTGCCCATTTAACCCTATTATCCCACAAGAATGTGGAATAGCAGTTAAATTGCGAGTACTCTACACCACACCAACATACAGTGAATGGCACTGATTTTTTCCCTCACCAGTTGGACGTTTACCCTATCATTTTCGGCCTTCTTGTTGCTAAGGTAACCATGCAAGCCACATGCGTGCTATAATGTTGTTAATTCATTTATGTGGAAGAACAGGCGTATGACTTTGATGTAATGATGGTGATGGTTCGTCAAATAGTCAAATTTACACAGTTTATATGAAATGTAGGGAAGGCAGGGTACAAAACAGCACAAGGTAAAATGGAACATGGATATTTGGTGTAGTTAAAGAGGTTTAAGTAGAACATCGTTGCACATTTTTGCACATTCTTGTATTCCCATAGCAATGTTTACATGCAAATTCTGACAGCAAGTGGATAGTGGATTCGCTTTGAAGACCATAAAATTAAGTTTCATCGTAAATTTTCCCTCTTGGTGGCTGTCATATAGCACCGGTTTGAAACATGTAAACAGCTCACAGTGAGAGCTAGTCAGGCTGAAGTACAGCCTCTACACAGTGGGGTTTGTTGAAATTCGGTGTTTACAACTGAGCATCCTACACTCCTCACCAGGGTGGTACCCTCAAGGCGACGTATTCAGTTGCTTTAGTTACGGAGCATAATTTCACCATAATCCTTTGAAATTATGTGTATTTTCAAGTTATAATGACTCCTCACACCCTGTCTTGTCTCCAAGCTTTTCGTTTTGTTGTTCTGTTTTAAAACATTAGGTTATGAAAGGTATAAATAAAGGTAAAGGAAAAAGGTATAAATATGCACTTTTCCTCTGGGGGTAAAAAGTACCTTAAAACTATTGTTGTATGTTTCAGGGTACATTTATATTGTGAAAATGTAAAAAATGTACCTACACAGCACCTTATTTCTGACAGTGCACAATAAACAATCCCTGTAATGTATTCATTATTAGTATTAGCATTAGTGTCAGTATTAGTATTAGTATTAGTGTCAATATTGGTATTATTACATTTTTTTGTTCTGATATTTGTTCTCCTATGGTTAAAAACACATTTGCCACATGTGACCCAGCCTCTTTCCACTATTAATATTTATTTTATTATATATAGGTTGCATTTAGATGGGAAAGACTGTCTGATTCATACAGCATACAGACCTTCCAGGAATTTACAGTTTCATCCCATCACAGCATTATTTCTGCACTAAACATATAAACCTGTGAAGTGCTTTCAAAATGAAGGACTGCAGCTTCTATGCTGTGTGCCAGGAACCCATAGTCTCCACCGACATGTAGACAAAACGTCCGATATCTAAACTAAACTGGCCACAGCTAATGTTATTGTGTCAGTTTCATTCTGATTGTCTATCTGCGCGTCCATGTGAACGTTCTTCCTTGTCCTTTGCAAGCAGCTGCCTGCTCTATGAGCCTGAACAGCGATATAGATGCTGGACATTTTTGCACTGTGTTGATTGATGCAAGGCTCATTAGCTGCTGGGTTCATATTAGCACTTCATTTTAATACATTTCTACAGATTTCCTGAACATTTCTAAGTGAATTTAGAGAACATGCTCAGTTGGCAGAGTGGACATGTGGGTGACCTATCAGGACTTTGTTGTTCAAGCTAATTTTCATTACACATTTTGCTGTAAATCTCCTTTTGAGGCTTTGAAACAGTGTTATACTTTTGAATCTTGAGTCTGTTGCTTTGCATGTTCTTGGGTCTCAGAGGAACATTTTAATTTCCTCTCAGAAAATGACTAAGCTGAATTTAAAACAAGCTGCAGAAATACTAAACTCAATCGTCACAGGTTTCAACATTGCAATCCAAAAACTACCTAAATACTGGTCTGAGCATAGAATTATATTGACTATGTGGGGCTAACTCTATTCCCAAAGATTTAGAGAAATGGGACTCCTAACAATCGTGCAAGACTTGTTAAATCAAACCAAGCCAAAATGTACTTTCACCTTTTAGGAAAGAGGAGAAAATCAAGCTCCTCTTACTTCAGATCTGAAAGAATCGACAGGTATTTCTGTCCATCCTTCCACTGTGAGAGGACGACTCAACACTGAGTCTGGAAAGATATCTAGCTGTTGAGAAGCTGTTACTGAGAAAAGGAAATAGCCAAAAAAACAACGAAGCTGCTGGAGCACCGATCTGACCACTCCTGAGTCCAGACCTCAACATTATTGAAAGTGTTTGGGATTTCTTAGATAACAAGAAGCAGAAAATGCAACCAACTTCTAAGACTGAACTTTGGAGGTGTGGAAAAAATATCCCTGCAGATTTCTTTGAAAAACAAAACGTAAGCCTCCAGAAAAGAATGGATGCTGTAGTAAAAGTAAAACATGGACACATTAAATAACATATTGTGAAAAATTGTTTAGTTGTTGAGGCTTCTCTGTTCTTTTATCCTAAATATTCTGCTTTTTGCTGATGTTGAAAACTGAATAATTCGTATTTAATGACCATTTTGATTGGAAATGAAATATATCTTAACTGCACTTTGGATACAAAGACAGTTGGATTCGATTTTTAATTAAAGTATTGCTTTAAACACAGTGATCTTCCCACGAGCACCAACCGAATAAAATGCCCCAGAGTTAAGATGTGACATTATGTGATGAGAACGGTCTTAAACGGCAGTGAGTGTGCATGCCTCTGCGGCCGACTCTGTTAGAAAAGAGCAGATGGGACGGTCGAGGGAGTGGGGTAACAGAAGAGAGGCGCGTTTTTTCGAACAGCCTGCAGACAGCAGGTGGCCTGTAACCGCTAAAGCGCCGAGGCAGCTTCCGTACTGACATGTCTGACTCCAAACGTCGTCTTACCCAAAAGCTCAGGGCTGAATCTATAAAAGAGCGACTCGTGGAGTAATGGAGTGCTGCCATGCAGCGCCGTGAAGGTCGCGTCTGTTTTTAAAAAGCAGTTAAATGAGCACCTTTGTGCTTTAACATGTCAAACATGACAAGGCAAGTAATTACACTTTTATAGCGAGTTGCTTTGCTTTTCCTGCTATTGCAGGACCTGTTTGTTTTCCATTTGATTCCTAATTAATGTTTCATTTGGATGTCTGTGTTCCTTCGCAACATGATTACATTTTGAGTGCTGCCTGAGGCGCCGAGAGACACAAATGACATTAGATGTCGTAAAGCTCCTGTTTATCCGTATTGAAGTTGTTCTGTCCCATGTTGTTCACTTCTAGTGAGCTAATCATGTTTAATGTACTCCAGCCATCAGTGAATGAACAGGAGCAGGATACGCTTTGGGGGGGGAGAAAAGGTGAAAGGAAGACAACGACTGCAGTGTTTACATATCATATGCTGTATTTCTATTTTAAGGTTGTTTTCACATTTGTTGCTAGTAAATTGTATTTGCATAGTAAAGTATTTATGCACAGTGTAAGTGGTTTATGAAATTGCCCGCTGTTCTGCAGAAGTCAGCAAATTTAAGCTGCGTTCCGTGAGAGCACACTGGAGCATAAAATAAAGTGTTTTCCTTTAGTGGAGCTGACATATCTGTCCTCAAGCAACTTTTCCATTTCCCTAAACAAGAGCAGGGCACATTGGACAGTTTCACTGGTACACATGCCGTTTGATATGCTAAGCTTGTTTTCATGCCATTTTCATAGAATTTCCTCGGAGAAAGTGATGTCTCTGAAATGTGAACACAAATGCCATTCTTCTACACTTCTTTATGCGAGGAGTTTAAAGACCACGTAAAGCAGTAGTAAATGTGTGTTCTGATTTTGTCACCCCACAAAAAAAATGTGTCATTAAAAACGTAGCCAAATTTCAATAATTGAAAAAATTGGCAAATGCATAAAATGCTCTGAAACGCTGGGGACGTGTCCACTGAAGCTCCTAAATTCATGCCTAATCGAGGGAAAGGTGCAGCCTCTCTCAAGACTTTGTATTTGCCAGCATACGAAGTATACAGCAGTATACTGCTGCACCATTTAAGGTGGATCAGGAATATTTGAATAAGAAGCTGACTTCAGCTTTGCAATTGCCAGAGTGTAAATGCTGCACCATTTAAGGTGGAATGGGAATATTCAAACAAGAAGCTGATGTCAGCTTTGTGTTCGCTAGAATGAAAATGCTGCACCATTTAAGATGGAATGGGAATTTTTTTAACAAGAAGCTGACTTAAGCTTTGTATTTGCTAGAATGTAACTGCTGCACCATTTAAGGTGGAACAGGATTATTCAAACAAGAAGCTGACTTCAGCTTTGCATTCGTCAGAATGTAACTACTGCACCATTTAAGGTGGAATGGGAATATTCCAACAAGAAACTGGCTTTAGTTTCATATTTGCCAGAATATAACTGCTGCACCACTTAAGGTGGAATGGGAATATTCAATCAAGAAGCTGACGTCAGCTCCATATTCGACCAGTATTTAACTGCTGCACTACTTAAGGTAGAACGGGAATATTTGAACAAGAAGCTGACTTCAGCTTCGCATTTGCCAGGCTGTAGATGCTGCACCATTCAAGGTGGAACAAGAATTTTTGAACAAAAAGCTGACTTCAGCTCTGTATTAGCCAGAATGTAACTGCTGCACCATTTAAGGTGGAATGGGAATATTTGAACAAGAAGCTGATGAGCAGGAAGCCAATTTCTAATGTAAGCATATCTGTTAGCTCAATAGGTTAGGAAACAAAGCCTCTCTTGGATTGAAATGAAGCCCTTCGCATCACTTTAGCTGGCACAGACACACAGAATACACCTTCACTTTAGTCAAATACCACTACAACCCAAAAAATGAATGCTCTGTCTAGCAGCTCTGTTGGACCTGTACAACCATATATGTTTGAGTCACCAGACCCAGAATTCAGTTCGTAGCCAGAGTTCACTGACTTGCCCAAGAATCAACTTCGTTCCTCTCATCTTGAAAGAGAATGGTCATTTTTTTTCTCCCATATATGCCAGTTAGCAATAGGTATTACTGACTATAATAACCTAGCCAAATACAGTTATCAATACAGGCTATCAATAAATAATGTAGGACAAAACATATGTTGTGATCGAGCAGGAGAACCACTGAAGCTAATACGCTGTAGTTTTTGTAATGTTACAGCGTTGGGGGATGGGTCATGCTAAGTATGGCTCCAGTGCGTCATGGAGCTTTGATTTCAGGCCCACCTAAAATATCCTGAAAAATAAAATGATGAAAAACAGTTTGGCAGTCTAACTCCGTAGTTCAGTACTACATAGTTCCGTCTTTTCACCTGCTTTCAGCAGTTATTTTCTAGCATGTTTAACATGTTGGAAACCATTTAACAAGTCTCTGAATTTTCATCACACAGACTTTAATGTGCTTTGAACTCATGTTAATTTAAAACAAAGTTACAATTACAGTTTGAAGTGAATATGGTTTGGTGTAGCATGGTTGGTGGCACCACCAACCTCCACAAAACAGACTGGGGTTTGAATCCCTGCCCGGGCATGCACACCACACTATAACAATAAGAGCCCTTGGGCAAGACTCCTAACACTAAGTTCACCCACTTCTGCCACAGAATGCAAGTGTAAGCCACTCTGGAAAACAGTATCTCTCAAATGCATAAATGTGACTATGCATTTTATGAATATTTTCAATAGGGCCTGACTAATGTTGGTCAACAATTCTGCTGTCCAGGGACACAGGAAGGTGTGTTAAGTTGAAGGTGCTGACATTTTGAGCATTTAAACATCAAACAAAACGTGTCATAATGTGCTATAATGTGGTGAGACGTGACAACATACACATCTAACTGACACATCAAACCGCAGATGCACATCCTGCTCATTCTGCTCTCACTCCCTCTGGATGAACTTTATGCAAACGAGCTGGGGGGCGACCAATCATTTGTGTAACCGAGTGTGTCATGCCCACAGTCACACTGAGATTCTGCACTCAAACACTCGCACACTGAGCAGGAGATGTAATGGTTGACAAAAAAACAAATGTATTTAAAACACGAGACATTATTGCATTAGTCTTCATTTTTTACACAATAATGTTAAATAGATTGTTTGGCCCAGAACTGGCCTGTAATGAAAAAGTACTGTTAAATAGAACAGTGCACAGCCACAGTAGAATTTACTGCATAATATATATATAATACATATGTATAAAACACAAAAATACCAAATCCACTCTAAAACAATCACAAGTTGGTCTCTTATGATTATTTTAAAGATCATAATTGTGCTTTTTATATTTGCAGTTGCAGTAAAATAGTCCTGAAATCAGGGGATGCTGCCGTACCCTTGGCACCCATACTTCCCGGGTCCCTGCTACTGTTTTATTGATATCAGTTAACCCTTTCAAATCCCAGGCTGATTACTTACTTAAACTTATTATTCAGTAACTACAGGGACTTCAGTGCAAACTGATTGAGCTACTCTTAGGTTATAAAAGAGTGTAATAAAACTTGCTAGCAGGTCATTTAAGGGGTCAAAATCCCACCATTATTTAATAGGTTTTATATTGTAACAAACATCTCTGATACACAAGATTACAAAGATTACAAAGACTACTAAACTGACCATCAACAACCTTTTTTTTTTGTTTTTTACAGTCATACAGGCTGACCTGGGGCTTGTCTCATAAAGCAGGGTTTCTTGCTTAGCTTGCTAACTTCAAGCTTATTTCGATCTTACCCTTGATGTTCTGTAACACAATGGTGGATCACTTTTTAGCAGGATATCACCATGTAAACTTAGGCTGCACGCCTAACCTGCTCCAGGGCTTGTTAAGTTCAGGATCTTGGATCCTTAACAGCTCTTGGACTAATAAGGGACTGCCTGCTTACGGACATGAACCCCTCTGGTGCTTTTCAAGTCATTTTTTGTTTTCTTTGTGATGGTTGCAGTGGCAATCAGGAGAAAAAACTGCCACTTTTTAGTGGGTGAACTATAGACATCAAAAATATGATGCAGTTATTGCCTCATTAGGCACTAACACAGTCTGTGTTGCTCTTTACTGTTAATACTTTAATACTTCACTGATAAATGCTTTACTTTCTACATATTTTCCCCGTGTGCACAATCATGTGGATTAAAGTACTAGAGTGTTTAATATTCAACTATATGCTATTATTCATTAGAATCTTCATTAAAACAGTTTTCAACAATTAATGATTAAGACGATGTGAGGTTGGGTATATGTTGCTTTTCCAAAGACTCTTGCTTACGCCATTCCAACAAGTTTCACATGATTTTTCCATTTTCATGTCAATCCCAGGGTGAACTTTAAGAGACCAACTTCCTGGGCCTTGAACTCGCTAAAACCCCAGCTAAGCCTTTGAGACCGCCAACGTGGCTAAAACATCACTAAAGCCCATGTCAGGAGCACACTCTTCTCTGAACAGACATGCTGTTTCCTTTAGGGACGCTAAGAGGTCCTTTAGCAGGGCTGCTGAACAGTACAGGAATATGAATGACTGTGCAGCTGAGCCGAGCCCAAGCACCGCAGTCTAATTCAGCTCAGGTTTGCGAAAGAGCCTAAATTATTCATATGCTGTGTGTCTAGGGGAGCTTATTCATTTTCTTAGAGGGGTCTGGGGCTATTAGATTCTAATATAGGTAATGCCTGTAGACAGCGCTCGCTTTATTGGCGATAACTTGGTGAGTTTGTCTGCTTTAATTTAATGGGATCTGATAAGGTTCATACGTGGAATAAAATGTACTGGACAAAAATGCTTGTCAGTGTGCTTTAGTGCAGGAGCTTTGGACAAACATTTACCCACTCAGACATTCACCATTATTCTTTCGGAGAATCGTACAGACGAAATGAAATGTTTCTTTGAAATTAATGTTTGGAAAACCAATGTTTGCCTTTTTTCTGCATGAATAAATCACAAAAAAATGAGAGTTACTGAATCTGAAACTTTTATTTCATTGTGTCAGACCTAAACCTGCCTCTGGAAAGCTGTTAATTAGGCTATTCTTAGAAGGCAGGGCATCTCGTTGACTGAAAGCTGGATAAAGAAGTCTGCAATTTAGTGTCAGGATGTATGAGTAGAAGCAATTACCTAGGTAGGGCAGGTGTGGAGGACCAGGACTCTTGAGATGAATTATTCGCTTGACTGTAGTTTTGAATGATAACCAACAAATTGTTGGTGTCGTGCGAAAACTTTCTTCACTTTGGTATTTTTATTTTTATTTTTTTTACTTTTTCATCTTTTGAAACCGCTAACTACCCTTTGAATCATGATAAATATATTATGACACGGCCCCAAATTACTTGGAAAAAAATCTTGTTACAATAGCTTCCATTACAAGATAAGAATGTTCTTTCATTTTCCTATAAAGTTACCATTCTGGAGATTTGTGAACAGTGAGACAAGGCTAAGATTTCTCCCCTTTGCCTTGTTGCCTTGTTTTCTTTGTAAAAGCACCTAAAGTGACAGAAAGCTGAAATAAGTATGGCATTACTGCTTTGGATTTATTTGAGTCAAATACATGCTTTCAATAAGAATACAATATTGTTGCTGTTGTAACAAACCTTGTCCAAATCATAACTTTATAGTAGAAGGAAAAACATATTTTACTTTTAATTTAAATTAATGTGATAGGATTTTATTCCAAGTAATCATGGGCCA
This sequence comes from Colossoma macropomum, assembly GCF_904425465.1. Taxonomy (NCBI): domain Eukaryota; kingdom Metazoa; phylum Chordata; class Actinopteri; order Characiformes; family Serrasalmidae; genus Colossoma; species Colossoma macropomum. Next base: position 35,774,631 of record NW_023494804.1, read on the forward strand.
TTTCTGAGGATGTAACGATGACAGAAATCATAATTGGATTTGATGCAGTGTCTCAGTTTGATACAACAAAATAAGAAGTGCCTGAAAATGGACCTCATGTTAATATGTCAGTGTTTCCATTTTCAGTTTATTAGAGCATTTAGCATTATAAAAGTTTAGTATTTTAAAATAACAAGTTAGCCACAAGCTAATTTACACTTATGAGGAGAGTGCTTTTTCTCCATTTTCAGATAAAGAGAAGCAATATTTCTCTTCTCAGAGAGAGAGTCTGCTCTCATTATCTGCCCTCATTGTCGGCTCTCTAGTTCAATTTTTATTTTACTTCATGCAGCATAATCAGTATTAAACTGAGTACTGTATTTGCACCACCCAGTTCAATGTATTGTTCTATCCATGTAGAGCCAGATTAAGCTTTTTAGTTGTCTGAGGCTAAGAAAAATTTGGGCCCCTCCTCAGATTTTACACATTGTTTTAAAAAAGGGAAAAAAGTATTTTTACTGTAAAAGTACTGTAAACTTTAATGATCAATACCACTTTTTTTGTTTGAATGCATGTAAATAAACCATACATATGCTGTATTTTAACACGCTGTTAATTTACAGAAATATAATGTAAATTCACACAAACAAATGATCGTCATTTTACAGACATTTGTGTTTATTTCAATTAGTTGTAACCGTTGTTATAATGGCCTTTTGCCCACTGACTGCTGAGATAGACTCCAGCTCCCCCTGTGACCCAGAAAGATAAGCAGCTTAGAAAGTGTGTGTGTGTGTGTGTGTGTGTGTGTGTGTGTGTGTGTGTGTGTGTGTGTGTGTTGTTATTACGGTAAAATACTGTATGTCAGAATAACTAGTAGAACTACAGTTGACGGTTAACTGTTAAATTACAGTAAATGGCAGTATATTTGAGAAATTAACTATCACTCAACGCGATGCTAGTCAGCGCAGGCATCTGTTAGCTGATGTAACAGCTCCAGCGGTTGGCGCTTTCCTCCAAGCGCGTTCAGCTGTCCAATGACGTTGTGTGAGCGGTAGTTCGAAAATATGCGGTGGCTAGTTTCACAGGTCTCGGAGGAAGCCTGTGCTAGCCTTCACCCTTCTAGCATTGATAGTATCATGTGATTGGGAGAGTCCTAACTAGCGGGTGGAATTGGAGACGACTAAATTGGGGAGAAAATCGGGTAAAAATTACAATGACTACTTAACAAGGTTTTTATCTTTGATGAGGTGAACGAAGTGATATTTCCAGGTAGCTAAAGTGAGACTGGAATGAGATTTTGCATTCACAGGTATTGTTACGCTTCATTCTTGCAATCAGAGTTTCTGTGCTAATAAAGCCAGTTTTGAACCGGGTGAGACACAGCTCGAGCTGCAGGCCTGAAACACTCTTCACAATAATCAGGCATGTGCACAGGAGGGGCTCGAGCACATACGCCTTTGCAGTGAAGCAAGCACTCTCTTGGTTGGTATGTGTCACTGTATTTAACATCGTCTCCGCCATTCTTCAAGGTCCTTTTCAGCTCAGTCTCACTCTGGGAACAGAGCTTGTGGGTTGGCTTGGATTCTACAAGATTCATTGCTCTTGAGCGGCCCCTCTGGTGCAGTACTGACCGCAGAAACTCTGGCATGTCATGCATCACCACAGCACTGCAAATTCCACCAATGAAACATTGATAATCTCTTTAAGGAAGCTTTCACATTTCATAATGGAGTTATTTCAAACAACATCTAAACATAATGCTGGCAGTAAGGGGTGTTGATAGCTACACCAAGTTTTCATTATTGTAAAAAACAAGAATTTATACAAGATACTGTGGAGCTCTTAAATGAACTAAATAGTTCATAGCAGCAGTAGCGCATAGCGCAATGACTAACACCATGGCAGTGTATGCTGGTGATTGGGGTTCAAATTCATGCACATAATAAAAAACATCAGTTTTTTTGGCTGCTTTGGAAAAACTCATAACACTAGGTTTGTTTTTTTTGAAACATAATTGCACTCTTGAGGTGAGTGACTGCGATATGCAATAAATTAAACTGAGATTCATACCACGAACAGCCCCTGCCCTCCAAAATGTCTGGGCACATCCTGACAATAATTATATTTTGGCACTTGGAAATCATAAAATAGTCTTTGATATAAGGATGCATTCATTTCTGACAGAAGAAGAGTAATGTGTTGTAGCGTTGGCAGCACATAATGAGGAGCCAAAGTTAACCCAAAACAGGAATTTGAACAGAAGGCGTGATGAATTTACCACGTGTTATGGTTGTGGAGCACTATCAGAGTGATCTTGGAGCAAGAGAAGAACCCGGCGCTCCAGCTTTCTAAAGCTTCTCCCCACTTCAGGCAAAACCGTGATTCGTTAGTTGGTTGGTTGGCTGTGCGCTGACATGGCATGCCTTTGCATGGCATGAAAGCCTGAGAAAGAACCCAAAAGCATGAGAGTTGGCTGTCCTTCATAAAAAAAAATACAGCCTAATAAACAAACTTGATGTTTGATTGCATTCCCACTCCCTCCCTGAGCCTCAATCTCAGGAGATGACATTATAAAAGTGAAGTAACCTGTCAAAAAGTTAGCATAGCATTTTTGTGAGACAAAACCCACACATCGTGTACCCACACCAGCAGGATTGTGCATATGGTTGCTGCCACATTTCAATACAGGAGGCGAAATACAGGGGGGTTTGGGGCTCAAGAACCCCCTAATTAAGCTCTTGGACCCCCTGAATGTCTCAGAATCAAAATTCTTGGGGATACCTGAAAATAAACTTATTATGAAGTTATGCTGTCCTTTAAGGAAAACAGCCACTCCAATACCAATTGAGGGAAAGGTCATTGTTTAGTGTCTTCACCCTTCAAGCTTCTGTATTTGGTTTTCTTAACTAACTAGTGATGCTGCACTGGTCTGGTGGCACTGTAGTTGACTGGTTCACCCAGCTGGTCCTCAAAAGGCTTGCAACTGTAGTACCTGGGACACCTCTGACAAACTGTACAATGTGTCTTAACATATTTGTAAATCTGAAAACTTGCCCAATTACACAAGAGACTGGTGGAAAAAGTGCATTGTTACTCATTTCTAAAAGCAAAGACAAAAGAGCAGATCTCAATCAATGTGTAGAAGAGCACATTACCAACCTAGAAGAAAGAGTTTCCAAAACAAGAGTTGTTAAATCAAGCATGCTGCCATTGAAACTAACATCAATGCTGCTATGGTGAGTGAGTCAGCAGCCAGCAAACCCTGGGTTGGTGAGCCAACATGGGACCCCCAAATACCAAGCAGATTTTTGCACACTGCCTGAAAGCTCAATGTTGCTTAACCCCTTAAATGGCCAGCAACCTGTCAGCAGACCCAAAGTTTTATTACACACTTCTATAACCTAAGAGTAGCTCAACCAGTTTGCACTGAAGTCCCTGTAATTACTGAATAATAATCCTTTGCGTGTAATAAGCCTGGGGTTTTAAGCAGTTCATATTTGAGTTTTAACTTGAGTTAATTCTGAAAAGGAATTTAGGCTAAACATAGCAAAGGCAATGAGCCCAGCAGGACATTCCTCGGCTTCTGAAAACAGAGTTGTTTTTGGGCTGACTCATTTGTTATCAACAGGCTTACACTAAAACTCGAATCATAGCTGACTTCACATACGCTGCTACAGCTCCAAACTGAACAACTTTGGCGCTTTTTGCACATGGCGAGACTATTTGTTTACAAACATTTTTGTTATGCAGTGTCTGAACTACCTGATGGACTACAACTACCATAAACAACAGAGCCTAACCTGCGTCACCACCACACAGTGAGGTGAGGTTCATGAATTAGATTTGCTTATTTCAATGTACTACAATTATCATGTGTACTAGGACTTGGCAGAACATCTCTTGGATGTATGTACACTACACGTGAAGTTCTTTTGCACTTGTGCAACTGTGATCTTTTTTGTATTCACAGAAAATTAATTTCTCCTCACACAATGTTTTCACGTTGCGCAGCCCTGCTGAGAAGTTAATAAAGCCTGACAAGTCTTTTCAGCACAATCATTTCACAAACAGCACCGTGGCTAGTGTTAAGCATCCTTGCGTAGATGATGGTGTAAAAAAACAGCGACGTTAGTACGTTTAGAGTAAGTGGTGTAATAGTGTGATGTTGCTGACGTTCTCTCTATCATGGTATCATCTCAGGGCGACAAACCAGCATGCCAGTCGCAGCACCACTTACTGGGCCTCTAAGAACAAAAATTTCATTAAGTCAGAGTGCCGTGAGATAAGCACACTGAAATGAACACAAACTGCACTAGTGATGTGTTTGAAATTCATTTGCATGTTTAGTGATTAGCATTTAGCGTTAGGGGGCATTGTGTAATTTCAATCTCGCACTGGAACTTGGCGAATCATTTCTGAATCAGTTTAAACACTCTGCCATTGTGTTGGCCAATCACTTGCACAGCCAAACATCCCCTCCCAAAAGTGGGCAGCAATGCGAAGCAGGAGTTGCTGCAGCTGCCGATACAGCCAGTAATCAGTGGGAGAAAGCCGAGAGCTCACAGCAATCAACTGTAATTGGAGCATACTTCAGGGGACGGCCTCTTTCTGAGCAAATAATCCTGATTTTACATTCCATTTACATTCTTTAGATGGATAAATTGTAACCTCTGATAATTCTGATTTGGATGGTATCAGAACTGATCAGTCTGAAAGGAGAGATTGCGCAGCTGTGTTTGTGTGGGGCGCGGGGTCTATGATATTAAACACTTTAAGGAAGGATGGCTTGTCTGGGAATTAGAATATCACACTGTGGAGTTAATAAAAGTGGGAACTTTGATTTTATTCACTTGCTCAATGAACCACTAACTCTAGAACCGTAAAAATGACTGCTAAAAATAAGTTTAAAAACCTCCACAGAAAATGTGGTCATTTTCAAAAGTTTTCTTGCCCCTGAATGAGGCCTGTGACTTCTTCAGGTCATCTTGGACTTTGGGCGCATCAACCGAGAAACCGTCCACATCCACATTATGTTTGTCGTCATAAACATCCACCTGTATTGGAAGAACAGACGCAGAATAAAGATTCCTGGATGGTCCCTCTGTGAATTGGTAAGAGGTACCACTTACCAGGCTTGTGGCACTAATAAGAGACATTTGTGAGTCAAACAGTGATGATGGAGAGCTAACAGATTTAGCACAAGCGCTGGATTGAGTGGCCCTCACTATACACACTACAAAGACTTCAATCAACTCTATGAGCTGCTAAGTGAGACTGTTTGCTGATTTTAACATATTGAAAAATGGATCATGAAAAATTTGATATTTTGTTTCATTTTTTTCCCAATATGTTTGCACATATGTAGAATTAATGCCATATGTAAGTTTGTAGAGAACTCAAAATATCAACAAAAATGTGTCATTTGACCAGAGGTGCCCAAACTTTTGCAATGAAGTTTTTACCTAGAACTGTACATCCAAACCAAGAACCATTTAAGAACCATAATTTCTGAGACTGTATTTAAAACAATTAATGCACTGAATTTACTTGATTGAAATGTTTTCATAATTTCCATAAGGATAACACATACACTGACTGGCCACACCAGGGGTCACCAACCCTCCTCCTGGACATCTGCTTTCCTGCAGAGTTTAGCTCCAACTAGCACCTAACATATTGTGTTCTGTCTGACCTTACACTAATGCATCTGATCCAACTAATCAAGACCTTCTAAAGAGGTTAATGAGCTGGAGCAGAGGTGGCAGGTTGTGGTTGAAAGCACACTTTGCCGGGAGGTAGATTTCCAGAACCACGGTCAGTGACCACTGATCTTCAGTGTTTGTCCATTTTATCAGCTCCACTTACCATATAGGTGCACTTTGTAGTTCTACAATAACAGACTGAAGTCCATCTGTTTCTCTGCACACTTTGTTAGCCCCCTTTTACCCTGTTCTTCAATGGTCAGGACCCACATAGGACCACCGTAGAGCAGGTCCTATGTGGGTGGTGGATCATTCTCAGCACTGCAGTGACACTGACGTAGTGGTGGTGTGTTAGTGTGTGCTGCACTGGTATGAGTGGATCAGACGCAGCAGTTCTGCAAGAGTATTTAAACACCTCAGTGTCACTGCTGGACTGAGAATGACCAACACAAACTGTGTAGCAACAGATGAACACATGGTCTACAAGGTCGACCAACAATGTAGGAATGTCTGATAAGAGTGGACAGTGAGTGGACACAGTGTTTAAAAACTCCAGCAGCACTGCTGTGTCTGATCCAGCACAACACACACTAACTGTGGTGGTCCTGTGGGGGGCCTGACCATTGAAGAACAAGGTGAAAGGGGCATAGCATTGATATGGTAAGTGGAGCTGATAAAATAGACAATGAATATAGATAGAAGGATGTCTATGAAGTGGCCATTCAGTATGTTATATCAGTGTAATTATTAGCAAAAATAAATAGACTGAAAGACTGAATTGTGTTGATATAATGTATTTTATTAATGCAGCATTCATTTACATTTCAATCATGTAAATGCAGTGCATTACTTCAGTTTTTCAGCATACAGTAATGACCTTCCCACTGAATAGATTTTGGCTTGTTTTTGAGCTGCAGTTTTTAATACCCTTCATTTAGGAGTGTGTGCAGGGTTGCTTGAGATTGCAGCCTATATTGATTTTCTGCCACTTCACATATTCATGTAGCGAAACTCAAACTTGCTGTTGTGATGTTGATGGTCTTACTGATAATGATGGACATCAAATGAACTGACCAAAAATGATCTTAATCCTTAGAATTCTAGTTATTATTGCCGTTTTGTTGTATGTTTGTTTTGGTCCCACTTTAGTAATTGTCTCTAATAACTATGTAGTTACACGTGAGCAACATATACAACAATGTAACTACTAATGATTTAGTCACTGTTACCGATGGATTGCAGAAGTACACCTTATGTAATTTCACATGTGTATCAACTTCAGTTTTGCCTCATGTAATTACACAAGTGTATCTTGATAGATGTAACAGCCTATTCTCTCTCATGTAATTACACAAGGGTAATAACACAAATGTAATTACATTTGTAATCAGACTAGAACAGAATTTTTTTAGAAGTTTTTTTGGTCCCACTTTATATTAAGTGTCTCTAATAACTGTATAGTTACATGTGAACAACATCTGCAACGACAATATAACTACTAATGCATTAGTCATTGTTACAGATGGATTACAGACATACACCTTATGTAATTACACAAGTGTATCTTAATAGTTGTAACACCCTATTCTCTCTCACGTAGTTGCACAAGGGTAATAACACAAATCTAATTACATTTGTAATCAGACTGGAACAGCAGTTTTAGAAGTTTACCCCCCAGCAGTAAAAGGAATTGTGTGATAACTTATATTAAGACATCACTTACACTGTATCTGCTTTGCTAACATTTAGCTAGCATTTACGTTACTAATGCTGTGACATTGTATCCAGTTTCAGCTTTACACCACTCTGTATGTATATGTGACAGTACAGCAGATGACCCCCAAAGCAATGTCTATATTACCACTCCATTATCACACAGCACCTACATAACAACTACACAAACTGTCCACTTATTTTAGAATGTAACTTTGACACTACACTACAGGGAAGTTCCTGAGTAAAAGATACACTTGTCAGGCAAAACTGAAGTTGATAACATGTGTAATTGCATAGGCGGTACTTCTGTAATCCATCTGTAATATTACTCAAATCATCAGTACTTACAGTGTTGTTGCATATGTTATTCATGTGTAACTACGTAGTTATTAGAGACACTTAATATAAAGTGGGACCTTTTTTTCCAGCAGTGAAAGGAAGTATCTAATAATGTACACTAAGGTATTACTTACACTGTATCTGCCAGCTTTCCTAGCATTTAGCTAGCATTTATGCTGCTAGTGCTGTGACATTGTAAATGTTTCAATATTAAACCAGGTATAGTCTGTATGTATATGTGACAGTACAGCAAATGTCCCCTTATCTTAAAATGTAGCTTTTATGATATTAATTAAATGTGTTGCATTACCCCCAAAGCAATGTCTATATTACCACTGCATTATTACACAGTACCTATATAACAACTACACAGGAACTGTCCACTTATTTTAAAGTATAACCTCAACACTACACTACAGGACAGTTTCTGTGTAAAAGATATACTTGATTAATTACATTAAGCAAAAGTTGATACATGTGTGTAATTACATAGGCTGTACTTCCATCTGTTCCATCTGTTACATTGACTAAATCATCAGTAGTTACAGTTGTTGCATTTGGTATTCATGTGTAACTACACAATTATTAGAGACACAATATAAAGTGGGAGCTTTGTTTTACATGCCATGATTGGCATTATAATTACATAGTTTATTACATGGTTACCTGAATTTTATATTTGCGTTTTATTTTCATTCTATATTGGCAGGTTCAAATCTATACTTCCAACCAAGTTGGAAAAACTTGGCAAACATATTGTTGGAGCAAAATACGATTTTTAAAACAATCCAACAATTTACAACTTCTCAACAAATTTAAACCTTAATGAAATCTCCTCTTCAACTCACGATGCTACACAAATGTAGAAGTTTAGAATCTGCACTTTCAGTAAAAATTCTTTTCCTTTTTCAATGAGCTGTGAGTGAGAAGCACCACTGCACATGACATGGACAGCCAGTTGTATAGCTGCTTTATCAATCAGCATGAAGTAAGCAGGCTAAGGTTCATATCAGGCCACAATAAAGTTCAGGTTACTTGAGCGACCCTTCTTTTCGATTAATTCCTGGGCCCAGATGTTTGGGGATGATAGCATCAAGGTGCTCCTTCTTCCTGCAGATAGTGTCAGGGAGCAGACATGGTGGAATGATGAGGACCCTCTGGATAGCCCTTCAGGTGCTGCTCCAGCCACACTAAGTATTTCAGAATTTATGATGCAGTGGCAGCAGGATTTGTTGTAATTGATTATCAAAGTGTTTCCGGGCCCGTCGTCCGGGGACTTTCGGTGAAAGTTAACAGACCACATACACGTATCTTGGCAGGCTAATTAATTTAATTAATTCATTAATGCAATTGAAAATGTATTTGCCAAAATGATGCTCTTTGATGTTCATTGCCAAGTTGTCTCATCTGAGTTGGATCTCTCTGATGGAGTTGAGGTGGGTTTGTTTATTTCATCTTAGCCTGCGTTTCTCCACCTCTTGTTCTGTTTGTACACCTCGTGATGGGGGGAAAATCTCTTTACATCAACTGCAACACTGTTGATGGCCAAATGCTTCACTGCCAGACTCTTTCTACCTGCATGTGGCATTTTTTAGCTTTTTTTGCCATGGATTATTGAATTTATATGATCTACAGCACATTTTTGTTCACTTTAACTCTTAAAAGACTACAATTATTACTGTTTTTATACATTCTAATTTATATTAAATAGCTATTTGTATTTAATTACATCCTTGATTACATAAGTATTGAATAATTCTGATCTACAGCACGTTATATTCTGTTTAACATTTAAAAGCCTATAATTGCTATTCAATCAATTAATATTGCAGAATTATTGGTATGTTAGTACATAGGCAATTGCACAGTTGTTGGATTTATATAATCTACAGCACACATTTATTGAATTGCAGCCTTAGAATCTAGAGTTAGCAATTTTGCTATACATTCCAATTATATTAAAAAGCTATTTGCATGTAATTACATAGTAATTATATGGTAGTTGAAGTCATATGACCTATAGCACGTTTTATTCAGTTTAACCCTTAGAAGCTTAGAGCTGTTGTCTTTTTGCCATACATTTAATATAGCTTGCATATTTATTTGCATGTAATAACATAGTTAATTACATACGGATTGGGTTTATATGATCTTCAGTAGGTTTTTATTCAGTTTAAGCCCTAGAAATCTACATTTGCCAAATATTCAGTTTGTCTTGCATAATTGTTTGTATGTAGTTATGTAGTTAATTACATAATTATTGGATTGATCTGATCTACATGTTTTATTCACTCTTTATTAACCCTTAGAAGCCTGCAGTTAGGAATGATATTTGTTATATATTCACGTCATATTACATAATTATTTGTATGTAATTACAAACTTATTTATGTAATGATTTAGACTGATATTTGATTTATATGCTATATCAACAGTTTCTGCACCTCTGACATTGATTTTAATGTGCAAAATGTAATAGATGTTTTTTTCTCTCCACTAAACAAGGCTGCATGCACAGCAATAACCTGTACAATAAATTGCAGCCATGCTTTTCCATCTTTAACTGCACCTCCACTATAAGAAACGGGCAAAAGAAATACTTTCTGCTTGCAGTATCTGTATTTCTCAAATTAGCCTCCGTGTATTGATCCTTTTGTGCTCCTGACATAATAAGTGCTTTCGACAACTTAATTAGATGTGTTGATGAATGAAGACTTCTGTTGGCTGTGGCAGTGTGGTAGTTTATGAGGAAGGGTTTTGGCAGAGCTAGTGACAGGCCTGAACCACCTCTGCCTTTCAGTTCTGCGCTTAAGTCCCCATCCATCACTTTCCACTGACCTGGCCTTTATTGCAGGGAATATAGCACTGTTAATCATATCTACATTCATTAAAAGCAGACACATAATCAATTATGCTGGCCAGAGATGCCGTCGACTGATTTCTGCTCTCTGAGGATCAGAGAGAGAGAGAGAGAGAGAGAGAGAAAGAAAGAGAGAGAGAGAGGTTTAAAAACACTGACCATGAAGGCATATTGTGGGTTGTGGTGGGTTGATGCGGATGTGTCATGTTTTAATTTGAGATTTATATTCACGAGCAGGCAGCCTGGCTCCTTTCTCTGTGCTCTACTGACATCTTCTGGCTTCTTCTCCCTGTCAGCATGTGGCTGATTGTGTTGGTGATTTTAGGAGATTTTAATGGGTCACTATATTACATGTCATATAATAGTGACATGCAGTGTAAAATATGCACCATAAAATTTTACATCAGTTAACATGCATGTCTTTTTAAAGGGCTCATATCATGAAAAACTGATTTTTTTTTTAAATGTAGTTGTAGCATGTAAACACGGTTACAGATTCAAATCATACTGTCCACTCCCCAGTCCATACAATCAATTTATGAAAATTAAGCTGGAAAAACAGTCCATTTTTAATTGTTTTTATGATGTCATAAGTCAGTTCATTTACATATATCTTCCTATTCAGCCTACAGCAGGTTAGCTCCACCCATTCATGATCTTTTTTTTTTTTATTTTTGTGCATCCAATCAGAAGAGAGATCTTTTACGTATATCAATCTTTAAGGCACAGTAAACAAAAACAGCCTGTTTAAGTCTAACAGATAAAGCAAGGTCAAATAAAAATTAATATGAACTTTTATCTGTATATTTAAAGTATATATAAATTCACACAAATGCCAAAATGTCATAATATTAAACAAAAATAAGCTACATGACAAAAGAAGAATATGGCCCCTTTAAAAATAAAACCTTTGCATTTAATATAAAAATATAATTAATAGTAAGTATAACATTGTTTGCAATTTTCAATCCTTTGTTGGTAAAAATGCAAGCCTTTTTTCAAGTGCCTACTAAAGGAGAATTTAGTAATACCAATATTTCAAAATTTTTGTCTCATTTAATAGAAAAGATGTAAACAAAGTCATTCAGAGTGGTTTGATGTAAAATGCTTTGTTCTGAAGAAACTTACTCAGAATTGAGTGAGTCAGAGTCAGAATGAAGCCCCTCCAGTGAAAAAAACATCTATTAGCCATTCCACCCTTTTTTTAGATTATCGGTTATTTTGTTATCTGTTTTATTTTGTTTAACTTTAACATTAAAAAGCCAAGCTATGCATTATTTATATTTTAGTGACCCTTTATTTTAAATGCAGAGGATTAAACAATGCCAAACCATGCTTATATGACCATTACAAAAAAAGTCACATGAGTCCTTTTTGGTTGCGAGTGCTCACAGTGGTGGTGATAGGGACCAGATCATAACCAGAAGTTATTACATAAAATGTTTAGAAATATGCTGTGCCATGCCTAAAACATTCTTTTACAGTACTTTAGCGATAAAACTTTGGCAACATATTTTTAAAATACTCATAACAAAGAGGTACATGCAGGATGTTGTAAGGTGAAACAGTTGCCCGAAAACGTTTCTTCAGATTTACTGCTATTTTATCATTATGAGCATTACACACAAAAACTCAGAGGACATGTAGGTTCACTGGGGTTTTGGATAGTAAATAAATTGGCAATAATTGTGTTGTAGATGTCAGGACCCCTGGTTCCTATGAACACCACTGTATGAGGTAAAAAATCAGAGTCAGTAAGTTTCACATCAATGATTTCACAATGATTTTGTTTACATCCGACTGATTTAATCATGCATAAATTTTGAAAAATTAATAGCATTCCAATTTAAGTGAAGGTGATTTGACAGCATGAATGTAATTTCATGAGAATTTGCTATTAAAAACACATACGATCATATTGTGTAGGATCTTAGCTACATTATAGTCAGTATTGTACATTTTGAGTTAATTATTAGTTAGCACATGGTGGCTATGTGTCTGATGACATGCATGCATAATGTTTTGCTTGACCTGTTGGCTAATTTGCAGTCTGCATAGTCTGGTCCAATTCAATAAAACAGTAATTAAGCATTTGCAATGACTCAGACTCAAGCTTGCTTTGGCTTTGGTTGAGGTCTGAAGAACGTGATTGAGTGCCTCCATTAATGTGTCTGCTTTCTGGAGGTGTGTGTGTGTGTGTGGTGGGGGGGGGGTGTTTATCAGATGGCATTCAGACCTCATTATATCTAAATTGTTTTGCCGTAATTACTTTTCATTTGCAACGCCGTGGTCGCTCTCGCTTGAGTTTTATTACCTTCTTCCTTCTTTTTTGGCCTTAAAGTACTTTTTTACCTCCAGCAAATCCTATAAAGGTTACAAGGAGATTATACTAGACGTCTGTCAAAAGTTTAACCAGGCTGTGAGAACAGCTCCAGATCCAGACTGAGCGTCTATGGCTTTAGAGAACATTTGAGGTGATGGAGGTATTCAGCCTTCAAGCTCCAGACTAAACTGTTTCTTCCAGAAAGAGACCAACAACAACAACAACAACTGCTTTTTGCTATGATCAGCATTAGAACCAGGCTGATATGAAACTTTTAGGCAGATAAAAATACAGACTGACAGACAACATTGGGTATCATTTAATTAAACAGATTTGATGTAGTAGTTTTTGTTGTACATTGCTTTACTGACTCACATTAATCAGTAAACTTAAACAAACAATCAGCAGAAACCAAATCGTAAATAATAGAAGTATTATACATTTTGAAGTGGAGCTTTACAGTATTGCTAGCAGTTTTGTTGGTTTCTGTGGATCAGCTATTATTTTCATCAGTTCTATTCATAAAAACTTTCAAACATGTTATTGTCAGTGTTTTGCCATAATTACTTAGCATTTGCAATACTGTGGTCGAGTTTTATTACCTTCTTCCTTCTTTTTCTTTCATGATTTGGTACATTTTACACATTAGGAAGCTGTTGTACAGATGCAGGGCTGGCTCTACTCTTCTGGGGACCCCTGAGTAGGATTTTCCTTCCCCAACTTGCTAGCTGATGCACAATAAGAGGCTAATAACAATGACTACCACAGGTTGTTTGCATTGTATAACTTTGTAACAGCATAATTGTGTATTGTTGATGACTGGATGCTTGTTTAAGGTGACAAGCTAAATCACACAGGACCTTCTCAGCATTTTCAGTCCAAGGCTCTGTCTTCCCACACAGAGTTTCTTGCTTACCTAGTTAACTCTAAGTGTAGCTGTACCTAATTCAGGTGGCAGTGGTGACTATGTTGCTTTTTTGCTGTTATAAGTGCTTTGTTTTCTACATGTTAATGTAGTTTGATGTCTTTTTGATTCTTTGGCGACTCCTCTTATGTTTTGCGATTGGCTGATCATCATAAATGTCATGCTTTCATGTGAATACACATGAAGATTAATCACAGCCTGAGTCCTTAAACCCAGATTAACAGAGAAAGTCATTAACCGCTGTTGTAAAGTGTGTCAGTCAGAAAGCCTACGTTGAGCCTCCTTCTTGAGCCAGACCCCAGATTCATTACTTCTTGTTGTCCAAATACAAGCCAAAACAAAGGGCATGACGTTAACACCACAAAAACATAAAACATAATTTTATCTCAAAGCTTTTTCTCCTCATTTTTTTTCTGTTTTTTTGGGCTCCAGATGCATACTTTCTTTTTTCAGACATGATTAACCAGCTGCCCTTTTCCACTCTCGAGCATCTTAAGCTCTTAAGATCATAAGAAGTAGAGTAATGTAAATTTACCATAGGATGTAGTATAATGTTTATGATCAGTTCATACAGGATATGAAATCTCAGTATTAATGACAGAGATGGGAGTGTATCCTCTATTTAGGCACCGTCTTTAGCCTAGAAAAGAGTAGACAGCATGAAAGCACTCAACAACAAAACATTCAAAGCATTTAATTAAGCCATTATTCTGTTTCCTCTCACCACTTGTCTTGTTGTTTTAAGTGAATGCAGTGTGTCATTAGTTTGGGAATTCACAATCAACAGTCAACATCACTGTAGAAAATCAAGTGTTCATACACTTAAGGAGGACAGTACATATTGGCTTGAATTTAGCCACAGAGAACACAAGTAAACACTTCTTCTAGTGCCTTCACACTTAAGAAACTCCATTTCCACAGAAAATGATGGCATTTTTATTGACATGTCAACTCGCATGGGATTAATATAACCTGAGGCTTGTCCAGGGCTCGTTTTATAGAAGGTAAAAGGCAGCAGAATCTTTACTGACACAGGAGCGCGCAGTCCATAAAAATGACTGACATAAAATCACTGAGAAACGGCAGTAAAAAATTACATTATCCCACCTCCCCATGTAAAACTAATCCTGTCCATGAGGGCTTTAGACAACATAATGGTAAAGTAATAACCCAGAAGTTTGTAGGGGGTGCCCTGGCAGCCACAGGGCCCTAGGCAACTGCTTATGTTACTTATTAGGTATAGCCAACACTGTACTGACGTTTGGCAGATTAAAGGGCAAAAGAGTGGAGGAACAAATCAAGTGTAGATGCTTTCGGAAAGGTGTACTGCATCATGCAGTTAAGCAATTAACATCCTGTATAAGATCGCTGAGCTGGCCCAGTCAACCTTGATCAAGATGCCTTTGGCTCAAGATGTCAAGCGGAGATCTAAGTGACTTTGAAAAAGAGTTCAATATGAACACTGACATCTGCATTTAGATCTGCAGGTGAGATGTCAGTAAATAGGGTTCGGAATAGTGGTCAAAAGAAAATCATTGACAGTGATGCTTGTGCATTAGTGCAATAGGTAAGTAGAGCAGCTGTTTCTCTGGTGGGTGAGAATGTCAGTGCAGGACGTGATCAGACTGTCAGCCAGAATATTCCAGCCACAACTATATAACTAGAAATATCATAGTTAGACTGCAGTGCATAAACCCATCATTACAACATGAAATTGACATTACAGAATGCTGGTCTGCAGGGGTGTGTAAAAAACTGATATGGTCAGATAAGTCATACTGGACCATGTTTGGTGTATACCAAGAGAACAGGTTGGTGTAGTTTAGTGGGTAAGACCTCTGCCTTCTATGCTATAGACTGGGGTTCAGTCCCCTGGGCAAGCACCCTACACTATACCAATAAGAGTCCTTGGGCAAGACTCCTAACACTACATTCACCTGCCTGTATAAAATGTCGAATTGTAAGTCGCTCGGGATAAGAGCGTCTGCCAAATGCCATAAATGTAAATGCAGAACAGCACAGGCCTGAATGCTTGATCCCAGTGGCTTTGTTATTCTGTGGGGGACTTTGCTGGCATGGTTTGCATCCACTTGTCCCTTCGCAGCAGGGGGGCTCAATCCTGGTTCTGAAGATCTACCACCCTGGAGCGTTCAGATCCAACATACCTGGCTTTAATGTTTAGACAGCCCTGAAGAACTTCACTGCTTGGATCAGGTGCATTAGATTAGGGTTGGAGCTGAGATCTTAGCAAGATAGTAGGTCTCCAGGAGCAGTACTGAGCACCCCTGCCTTAAAGGAAAGATTAAGTGACTCTTATTAGTCCCACAACAGGGAAATTTCACCTCCTCATTTACCCCATACATGCAGTGAAACCCCACATACAAACTAGTGAACACACACACTTGGAGGCAGTGAGCACGCTTGCCTGGAGTGGTGGGCAGCTCTATCCATGGCACACAGGGAGCAGTTGGGGGTTAGGTGTCTTGCTCAAGGGCACTTCAGTCTCATACTGTTGGCTCAGGGGATCGAACCTGTGACCTTCCAGCCACAAGGCTGGTTCCCCTAACCTCCAGCCCATAACAGATTCTGACTGATTACCTTTATTGTATGATGATTTTCGTCCTGATGGGAGGGGTCCCTCTTTGTGTATGACAAGGGTCACATTCAGGGGTCACTGAATGTTTGATGAGAAGGAAAATAAGGTGAATCATATGCTATAGTCTATTATATATGTGTGGATCTATACTAAGTGATTGCATAAACGTAAGAGACTCTTTAGTGTGTCCACCTATTGCCTTTATTACAGCGTTCATTCTTTTCAAGATACTTGCTTTAAGTTTTTCAAAGAAATCTACAGTGTTGTTTTTCCACACCTTCAAAGTTCAGTCTTCGAAGTTGGTTGCATTTTCTGCTTCAGTATCGAAGTAATCTCAAACACATTTAAGGATTTTGAGGTATGTAATCCTTTTTTCAGTAATAGTTTCTTCATAGCTGTGCATCCTTTTAGACCCATAGTGTTGAGTTGTTCTAACAGTGGAAAGATGGACAGAAACACCTGTGGATTTTTTCAAATCTGAAGCAAAAGTGGGGCTTCTTTTTTCTCCTCTTTCTCAAAGTTAAAAGCTTTGTAAAGTTTATCTGATGGTGACAGTTTTGATGGTCTACTAGGTCCTGTATGGCTGTTAGGAGTCTGATTTTCTTTGTATCTTCATTCATTTCCTGATTCATTTCCAGTTTTTGGAAACTCTTGTTTTTCCACTCATTTTCCTTTGGCTTTCCCATTCCTTATGCAAATGGCTTCAGAGTTCAACCCAATTGTGCACAACTGGACCAACTGGTGTTCCATCTTTTGGAAGAATAAAGTTCCATCCCAATAGTACAGTAGACTTGTAGAATGACAGCTTGTGGGGGGCTTAACATTTACAGAATTTTTAATTTTCTGAATTTACCAGCCTGTATTGCTTTGCAGTCTCTTGGAACCATTAAATATTCACATCAGGGGTGTTTTTTGTTAAAACATATCAAACAAACTATTAAATATGAATGTTTTAGCTGATAAATCCATGGAACCATGATATCAGCTAACATTATTGGCCAAACAAGATTTGTATTTAGGTCGCTAATTTGTGTTTTTTGATCATTGTCGTTGAACAGATCATGTGAAATATATGTTATAAATCTGTTATCTTACAAGTTGCCACAGCCATACTATATTAATTGGTATCCCAGACAAGAGACTGAACGGAAAACATGAACTATAGGTTGTCAGCGCCAAACATAATGAAGACATCATTCAAGCACAGGTAGGCAGCGAAGCAGAGAACATATAATTTTCATTTGATTGTACAAACTGCCTCCTCCACCCGACTGAATCATATCCACACACACACGCACACACACACACACACTCGCAGCTTATTGTAGTTTATGGCGAGGATAACCTCAGCCCACGTCTTTTTCCTTCAGGAACTGTCTCCCCGTAGTCTCACTAAGCCCACCAACCTCAAGGCTAAACTTCCACCACCTCTGCAATTAGGTTCCAAGGACTGGCTGCTCATGATCTGTTTCTGCCCTCGGCCATGGCCTGGTGTTGTTGGTGTTATTCCCCATGGCTCTCAGCTCCAGCTCGTTCTTTCTCTGCCTCTCTAGTGCCAGACGGTGGAGGAGGGGACCAACTGTTTGGAAAAGCCATTCACAAGCACCCCTTCAAATATTCAGACACGTTTTTCAGTGCCCCCTGTGGCCTAAAGCATCTGAAAAGATTCATTTGAGTGGGCCGAAAAAAAAAAAAAAATCTACATTGAATTTACTTGATTCAGTTTCCACATTTCCACATGAATAAAATACATTACGTCAACGTTATTTCAGTGTACTTACTTTTGGCAATAATTGTACTGATCTAATGTTTTATTCATATGTAAATGCTGTACACATTCAAATCAAACAAATTTGATGCATCACAATCTGTTACAACGTGCTGTTATACATGAATATTACCACTATAATGTTTTTGAAATAAAAACAGAAGCTTAGTTGTGACCACACTGAGAAAGTGTAATAAGCAAGTCTTTTTGAGATTGCTTAGTAACTCACTTTGGTTCGAGGCAAGCGTATGAGCACCCAGATCCAGGATTAATTTGTAAATGATGAGATCCAAGAACACTGAGTAGGGATCAATCCAGGAGGCTGATGGTGAAAAGGTGCATCTGGCACGTAGCTATAAGCGTAAGCTTTCCTCGTAATGTTTAATTTTTCAACTATGGAATGTGTTAACATGCTGCTTAAGCATCTAACATTCTCTGATGGTTTCTCAAAACACCTTCTAAAATATTAGTGTTAATAAATCAGTGTCATAAGCCAGTGAGTTAGCTCAGCATTGCTAAGTTCATTTGAGAGATGAACAATCACTGCAGTAGTGACACATTTGTGAGTGATCAAAAGCATTTAACAGTGTTTATTGCTGTTTCTATCTCTGTGTACCCAAACAGGAAACTGTGCACATAACATCATACAACATACTGCTCTTTAGTTAACTTTTGCACATATCGAGAGTAGAAATGTAGAAATGATATCTATGATTTTTGTTAATCCAACTCTACAGATCATCTGTTAGAACGATAAGGGGCCAACCGTAAAAACAGAAAACTTGTACGTAAAAAAGAGGTCAACATGGACCCAACCACCAGGCCAGGACACCTTGAATAATGTTCCACATACAAAGGAATAACTTTATTATTTTTTCTCTGTACATCAAACATGTTTTAGTCACAATACACTCTCAGAAATAGCATGGTACCCTCAAAAGTACATCTCAGTACCTTTAGTCAGGGAACATAACTGCACCATAATCCATGGAAATTATATTTTCTAAGTTGTACTGACTCCACACAGCCCGTCTCATCTCCAGGCTTTTTATTTTATTGTTCTAATTTAAAACATTAGGTTATGAAAAGGTACAAATATGTACTCTTCACCTGGAAAAAACTTACTTCAGGTATACAATCGGGCCTTAAAACCACTTTTGTACCTTTGAGAGAACATTTACATTGTTTGTAACTTGATAAACAAAAATATATCTGCCCAGCACCTTTATTGCTAACGTTCTATGGTAAAATGTTGCTGACAAAGCAAAGACTACTGAAGTTAGCCATCCACTTTTTATACGCAGTACAGTATGATATAGTGGGAAAGGGGTATGGCTTCTCACACAAGCTATAAACAAAAAATTCACCTAACTACAATCACTTAACCTACCTTCCTGTATCAAAACAGGGGTAAACAAAGTATAAGCAAAGCATGGCACTCACCCTCCACTAATGGGCCTCACAGTTTACATATCATCACTTTAGCAACTAAATCTTGTATTTCCGTTTTTGTTGTTTCTTATTTTTTCTCATAATTTGAAAACTCCAATTGGCCTTTATAGTGTGTTAAAATTTCATGATGAATGGACCAATAGAAATGGTCCCAAATTACTTGTCAAAACATCTTGTTACATTAAACTCCATTAAAAGTTAGAAATGTTTTTACCTGTTACCATTTTGGAGATACAAGGTTTTGGTCTAACAGACCAAAGATCAGCTTCAGTTCATGACAAAATGTGTTCTTAACCGAAGCTGATCTTTTTTCTGACATATTCTGAGAAAAACTGATTCAATGGAAAAGATCACTATGATTGGAAGACTTGAAGGTATAGAGAAAGAGGATGACCAGCTACAAGATGGATGAACACAATCAGAGGAATCATGAACCAGCCATTCAGAAGCCTGAAAACCAAAACAGAAGATAGGACATTCTGGAGAAACACTTTCCATGTGGTCACCAGGAGTCAGAAATGACTTAAGGGCACTTAATAATAATAAATCACGGTAACAAGAGTATCAAGCAAAGGTTAATGGAAGCAAGCTGGGATTAGTCTGGTAGGTGGGAGGGCTGATGGCATAGATGCGATGACAGAAGCCAACAAACCCACATGGTTCTCCCAGTTTTTGTATAGCTGGAGCGTACACTGCCACAGCAACATACTCAAAAATGGTAACTATATAGTAGAAGGCAAAACCATCTTTACTTTTAACGTAAGTCAATGTAATGAGATTTTTTCAAGTAATTTCTGACCATTTCTGTTGGTCCATTCATATCTGAAGTAAAAAAACAATGAGGCAAACTTTCAGACACCAGTTATGCCTTGACTGACCGACTACATTTGAGATAAATACGGAAAATTGCGTATATTTAATTTTTATAGCTCTAAGCCTAAAATAACAATAAGCCTGTAGCATAAAGGGTTAAAATAACATCTTGTGAGAGCAGCCTAAATGCTACACACCTCTTAAACGTGTTGTTGTTTGCCTCGTTCATTTCAGCAGATGTGAGTTTTTAACGGCTGCCCTTTGCCGAGCAAAACTGTAGGGCTTGCTGTATTGGTTCAAGACTTGCTTTATTTACCGCCTCCTGAACAGAGCAATTCATTCTGCCTCCAGAGCGGAGAGCAGCAGCTGGGGTGGCCTGTCTGGCTTGCCGTTTTGATTTCTGTTTCCCATTTCCAGTTTATCACAGATTGATAAGGTCACCTCACGCTGTCACCTGCTCTAACAAACTCCATTTACCTTCTGCCGCAATGTTATTATCAATATGAGATGTTGTCCGGCAGACAGTGCGCCCGCAGAGGGAAAGACATCATTTGGCAGCGCCTTCCTGTACGTGTCACCATCTTATCCTCTTCTCGCTCTGGAAATGGTCAATTTTAGATCCCTCCCATGAGACTTGTAATACGTCTTATTTCCTGCAGAGGTTCGAGACAGAGCAGAGGTTTGTTTCTAGCTGAAAGGTGATAAGCCAGGGCAAGCACTCAAAAACACTGGAGGACTATTGTAATTTCTCCATTCAGACATACTTCATATGGGTGCGTTGTTATTAGTTTAGTTGAATTGCAGTACCTCTCTTTGCATGACTAATATATTGAAATATCCAAATCATCACAGGCAAAACAAACCCTTGCATTTTTGGAATGGGAACTTTATAGGAGAATGAAAATGTGTTGACATTTTATGTATGTTACTGTGATGAGAGTAATTTTGGATCATTTCTGTTGGTCCATACATCATGAAGTATTCACATAATACAAAAGGCAGCTGGCATTTTCAAAAATTGTACAATAAATAAATGAGTAAAGGCAAACAATCGAGTTATTAGCTTTTGCTCTTATATTGACTCTTGCTTTTAAATCAGTGACTGATTTTGCTAATATTAGTAGCATCAGTATCCTCACTACACTGACCGCAATGATTTTAAAGGTAGATAGTTGAGACACAGGTGATGGACAAACAATTGAACTTAATTTATTTATGCAATACATTTCAATTCAGTCAAATATAGTAGCTTCACCATGTATGGACTTTGTTAGCTCCACATAAAAACAGTCATAATTCATATTTATTTGTCTATTTTCCAACATCTCTACATCCCTTAGAATTAAAGACTGTTATGACTCTAAAGTGAGTGGGCGGGGCTAAACTACTGTATGTAGACTGACTAGATATACATAAATTTGCTGTTTTTTATGATATCAAAGTACAATAAATTGACAACAGCCTTTCAATTTAGATTCCATACATGGACTGGGAGTAAATGATGTGTTTTGAAAGTTTAACAGTATTTATACTTGCATCAAATCATGATATGGACCCTGTAGCCTCTTTCTGTTGGTCTCCTCATGGCCGTTCTGCCAGTGGAATGGAATCAGTTCGCCTATTTTTAATTCATATCATCAAATAAAATATTGTTCCCCCATAACTTTGTTATAAGATTAACTACAATTATGTTGGCTCTCTGTGTGTGAAATGTGACACTGTGTTGAGCTGCTAGTGAGCAATGAGGGGTGAAAGGGGAGGGGTGCGAACCTCCTGCTGTAAAAACAATTCACACTTCTCCACAAAGATGCCCATGCCAAAATAAAAGTGGCAGTACAATTGCAGCTTTCCTCAATTTTAAGACAGCTGCCGCAATAAAAATAAAACTGCCACAATAAAACACTTTTATAAATGCTGGCTTGCTTGCTGACTTACCAAGAAAGAAATCAGAATCAGCTTCAGAATGTTAGCGTATCTTCAGAATTTTTTCTCCAAGTACCAGGTGAAAAGTTTTTTGTTTTTTGTTTTTTTCCTGGTGCAGACGTTAACATAAAATTAAATCTAATAAAATAAATATAGAAAAAGACATAGTATGTCTAAACATAAAAGACAATGTACAATCAATCTGCAAGTAATAGGATGTGCAATGGGAGATGAAAAAATTTGTTACACCCTTCTATAATCTAAGAATTAGTTTGCACTGTAGTCCCTGTAGTTATGGAACAATAAGCCTTTGTTTGAAGTAAACCTAGATTGTAATGGGGTTAAAGCATATGTCCACTGACTACAGCAGAAAAGGATGATGGCATGGTATATACAATGGTTATGTATATTAGAGTGTGTGTAATAAAATGTGTGCATTCCAGTTTGAATTTCGTAAATCCTGTTTCCCTTTTAATATATTTGCTCGATTTTACTGAAGAAATATTGCATAGTTAAACTGAGGGACCTCCAAAACAGGCAGAAATTGCATTTTATGGCTATTGTGAAAAGGGGATAGGTTTGAATGACACAGCCTGGGTCAGTTTCAAAAAACAGCCAATCAATCATTTAAATGAAAAGGTATTCAACCTACTACCTGTTGTAGTGCCAGTCTTTTGGCTGTTTGTACATTGCAGTATTGTGAAGTGAGGTGTGGATAGGTAAACATTGCCCTGCTCTGTTTAAAGGCACAACGCTATATCATTAAACTGGAATGTAATTACACAGATCACTTATTAAAGAACTCACAGCAGCACCCTTACTCTGCCCAATTCGGGTTGAACTTATTCGTGCGTAAATATCGTTTAACAGTGTGTTAAAACATCGTGGTCTACGGGGAACCATTATTGCCTGGGTCGCGGACCCGGCTCGGCCAGCTGTGGGGTAATTCTATGTAAATCACAAACTGTGAGATTGCCATCGTGCTTCTCTAACTGGCAGAGTGAGCCATTTGAATTTCATACCCGTCATTTGCAGCCTTTCATCTGACCGTGATAGCAGTGTGAATGGGCTAATTGTCAGAAGTGGAGCCAAGGTTGCTCTCCATACCTAATTTGAGGCGCATAATGTATTTCATAACTGGCATTATCAGTGCACTGGGGCTACACCTGTGGCAGCTCCCTGAATTATGAGACCACTGTGCTGAGCACCACGTGTAGGTATGCATGTGCAGATGTGGACTCAACATGTTGCTGAGATGCTGGAGAATACTCTCTGTGATGGCCTTTGCCTCATAATGATCGACGCCAACCCAATAGTAAAGATTACGTGGACATTATTGACTGAAACCAGCATTGATGAGGAAAGATAAATGTTGTCTTAGTGTTTTAAAGGTGATGTCTATTGTGTTTTGTGTACTATGTCAATAAAGCAGGCAGTGGTGGCCTTTAAAATCTATAGACCAGGAGCAGTGCTGCTATATGGGTCATAATAATAATGAAGGCACTGTTTGTTGATCAAGCTTATAAACATCATATTTCAATCTATCAATCTACCAGAAGGGGAACACAGGACCTTCTATGCCTTCGGAGAAGGCCTACTGATTTCTGTAACATAAAAAGCCTGAAATATTTAGTACTAGTAATCTATTTTAGTTATACTCATTTTCTTGTTGGAAACAAAATTCTTGCAATGCCAAGTGGAAAAAAAAATCCAATCAGAATTTTTTTGTCTGTGCTATTTGAGTAGATACAGCAGGGTGAGCTTTTCTATTGGTTAGGACTTCAGGAGCTGAACAGAAAGCCTGACATGTCAGATTAACAGCTAACATAATTAAGAACTGACAGTGGACTCAACCAAGTGGCCAGTGGAATCAAGTGTCACTCTAGGCTCCTAGATATGTCACTAACTTCCAACACAAGCAGAAGAATAACCAGAAGTTAAACATGGAAAACAGGGCAGCTTTATGCCAAAGATATTTACTGATCCACTGTTTACTGCTACAAGGTAGCATCTACAAGCTTCAAATATCTGTGTGATATCATCTGTGTAAAAATCACCTGTGTGAAAAATATTTATATGAATCACCATTTGCCAAGTGCTAATGTACTACTAAAGTGCTAACAGAAATGAGCATTTTTGTAGAGATTTTTTAAAATATTTTTTTCTGTTTTTGGCAAAGTTTTGACATTTGTGACCTGAAATGAGGACCTCACTTGAATAATCACAGATTGCCACTGCTATCTACCAAAACAGTGGCATATGGTTAATTACAGTCAATATTTTTGGTGTGTTTACCTGCTGTAAAAAAGATTTATTAAAGGATGTTCGTTCTGACTAGCTTCAATATTTGAGTGTCTGTAAGAGTCACTGAACCCATTCCGGGAAAGGATTAATCACTGCTTTTCACCTAGCATTAATGTTACAACACACAAACATGGTAAACTAGTGTTAGCAGGCCAAAAACATCAGTAGCTCAAATGAAAATGCATTATCTCACAGATGCGTACATTCTTATTGCTGAAAAATAGCCACGTGAAATGTTTTAGCTAACAGCTGCTAGTACAGTTACTCTGACTTCTCTATCACTTCCTTAACAACACATCCATCTTAAAGGCTCTTGGGTTTAGCTGTAGCAAAGTAATGTAATGCTGCATTCAGGTTCTCATCGGAACGTTGGATGTACTACATGGGTAACTAGCAAATGTAGTTTCACTCCGTTCATGGCGTTCCAGAGAATACTTCCCCTGCTTTTTCTTTGCTATATTACAAAGCACTTGGGTCACATAGAAACACATCAGGTATTTCTTTTTCACATTCACTGCCAAGTTTATTGTATTTTACCAGCAAAAAAAGTAAAAGGCCCTGTTATATGTTACATCTGGTATAATTGTGCATCATCTAAAACCTCACTTGGAAACTTTATTGGCCTTTCGTGTGCAGTTTATAAGAGGGAAGGTTGGTATTTCACAGTGTTGGACAGCACTCGAATGCAGCATAATATATTTACTTAATCTTACATATGAGCAAAAACGTCACTCTTTACAGCCCTGCTGAAACAGAACAGCACTTACTTGAATTGTGGGCCTGTTTATTTTTTTCCCTGTGTTGCAAAATAACAAACCCCAAACAATTTTATTATTCAGATACTGGCACCAGGTACTTGAGTAACTGTACACGTCCCTAATTTATAACAGATGCTCCACTCAATTATATTTTCTGCTGTTTCTGTTCTTTTCAATTTAGCAGAGAAACTGTTGTCCATGGAAACTGACAGTGTGCTGCAGATACAACAGATACCGATTAGGTTGAAAATGCTAGCGTATTTCTAATATTGGAGAGCCTATATCACTCATCATTATAGTTATAAGGTGCTTCATATTGAGCTGCCAGACACTGGACGTCGTCATTCATTGAGCATTAATTAAATACACAAAATAACCTGAACAGTGATTTGTCTTCATCTTCTTTGTTTGCATGCTAAATCTACTGATATCAAGCAAAGCCATTGATCAGATACTTTGAGGACAGCATTATGACTTAAAGTCCAGCTCCAGTTCTTCTAGATCTCTATGCAGAACTGCTTTTGTTATAATATCAGCAGCCAGTGTACGAGACAATGCACTTTGCTTACAAACCACTGGGGGGCAAAAAAGCACCACTGAGTTGCTTTGCAAGGCATTACAATGACCTATTTTTCTGGGCAAAGGCAGTAGGCGCTGACTTGTGTTGAAGTGCGTCGCCTATTTGTGTAGCTACACAATCTGCGTTTCCATAGACAATATGGCACGTCTGCGTGTCAGCATACCTTTTAACAGCAGGTGCGACTTCAAGAGCTCTGTGTGCACCGGAAGAAGGAGCAGATTGCATTGCCGCCTCTGCCGGAGCCAGCAAAGTCAGGCAGAGGCGCATAGAACAGCTTTGCTGGTTGTGAGAGTGCTGTTTTCTGACCTCATACAAGCCTCAGTGCCCAGGAGTAAAAACACCTACTGAAAAAACGGACAGCACTACTTGCTACACGCTAATACCCTTGGTCGGTGCTCATAAACCATTTGTGTACACTTAACTGGATTTAAACTGCGGTTATAGGGCCATAAATAATCCACCTCAAGTACCCTCGACTACTTCAAAGAGATGCAGCTAGCCGATTAGCATGTGCTTTCACTGGGGCGAAAAAAAAAAAACACATTAAACTATTAATAGCTACAGCAAAAAGAAGCCCAACGCATTTGTGGCTGAGGTTATTTATTTCTTAAGGTCTGTTTATCCCCAAAGGCATAAGAAGACTGTCCCTCCAGACTTAGCAGGTTAGCGTCCTCTGAGCTAATTGTTTGTGTCCTAAATCAGATCCTGGCTGAATGTAGAGCACCTTGGAAAGGGGGGAACATTGAAATGGATTCAGGCGACGCAGAGGGAGATGGGTTAAATCTTCAGAGGCGAGAGAGAAGGGAGAGAGGGACAGAGAGATAGAGAGAGAGCGAGAGATGCTGCGGATGTGAGCATTAACTGGGGCGAGCCGAGACCACCCAGCGGTGGCGGGATTAGACTGAGGAAATGGAGGCAGCCCCGAGCGAGGGGGGAAATTAGCTGGAGGTCTGCAGAGGAGACAGAGCTAAGGTCACAGTGAGACTGGCTACGCTCTGGGTGCGCCTGAGGGGAGCACACAGCACATCTGAATAGAGGTTATTTGATATGCTACGCTCCGTCTTTAGAACTCGAAAATGTTCCCGAAATCTGGGAACTTTTGCTATTGTCCTCCAGTGAACTGATGCTATTGTTTTTCTGTTTCTGAGACGGAGCTTTTTCAGACTCTCCACCTCCACAAAATTCTTAACCAAGTGAATAAAAGCATTCATGGAGAGACTCTGTGATTAGCATAGATAATCACAACCTTATCGCGCTGCTCTGAGCTTGGATTTAACTTTTTGGCTACAGCCACTCTGATAAATTCTCAGCTTCTTTCATCAGCATTCATGACTGATATGAGGACTGATATTAAAGAAAAAAAACTTTCTCCTATTTTTGAAAATGTAACAATGTTAGCATTGTTATTGTTGACATTGTTATGTAAAGTACTGTGTGAAAGTCAGAGACAGCAATGCATTTATTTAACAGCCATTAAATATAAGTTATTTATTTATCAGTGTCATGAAAAAGAGCAGAAAACATACATATGCTTTCAGCTTTTCAAAGAAATCTGCAGGGATATTGTTCCACACCTCCAAAGGTCAGTCTTAGATGTTGGTTGCATTTTCTGACTCTCACACTCCAAGTAATGGCAAACACATTCAAAGATGTTAAGGTCTGGACTCTGGGGTGGTCAGTCCACTGTTCTGAA
Source organism: Colossoma macropomum (assembly GCF_904425465.1). Taxonomy (NCBI): domain Eukaryota; kingdom Metazoa; phylum Chordata; class Actinopteri; order Characiformes; family Serrasalmidae; genus Colossoma; species Colossoma macropomum. Next base: position 35,802,365 of record NW_023494804.1, read on the forward strand.
AAAAACCAACAGCTTCTTCATTTGATGCTGCTGCTGCTTCACCTGTTTTTGCTCGTTTCTGTATTTTATTATTTTATACTAACATTGTTTGCTTATCCAGTGTGGATCAGAGGAGGATGGTTGACTCTTGGTTCCTCTCAAGGTTTCTTCCTTTTGCTCTAGTTTTTCCTTGCCACTGTCACCACTGGTGACACTCATGGGGGCTTGGACCCGGAATTTTCTGTAAAGCTGCTTTGTGACAACACCTGTTGTAAAAAGCGCTATATAAATAAACTTTGACTTGACTTGATTTGCAAATTTTCTTAGTTTTTGTCAAATTTCTTTTGTCAATAATATCTTCTGAGCAGAGGTTGGATGGACAGAGCTGTGAATATTTTCAGGTCTGAAGAAAGAGTGGAGCTTGATTTTCTCTCAAAGATGAAAGCTTTAAGTTCTGTTTATCTGATGGTGACAGTTTTAGTGGCCTACCAGGTCTTGCATGGTTGTTGAGAAGCCCATTTTCTTCGTTTCTTCTATTATTATTTTCTACAGTTTAGGAAACTTTTGTTTCATTTTTCATATATTTTCATTTTCTCTCCCTTATTGCAAGTGCATTATCTCACATTTAATATCCTCAGAAATATCTCTTCAAAAATTAATAACTTGTGCTTAATGGCCATTTTTACTGGAAATTAATCAAGAGTGGTCTCTGACTTTTGTAAAAAGTACTGTATGTTTGTAAACAAGCATTAAAATGCCAAATTCCTTCTTCCATCTATACAGTCCATATACGGAAGACATGTGGCAAAAAACAGCTTGTTTTGAAATGTTTTGTTGTGATGCCACAAAAAAAAACAACACATTTTTTCATTAAAATTTGCTTCTTCAGCATAAAGTTGTATTATGCATAGCACAGAGTGGTTTGCCTCATAAATCCTATGCTGAACACAGCAAATCATATGTTATAGTTTTGAAATATAACATACACACACACACACACACACACACACACACGCACACACACACACATCTTCTAGCCACTTATCCTTCTGGAGCCTATCCCAGCAGTCATTGGGTGAAAGGCAGGATACACCCTGGACAGGTCACCAGTCCATCGCAGGGCAGACAGACAGACATATACATTCACACACACACTCACACCTAGGGGCAATTTAGCATGTCCAACTGGCCTGATTGCATGTCCTTGGAGTGTGGGAGGAAACCGGAGTACCCAGAGGAAACCCACGCAGACACAGGGAGAACATACACGCTCCTGAAATATAACATATATGTAAATACAACACATATGTTAAAGTATTTAATTGCTATTGCTTAAACACAGCATTGTCTACCATTTTGGGGGGAGTTTGAAACGAGAAAGCATCACATCGCAGTGATTTCTGGGCAAGTTCTGCTGCTGAAAATGACACTTGTGTTCACTCTGTCTCTCACCCTTCCATAGGATCATCTACCCAAGGAGAAATAATGAGGCCAAGCTGACAGGATCATGTTAAAATGAGTTTTGAAATAGGCAGGCAGACTGTTGAATGAGGTACAGTTAAATCAGCCAATCACAACAGAGCATTTTTACATATTTCTATAGTCATGAAGGCAGAAAAACAGCTTATTTGTTCTAATCTAAAGGATAAAGACAGGCTGAAACATAGTCACGCAAAAAAAGAAAACTGACTGTGTTTAGTAGATAAACCCCCACAACCTCCAAAAAAGGAGAGATACTGTAAGAAAAATGTAGGATGTGGCACCTTTAACACTAAATTTCTAATAGAAATGTTGCTATACAGTCAGTGCTAAGCGAACATTTGGTAGAGGCCAGGAGCAGGTTTGGTCTGACAGGAGGAGCATATCAAGGAGAATGCCAGAAATGATGTGTAATATATATATTTCACACTTCCTCCAAACTGGACGTGATATCCCCTCCTCGCCGCCTGTATCAGTTTACCGCACGCGCCATAGCGGCAGCAAACATATCATTAAAACCCACAGTCCTTGAGAGACAGTCTTTCTGCCTGCTGAAGCACAGAGCTTAGGGGACTTTTCAAGGCCTCAGCCTACTTCTCATCTGCAGAGGGAGAAAAGTAGGAGAGCTAAATGAGACTCCACGTGGTGTCTGTCTATGGCTTCAGTGAATGTTAGCAACTGTGATTCTGCTTTTGAGTTGGAAAAACAAGGGGTTTTTGGTTTAAAGAGATGATTTATGCTTCCGTTTTGTATCTTGGCACCGAGACGTGCTTTGATTTGGGTAAAAACTTTTTTTTTCTTTGCTAGTTTGGTATTTCCACACAAGCGTAGGTTCTCATTTAATAAAGAAATACACTTGGCAGCTTCTTAATTACATTTCCACTACTGTAAAATAGTCCCACAGCCAGTTGGGACCAAATTAGCCAAAAGTGAACGTTTAAAAATAGAATGCTTGAAAACACAATCACTGTTTACAAAGAGCCATTATGGTGCATGTGTGTGGAAAAACCTTAAAACAGATGCAAATGTCCAATTAAACCATAAAAATGCAACACCTTTGAAGCAAAAACAGTCATTTTCACCTTTCAACTCCGCTAGGTGGGTGGTTTTGAGAGGAAGCGAGGAAGCTACTATTATTTACTAGCATAGAAGATCTGAGCTGCAAACTAAGAAATATAAACCTGTAAAGTTTTATGAAGTTCTTGAAATGACCTCAATCTACTGCTGTTGATGGTATCCGAGTGACAATGTTTATGCTATTGGGATCCAGCAAATGTATGACTCCCACAAAGGGCAGTGTGTTGTTTACTTCAATACGTTCTCACTGCTACTGTCAATGTATCACTCAGTGTAATGTTTCTTGCACCCTACTATTACCATTTTCTTGCTTTAATGATGGCGAAAAGCTATGATTTTAATTTAAGACTCTGTAGGTGTTGCTGATTAAGCCTAATTTATGCTCAGAGACAGAAACATGGGCACATATGGAACCACATAAACATCAGAGATTTGTCAAGTTGTATTTACATTTAATTACTGCATTTACCTGCTGTTCTTTTCTAGAGAAACTGAATGGTGACACAATAAAGGCCCTGCAAAGTATTGTGATATGACTTCAGTTTGAGCTTGTTCAGCACAAGACAGCATGTTAAAATAGCTTCTAAAGATCTTCTATGTCTACATAGACCTCAAGTAAAGAGTCATTTAGTTTGTAGACCAGACCATAAGCTGTTTCCTGGATGTTTTCAGCTGGTCCTCTGTATTAAGGAAGGCCTAGAACTGATGTGGATCTTGAAATGGACAAGACTTGGTCAGGGACTTGGGCAGCATAAGTTATTTGGAAAGGTGATGTTGTAGAAGAAGAACCTGCACAATCTAGTGCAGGTCTTATTTTGCTGATCACCCAGAACAACTCCACCATTCTTGGCAAGGCAGGAATAATGACCAGTGAGTCCATGAATAATAATGATGAAGCCTCGCATCTGGGAGCTTTTTGCTGGTAGGTAGATCAATTTTGTCTATTTTCAGGCAGTGGGCCTCTGTTCAGGATACCTGATAGGCAATCTGATATCTTTGGAAAGACTTGGGAGGATAATGGATGAAGGAGGACATAAAGATGTGTGTCATCCGTGTGACTAGAAACCACCGACCCTAATCACAGAACCCACGGTGTTTGTTCTTGTGCACATGACCTTAAGTGGCAGAGGTCATTCTGTGAAGTGAAGTGGTATGAAGAGGACTGTTTATCGACTGTTTGTTTCTAGTGTTTTTATAGATACAGATCTGTGGGTCTGTAGTTTCTGATCTCAGAAATGTCAAGGATGGACTTCTTAACCCTTCTTTGTCGCAGTTAGTCTTTTAAAAATAAAGGTGCCGAAAAGAGGTCTTTGGCACGAGGCCAAAGAAGAAGTGTTTTTTTGTTCCCTAAAGCTGTAGTTCTCAAACCGGTCCTTAGAGACCCCCAGATGGTGCACATTTGTGCCCATTCCCAATTCACAACACAATTCACAAAATCTGGACTTTCTGGGGGTCCCTGATGAATAGTTTGCCCTCAAAAACTTTCAGTGGGTTGTTCTTTAAAGAACTATGTTGTAAATGAGATGTGTGAGTGTGAAGAACCTTAGTAACCTTAATAAAGTAGAATGAACTTCTATATTATGTAAAAGGTCAATGACAGCTAAAGGCTTTTTCTAGCCACTTTTAAGACACATATACGAAGCTTAAGATTGTGCTGCCAGAGATCCCAAAAGCATGGTGTAGTTTTTCATCAATTATTTCTCACTCATAGCTTAATGAAATAAACAGAGGAATTCTGACAAAACCGCATGTTTTGAGCTTTAAATGACACCATGGTTATGTTCATAAGATTATGATTTGAGTTTGATAAAAAGTTATTTGTGATGAAAAGGTATTTTATACAAAATGTAAAGGTTTACTTCACTTTTTACTAATGTAATTACACAAGTGTGTCTTAATAGTTGTAACATCATGTTCTCTTTCATGTAATTTGACATGTGTAATAAGGTGAGGGTAATTGTTTTATATAAATTGCTATTTTTACAACAAGAATTTTCTTACTGCAACAGAAAAAGTGCAATTATCTACATTATGTCTGTATTACAGAAAAACTAATATTTTAAAGAATAATAGACATCTGCTGTTGCTTAGTAAATACCAGTATTTTACAGAATGATTTAAAGCCAGAACTCAATTTGGTTACCATGTCGAACAGACGCATACTGCTACAGCTAGTTCAGGAAGTTAGAATTTCCTGGGGAGATGCAGGGTAAGTAATTCCATAATGTAGATAAATACAGACCTCCTGTTACAATCAGAAAAATTTTGTTGGAAAAAAAGAGCTGTTCACCCTATTACACATATGTAATAACATAAGGTATATAATACATCTAAAATATACTGTTTAAATACTATTGCTATACACTTGTGAAATTACATTGAAAACTGAAGTTAATATGCATATTTATTTACTTATGCTCTACTACTGTAATCCATCTGTAACAATGAATACATCACCGGTAATTACATTGTAGTAATATGCATGTTAGTGTGTAACTACAGTTATTAACAACTCAAAAAAAATTAAGTTGGGATCCAAATGTAAATGCCATTTGTGTAGCTAAATATGCAACTAATTATGTAATTACATTCATAAAGTACAGCAAAATAACAATAACTACACTAGTAATAACTACACTACACTATTTACAATGTTGTTGTATGTATTGTTAAAATGGAACTACACAGTTATTAGCAACATAAAATAGTGGGACCCAAATGTAAATGCAATTTGTCTAACTAACTATGCAACTAATGATGTAATCACATTTAATATTGGAGCAAAACAACAAAAATCTTACCAGTACTAACAAGATTTTGATGTGTAATCACATAATACACTTGTGTAATTATGAAACTAATCATGAAATTACATTTAAATAGTACAGCAAAATGACAATAACTAGATTTATAACTCGACTTGTATGGGTTGAGTGTGGATGAGTGCTGTTGAAATTACCTGCTGTTCTAGAACTTCAGTTGTAGTGACTTTGGGTTTTCTTCAGTGTAGCTGTGGGCTGAGGTGTTCCACTAGCTCTTTTTTTTCAGTCTGGATGGATGACATTGTCTCCTCCCCCCAAGAGTGATATGTTTATTTACTCTCCGCAACAGATGTAAATAATAACAACCCTCCTGTGCCGCGCAGGTGCGCCACACAGTGCTGTACATGAGGGAGCATACCAAATGAAGATATGTGCTGTACTTGTGTACAGACGGGTAAGCGGTAAATAATGTCATCTACTGAAAGCTCTCCACACAAACGCTCTCGCTCAGGCACGGAAATAACAGCACCGCGAGATGCCGTTGTGTGCAGTCCTCAAAGCAGCTCTAGAGCCTGTGTTGACTTTCTGGAGAGCTGAGAAACTGATTTGAGAGCGCTGAACTCTTCTTTTGGGGCAAGGCCCTTGAGGCGCACTGACATTTGCAGGGTTTGCAATGTTCGATTTCCTTCCCATTAAACTATAGCAGAAATTAGGCCATTTTCATAATCATCTTCATCATTTAATGTGGCCGACTATGACTCATCTCTGCCACTCTGCTCTATAAACCCTCCTAATCACCAACATTTCAGTGATATTTACGCCTTTTTTTCAAGGCTGGTTTTTCGGTCGAAAGGTCAGCGTTTTAGTATCGAATCTCATTAGTTCTTCAGGAGTCAACAGTGGGATTATACCAGTGTTTCCCAGGCCCACTCCTGCCCATTTTAGCATGCACCCTGCTTTTACAGTCATTGTGAAAACATGAAGGACTTGGTAATGATCTGACGAGCTGAGTCAGGTGTATTAGCAGGGGAACCACTAATATGTGCATAAAAGCAGGGATGCTCCAAAAACAGTGTTGGATGGGTCATGTTTTTCAGGTTTAGCCCTGTGCTAAAATAAAAGTTCAAAGGGAAAGTAAAGTAATTTACTCCATAAATAGACTTGAGTTATATTTAGATTCTTCTGGGATGCTGAAATGTGTCCTACACTGCACATCAAAAGTTTGGTGACACCTTGACACTTTTTGAGATGAATTTTCTTGCGTTATCCCTGAAGTAATAAAAAATCTTTAAGGTTTTGACATAAACATTTTTAACATGAATCTACCTACAAATACTTTGGATTTATTTTGTGAACCACTGTTTGAAAGCACATTCTGAAAGGAATGTTTGGCCTAAAGGCAAATTAACCAGCTCAAGGTGCTGATCAGTGCTGACATGACAACAACAGGACAAAGTGGAGTTATTGGCATTATTCCCAAGTAGGTACTGTCACAAATATTGTCACAAATATTTATACATACAATGTTGTTTTACCTGATAATTAAAAAAATGGTTATTCTTTGACCTTCGTTATTTTTCTATTCAAATGTAATTACATAGTCATGCGATTAATCATATTTACATTCAGTTTGCATTTTGTGTTGGCAGATTTGCACATTTGACAGTTTTAATGTCAAGAAATACAAAAATGTAAAAGATGGATGTTTTATATACATTATAATAACCAATAACCATACAATAATCAACTCATCAAATTCAAATTACAACAAAATATGGTCTCTTCTACTGTATTAACTGGAAGTTTAGTACTTCCATGAATATTGTACTTCCTCGAGTACAGAACACTTTCATTATACTAACTGAATGAGAAATAATTGATAGGAACTTACAATGTGCTTTGTGGTTTTTAATAAGTGGTACAAAACAATGTAAATGCGTTATTGCAAACTGTTAAAGGGCACATGCTCATTTGTATTTAAACATTGTGAAAAGCTAGGTGTCTCCAAACTTGCAAATAGCACTTTACAGATTATGAGCCAGATTCATAAAACTCAAATAAAAACATGTATTCCCAAAATAATAATTTTACAAGGGGAAGACAAAACAGTCTCAGCTTTTCATGTAAGTTAATGCAAAGAGGTTTTATTCTAAACACTTGATGAGTTTTTTTCTATTGTTCATGAGATTTTCATACACTATAAACAACAACCACCACGTTCAAATGTTAAAAAAAAATGTCCAAATGTAAAAGATCAACAAAAATGGACATATATGCTTTTTTTGGGCAGCAATGATATACAGTCAGTATGCAGGGATTTGGCCTAGTCCTGGACTCCATAGCAAAGAAAGGAGATTCTACATTGAAAGGGAAGTGTGATCCAGTACTAGGCTCAATCCTTGAAATTGACCCGTGGTCAATTTCAAGGATTGAGAACATGAGAGGAAATGTATCATCATGAATGACATCATGGCTGTGATTTGGTCGCAGGCTCAAGAAGAAGGCAATTATAGTAGATCATTACAGCCATGATGTTATTTGCTATAACATGCAACCTCAAGAGTTCTATTGCTGTTATACAATACAGAAAAAAAATAAAGCAAAGAAGCCACAAAAATTGCATCAAAATTGCTTTAATATTGGCAGCTCTGACAAAAATAGCATTTTGCATCACATGTGGAGCCATAAAACTGTCACAATATCAGGTTGAGATCAACTTTTTCAATATTTGTCAGATTAACCAGAATATTGTTTTGTTCCAGTCGGTCTGTAAAGCATTTCACAGCCTTGTTTGCTGAAATGTATTATGTTAATGCTAGTTTGTTTAGTTCTGCCATCACAGCCGACCGAAAAGCTCACTTAGAAGTTCAGAATTTGAAGTAGATTTGCTATCAGAATTTGAGCAAATGGGCTGCAGGTCAAATATTATTGTATTCAAGTTATCTAATGCATCTGTATATGTTGTATGGTTAGCTGCAGTATAAACTGAATCAGGAAGCACTTTACAGATCAGTAACAAGCAGGTGTGGTAATATTGTGGCAGCAAGTTGTTTACCTAAAAATTGCACACTAATTTTCTACTTTTTATTAAATAATAAGTTAAGACAAAGAAAGATAAACATGTTGTGCAAAGATGTAAGTGGTGTAGTGTGAGGTTTTTCCATTACTGAACTTCTTTTCTCAGAGCAGACTAACAGTATTTTGTTAATAACAGGAACATGTGCTGTATTTCCAGCCCTGATTCTGTGTAATCTCAGTATATGTAGCTCATCAGTTACTGAATAACTACACTGTCTGTAGATAAAAGTAATAGGACCTCCATGAGTGACTATAATAAAGTTAATTAGCAATTTTGTTATAATTTCAGTACAGTTATGCACATTTTTCTGAAGAACTGATGTATGAAATGAGCCTCAGTGACAGAGAAACAAGAAAGTAAGTTTGTATTTTACAGCTCTAATTTAATTTCACTGTAATTACAGTCTGTAACTGTGTCTGTACATCACACTGCATTTGACCATTTCAATACATAACAGATAAGATTTATTGTTTACATTTTGTTAAGACTCATTTTTTGGTATTACTCTCATTTTGGAAGATTCAATCAAGTGGAAAATTTATTTTATTTATCGGTAATTAGATTGTGTTACCATCACTTTATCACTGACAAGTTACTGCTACAATTACTAACGTTTTATTTTGCAACAACTAGAAAATTTGCCTGTAATTTTTAGGTAAATACAACTTATTACCATAATATTACCCATTTATTACTGATCTATAAACCACAGTGGTACCTCAAATTGCTAGCAATTGGTTTTCAGGGAAATGATACAGTTATGGTGTAAAAACATGGTGTAGAATGCTGCCCAGCCAATCACATTGTGTTGTCAGAACTGTCTTACGGGAAAAAAGATCTCAATTTTCCAAGCCTTCCAACCCCGGGCTCATTTTTTTCTATTACCGCTCCCAGCACAGCTCCCAGCATTCCATATTCCTTGATTATCAGGTTTTGTGTGTTTACAGAAGGAATAAAAATGCAGACTAACTGAAGGATACGATCCTAAAGGATAGGATTTAGAGCCCAGGCTGAATGCAGATTCCCGGGCCTCGTGAGGCAGATTTCTTTGAGCGACTCCCTCCGAAATTATTGGCACTAACATTGTATTTCACGAGACACCGCCGTCTCACCATGTTAATCCCTCTTTAACTTAAACTCCTCGCATGGCAGGAAGCTCATGAAACATGACAGATGATGTCTAATCCCCAGAGGCATCAGAAAGGCGCGGTTCTGGAATGATCTCACCTAATGAAAGCGAGCAGGTGATGTGAGACACCTCCAGCTTCTCCCTTGTTCTCCTTTGCTTCATTAACATTCCTACTTCTGACACCAGCGATGCAGATGTCAATCACTCCCTGCTGGGCTTGGTAGGAGGAGGGAGAAGGACCAGACCGCAGGTAATCTAACAGCGGAGTGTCTGACAGAGATGTGTTGTGGAGAGCAGGTACAGCGCTCCGCTATCATCCTCACTTGGCTGCAATGAAAGACGCTGTCTAGCAGATCAGCTTCTGTCGAGACATCCGGCTCCAGGACATTTTCTACATGGTTAAGCTTCCCTCAGGAGATGTTGGGTTGGCTTCACTAGAAGTCTTCCTTTCACGGTAGAAGAAAATGGGATATTGAAAGCTCAGAATGTAGTTGCTTGTTGTTCAATAAATCATAGCTGTTGTGTTAAAACTTCATAACCAGGGCTTCAAACATCAAGTCTGAGGAACAAATACTGGAAACAAGTGGGATTTCGCAGGGAACAACAATGAAACCAAGAATGTAATCATCCGTGTCTGTTCCTCAATCGTAAAGTTAATTTGAATTCTCTGTTACTGGTTAAACCTTTCCAGCCTGGTGACGCCACATGACATCATGGTTTTCACTCTTCCTCTTTTAAGAAGTCATGTGCCAACACTGCAAATGTTGAAAGCTAAGACTGGCAGAACATTTAGTCAATGGTGGGAGCCTTCTTTCAATCATGTTTTATTTCAGGAAATTCCCAACATAGCAAGTTGTGGTCATATAAGTAAATCTGACTTCTTTTTCTTAAAGATATTAGAATGTTAAATATGTAGATGTTTACCATTTTAATTTTACTGACATATAGTCATGTGCAAACATTTGAATACCCCCAGTCAAATTGCATGTTTTGTAGATTTATTTAAGTGAAAATGGCGTTTTTCTGTGATTTTATTCCACAATTTCTATTTATTTACTGAACTTAACACATTTACAAGAAAACTAATGTTAACTAATTAATAACTATTGGTAACTAAATAATTATGTTAAAAGTGCCATATCTTTTGCACATGTCATACTTTATGTTTAATGTTTTCCAGTATTTTAAACTCAGCAAATAAATAGGAAATGTACCTTAAAATTTGCAGATGTGTTCTTTGTAGAAGATGTTTTAACCTATTACATATATGGGTATATTTTGTTTTTCCATCTGAATTTACATGCATAAATTCTAAGGCAAATTATTCAATAATTGCATGAAATAGATGTAAATTTGGGGTGTTTGGAAAAGTTCCCCTCAAATTAACAGAAAATGTGTTTTCTGAACCTAAAGCATAATGCTATATGCTTACAATTTACTGCTGAAAGCCAGAATACTTAGATGATCTTTGTATTTTTTTATTAAAAAATCATTTTTACAGTATATATCACTGAAGAGACACCATCTAAGATCCAGTTTATAGCTCAGATTTGTGGAAAAATGGGTCAACTTTCAGTAGAAAATTACAACTGTCAGTTTTAAAATTACATTATCCATCTGTTTGACTGGAAAGAAGACAGTTTTAGCTCCCATATGACACCGACCTTTTGAATGTAGCTTATGAAATATAAAAGTTATGAAGTAAAGAATATGACAAAGTGCGTTTTGGAATCACCGGTGGTTCCAAGGAATTAAAAAGGTTATTTACACTTAGAACATCAACAAAACATGTCATTTGATGGGGGGCACTCAAACTACATTGGACTGTGTATAGCACAGTGCAAAAGCCTTAGATACCTAAAAACATTGTTTAAAACCAGTTACACTATATATCTTTGGAATAAATGCAAATAAACAATAAGTAAATAAAATAAAATACATTGAAAAGTATTGTTTTTCAAAAAAAAAACTAAACTAAACTAAAGATTTCTTTCTAGTTCAGAAAACAAGGTTTGCTCTGTCTACCTGGATGCTCCCATCCATCACATGTATTTATGAAATTCTACCACCATTACATTTGATTTAACACAGCAAAGTGTTGAATACCCAAATCAGGTATTAGATGATAACTACAAATAATTCTGAGCTGCCATGAGAGGAACTGGAAATTCTTAAATGAAAACACTGACATGCGTAAAATCACTACTTGTTGTATTAATATTGTTAGTATTTATTGTGAAATTAGTGTTTTCCTGAGCACATAAAAGCGACTGTCCAGACTAGCTTTGTCTAGCATTGTCTAAGTTTCTCAGGTCCCTCAAACTTTTTCACAGCGCTGTATGTATTTGTATTTTTTGAAGGAGTCTAAGCTTGTGTGCCAGCATTTTTCTGATGAGTAGAAAATCATTTGGGCTATCATTTTGTAGCCTGAGCATGAAGAACCGAGGTTAACTGAGCTCCCAACAAACATGCTCAAACCTCATTACGTTGAAGTATGCATTAGACAGATAACCAAGTCTGTTTGTTGTTGAGCTGCACTCTTGAATGAATGAGGAGAATAAGAGATAAACAGCTTTTAATTTTGTTGTGTCTGCTTTAGGAATGTTTATGTTAGAATGCAAAAACAGAAACATTATAGTATTAGTTGTGAGCTAGAAATAGTAATTTTTTGTCTTTCTTACATTAAAATACACTATATCCACCAAAATATTAGGACACACCTCCTAATTATTAAGTTCAGGTGTTTTAGCCGCACTCATTGCTAACAGGTGGATAAAATTAAGCACATATCCTTGCAGTCTTGTTAGACAAACACTGGCAGTAGAATGGGTCATACAAAAGAACCCAGTGACTTTAAAATGTTGCACTGTCATAGGATGCTAGATTTCCCCCAAGACCCAGTGGGGGGGGGTGGGGGGTGGAGTGGTGTAAAGCATGCTGCCACTGGACTCTGGAGCAGTGGAAATGTATTCTGTGGAGTGACGAATCACACTTCTCTATCTGTCAGTCTGATGGACGAGTCTGGGTTTGGTGAATGCCAGGAGAAAATTACTTTCCTGATTGCATTGTGCCAGCTGTAAAGTTTGGTGGAGGAGGGATAATGCTGTGGGGCTGTTTTTAGGGGTTGGTCTAGGCCCCTTAGTTCCAGTGAAGGGAATCTTAATACTATAGCAGACCAAGACATTTTGGACAATTGCATGCTTCCAACTTTGTAGGAACAGTTTGGGAAGCACCTTTCCTCTTCCAGCATGACTGAGCCCCAGTGCACAAAGCAAGGTCCATAACGGCATGGTTAGGTGAGTTTGGTGTGGAAGAATTGGCCCGCACAGAGTCCTGACCTTACCTTCACTGAACACCTCTGGGATGAACTACAACGGAAACTACAAGCTGGGCCTTCTCGTCCAACATCAGTGTCTGACCTCTCAAATTCTCTTCTCCAAAATCTTGTAGAAAACTTCCCAGAAGAGTGGAAGCTGTTATAGCTGCAAAGCGGGGACCAACTCCATATTATTACCTATGGATTTAGAATGGGATGTCATAAAAGCTCCTGTGGGTGTAATTTGTAGGAGTCCCAGTACTTTTGTCCATATAGTGTATATTAAATTAGATATTTTTGCCTATAAATTTGCCATTTCAGCAATACAAGATTTTAGTTATAGCAGCGGCGAAGCGATTAATGAGCGCACTCTGAAGAATGGCAGTTCCAGCACTAATGAAGAAAGCAACTCCCATAAGAACGTAATGAAGTTGAAGTCTCATTAACAGTTTTGACACTTTGGTAGGCCTCCATAGTTGCTCTTGCTTTTGTTGACAGCTCATCCAACTACAACTATGGGCTGGCGTAACCCCATCCTTCAGTTTCGGAGACATTTCTGTCCTTGTCTGCTGTGTTTCCGAGCACACGCGCTTTGAGTAAGTCTCTGACAGATGTTGCGTCAAGACGTTCATTCATATAACAGCGTCATGGATGAAAAGTGAGCAAATAAAAGGAAAGGGTCTTTTTAAAGTGTCTCTGGCAAGCTGATTCATTACAGTCGGCCTAAATGTCAAAATCCTTTCCTCTCTCTCTCGCTGCATGTGTCTCTCCCTAATTCTCTTGTTCTCTCGCTCTCATATTTCAAGAGCACTTCTGACGCTCTCTTCAATAAAAAACGTGAGCAAAGGTTTATGGTCCGCAGAGTAAACAATGTTGCTAACATTGTCTCCATTCATGCCATGCCCAGAGTAGCGTTTTGTAAATATAGACAAAGTTTTGGCACACTATCAGCAATTCAAATAGCAAATAGCATGGTCACTTACAGTGTAAGTGGCTCAAAGAATTTTAGACCTCGATACCCAAAAAAAAGCAATTTGACTATTGGAAAGGAGAAAAGACAATCTGTTCATCTGACAGAGACGAAGATAAAGGTTTTGAAGTCGGCGGGTGCGGCTCGGTTTCAGACAAGAAGCTCTAAGCTTGTTTTGCAGATTTTAATCATTAGTCCACCACTGCTTTCATTTAAAACTCAGTTGGACAGTGAGCTGTAAATGCTCTGCGGGTTCTTGGAGTTCGGCCACCAGCACATAGAGCTACACATTTTCTCTCCGCAGGATGACATTTACTATCTATAAACTACATGACCTTAAGCTTTGCATAAGCCTTTGTTTGAAAGTCCAGGGTTGTTAAGGATAAGTAAAGAAATGAGTTCCTTTGGAAGCAAAATTTTTAGGTTGGGGAAAAAATCGTATGTCTTTATTACATTGTCACTGTAAAAAATGAACTACTAATAATAAGAAGGAGAAGAAAAAGAAGAAGAAAACTTTTTTAACATCATCCAAAATCATCCTGGTGCATTGAATGTTCCTTATTGTATTAAAAGTCCCATTTTAAAGTAAAAGAGTTTGACATATTTATAGACAGTTATATCATGAAAACCAACATATTTGCATATATCTGCTTTCACAGCCTACAGCAGCTTGGCTTCACCCGCTCAAGCTGATGTTATAAGGAGTGTTTCCACCTAGACTGCTTACTGAATGAATACAAGACAGTGCATCCAATCAGAACAAAGCTTATTGACATATAACAGTAAAGACACAGTAACAAAACCAGCCTGTTTAATAGTAATAAAGAAAGGATGGAACATGATCATGTAAAGATGAACTGATACTTTTTAATTCATAAAACTGCACTTTAGATGTGGACCTCAAGAAAAAATGTATAATAATGACCTTTTAATACAATTATTGTCAAAAGTAGGTCAACTGAAAGACAAAATAGTGTTGATACACACATTTGATTTAGGTAAATCGCATGTAGTAGATTTGGCAACCCAGCACTGAGTTTAATCTGGTTGAACCAAACATGGGTTGTTGTAACTTGGGTTGTGTTAATGGTTTGAGCCACAGTGCTTGGTTATCAGTTTTTACACAGCTGTTGGTTAAAAACAGCTACATTAAATGACCAGTGTTGCTGATTGGTGCAGGTGTTCATTCCTTGAACTGAATAACTCAGCCAGTTTGCATTATTTTACAGACAATTTCTGAATAATAGGATTTAATGAACCTGGGATTTTAAGAGGTTATAAAATGTACCAATAAAGCTCATATCTGGACTGCAAATCATTTAGAAACCATTTTAAGAGCGCACTGCTCTGCGCCACAGGAACTGGTTTCAAACCATTGTCCTGAGGTCAGCAGTTCCCAATCCTTGTCTTGGGGATCACATTTTTGTGTGCTTAATAACCTCTTCAACCCTAAACTTATTGTTGTTACTAATATCAAAATATAATAATAATAATAATCAAATATGAATAAATAGACTTTTTTGTGTAAGTTAGTATGTAAGTATGTAGTATGTTAAGCCATATACACATTCTCCATCAATCTGAAGAACCATTTAAGTATGTAAAGCAGTATATACAGAACTCGTGGTTCTAAATAGAACCAGTGCCTTTAATAAAGAACCCTTGAAGAACCAGCTTTTTTAAGAGCGTTGAGTTTGGTTAGAAAAAACAACCCAGGAGTCTTAAGAGTGTATGTTGTTGCTGTGGAAACAAAACCTTGTATCTCCAAAAAAGTTACTTTTTACAGGAGATGGTAAACATGCTTGTTGGTAAACACACTGTTAGAAATAAAGGTTCTGTGCAGGTACATTTTCATTCATCAAGGTACAAACAATGTGAATGTACCCTTAAAGGTACAACAGTGGTTCTAAGGTCCGATTATGTGCCCGAAATACGTTTTTTCCAGGTGAAAAGTACATATTTGTATCTTTTCATAACCTCATGTTTTAAAACAGAGCAATAAAATAAAGCCTGGAGACGAGACGGGGTGTGTGGAGTCAGTACAACTCAGAAAATATAATTTCAATAGATTATGGTACAGTTATGTTCCCTGACTAAAGGTACTGAGATGTACCCTTGAGGGAACCACCCCAGTGACAGTTTAGCACCTTTTTTTTGAGAGCAGAAGTTAAGCATGCTTGACTGTCAGTATAATGACTGTCAGTCATTTCTGTTGGTCCATTAATGCAATTCTGACAGAGACAAAATACATGTTTACAATGTAAAAAGTGGAATATCAGACAAATCTGGCTGATGCTGTGCTGGTAATTATACGATGCCGATATGATTCTGATATCGTTGTGCACCCCTAGACCTTTTCTCATTGTGTGGATAGCCATGCCTCATTTCTAAAGCAGTCCATGAGAATGAGTCCTGTGTGAGTGTGCGTAGGTGCCCTGAACAAGTGATCAAGGATAATGAGAAGGGAAGCTTTATCTGGGTGAATAATGTGCTCTGGTTCCTCGTGAATAAATATTAGGGATGCAATTGTTTGACTTGGCTGAACTCTGCCTGTCCTATAGGTCCCGTAGAGGAGAAGCATTTAGAGTTAGTGTTCATCAACAGCCACCACTTCCAGACACGGCTCTGGAGTTTCTTCTCTTGCTCTCTTTTAGTGCTGCTGGTTTGCTATTGATGTCCCTGAAAGCTTCCCATGGTATGCTTTCTCTCTTAAAATCTGAAGCATGAGAGCTGGAGTGTTGTATGAGTGTTACCATGCCTCTAATGGAGGAAGGAGGAAAGGACACTTCCACATGTCCTCTTAGTTTAATGGACTGGCCAAACAAATTGGCTGCTTCAGCACTTGGATGAAGGCTTTGGGTCTTAATGTCTGAGAATGGAACTTGAGTTTGATCCCGCTTAAACGATGCATGGTGTTTAACTTGTGTCATGTCAGATGGGGCTTTTTAGTCAGTGTGAAAGTGAGGATCGTTGCTTGAGCTTTTATTAAAGGGGATACAGTGATTCTGCCACACTTTACATCAGCGTGCTCTCTGAGAGACTGCCTCAGCCTCAGCTGTCCTCGATGCCCTTTGTTTTTGTAAAGCAATTAAAGTCTGTAAAAAGCATAGCTGTAAAAAATTATAGTGGTTGAGAGTGTGGAAGAGAGAGAAAGTGAGAGAGCGAGAGAGAGAGAGAGAGATAAAAACAGGGAATGAAAGGGAGCAAGAGGGAGAAAGGTGGGAGAAAGTGAGAAATGGACTGGGGCAGATTATCTCAAAAGTTATCTATCTGTCTGCCTGTCTATCTATCTATCTATCTATCTATCTATATATATATATATACAAGAGAGAAAGGAACTGACAGAGAGAGAGAGAGAGTGTATGACAGAGAAGAAGAACTGGAGAGAGAGAAAGAGAGAAAGAGAGTGGGCAGATGATCTCAACAACTGACAGAAAGAGCAAGAAAAAAGAAATAGAGAGAGAGTGAGACAGAGAAAGAGGGCGAGAGAGAGAGAGAGAGAGAGGGCGAGAGACAGTGTTTGTGACATAATCGCTGAGGAGCATGACTTATCTGCGGCACGCGCTCGTGTTTTCTGATGAAGGAGCTGCCTCGATTTGCCAACCGTCGCTCCTCAAAAGAGGCTTTAGCGCTTTACAGCCAGAGCCACGGAGGTTGTCGGCCTCAGCAAAAGCCTGCCTCCCCCCACCACGAGCCCCAGCGCCACGGAAAAACAACAAACTAGCAGGGAGGGAGGGAGGGAGCAGCGGGGAGGGACGGAGAGATGGAGGGAGGGAAAGAGACAGAGAGAAAGAGAAGGCTGGTGTTTTCTGCTGTGGGTCTGCTGAATAGTCATGATGAGTCATCTCCAAGACTAAAAATTCCTGCTGCTAAAAAAGCCGCCGGTCGAGTAGCCACAACAGCACGGAAACAGCAGGAATGATGGAGAACGCCTATAGCTGTGAAAGCCTCACGGCCACAGCGTTTCATTCGAACCAACAGTTGTAACTTCAAATGATCCACTTGATTTCTCTCCTCACCTGCTGTCATGCTGCTTTGAAGTCGAACTGTACGGCTCTCACAGTCGCTGTTTACACCTGCGCTTCACAACTTGTTCACGTGAATTTGTTTATTTGTTTGTTTTGAGTGGCAGAGCGCTCGCTTGACGAGATTCTGTACGCCTCTGGTATTGTTGTGGGAGCGCTTGGAAGGACTGAGAGATGAAAAGCGCCGGAGGCCTGAAAGCATTCTTCACGGCTTCCGAAAACAACAGAGCGGATCCAAACGACCTTGAGCTGTTTTTTCATCAGGCGCCAAAGAGCCGCAGTGTATCGCCATCTTGAGTGTGTGATTCCTGCAGATAGAGATGTCTAATCTGGGGCTCCAGCGAGATCTGTAGTAAACATATTGAGCGACAGATAACATCACAGGGGCAGCCGCTCCCACAGCTCGTGAGGGTCCTTCAGCTTTTACTCGAGCTCATGTTTTCCAGAAATCTCAATCATCTGATCTGATTTTCCAGTAAGTGGTCGAAACCTTCACATAAGGTTTTTGCATCTTCTTCAAAAGCAAGAGAAAAGAGAAGAAAAGCAAGGGATTCTGGGCAATAAAGCTTGTCAAGGACCAGATATCTGCAGCAGATTAAGCATGTTTTGATTTGATTTTCAATGTACAGTATGTTTATTTTAGATTGCAGTTCATTGACAAGAATTAACTCTTGGTTAAACAGTATTTCACATAAAAATCAGATCATATCTGGACCAAGGAACACTAATTATGTTGATAATCTTACAGTAGTGTGCAAAAGTCATTGACCACCCTTTATTTATATAATTTCCAGACAAAACGTTGAGTATTTCATGTATGAAGCTATTTATTTTTCAGCATCAGGCAAAAAAGCAGAAAACATGTATTTATCAGAAAATCACACGCCTCAATAACTAAATATAAGATTAAGCTTTTCAGTATTAACGTGGGGTGGCACGTGGGTAGCGCTGTCACCTCACAGCAAGAATGGCCTGGGTTCAGTTCCCAGCCGGGCGACCAGGGTCATTTCTGTGTGGAGTTTGTATGTTCTCCCCGTGTCTGCGCGGGTTTCCTCCGGGTGCTCCGGTTTCTTCCCACAGTCCAAAAACATGCAGTCAGGCCAATTAGACATGCTAAAATTGCCCCTAGGTGTGAATGTGTATGTCTGTCTGTCTGCCCTGCGATGGACTGGCGACCTGTCCGGGGTGTTTCCTGCCTTCCGCCCGGTGGCGGCTGGGATGGGCTCCAGCGCCCCGCCGCGGCCCAGGAGGATGGGTGGTTTGGATGATGTATGTATTAACATGTCTGGCGTGTGCCTTAATTACAGCTTTCATTCTTTTTGGGAGACTTGCTTTCAGCTTTAAGTGCAAAAATATTTTTCTACACCTCTACAGTTCAGTCTTACACTGCAGTTCTGTGCTTACCACCATTTAAAATCTTAGATCTGGAAATATGAGATTAAGTATCTTGTTCTAAATTTATTTGCTAGTTTATATAATTTAATTCATGGTATATTTTTAAATGATCATAAATATGTCTTGTCAACAATCTTGTAAAACAAACTACATTAGATTACCAATTTGTACCTTTCTCTCTCACCAAAAAAAACTTTTTGAAAAAACTGCTCGATTTAAGAAAAACCCAAGGCATATTTAAAAAAATCATTTTTATTAAATGGCAAAGGCCCAATATGCTTCACCTACCAGCAAATGAATGAACACTGTGGTTTTCACTGCTCAGACTTAGGCGACCCCAGCTTCTTAGAAATGTAATATCACTTTATCTTTCTGTTTGCACTGCCTTTCAGCCATTTGTTCTCATGCACCTGTACCGACTTGGCTAGCAAGGACATCCAGTTTCTCTTCAGTTTCCTCTGCTGATGTTTTTCATTCCCTGTTTTTGTGTATAGTTTATTTCATTCAGAAATAGTTTTCTCTCCGATGCTCAAACAGTATAACCTTTTCTTTGTTCTTCAGTTGTCCAGTGTCATCTCTCTCTCGGTCTCTCTCTCGTTTTCCTGTCCTAAGATGCTCTGAGATTAAGGACTACACTGTAAAAAGTGTCTCGTCAGATCTACCTAAAAAAAAATTACTTCATGTAGTAACAAGCAATTGAACTAATTTTATTCAGCTCAAAAAATTACATTGATTGAAAGAATCATTCATTCGAAGTATTTATTTAGGTTGAATAAAACTAGTTAATTCACTTGTTACTACATGAAGCCATTTTTTAGGCAGATCTGAAGAGCCACTTTTTACAGTGTAGTTTTAAATTAAATAAGAGTTTAGACCAATCAATTTCAAGGAGATCCAACTGTTTTCAAGTAACAGCATAATCGAACGCCACTTGTCATTTTGACTGAGATTAGTGATTATTTTGTTTCTTAGCCTTCATTTTTTCAGTGTACCGAAATTAAGAATTGAAAAAAAAAATTGAATTAATTGTTGAGTTAATATTCAGTTCACTTCTTACTGTGCTGTAGCGAGTCAGATCTCAAGTAATTTGATCTAAAAATTCTGTTTTTTTAGCTGTTTTGCCGAGTTGAAACTGGTTGAATTTTTTGCTTCTTACAATCCATGTAATCTCAAACACATTCAGTGATGTTGAGATCTGGACTCTGAGGTGGGCAGTCAGTTGGTGTGAGAACAGTAGAAGCTTCTTTATTTGAACTGCATGTTATTTATTCTCTCAGTAACAGATTCTTGACGGCTACACGTTCTTTTAGTCCCATAACATAGTGTTGAGTTGTCCTCTCACAGTGGAAGGATGGACAGAAACAGCTGCAGATTTTTGCTTAAGTGGGTTATCTTATATTAAATCTCCACTGATATAAGCATAACTTATACTGTGGCCAGTTTATCTGGAAATTAACCCTCTCAGGCCCATGGATGTGCCCATGCATCAAGTTCAATGTTTCTTTATCTTTAAAAATACAGCGCAGAAATATGGTTCAAACAGTTCCTGAATCTGTAGAGTCGCCCTTTCCATTTCATTATATTCTGATATCGTACGTGACTCACATCTTATGAGGCTGTGAAGAGGGGCTGAGATACACATCTGCCTCTCACAGTGCATTATTAGTGGATTCATGTGTTTGCCTACATTTTGTATGAAACTGACCAAAGGAAATCACTAAGGACTGACCCATCATGTCAGAAACCCTTCATTCTTCATTCAGTCCACATCTGAGACACATGTGAAGTGGTGTGCAAAGAGTTTACAGCTGCTGAAGTTGCTGCAGTTGTTTTGGAAAGTAGTGATGAAGATAATGAAATGTTTTGATATAAAACATATGGCTATCACAAAGATATGTAAAAGGTTACAAAAATATGTAAAAATTGAGAAAATGCCTTTAGACCCCAGAGGGTTAAAGGAGGTCTCTGATTTTGAATTGTACTTTGTAGGTTTACAGTTTCTCACTGAAGCCTATCTGTTGCTGCAATTTATGAGCCCCCATCCATCAGTAGAAAAGGAGCACCACAGGACCACTGCAGCACAGGTATTATTGAGTAGTGAAGCATTCTCAGCACAGCAGTGACGCTGACATTGGGGAGCATTTGACCACAGGGATGTTATTTACCATATATTATTTGTATGGTGGATCATTCTCACTATAGTCTTTACACATTGTATGGTACTGGCATAAACATTGACTATGGTTTGTCTTTTTTTTCATGCACAGTTATTCTTAGTCATTCTCCAGCCCATCATAAGTGGTCATCTACTGACCACAGGACCATTGTTGACTGAATATTTTTGGTTGGTGGACTGTTCATAAGCAGTGACAATGAGGTGTGAAAATTCATTGCTGAGAAAGGATCATTACCCAAAAGATATTAGTGGCACTATGGTGGTCCCAGTATGGTGGGGTGAATATATTGTGCAGCAACAGATTGACAGTCAGTAACTTTAAACCTACAAAGTGCACCTAATGTGGTAGGTGTACATGGTAAAATGATCAGTGAGTTTAGGTGTTGCTAATAAACTGGTCTGAACCTGAATAAAGCCAAAGAATTTTCTCGCTGTGTCTGACCTGGCCTGACCTGTATCACCGCTTTTTGAGTCTGGAACTGACCCAGTCTGGCCCATCCATCACCCAACATGGTCGAGTAGCCACAACAGCATGGAAACAGCAGGTATGATTGAGAACGCCTCTAGCTGTAAAACCCTCATGGCCACAGCGTTTCTTCCAAACAACAGTTGTAACTTCAAATGATCCACTTAATTTTTTTTTCTTCACCTGCTTCAACACCATATTTTGAGTCTGAAACTGACCCAATCTGGCCCATCCATTCACCCAAAGTGTAGAATAAAACCTGACAGGATACAGCCAGTTACTGAGAGCAATGGCTGTCATTAGAGCAGCATTAGAACAATATACAATAACTTGTGTAAAATAAATGAATGTAAATAAAAAACAGATTGCAAATTGCAAATCTCATAGACCCATATTTTATTCATAATAGAACACAGAACGCATATCAGATGTTAAAAGTGTGACAGGGGCAACAAAAGGCTGGAAAAGTAAGTGGTGCTAATGGAAAACAGCTGGACAAGCAATTTGCAACTACCTCACATGACTGGGCATAAAAAGGGCATTTTAGAGAAGCAGCGTCTCTCAGAAGCAAAGATGGGCAGAGGTTCACCACTCTGTGAAAAACTGCGTCTAAATGTTATGAAAAAATTTCAGAAAAATGTTCAACATAAAATTGCAAAGACTTGCAAAGATAGCCCACTATTTACAGTACACAATATCATCAAAAGATTCAGAGGATCTGGAGAACTCCTTGTACACAAGGGACGAGGCCGTGCTTGTGATTTTCAGGCCCTCAGGCGGCACTGAACTGAAAACAGGCATGATTCTGTACTGGAAATCACTGCATGGGCTCAGGAACACTTCCACAAATCAATGTCTGTGAACAGTATAATCTACTGTATAATCCACAAATGCAAGTTAAAGCTATATCAAACAAAGAAGAAGCCATATGTCAACATGATCCAGAAACGCTGCTGCCTTCTCGGGGCCAAAGCTCGTTTACAATGCACTGAGGCAAAATGGAAAACTGTTCTGTGGTCAGATTAATCAAAATTTGAAATTCTTTTTGGAAACCACAGATGCCGGGTCCTGCGAACTCAAGAGGAGAGGGACCATCAAGCTCGTTATCAGTGCACAGTTCAAAAGTATCTCTGATGGTATGGGGTTGCATTAGTGCCTATGGCATGGGCAGCTTACATATCTAAAAAAAAGGCACCATCAGTACTGAACAGTATATAGAGGTTATAGAACAACATATGGACAATGTCTCTTTCAGGGAAGTCCTTGCATATTTCAGCAAGACAATGCTAAACCACATACTACATCCATCACAACAGCATGGCTTCACAGAAGAAGAGTCCAGCTGCTGAACTGGCCTGCCTGCCGTCCAGACCTTTCACCAAAAGAAAACATTTGGCACATAATGAAACGAAAAAATCCAGGAAAGAAGACCCAGGACTGTTGAGCAGCTAGAATCCTACATCAGACAAGAATGGGACAACATTCCTCTCCCAAAACTCCAGCAATTGGTCTCTTCACTAGACATGTCCCTGTCCCAACTTTTTTGAGAAGCGTTGCTGCCATCAAGTTCTAAATGAGTTCATATTTTTCATGAAATGGTAACTTTCAACATCTGATATGTGTTCTATGTTCTATTGTGAACAAAATGTGGGTCTATGAGATTTGCAAATTATTGCATTCTGTTTTTATTTACATTTATTTACATTTGCACAACGTTTTGGAATTGGGGTTGTAAAATAATATGCCATAATAAAATATTCAGCTGTCCAAAATCAATTCAGCAAATAAGGCTGCACTAAACTGTACTTTCTTAAAACGGTTCACTGGTTATGTCCCGTTTGGTCATATGTATTGATGAGTGTGTGCCAAAAAAAACTAATAGGTAGTGAAAGTAGTGAAGAATAAAGTAAGGAGATAAACTAAAGCATGGTCAAAACTGTTAAAGAGTGAGGCTGGCTGTGAGAACCCAAATGTGAAATTTGAACCCAGCCTGAGCCAAGTGTTGTCCGGGTCCGGACAAATACTTTAAGCTCTCGCTTGGCGTACAGCTCAATAGTGTTCTTGTGTTTTGCTGCACTCTGGTTGGCAGTTTCTTTTCCCTAACTGTAGCCTTACGGTTCTTTTCTACTCTCAACTGCAGGCAAAAGAGCATAGTTTGGCTAACCGTTACCTGCTTTAAAGGGATCTCAAATGACCGTAGCTACTCCTCTGATATATCACCTCAGACTCCTTTGATATGGCTGCAGAGAATGAAGATTAATCATCAGCTGCCGTTTGAAATTGGACACAGGTGGTGTGTATGTGTGCATGTGTATGTGTGCGAGAGAGAGAGAGAGGGAGAGAGAGAAGAGAGAGAGAGTAAGATAATTAGCTCTGTTCTCGTTTACTCTTCCATATGGAAGCTGTTCTTTCCATTATTTCTTTGGATCTCAAGTCTTGTGGCAGCGCACATGAAAAATGGACCCAGATGAAAGCACAAAGAACGTTTTTTTTGTCATAAAAGACTTTTTTGCAAATGTTCCTGGTATAAGAATCACAATGGGATAACACTGCAACTCATAGCCAGTTGGTCAAATGAGTCAGTATCTCCTAATTGCATTACTGTCCTATCAGATGCAGTTTATTGGCAAAGCTGATGATATAACACTCATTTATTTTTAATAATAGCAGATATTTTGGAAAATGATCACCTGCTAGTCATCAGAAAAAAATCATTTTCTATTCTGTTTTGGTCAGATATGCAGCATTTTGGGAATTTGAAAGCAGTTTCGATAATGATTCAGCTATATATTTTAACATTTTACTGTATTTTGAAACATGCATACTTGCAAAAAACATGAAATGAGAACTATTTGTCCCTTTATGATTTTTTGTCTTCTGCAGTGAATGCTTTTAGATATTTAAACATATTCAAATATCCAAGATCTTGTTCAAACCCAAAACACATTTTTTTCTAAATTGTTATTTCATTTATTTAAGGAGCAAAATTACCCAACATGCAAATTCCCCTTGTGAAAAGGTAATTGGTTACTTAAGCATATTTAACCAAATTTAATTGATAATGAGATTCAGCTGAGATTCAGCCCCGTTGAATGTAAACTTCACCTATATTAAAATTAACAATCAGAGTGATGTCATCACAACAAGCAGTGATGTCACCATTACAACCACTCTAGGCCAAAATCATAATAAAATCCAAAAGCAATGAGAAATGAAAGCTGCTGAAATACATCAGTCTGGAAAGGGTTACAAAAGCAGTTCTAAGTTTCTAAGTAAGAGCCATTTTATCCTAATTGATAACACTACACTTTCTTAGAAAAGATGGTTCTTCAAGGGTTCTTTACTAAAGACAATGGCTCTATATAAAACACTTAAAGAACCATTTGCATGATTGAAGGATTTTTTGCATGGTGAAATGGTTTTTCAGATAGAGACTGTGTTCTATGTGGTGACTTTTAAAAATGGTTCTCTACAGCACCAAAAAGGATGCTCCTACTGTTACAATGTCAATCTTGTAACTATAGAAGAACCCTTATTGGTGCTATATAGAACCCTTTTCAAAAAGGTTCTAAATAGAATCATACAACACCTTCTCTGTCAATCTGAAGATCCATTTCACCATGCAGAGAACCCTTTAAGCCTGCAAATGGTTCTTTGAGTGTTCATAGTTCTATATAGAACCATTGTCT
Organism: Colossoma macropomum; assembly: GCF_904425465.1. Lineage (NCBI taxonomy): Eukaryota > Metazoa > Chordata > Actinopteri > Characiformes > Serrasalmidae > Colossoma > Colossoma macropomum. The sequence goes on from NW_023494804.1 coordinate 35,827,907, forward strand.
TTAGTAAAGAACGCTTGATTAAGAGTGCAGGAAGATTGGTAGGAACTTTGCTAAATCTTAACTGTAATGGCGAGACTAGCTGAAGGAACTGCAGGTCCCTCTAGTTTATGTCAATGTTCTTGGTTCCATGGTTAGAAAGGGATCAGGCAAAAGAGGCCATCATAGAAGAGTAGCAAGGCAGAAAACATCACTAACCAAACAAAACATCAATTCTCATCTTGCATTTGTGAAACAATACCCTGGACATTTCTTAAGCCTTTTGGGATCATATTCTATGAACTTACCAGTTTAAAGTGTAACTTTTTGGACAACACAGATCCCTTTATATTCACCATAAAGCAAGTTCTGTACTTGACAATTGGAACATCTTATCATCAGACATGGTGGTGGTAGAGGGACAGAGTTAGGATGTTTCGCTGCCTCAGAACCTGGACTAGAATTCTGTTTTGTATCAGAGAATTCTTAAATAGAGAATCTGTTCATCTGTCTATGAGCTGAGCTAAAACATAATCGGGTCATGCAGCAAGACAGTGATCCAAAACAGAAAAGCAACTCAACCACATTGAAGTGATAGGATGGAAACAAAATGAATGCTTTGGAGAGGTCTTGTCAACGTCCTGACTTGAACTCTGTAGAGATGCTTTGGCTGGGCCTCAAACAAACAAACTGCAGTTCATACTCAAACATCTACCAAACTGTCTGAATTAAAGCAGTTCTGCAAAGAAGACTGGGCTCATATCCCTCCATACAATTGGAAAGGCTGATATTGAATTACAAGAAATGTTGGTTGCGGTTTTTTGCCCCTAAAATGATTTTAAGGGGGCAGTTGCTTTTTCATATTGTCTAATATTACATTTTAAAGCACTTACTGTGAAAAATATACCATAATAGAGAAGGAAAGGGGCAAATACTTTTTACAGTGCTGTAAACCATTCTTAGCTTAGATGTACAGTTCTAGGAAAAACCTTTAATTGGTATAAAACCTTTACTTTATGTATGTTTTTGTAGAAAAAGGTTCTTCACACTTGAACTATCCATTAAAAAGTTCTTTTGGGAACCAAAGGTGTGTCTTCTATGGCATCACTCCAAGGAACCTTTTTAAGAGTGTGCCATGCAGGCCATTAAACATAGACCTCTTTTTAAAGATTTATTTGTTTTCTCACTTACTGAATGCCACTAGCACCATTCTTAGAAGGCAAAGCTCACAGATCCTCTGATGCGTAAGGAACTGGTTACTGCATCTTTTAAAAAAGCAAGCGGGTGCCTCGGTGGCTAGTGCAGGACAGAGATACTGCCCGTCCTTGCCCTCCCACTGAGAGTGTGTCCACTGGCTTCCTCAGGGAACCATGTGGCCAAAGATGACCTATATAACATCTGCGACATGCACTAGTATTCCAGCTGTAGCACACAGCTCTACATTGTTAGGCAGGCCTTTTGCAAGAGCTCACTCTCAGGAGGCGAGTAGGAACTGCTCTGCTGAACAGCAAGTATGAGGTTTGGTGAATCATATTCCTGATATTAACACACAGAGCATGGAACATGCTTGGGTGAAATCCCACAGCTGTAGTCATTTGGCCTAAATTTGAATCAGCATATCATTGCTGCCAGGTCAGAACCTCACAACTCCATCTTTTCTTTTTTATTTTGTTATATTTTTTCTACACCATTTTTTTTTAAAGCTGCCCTTTACATTGTGTGAACACTACATAAGGAATAGACTGATAGAAATTGGCCAAAATAACTTGGCATAAAAAATACACCTACATTAGAGTTGAGAATATTTATGCTTTCTACTGTGACCTCACTGTCTTAGAGAGGTTTTCTGGTAACACTTTCTTTTACACTGCCCTAAGTTCTTAGTATTGACCAGCTAAGTGAAGAGGTCAGTTTATATCCCAGTATAATGTAAAATCTGGAAGACCTGAAGGCACTTATAAGAAAGGTTAAAGAACAGAGTGAAAAGATGGAACTTCAGCTCAATATGAAGAAGACTAAGGTTACAACAACAAGAGAGAATGCTAACTTTTCTATTGATGGAGAAGATGTGAAAATGGTGGACTGTGTTTGCCAACTCAGATCAATTATTAACAATAGAGCATCCAGAAATATGACACAGACTGGTGCTCGACAGAACAGGGATGAAGGAGCTTGAAAAGATCTTCAAATGCAACGATTTGTCTCTACCGACAAAGATCAGAATTGACCAGGCTATGGTCCAGGCTTCTCTGTGGTTTTTTATGGATGTGAAATCTGGACGGTAAACAACTGAGACTGGAAAAATATAGATGCCTTTTAACTTTGGTGTTGGCAAAGACTTTTGAGAGTTCCTCAGACGGCGAGAACAAACAAATAGATCCTCGAACAAATCAAGCCTTACCTCCCACTCGAAGCCCAGGTTGCCAAACTGTAGCTGATGTTTAATCCTACTTCGGAGATATTCTGAGAAGAACCGATTCATTAGAAAAGACCATTATGCTTGGAAGTGTTGAAGGTGAAAGAGGACGACCTGCAACAAGATGGATGGATACAATCAGAGGAATCATGAACCAGCCATTCAGAAGCCTAAAGACCCAAACTGGAGAGAGGACATTCTGGAGAAACACTATCCACATGGTCAGCAGGAGTCAGAAATGACTTGACTCACTTAACAATAATAATAATAATAATAACAATAAGTGTGAGGTACAATTTTCGAAGTACTAGCAAGCGAGCAAGCAAGTAAAGTTTATTTATATAGCGCTTTTTACAACAGGTGTTGTCACAAAGCAGCTTTACAAGGAACTCAGCGTTACAGAAAGAAATCTGGGTCCAAGCCCCCATGAGCAAGCCAGAGGCGACAGTGGCAAGGAAAAACTCCCTAAGAGAAACAGGAAGAAACCTTGAGAGGAACCAAGACTCAGAAGGGGAACCAATTCTGGTCGACACTGGATAGTAAACATTGTTAGTATAAAGTATTATAGTACAAAAACGGGGAAAACAGGTGGAGCAAATGATTAATTTGAATAGTTTAGTTCATGCAGCAGCAGCAGCATCAGTGGGGTCAGGTTGTGAGGGTGAGGTTGCACCGCGTTGTACAGCATGAAGCTCAATGGTGGTCAAGCCGGTCCAGAGGGCTGGCAGCAGTGACACCCAATCATGGCAGAACTATTTACTAGGTAATTATTTATAATGGTAAGTTCCTTGTCCAACATGTTCTAGGTATTAACTGGGTAAATATAGTACAAACTCCACAGTTCTGTCCAGTTATTTTGAGTAAAAAAGTATTGAGTACTTACATGGGGTAGGAATATTGTATGAGAACAAAGTACCAAGAATCTTATATTATTATTATTATTATTATTATTATTATTATCTTATATTATTATGTTACTGTTTATTACCTATAAAGGAAACAGTTAAAACCTAGAGTTTGCTTGGTATTTCTGTGTAATTTAGTTAAACTGCCTTGGATCTTACCGTCATATTAAGCAAAAATATTATCTAGTACTTTGTCGTTTGTGCCTCAGACTTACCTGGTTAATACCTAGAATACCTAGGGGACTTCAAAAGAAAGCATTATTACAGCGATGAATTTGTGTGTGCTTGCTAATCTTTATCAGCCAAACATGGATTAAGTCTAGTCTAAATTGGGCTAAATTGCTGTGCCAACGGTGATTCACCATTGAAAATCCTTTTTCTCCAGGCTTAGGCTTACACTTTATTTATTTTTTAATGATTTGTTTATTTTAAAAATAAATGGCTCTTGGCCTGAATGTACAGAAGAAAAAAATCATAAAAAGGCATATCATTAGCTGAAGGTTGTTTAACCCCTTAAAGTCTCAGACTTATCACAGCCTAAAGCCTATTATTCAGTTACCACAAGGTAACTACAACAAAAACAAACTGGCTGAGTTATAGATGTGAGGAACGGAAGCCTGTGGCTCCAGGTTATTTTAATAATTGGGCATTCAAGGGGTTTTTCGCTCTTGCACATCTCATTTTCAGAAATGGTTCCATCCACTGAAAGATTATTTGAGCAGTGGTCTTCAAAATTCTAGATGGTCCAATTTTGCCCAAACCCAACTCACAATGAATAATGGTTGAGTTTTCAAGGGGTTCGTCACTCTTGCACATCTCATTTTCAGCAATGTTTCCATCCACTGAAAGGTTCTTTTGAGCAGTGGTCCTCAAACTTCTAGATGGTCCAATTTTGCCCTAACCCAACTGACAACGAACAAGGGTTAGGCTTCCAAGGGGTTCTTCACTCCTGCACATCTCATTTTCAGCAGTGGTTCCATCCACTGAGAGGCTGTTTTGAGCCGTGGTCCTCAAACCTCCAGATGGTCCAATTTTGCCCTAACCCAATTCACAATGAATAAGGATTGTGGGCTGTCTAGGGGGCCAGTTTGAGGACCACTGCTTTAGGGAACCAAAAGTGGTCCTTCTACAGCATTTTTCCAAAGAACCCTATATGGCACCATCTACCACTCTTGGGCCTACATGGACCTCTGCAGTCATGTCATCAATCCTGTAGTTGGCACTATGCCCGTGTTAGGAGCTCCAGATCTGAGCTAGATTTCTCTATGACCAAAATGAATGGCATGTGGGAGAATAGCCACTGTCACATCCTGTGGTAAATAAAATGTTGCAGAGCCAATGGTTTTCAAAGCTGACCAGATTCTCTGAGTAGGAAGGCCATTAAAGAGCCAAAACATGACTCTTGAACTGAACTGATATCATAGGACAGGCAACTTCACTAAAATACCCCACATGAACAAACAAGCTCTGTCAAATGTGCTTTAACAGTTTTAGGCTGCAGTTTGAGTAGCTGTTGTTGGTATAATTATGATAATAGTCCTAAAGTTTAAAAGTAGACTTATTTTCATGCAACACCATTTCAGTGTGCATGAGCATTAGCTTGCTTCTAGCATGTATGCAGCAGTATTTATATTTTGACTGCTAGAAAACCACATAATTCAGAGGATCTAGTGAAAATTACGGAAAACATGTATGCAGGATAAATGAATTGGCTTGTAGGACATTTAGGTTACCACAATATGAGACAGCAATGATTTTTGAAAACATTGTTCTTTTCAGTCATAGAAAAAACTAGCTTAGATCCAGAGTTCTTAATATAGACATGATGCCACCTGCAGGTTTGTTCTTAAAAAGAAAAAAAAAAAAATCACAATTCATTTCCCAAAACAAAAACATCTACCTCTAAAAGGTTCTTCAAGGAACCAAAAGTGGTTCTTCCATGACATCTGGCCTAGAACAACAAATATAAATGAGCCATTTGAGCTGATTCTTGCTCGTTTACTGTTGTTGATGCTGTTTATTAATAGGCACTGTCTCTGACAAATAAATTAGCAAAAACCTGATTAGATAGATAGATAGATAGATAGATAGATAGATAGATAAATGGATAGATAGATAAATGGATGGATGGATAGATGGATGGATGAATGGATAGATCGCTGTAGATACACCAAATAACCCTTTTTGGCAGCCTTATTTTTAACAGTGTAACCTGGGTCTGGGAAACTAGGTTGGTTTTAGTCTGAATTCACAGCTGAGCATATCTGAGCAAACCTGAAATTGTTATTTACCTACTTGGGTTCTATATAATGTTGTGGTCACAGAGCCTGCGCTCATCTGTGTAGCCCTAGCACACTCTTTCAGCTCATTGGGCAGACACATCACATTGACTGGTGTTATTCGTGGAGATGGCGCTGCTGGACGTGCTCTCGCTCTCTCTGGTAATCCAGCCAGCTGTCTGCCGCAGTGGTGCAATCCCACAGGGCTCCAGCACTGTTAGCCAGGGATTATTTAGCCATGATAAGGCCGGTATCTGCTCTGTCCACCAGCGCCGAGGCAGAGCAGGGGCCCTATGCTCCACTGAGGATGGCTCTCGCCTATTAGTGTGGCCGACGTGCAGCAGCAGAGCCGTGTGTAGCCTCGAGGAAGGCAGAGCTTTGAAGGACGGGAAATGGGAAACAACTTTCATCTGCACAGACAGGTTCACCTAAGGAGCAGCATCGCATTTGATACTTGATGATTTTTTTGTTGCACTGGTGTTAATAGCTCTCTGGCAAGTCCTCTAATAAATTGGCACCCTATGAAACAGTGGGTACACTGTTTGCCATTTAGCTTGAAAAAATGAAATAGTATTTTTTGGTATGAACATCCATTTGACTAGGCTGGTCTTGAATGAGGATTATGGTGAGGATTCTGACTGGATAATCCGCACAGTTTCATGGTTGAAAATTTGAAGAAGTGTGAAAAGCAGTAGTGCTGGGGGCAGCGCTAGGAGCTGCTTTAGTGGTTGTTGCTTTTCTTATGGCTTCATTCACTCCTTTTTTTCAGTGCAGTCTTAAAGCAGATGTGTTAAAAACAACACACATCATGTTCCATTAAAGGCAACACCTTTTTGTGTTATTTTAACACCAACAATGTGTTATCATGTTTACTACAGGTAGTGTAGTGTGCTCAGATTTTGTTCTAACTGCAACAATTTGTGTTGGACACAGTGATAACATGAAAAACATCATTTGTAAGAGTGTAAATAATGATATGATAATTACCAGCACACGTTTTTTTTTTGCTCATGACAAGTGCACCAATAGAAATAATCCACCATCACCTTTAAAAGTTACAATTACCTTCCTCATTGGTCAGTTTCTGACCACAGGACAGTTGTTACCAGATATTACTTGGCTGGTGGACAATTTTAAACACAGCAGTGACCCTCAGATCACTTATGCTTATGGTAGTGGGCAGTGGTGTGGAATTGTTTTGCCAACTGGGAGGGTGGTGCCACTATTCCAGTGTCATAGAAGACTCTGCCGCTTCCCCTATTCACACAGTGTCAGTCATGTTCCGCCCTTTGCACCCCTGCTTCTCTATTGCTTGTGGTCACTCACAACCTAGCTACTGAAATGGATATTTCTCATATTGTTATCATAATGACTTCCAAAACCGTTATTTACGCAAATTCATCTGTTCTAACAATGCACACAAAAGCTAACAGCTCCCTCTTGTGGAGAACCTTCAGTCTGCTAAGTTTAAATGAGTATGAGTAACAACCCAGGTGGACATGAAGTGCTTCGCTTAGAAATCTAAAACATCAAATTAATTTGTATGCACAATTTTTTATAGATGTCATGCATTTAAAAGGGCAGACAAAGCAGCAGACAGAATAGTGCAAATAACAAGAACGCACAATAAAACAACTGGACAGAACATATTGTCAGCGTTAAGCACAATAAACTAGAGATGACCAGCACTAGGTCAGCTGAACCCAGCCAGTCTGTTCAAAAACACAGTCAGTGCAGCGTTCAACACAAGAATGGAATAGAATAAAGGAGGTTTTGAAAGACATGGCAACATATATTGACCTTTTTCCACAGAGCTGAATCAGCACCTCATCTGTATTAGCAAGCTATGTTGCTTTGGCCATGTTTACTAGCATCAGAAGCTTTTGCCTGGACAAAATGTGTCCGGTCATTTTAAAGCAATGTATTCATTTTTGCCCAACAGCCATACGACTGGTCAAGGGCTATTTCTTCAGCACCCTGAGTCGGTATTTCTGCTGATTGGTTAAGGGCAGTGCACTGAATCTGATGGAATCTGAGGCATCCGAAAAGTGGCACGGACCACCATGACCGTTTCTAGCTGTTACAAATGGGGTTTATGAACTGCCATTCATTTTTTTCAGCCTTCCTGCCATTTTCACAGACATACATCTAACAAAAAGTATTCAGTGGAAAAATAGTTACATATTTCAGAATAGTTATTTCATCTTCTTTGGTCATGGTTACTGGTAGGGCAGCAGCCCAGTGCCCACAATAGACAAAATGCCTCTGGTAACGCGTGTGGTGCTGGTGGAGTGTATCAGACACAGCAGTGTTGCTGGGGTTTTTACACATGTCAATGTCACTCGCAGGTTGAGAACAGTCCGCCACCCAAAAATATCCAGCTGGGAGTGGCTCAGTGATCAGAAACTGACCTTGATGAAGGACTAGAGGACAGCTAACTCCAATGATGCATGCCAACACTTGATTGCAGTCTCTAATTCCTCACCATGTTTTCAGAAACAAGGCACATTTTACCCATAGCCGGTTTCTAATAAAGTGGCCAGTGTGTAGTTTTTATATCAATATGATAAAGCTGTACATCTTTAGAATTCAAATTCAAAATTTTCTCCTGCTTGTTTGTCAAATATTCAATGTATACCTGGGGACGCTTGGCATAAATGGTCAAGTGGCCTCAAAAGCTCCCCAACAGTGACTCTTAGCCTGGGGTTTGTAGTTCGTAATATGGTCATTAAAAAAGGGAACATAGGCCTATTCTAATGTATTGTGGCATTCACCATGGGCTGTGCTGCTGTGGGGAGCTTAGAGGGTGTGGCCATGCAACGGGGTTTAGAAAGGGACTGTTGCTGATGTCGATGTTGCTCAGTGTCCAAGGAGGGTGGCCTTTGCGGTTAACTAGTGGTTAGAAGCGTCTACTTTCCTTGAATATCGTGTCCTCCTGCATTACCAAAGGGCTGCATTAGCTCTGTAGCAGCTGTAGCAACTTACTTTACTACCTCATAAATGTTATATGATTATTAGCTTACTTCTCTATAAAGCGCCCACATTCGGAGCGTTGGCTTATCAGAAAAGATTAAAGCAGAGTTCGAATACTTTACAGTCAGATGTTTGCAGATGCCCCCATATTATATAAAATCCCAAACCATTCTAATTATATCCAACATAGATCATTGTTTTGTTTGTTTATGGTCAGCAATGGCATGTTCTTTCTTCTATTTGGTAGTCGATGTTTGTAATACATAAAAAGGTACTAAACTGTCACTGGGGCAGTACCTCTCTTGTCACTGGGGAGGTACCCTCAAGGGTACATCTCAGTACCTTTAGTCAGGGAACATAACTGTACAATAATCCATTGAAATTATATTTTCTAACACACCCCGTCTCATCTCCAGGCTTTTATTTTACTGTTCTGTTTTAAAACATTAGGTTATGAAAATGTACAAATAAATACTTTTCCACTGGAAAAACTCATTTAAGGTACACATCTGGACCTTCAAACCACTGTTTTGAGGGTACATTTACATTGTTTATAGCCTGATGAACAAAAAATGTACCTCCACAGAACCTTCATTTCTAACAGTGTAAGTAACTACCTGGCCTGGATCATACTACAAGCAGCAGGGGCACCTTTAAATATTCAAAGTGACCTTTTTCTACATTCAAATATGCATTTTTTTTCTTTAGATATGTTCAAATATGTCTGAATGCAAGTCTTAGTTTGACAGCTCCAATTACAAGTGTCAATGTCAGTCATTTTGTACGATGAAGGCAGACTAACCGCACTTACATCTGTAGTCAGGATCTGTACCTAGAGTCAGCAAGCATGGCAAGTCCTGGTACCTTACACTGGCCACACAACACTGATTAATAGGACAGGCCAGAAGAGCGCTTAATTATGTACCCTTGTTGCTTGTTTCTCAGTGAAAGGTTCCGCCAATAAAATAAATAAATAATTTTTTTAAAACAAGGGGGAAGGGGGCATCTGTTTATGTTAACGCTTGCTAATTGTGTCTCTAATTATTGACACGGTTTAATTAAATGATGCTAATTACATCACCTACAGTGTAGGTTATATGAAGAGCATAATTATATCGGGGTGGTTAAACACATCATTACAATTTCGAACCTGTTTTGAAGATATTAATGAGTATTTATGGGATGCATTCTGCTTTTTTAAGGATGGACTCTGATTATACTGTATCATATTGGCTATAGTGACCTAGAAATAGTGCTTCTTAGGATGAAGGTCCTAATGTCTCGGCTTGGCTAATGATAATGAATCCACTTCCGTGCTGTAATTAAATGGACGGATGTGTATGAGTAAGATCTATTGCTGTTAGTTATTACACTAAAGGCCAGAGTTAAGCGACTTTGGAAATAAGAGTGATTTGTGTCCAGTATGAAGGTGGAAGAGGGATGATGGCAAAAAGCGGCTGAGGCTGTGTGATCAATAATGTATTTTTGCCCTGTGTGAAAACAACATCACTCATCCCGCAACACAACGTTAACTTTTATCAATACTTTTATTTTTTTTATTTTGCCCCAGAACATTTACAAAGGAGAATACAGTGCATTGAACATTTCATTATTTTGTACATCAAAGCTGTAAACTCTCCAGTACAGATCTTTCTGCACTCTGCACTCGCTCAGAAGAAGAAGGAGAAGAAGAATAAGGAGAAAAAAGCTCGCTGCTAAATATTGGACTTTAATTTTCTCACAGCTGGCTCTGAATATTGGTGACCTACTTTAGGCTAGCAAGTGAACATCATTACACAAACTTAGAACAAGACTTAGGATGTAGACTTTCTCTCTAATATCAGTCATTATCGCTCCACGCCGTGCTCCCTGCGGGAAACTCCTTTGCATGAACCCCGTACGTACGATGCACTTCGTCTTGCCTCTTTCTCAAAAACACAGCTTGCACGCTCCCGTATTGTTATACGGAGCTTTGGTGTTCCGCCGCCGAAATCGGAGAAGGAATCTTTTGCCTCCTAAGCCATGACTAATTTAAGACCAAAGCCTGCAAACACTCTGAAGTAATCCCCCAATCTTCTCCTGCAGTCCACAACCTTTGATGAAAGTCAATGAAGATCAAGGGAGCCTGTCAAGTGCTTTCCAATTTGTCAGACCTAATATAAATGAAAGTCACCCTTCAAAGGAATATTGCATTGTTGGACTCCAAGTTCTTTTCAACAGGTCAGTCACCAAGCTACTAATTCCTAGCCAACAACAGCGCTATAGAAAGCCCCCAAACAATTTTTTTCCTTGCAAGTTTCAAATAGGTGCAAATTATTCTGATTAAAGTAGATATGTGTTTCCTCTTTGTTTATTATGCTCTTTTATCTCGCTAATCCCTTTGTTTTTCTGGAGCATCATTATACTGCCTTATGCACTGTGTCCTAGTTGTAGTGTTCTTTTATATGTAAGTTGAACAGGCCTCATTCTGTACAAAAATAAAAGTGGGGAATCTTGCACCATAGGATGGTCACGTCATGAGAGCGATGAAAAAAATCTGCTATGCATTTTTCACACTGTGATAACTGTGAAGTATCATGCGTGTTATCAAAAGGGGTTCTTCAAGGATTCTTCAGCTAAAGCAATGGCTAAATACAGAAGCAAGAACAAATTGAAACCTCACATGGTTCTTTTCTTTTCAAAGTGGTTTTTATTATTATTTAGGTCGTTTATTATATTTTGTATTGCCACTATTATTAGTAGTAATAGTAGTACTGTAGTACATAATCTCTATGATAAAGAACCTGTGACTATTGTTGCAAGTCAGTAAACATTTATAGATACAATCCTATACAAAAGTTCAAGATTTTTGAGTAAATTTCTGAGATATTTCTGAGGACATTAGATATTTTAACTTCTATAAGGAAGGTGAAAACAAGTGAAAAAACTGGAGTTTCCTAAACTTGGGCTCAAAACATTCTTAGAAGATACAGAGAAATTGGGATTCTTAACAACAGTGCAAGACCTGGTAGTCAAGCAAAACTGTCACCATGAGATAAATAGTACTTAAAGCTTTCTGAAGTTTTGTTTGCGAACTTAAGTCTGAAAGGATGTGTAGCTGTTAAGAAGCTGCTAGTGTTCACAAAATCATCATAGACCGGCCACCCCAGAGTCCAGACCTCAACATCATTGAATGTGGGAATATTTGGATTGTGAGAAGCAAAAGTTCCAATTTTAAGGCTGAACTTTGGAGATGTTGAAAAATATTAGTGCAGATTTTTTGGAATATATATATATATGTATATATATATATATATATATATATATATATATATATATATATATATATATATATACATACACATATATATATCTCATATTTTGTTGTTGAGCCTTCTGTGTAACTTCTTGTTAAACATATGTTTTCTGATGAAAAAATTAAAAATAAACACTGTAAAATGAATAATAGCTACTTGATGAATGCATAAAAGGTGGTGTCTGACTTTTGCACAGCATGATAGCTAGATTTTGGTATATGATATATTTATTTAGATGGTCCATTGTCAATGCTTTGTAGATGGTCAGTATATCTTTTAGTAACATTCAACTAAATGTATATTAAATGCAGCAGAACTTGAAGCTGAGTGTTGAAAATCCTATTAAATGTATCCCTAGTCCTAAACCTAACCATAACCTCAAGCTCAAGGCAAAACTCACACCTACTCCTAAACCTAACCACAACCATAATGATAATCAACTGAGTGTCAATGGAAAGTTTGTTAATGATTTAAGTATCTGTAGGTCATCTAAAGGGCAGCATCCAAATGAAATGTGACCATTTCTTGCATAGAATGTACATACTACAACATCACCAGTACTACCAGTAACATACCAGCAGGACCACTCCAGAAAACTCAACAAACTCAAATTTAATCTGAATCTCAATGTTTGATTGATGTCCAATTCTAGTCATTACTATATTATGCAGGACTATTTCTTAATTTAACATCCTGCTATCAATATACCTGTGATCACATCCCTGCACTTAATCTTGCAGTGGGTAATGGAATTAAAATGTGTGAGAAATGCAGAAATACAGAGAAAACGTAGCCAGAAAGAGAGGTAGAGGGAGAGAGATGAGAGTCTTCAGCCCAATCTGATTACCTGTGTCCTTTTAACGCCCCTGCTTTGGGTACTCCTTCCAAAGCACTATGCAACCCAGCCACGTACCGGCACTAGCTTTTAATGCATAGCTTGAAGCCCTTCCATTAGTCTTAATGCCCTTACACCTATAACACCCTGCTCCATTCTGTAATCTATAAAGAGAAAAACGGTGCAATCAATGGCTTGCACTGTATCACAAGCTTTAGGGGACACAGCTGTATAATGACAGAGGCGTCTTCTTTTTTTAGTAAGAAATAGGCCTGCATCTTTACACTTCGGTTTCTGAGCTGTTCCTGACTCACTAGGATATTTCTTCTTATAAGTAGGGATAAAAATCCCATCCATTTTTCGTGTTCTCTGTGATCCTATACCATATTTTTCCTTAGATATGATATAGAAAACATTGAGATGTTTTAGGTTTTCTTATCTGTTTAGAGAAACAGCAGTTTCATACACGTCAAAAAGGGTTGGTGTCCTCTCAGTGGATGGTTCTTTATAGAACCTTTTTTGGAAATGACGTGCAATTGAGAAGAACCTTTTTAAAGTTTAAAGAACCTTTACATAATATACAGGCCCAGTACCACTTAAAGCATTTGGTCCACCTTTATTTGGAAAGCCCCTTATAGATTATCTACAGAAGTTTGAATTGTTATTCATGAAACTGAATTGATTTATGAAGTAACTGACAAAAGGAGCCTTAAACTGAAATTATTAGCATTTGTTCCATTTGTAACTGTGTTATGAAGAATTATACCCAAGCAGTGGAACAGGGGCCTACTTAAGAGCAACATATATCAGATTTATATAGTCCTACTTGATGTAAAGTACAGTTTCTTTTAAGGAGACCTGTGTGGCTGCAGACATGAACAGCTAACACAGTTTGTCATGTCTGCCACCACACAGGCCTCCTTAAGAGACACTGTTCATCAAAATAATAGCAGGACCGTTATAACTCACATTTGATGAGTAAGCACATTTAAAAGCAAGTAAATAGAAAACAGGCAGGACATTTCCACCTTGTGCTCTTAACTCGGCCTCTGCTTTATTAGTTCCATAGTTATGCTTCATGACAGTGTTATAAATAAAACTAATGTCTGTCAACTTAGTTTAAGGTCTTTTACATCAGTACACTGTATATTTATTTGAGAAATATACACATGACAAATATATTTGTATGTCATCTTGTGAGTAGTCAAACATCTTATGTTTATAAGTACTCTAGTTTTGCATTATAAGTACATTATTCAGTGCTTAATCACGTTTTATGAATTGCTTATGGAGTTAAAATTTAAGAATTTAACTCCTTAAAATGCAGGTGACCACCTGTGGCCCGCACTTAATTCTTCACTCTCATAAGAACATCACATTATTTCATAGTCAGTTCCTAAAAGTAATAATAATTCTTATTTTTTTTGGTGATTTCAGTATCATAAATATATATAGACACTTCAGACATGTCCTGTCAGCTCAGGGAATCGAACCTGCAAACTTCCGGTCATAAGGCTGGTTCCCTGACCTCCAGCCCATGACAGAGCTTATGTCAGTATTCCTTTCTGGAAAAAAAAAGGTGCTAAATGTTGGGTCACTTGTGAATTTATACCAAGCTGAAGCTGGATTTTTATTTGCTAGCTTTTTGTTTGGCTTTTCCATTCCACCTTAAATGGTAGTTATGTTCACCTGTACATGTTTGAATGTAACTGCTGCACCATTTAAGGTTAAATGAGAAATTTGGAATAAAAACCTTTAGCTTGGTAGAATTTCTCAGGTAATTTGCCTCATACGTGTGTCCCATACATTCCTGCCTCTGACCATCAGACACTGCTTGAATTTGAAAAAATTTTACAGTCATTCAAGCTGTCAGTACCAGCTGGTCTATAGCTTGTTGCTGGACAAGACCCCAAGACTCAGGCAGCTCCTCAGCCAGGCCTCATCGGTCTGATGTCTATGTTAGGCTAAGGCTATCTCCAAAAGACCATTCATTCCTTCATGTGCACTGCCGCAAAAACAAAACAGGGTACTTAATTTGAGGGACTGCTTCATTTTCATTTGAAACATAATTGAAACATCCCTGGGTTAGCCACTCGGCTAAGTGAGTGTGGTTTGCACTGTGCTTATCTGTGCATACAAGTAAAGCACTTCTAGTGAAACTCATACCTGAGAAAGAGTTTAGACTGATGCTGAACCTGTATACTGCCCACTACTAAGGTTTCTTAAGTGTTCTTGGTTTGGATGTAGAGCTCTATACAAAAGCCTTCATTGATGTACGACGTCTACACTTAAAACTTTCTGAAACGTTCTCCATGGTTGCACATCTAATGTTCAAAAAATGTTCTTCAAAGAATAGTCCACAGAAAGGTTCTACAGGGAAACAACAGTGGTTCTTCCATGGCTCCAAAGAACCTTTTTTGGCATTTTTGATTCTATCAGTGTCATTTCTGGCAGCTGCTGAATCAGTCTTAAGCAGTATGTGAAATATTCAGAGGGTTCCATGTTGGCTGGTCACTTCAGCATTGGCTAGTTTATCACAGCAGCGCTGATGCTAGCTTTAACAGCAACAAAACATTTGGTTTAACAATTCTTCTTTAGGAAATGCTCTGTTCTAGTTTGGTAATGAGGTCTTTCTCACATTAATTGGGATCTTACACGTCTCCTTGTTTATCCTCGCTTTGGGAAATGAGTAACAATTCACTCTTTCCACCATTCTCTTTGGAAATTGGGCGAGTTTTCAGATTTACAAAATTGCTGCAGCATACTGTGAAGTTTTTCAGAGGAATCCTGAACAGAGTTGCTGGGCTATGAAGAACCAAATAAGTGAACAAATATGCTACAGCGCCATCCTGAGGCAGATAAGTGCTGCATCTCTAGTTAGTTAAGAATATTAAACACAGTTCCCTGTTCATGGTTGAAGCAAGCTAAACAATGCCCTTTCCCTGAAATTGCATTTGAGTGTCCATTTTTTCCTAAAGGATTTCAGAATGTCATAATAAGTTTTTTTACAGGAACCCCCAGAATTTTCATGTTGAGACATTCAGAGGGTCCAAGAGGTTAATTAGGGTGTCCCAGTTCCCCCAGGACCCCCTGTATTTTGTACCTTGGTCTTAAGATAAATAACTGAATAAGAAGACTACAGTTTACAGGGTTAAACAACAAGTGTAGAACATCTAAAGATTCTTTTTTTATTGTTAGGAGTGTAATTACCAAATAAGTCATAGTACTTACTGTCTTACAAGTCTTAAGGTTACTAATTTAATAATTAGCCTGAAGTTTGAGGGTTTAATAAATGTATCTAAAAGTATCTAAAAAGCATCTACAGTGGTCAAGCTTTATCAAGATTATC